>NC_079154.1:132234839-132891505 GCF_947563725.1 Argiope bruennichi | reverse complement strand
AGATTATAATGCATGGAAATTAAAAAATATATACATCATGATATAAAAATGAAAATCCTACATCAGAACTGTGTCTAAAAAAAGCTTTTTTTTCCCTTTTTTTTTTTTTTTTTTCCTTTAATTTTATTTTAAACATTTGCAAAAGTACATAATAAAATATTTTGATGGAGGAGTTTGAATTTCATCATGATATTAAAAACTGTCTGTACATTAAAAAAATTATTAAAAATAAAGAAACATTGAACAGTAATGAAATTGGTATCAATATAAAGGTAAATATTTGAGCTTTACAATAATATATAAAACACTTTTGCAATATAATTATTTTGGAACCCATAATTTCCCATAAGTAAAACATAACAATTAACCATCTGACAATGGTTATGCCTAGTTTTGTGTCTGATTAACTATGCTTTATGCCTATGTTTCCATTTATTTTTCATCTTCTTTCCATTGAATGAATGTATTTTTTGGTGACACAAAAATCTCTTTAGAACTTTTCTAATATTTCATGGCTCCCATAATTAGGTAAGTGAGATATTAAATTCAATGCAGCAATCTGAAACATTCTTATTGCTACTATTTTATAATATAAGAACAACTTTTGTGCTACATACGTTAGTATTATACACAATCTACCAATAAGTAATTGGACACCTGTGATAAAAGAGAAACACATTTCATTCATAACCAATAATTGGTAGGGCATCCACCTCAGGCAATTACAGCCTTAACCCTCCAAAAGTGTTTGGCTGATGGACAGTGGCATTTTCTTTCATTCGGCTTGAAGAAGACATATAACTTCTTTCACCAATTTTGAACGGTTGCTGCACCCTTAAATTTGTAGATCCAATTCATCCCAGAGGTTTTCTAGAGGATTCAAGTCTGGGTTCTGGGCAGGCCAGGACAATCGGTTATTCCAATCCCTTGCGAACCTCGTAATATGACAAGTAGCATTGTCGTTCTGGAAATAACAATGATCCAACTCATAAATTGCTACAGTGTACAAAGCACATTGTTGTCTAGAATAGTGGAGTAGGAATCGACATTGAACTCACCATGAATTGGGATTATGGGTCTCAGTCCACACCACAAGAAACATCCCCAGATAATAATTTCACCACCACCAAATTTAACTGTAGGCACAATGCATTCTGACAAAAGATGTTCTTCCAAGCATATACCAAACTCAAATTCAACCATCCGACTGGTAGAGATTGAACATTGATTCATCACTGCAGAGAACCCATTTCCACTAATCTACAGTCCAATTTCAACATGCTTTGCACCACTTCAACCGAGCAGCGCAGTTGGATTTTATAATCAAATGCTTATGGGCGGCTGTACGACTGTGGAAACCAAGCAAATGTGCTTCCTTGCAGATTGCATTTAATGGATACAACAGTTCCAGTTGCTTATTGAAACTCCTGGAGTATGTGGGCCATAGATCTTGTCCAGTTTTTCTGAATTTCTCTGGACAGCACTTGTCACTCTCTACCTCTTAGTTTCATAGGTCTGCCAGATTGAAGAACATTCTGACTAACTCACTAGATATGTCTTTTAAGAATCAGTCATATCTGTGATATCCAATAATTATGTGTTTCTCCAAGTGAAACAGCTTTGAATTCCATGGCATCTTGCATGCAACTAATGCCTATGCAGTTTCCTACATGATATTTAAGAACAAAAGGCGTGACATAGATCAGGACTGCAAATACCCTCATTTGCACGGATATCCAAATATTTATTGGTAGATAGTGTATTTATATATATATATATATATATATAGAGAGAGAGAGAGAGATACCTTATGAAATCTTCAATTGATCATTTTTTTCTCAGGTGATGGCACTCATTTGACATTAACATTAAATGAAATTACTTAATAAATTTGCAAATATTAAAATAGCATAAAGTCATTAAGAATAAAAAAGTGCACAAGAATTCAAAACTATTAGATAAGAAAATTCTGATTCGAAAATTGCTACATTATATTTAAGAACAAAAGGCATGACATAGATCAGAACTGCAGATACCCTCATTTGCATAAGGTAGCAGTCCTGATTTATTATTCCAGTATTATTATTATTATTACATGCAAGAAAACAATAAAATAAAGTAAAAAATTGAAAAATGAAAGTAATGACCTACTTTTTCATCAGCAACCACTGGTATTGCCCTTATTTCCCTGGCTCTCTGAAGGAAGGAATTGAACACTGTTCTATGGTTGCTTTTTTTAGATTTTTCACATATTTTTTCATGACGCTCCTTTAAAAATTAATGTTATGAAAATGAAAATTAACTATGTTGGTTTTAATTATAGCCTTAGACATATATACATAAATTTAATACCTAGATATGCTATAATAATAAATATTTAGTATACTATAATTTAAATCCTACTTTTAATATATATACATAAATGCTTCAGAAATATGAAATAAATGCAACATTAATTGAATAGCCAAATAAATAAAGAACAAGTCACTCTCTAAAATTGATTCAATATATTATAAATTGATGATTCAATATAATATTTCATTAAAAAGAAGTTTTACAAATATAAATATCTGTTGAACAGGTTTAAACGCATTACTAGAAATTTATTCATTTTATACTGAACTTTTGTATATATAATGAATTTCAGCCTCAAGTTTAATTTTCAGACAGCAAATTTACAAATATTCCAAAATTTTAAATAGCAAAAAATAAATAAATAAATAAAAAATAAACACAAACCAATGATTTTGGATTAAATGTCCGTCCACAAGTTTGACAGGATTTAAGGATAGTTTCATCCTTTTCAACATCTATAAAAAATTACAGAAAAATTAAATAAGCTGCCTTAGAACTATTTAACATGAAAAAGTTTAAATCGGTGAAAAAAAATTTAAATTCCAGCCGCATTTGAAAATATTCATTTTTAAATAGACTGAAACTTTTGGTCAAAATCAACTTCTGGTAGTAGCAAATAATGTATACAATATCTTTCTAACAATCTCATTTTAAATTTGATGTAATGTGAGAAATAAAAAAAATAGAATATTTATTTTATTTACTATGAGAAGTAAAAAATATATTAGACAATTCACATTAAATTTTTGATATACCTAATAAAATAAATGCTTCAAAATTTTTTCTGATAAAAAATCTTAAAATTAACATACATTGAAAAATTCTTAAGAAATACACATGAAAATCATTCATTAAAAAGTTAAGATTTATTGATCCAGCTATTTGGTACTTGTAAAATAAAAATATTTATAATATTAACATTATTGCAAATGTATCTATAAGCTATTGTTAATTGAGTTTTAGTTTGTTGTTGAGTTTTATTAATTTATTTGAATAAAATCTTATGAAATATTTTGACATGATTTATAATAACAATGATTCTCAAACATTATGGTTTCTAACACATTATTAACAGCAGTAATTGCTTATAACAAGTATATACCTATAAATATTAAATATATAATATAAATCATGACCGTACTTAAATTTTCAGGACAGTCGTACATAGGTAATGACATTGACGAAAAAACAAATATTTCTGCATGCCCAATTTATTGGCGATTTTTATTAACGCCTTTGATGACCAATTTCTTATAACATGCCAAAATAAAACAACAGCCCGTCAAAATTCAGCCAGTTTCTGATTCCTGACCTGGCTATTCATATTTATGCAATAAACTCACATCAATGCAGACAAAGTGGAAGTGCTTTTAGAAATAGGATGAGACGCAAAGATTTTCTTTCAGGTTATGAATGTTAAAATTCTCATGAATAAATTTTAAGACACAGTTCAATTGGAATTTTTTTTTTCCCAATTTTCAAAAATTAAAAAAAAAAAAAAAGTTTTTCTTTGTAGAATTACTGGCCTCTAATATGTACTTCTACTTTCTCTTTTATTTGTATATCTGTCGCTGTTTTCAACTACTTGTACATAAAGGACTCTTCTAGTTTTATTTATTATTTTTTTACGGTTGAGAATATGCTATTGTTAAGCAATTAAGCTTACTTCATTTTGTCATTAAAGCTCTTCTAATGCTTATCGTGTGCTTTTTTTAAAACTGGTATGATCTTCAGAGTTTCTTCTGTTTTCATGTTAATCCATTAAATAGATATTATCGATACTAACCGGAAAACATGTATTCTTTTAGTTAGATTTCTTGTGTACTTTATTAAATTTAAAGTTATTTATCTTGAATCACATTCCTTTAAATAACAATATAAACATCTTTATCTGGGTACTGGATTTTGTCGATCCAAATCATTTAATGACCTACTTTAAAGGACTTAGTGGATGGAAGTTGTATTCATAAATCAAAAGCAAAATTAAAATGAACTTTTCCCCCTCCCTCCCAAGAAAAACTGTAAAATATGTTAAATAAAAATATATTTATCCTCCAAATATTTAAACCAAATTCACTTTTCTATATCTATAATTGTAGCCGAATTTTAAATGACCATCATGATTTTTACAGATTTTATCCTGATATCATTGAAATTTTGATTGCCCTTTTTTTAGAATTTTATAAAAATGACAATTTTTAAAAAAATTTTCGTCTGATTTGTTTATTATTTGTAGTTTGACTATAGAATAGGTCGAATATTAGGTGTAAACAACCTTATTTATTTATATGGTACATAATGTTTGTTATCTCATATTTATAATTATTCACTGTTTTTCATTTTGAAAATATGAATTGATTTGATATTGAAATGATTTATTCTGTCTGATAATTTTTATTTATATAAAAATATTTAGTACTTTGCAGTCTTTTTCATACAAATAATGTTAGATTTAAGAACATGGTATTGTCACAAAACTTGAAGTTTTACTAGCCATAACTTGTCAAATTTGGTATTAGATTTAACCTGATTGAGAACTTGTGTTTGATTAAAGTGTGCTTAACTTGATGAAAGGGTGACATTTTTTTAAGTTTATTATTTTTTATAAACTTTTAAATTAGATGAAATTTTACTGAGTTGTGTTTCCCATTAAAAGAAATTTCCCATGTTTATTTTTTCTCTTCTCTAACAGTAATTCATTGGCAAAAAAAAAGAAAAAAAAATGACTTCTCAAAATTCTGAAAGTCAAGATGGCAAAGTTGCTTCAAGTCATCGGAATAGAAAAATTATGAATATCACTGTTTATTTCTTAGATGATTCCAGTCATATATTTCAATTACAGGTATGCTTTATTATCTATTTTTTTTAAATATGAGGTAGAACAGAGAAATTGAATAATTTTGAAATAATCATACAATTGTTATTTTCAGTATAAAACATATTTAAATAAACATTTGTCATTATGTATATTGATGTATAGGCAATCACATTTTAGGTCATAGTTTACAAGGGTGTTACTAAAATTCCTGTCTATTCATCCCAATTATGATGTCTTTTTTTTAAGCAATTGCGAAAATGCGCAAAATATGTTTTATGGGTACTTACATATTAACGTCACCACAGCTACAGATTTGGTGGTTATTAAGTGCTGCCAATCAGTTTCAAACTTCAACATTTAAAAATTAAATGCCACCGCAGCTACAGATCTGGTGGTTTTTAAGTGCTGCCCGCCAAAAATGGCAACAAGGAATCTAAAAGATAACTGTGTGTGAACAACAGGATTGCTCTTTATTGGTGCATTATCGCAAAAACCGCCAAATCTGTAGCTGTGGTGGCATTAATATGTAAGTACCGTTTCATGAGTTTTGTTGCTGATTTGTAATATTTTATCATTCTCTATAAAAACTACTGAGGGCTTTCTTATGGTACAATTTTAATCCTTTTGTCTCAAACAGAGAATATTAACTCAACATAAAATTATGTTGCTTGAGAGAATTGGGTCATTTTAACAAATTTTGGTCTGCAATAAAATTCAAGTTGAATCAATCTGCCATTTCTTATAAAACAGTGCAAGCAAAAAAATGTTATTATAATATTTGGAACTGAATGAAACCAACTGAAATGTTTAATGTTATGAATAGTGGAACAGAATTTCTTCACCTTCACAAATGTACCTTTCTTAAGGCATGTATTGTTCCTGCTATTTCTCTACCTCACCTTGTACTATAAAGAAAATTATTTTGTTTGCTTGATGCAAGTTTCTCACATTTTGTTGTTGTTGTAGTTGTTATATAGGATAATATAAAAAATGAAAGTTTAATATTACCCTCATAAATTCAGTATGAGTAAGTAGTTTTGATTAATGAATATTAAATAGCATTTCAAATACATTTTTTAAAGAAAAAGTTATAAAAAGTCTTACTCCTATAATGTTATATGTATTAATGTTGCTTTTAAATATTTATCACTTATTTATTAAAACTGTTAAAAATAAGTTTTTATTAACTTTAGAATTGCTTTCTTTTTGCTGTATTCACTTTTATAACTCAATTCTTTTTATTTAAAATATTTAGATACTCAAATTTTTAATATGGTGTTGATATCTCAAATTAATCAAGAAAAAACATATGCAAATATAAGGCATATCCTCAACTATCAAATGAGTCACAAATCCTATTGAAATTCTAATTCATTTATAGAAATCTGTGCATTTATACATCATTCTTTTTTGTGATAGATTTTTTTCTTAGTGCCTTATTTCCATTACAAGGGTCATGTAGAGAGAAATTTTCCCAGTTTGCAAAAGATGATAATTATTGCATTAACATGATTGTCATATGAGAAGATGATTGCTGTCATTTCTTTTCCCACTAGCTGCAACATTAAGCTTGTTGCTACTGGCGGTAGGCGAGGATCGAACTCGCAACCTTTGGGTTCGTAGCCGAGTAACAAGACCACTAGACAAAAGAAATTTCTCATGTCTCGTAGCTGTTATCTGGCTTATAAAGCGTCACCACAAGCTCATGATGGGCACAGATAGTAGTAGCGCATGTAAAAATTCATCACCAAAATTCATATGCATAGGATATGATGGATTAGCAGGTAGCTCATTGTGGCGACAAGATTTTTCCATATATATATATATATATATATATATATATATATATATATATATATATATATATAAGTAACCAATCTAAAGTAAGAAAAAGTTTGAAAACGAAACTAAAATGAAAACGAAACAAAACAGTTTCGAAATCGCAACTAAAATTTATTATCTATTTAAACTAAAACCAAAAAGGAACTTCATAGTATTTAGAGAGCGCAATTGCAGCTACTTCTAAAACACAGATGAATTTATACAAAAGTATTAGAATCAAGTTAATAGGAAAAACAAAATCAAATAAAAATTAAACCAAAAAAATTATTAAAAAATATTAAAAAAGAATCCGGCCTGAAGACTTTTTCAAGGGTCACCCTCAGGCAGGGATTCAAATAAAGGGATTTTTTCTGTGAGGACATACAGACATTAAGTCTAATAATGATTCCTCGTGACCCGAAAATCCCCCGAAATTATGCTCAAGAGATATACCATTTTAACAGAAAGGAAATACAAAATAACAAATTAGAAAAAAACCACAAAGTAAAAATACAATGAAAACAATAACAATAAAAACAAAAACAGCATTAAAATTAAAATTAAAATTAAAAACAAAAAGGCCAGAACATACCTTCCAACAGTGAATGAAACTTTAAACAATCGATTGTGATTTCCTGTTTTTGAAAGTTAACGGTTAAATTATGTAAACAGAGGTAGGCACCCAGCGCCATCTATTGAGTGATCCAATATGCAAGTAAATTTCTATTTTTATTTAAGCCAAAAGATTAATCCCAAACCATACCTTGTTTAATTAAAATTTTGTTTAATTTTTATTTGATTTTGTTTTTCCTATTAACTTGATTCTAATACTTTTGTATATATATATATATATATATATGTAATGATATTTTAATTCTAATTTCAATTTAATTAATTTCCAAGATTTAGCTCATAGTAACTTCATCCTAAAAATATTCTCTTATTTCGTGATCCAATTCCACGTTCAGTTTAATTAATTCCTTTGTAAAAATAATGCGCCATCAGTACTACGCATCAAATGAAAGTGATACTTCCATTGCCCTTGTCAAATTCAACCTAAGTATTCCATCGGCATATGGCCGGAAATCCTATGTTATATAAGGCTAGTGATCATTTGTTTCGTTCCCTTCTTTCCTGCTTTACTTTTGCTTTTGTGTTGTGCTGCGCCTTCTTGTAAATAATCATGATTGCTTCCCGGGAGAGAATAAAACGAAATTAAAAATACAGTGTCTCGTCTATGTCTTCAACCCTACCTTCTGCTTCAAACAAAATAATGTTACATATATATATATCCACATGTAATATCCATGATAAACAGCATTGTGGCTGGCCATCCATTATGAATGATATCCTTGGAACAGTGCATTCTGCAGAGATATCACTGTACAGTTATAGAACTCAGTAGTTATTTCCCATGGATTTCATAATCCATGATTCGTGAAATCATCACAAAACAACTTTTGTTCTGGAATTGTTGAAAGTCCCTGAATACCAAGTAAATGCTTGAGGTAGCATTGACTTTTTGGGGGCAATATCGCATTGGAGGCAGTAAGTCAAAATAAAATTATTATGGGTGATGTACATGCATTCATCCTGAAGTCAAGCAATAGTCAATGCATCGGCATAGTGGATCTCTTTGCTGGATCAAATTCAAGCAGACTGTCTGCATGGAAATTGATGTCCATATTCTTCAAGGTTAGGAAGGACATTCCATCCTTGAAATATATCAATGCTTTATGTTATAGCATTGACATGCTATATGTTATTGAGCAACACTAGAGTGGTAGCAACGAGTCATTCAGAAGAGGAGTCATGGGATGCTTGGAGAGAGAATTGGGATAAATGATGCATAAATTGGATGTCCGCAATAATGCTTAACTAAATACAGTGAATTAAAAAAAAGAAAATCTACTGGAGAAATTTTGTTTCACCATCTATTTTATAGTGCCAATCTTGCTTCCAGTGACTTTCACCATTTCTTCTTTTTGTTTGGTCCTCACTTCCCCACAGATAAAAATCTGAAAATAACTATACTCTGCTGCCTCTATTCTCAGACAGCCGAATTCTATGACACTGGACTGCAAAAACTTATCCTTTGGTGTAAGGAAATGTGTAACGATTAGAATGGTTATTATGTTGAGAAGTTGCTGGAATATTGCTGTATCTTTTGTAATATGTTTCTTTCAAGTAATTTTATTTTGTTTCCTTTTACAAGCCATGGGGAACTTACTTTCTGAATGATCCGTATACTTAAGTTTATTATATGTGCCTTTAATGAAGATCAGTCTTCATTATTATTGTCTAAAGTCTTTATTTTCCTTCAATTTTTTTAAAAATTATTTTAGGCAAAAAGTTTGGGACAGCTTTTGTTTGACAAAGTATGCAAATTCCTTAATTTACTAGAGGTAGATTACTTTGGTCTGGAATACGAAGATGATAAGAAAGCTAAGGTGAGATATGAACTTTTTTTCCCCTTCTTTTTTAAAAAAGAGGAAGAACTGTATTTTAACATGTAACATAAAAGGTTTATAAATATTTCATTTTGATTGATCTTATCTATAGCAAATTCAGCAATAATAAATAAATGCTCTGAGCCACATTCAATAAATAATACTAAAGCATTTAATACTAAGCAGCACAATAATACTAATTTTGCACAAATAATACATTTACATGGTTTCTAAAATTTTTCTATTTATTATAACTAAATTTCCATAAGCAACCAACAAGAACAAAAAAGTCAGGCTTCAAAACTTATGAACATAACAAAAATAAAGTTGCTGGCATTTAAAATAAAATGAAATATAATTTCATAAGAAATATGAATTAATACAACAATTAATTTATTTTACCACTTCTAGGATTTTTGTTGAATTAGGAAGTATAGGATGTTATTGCTTATATTTCCTTTAATATATTTACTGCCATGATTCATGCCTAGATTTTATTCGTATAGTTGTATTCCAATGGTTTGTGTACATGATATTCCAGTTCCAAAAACAAACAAAAATAATTGAAAATAATAACCTCTTATAAAGCAATATAGATATTTGAACACATCTTTGTATCATCTTAATGTATCACTTGTACTACTTTTTTTTATAACTTGTTATTAAAAAAATCATTTCAAACTTTTAAAATTTTACTCATTCAGAGTTAATTAAACTGTGATATGCAAAATTTATTCAGCAATTTCCGAGGCACATCAAAGCAAAACTTTTTTCCCGTGGAGGGGGTGGGGGGTCCTTAACCTCATTTCTAAAATGTCTACAACTCTGTTTCTATAGATGATCTGATTTGTAAATATCTCCAACTTGGCATCATTAAATAGACGTGCAATTTTCTCCAAGAAAGAACATTTCGGATTTGATGATGAAATAATATTTCTAACATGTCTCTTCATACAGATCTTCATCAGAGCAATGTTCTTTCTCCTGTACTTCTCATCTTGTTGAATGATGTTTTCGAAATTTTGGTCATAAATATTGAATGTTCTATTTTCACTGACAATACTTGCTCTCATCTATCAATGGATTTAGTTAAAACTAAGTTGCAAAATATAATGGGAAAAATTTAGAAAGGTTTCTTTTCTTGGAAGATTTCCATTAGTGGAGAAAAAAGTGCATCCATTAAAAAAAAAACATTCATTCTTGCTTTTGTATATAACCTATGCCAGAATTCTATTTATATGGAGTGAATTGATCAAATATCTTGGAATTCTATTTGCTAAAACTATTCGTAATGGAAAAATTTTTAAATACCTTAGAAACAAGGTAAAAAATACAAGGTCTCAAAATTTTAAGTGCTAAAAGTCATATTCCAAGAATAAAAAAATTAATCACAATCCTAAATAACAGCATAGCCTATTCTATGGTAGTTATCCTGTTATAAGTTCTCTGAAACATGCTTCAAATATTGTAATACCAGCCAAACATTGACTCTGAGAAAGGTGCATGGAGTATCTATCTAGACTCCCAATATTATCTTATTAAAACTATTTGGGGAAGAAGTATGTTGAGAAAACTTATATGCCTAGCAATTAAATTTTTCACCAAATAATTTGCTAATATTTACTTTTAATCATGAGTTCTGATGAATTGAATATTCAGTTGCCTGAAAAAAAAAATGAAGAAACTCTTAAAGTCTTAAATACTCTCTGGAACATCTAATGAAAGTACTGATTATTCCTCATTCTAGTTCCAGTCATTATGTAATCTAAAAAGATTTTAGCTAATATAGTTTCCTAAACAGAGAATCTCTAGCTTCTATCACTGCAACAAACTTCACTAGATGCATGCAGACTACATTTCAAAATAATTTCATCATCACCACCAACAGCTCAAAATGCACTGCTTCATTTCAGTTGCTGGTATTTCCTATATCAAAAATTTACTTACATCTACACAATAAATTCCACTTTTACAATTGTTTAGTAATCTATCATATAGCAATATTTTGATCATTTTCAGTAGTTATTCAGTCTTTATTGCATTAAAAAATTTCACATCTTAAAAGTTTAACATTTCTCAAACAATTATTTGGTTGCCAAAAATATTGCCAGGTCAAAATTGAATCTACAACCTCCAGTATTTTTTTAATTAAAATTTACAAATGTCCTCTATATAAAGCATTGTAACTTCTGTTCTTATTGTTTTTCATGAACTGATATCACTGCTTGTGAAGTCTTAATTATATTAGAACAATGATTGGGTACAAAAATTTTCCTTTCAATCCCTGTTTCTCTGTTACATTAGAAATTACTGACTCCAAAGTTCAACATATCAGAATGAAAAGTGTTATTTTTACCATTGTATATATTAATATTAAATCTGTGCATGTAAGAAAAGGAAAAGCTTGATTACTTTCTTATGTTAATTTTCTTGTTTCCCTTGTTATATATGATAATGAATTGTAATAAAAACAACTAGCGTATAGAGAAATGTATGAAAATTCTAGAAAAATGCTGAAAGTAATAAATATCCAAAACATGAAAAGTTGGAGATATTTCAAAATAATTTACTTTCTAATTTTAATATAATTAATTTACTATTTTTATTCTTTTTTCCTGTTTAAATAATTTTTTGTTTCAATTTTCAGTGCTGGCTAGATGCTCTGAAGCCATTATGTTCACAAATTTCCACATCATTCCCAACAATGTATTTCTGTGTCAAATTTTATACACCTGACCCAGTGCAATTAGAGGATGAATTCACCAGGTAGCTTTCTGATTTAATTTTCTTTTATAATAGATTGAATAGCATATTAATTAACTATAAAAATTGCAATTCATTTAAAATTAGTATTCCCTTTCCCCCATAATAATAATAGTAAATAAATATTTAATTGGAGATTTTCAGTGAATGTTTCTGTAAGTAATGTTGTTACACAAAATTGCAAGGGCTTCAATTGAAATCAATGTTCCATGGCATCTGTCATTTGCTTGGACAAATTTTTCAATTTTTACAACATAATTATTACAAATTATAACTGTTTTTCTAATTTCATCAGCTTCTATTTCAGTCAAGTATCACTCATTGTAAAATGGGGGGGGGGGCGTTTTTGAGCAACGAGCGAAATATGATTTTCCAGTTCTTGATGAATCAAAAGATAACTGAAAAGTTGTAGAAAGGTGTGATTATATTAGTTGCAAAATAATTTAAGTACAACAGAACGGCAATATCTAGAATTTGGGAACATATTTTCAAAAAAATTGGCAAAGTGAATTTTGTGTTATTCTTTGAAAAATATGTATTTACATCCACAGTTTTAAATGATAAAATTATGAAGAAAAAAATTAGGCATATTCTTCTTAGGAGGAAAAGTACCTTAAGATCGGCAGCTCACAACACTGAAATTCCGAAATTACATAATTCTGAGTGAGTTTCAAGCGTTATCAAACTATTTCTTCAAAAAAGGAATAAGAAGGCAAAGTTTCACACTCAAGAGATCTTACTTACAAGTTTGTAATGCAGTAAAAAAAATAATAAACTTTCTGACTCTCTTAAAATAAAAAAATTAGGAGAGTAATATTTTTGTTTAATTTAAACAAATTTTTTGATAATAATATTGCATTCGTATACTTTTATTTCCTAACTATGCTGATCTAATGGGATAAATTAAACTATCAACTGCTGTTATTCTTATAGGACATAGGGAATATAAAAAGAAACTTTTTCCTTCAAATCCAAAATGTTTAACAGCATATTTAAAAATTGTGATGAAATTGTGAACTTCATTGTAAATTTGAACTACAGTCCTGAAATCATCAGGAACAAAACCCTTCTCCAACTATTTCAGCCCTCTGAAAACTTGAACCAGCATTTTTCATGTTCAGATTAATTAAAAAATCGTTCTTAGTTAAGAATAGTTTTAAAAAATTCTCTTAGTAAAATGTTCTGTATTGTACAGAAATTAATTATCTCTAAACTCAAAAATATTGACTTTATTCATTTTAAAAATTAGTTATAAAGTAAAATCTGTAAGCTATTAAATCACATAATTGGACATAGTTCAGGTACACTTTTTTTTAATTTATACATTTTTAAGTGCTTACATGTGTATATTTTGGAATGTTCATCTATAAATTTATAATATATTTTATTGATTTTTTTAACCATCCTTTTGCTTTAATTTTATATATTTATTTAACTGCACATCCCAGTTTAAAACTCTTTTTGAACAACAATATGGTAATTAATGCTAAATAATAAAATAATCTTGAACTGCATCCTGAATTCCTAGATTATTTTTGAATAAGAAATAAATCAGTTTATTATATATAGGACCAGCAGAAAAGTCATGAGGAAGTCAGGGTCTAGCAATCTAAGAATGCATTGAGACATAAAAGCTTCTGAAGTATACAACAATGTTAAATAATTCTATAATTGTTATAGAGTTTATAAAAGAAATAAAAAAATGGAGCATCACAACTAGGATGATTTATCATCTGATCTATTGAATTGCCATGCCATAAAAAAAAGACTTCTGCTCATGGCAGCAATGAGAAAGAAAATATTTCAATTCTGTTTGAAATATGAGGATTTAAAGCCTGAAAAGTAGGAGAATGTGATGAAAGCACTTTCAGATTTACTGGAAGAAGCACAAAGATTGCCTTGATCACAAAATGACATAAAATTTATGGTTAAGGCTGTTTAAAATTCTGATAATATGATGGTACGGGGCACATTCAGTTTAAAAAAAAAATATGTAAAGTAAAGATTTGTACTTCTTATACAAGAATGCAATCATGAAAGCAAGCAATTGTGTTAAATTTTTGGAAAATATTTGTTTAATTTTGGGCCTATTCATCAGTGTGTTTATTCTTCATGTTCCATACAAAAAAAAAAAAAAAAAAAAAAAAAAAAAAAAAATGCATGAAACATGATGAAAAGCAAAGTTCAAGATACACAACTCAGCAGTATTATTCATCGAGAGAAGGGAAGAAGGCACTGGTTAACCATGGATACCACCTAATTTGCCAGCATTGCAGAATCCTTGTCCAAATGACTGCAGATAGTGATAAATTTAAGGTGACATAACAAAATGCTAATTGTAATGAATATCTATAATAAAACACTTGAATACATTTGATTTCCAGTTTCATCTTGCTAGTAAAGATATTTTTTTCTTTTTCCAATACTGTAAACTATCCTATTATAGTCTGTGTATTTTCTGTAGACGGTTCAAGGTCACATTTTCTACCTCGTTATTAGTTGTCTGGTACCAGTAACATGATAGAAAATGTGACCGTGAATCACCTATAAAAAATACACAGACTATAGATGATGATTAGGCTGTGTAGTGTAATTAAACAATCCAAATATGAAAAGGTTTAATATGTAATGTAAAGAATTAATGTGATTTCCTTCAATGGGCAAATGAATTGAATCACATTATTTGAAATATTGAATGCAATTTATCTAACAATTTACACTTATAAATTTTAATAGCAGAAAATCAACTTACTTTAAGTTTTACTTAACATATTACTTGGATAATTCACTAAATGATTATACATACTTGAATTTATTGATTTGCTATATGTTCTTGAAGTATTCTATTCTAAAGAATAAATAATACCATGCTTCTTTCATATTATGCAGTCTTGGATATTTTACATTATTATAAGTATATAAATAAGTAAACATTTGTTGGAATATTAACAAGTAATCCTGTATATGTATTGTGCTGAATTTCTCTGAATATTAATTTGTATTATTTTAGTAATGCAATCTTTCCCCCTCTCCATTAGATACCTATTTGGACTGCAAGTGAAAAAGGATCTTATAAATGGGCATTTGCAGTGCAATGACAATACAGCTGCAGTCATGATATCTTATATTGTTCAAGGTTATCTCAACTTCTTTCTTTTAAAAAAAATAGTTATAAATTCCTGTTGTATTAAAAAATTCAATAAACTACTGATAATCTATTGAAGCTATAATTACTCTAACTCTTGTTAATCAAATAAAGTTTAAATAATATTTTAGTTTTAAATAAGATAAGTAAATATATTCAACTGTCAGTTTAAATAATATTTATTCAAATAATAAATGTTATTTAATTATATTAATAAATAATAAATATTATTTGCAATGATGTTTAAATAAATATTTTAAAAGATTTCTGATATATACTTGTGAAGGAAGTGGGGATATTATTTCATGAATATGAAAGTAATTATTTCCACTTTCATTTTTTTTAAGATGTAAAGTATTTACTTGTTCTAGTATATTTTCTGTTATGAAATTTCCTTCAAACATGAATGTTAATAATTTATTCTAAATGTTGTTTCATGTTTCTGTTATCTACATACATTTTACAGCTGACTTTGGTGATTATAATCCAGAAAAATGCTCTGATGGTTCCTATATATCTGGATGTAAATTTGTTCCATTTCAAGATGCTGAACTTGAGAGGAAGGTATTAGAAAATCATAAAAAGATTATGTAAGTATTTTATTTCTAAGCAACTTGAATAATTTTATTGTTATGGAATTGTGAAATCACACAACACATATGCATACATTTGTCATTTGTTAGATAAATAAACTATAGAAGATACATTCATTTTTTTATGTTACTACATTTATTTAGGCATTATTTTAAAAGAATATAACTATATTTAATACTAGCTGGTATAATCAGCATTGCTTTGATAGAAAATATTAGTATTCTTAATTTCAGTATGATATTATATTAATAAAATTAATATTTCTTTGAATCTTGTAATCTCTTGAAAAGTTAAGATTATACAATTGTGCATGTCTACACTTGCATAAGGAAGGGTTAGTGCAAAATTATGTTCTTCTTTCTGTACACTCTTTATGCCATTTAGTGTCAGAAAAACATTGATATTGTTTATTTAACTGTGAATATGTAAGATGTGTGATCATAGTTAATATATAGTTTAACATATTTTCTGGTAGAACGTGGAGGAGGAGGGGAGGGGCAGAAGCATCCAAATCTTTATGGACAAATGATGTTTTTAAAAGATGTTAAATTAAGGTGTGCTTCTTTTATATAAAAACATAATTTAGCTATAGCATGTTCAATAGAAGAAACTTTTGAAATTTTTAAAACTTTGATTTATTTATAATGGGAGGCATAATTTACGTTCAAAGTGGTAAGAAATACGTCAGTCTAAATCATGACACAAGAGTATAAACCAAGATTTTTCCCTTCAGTAGTTTTATTATGCGATTTTGCTAGGGATTTCTTTGACATGTGTAGTCTTAGGAGAGGGAAATATAGGTATATTTAAAAGAATGTTGTAAACAGTGGGGATTTTTATCCCTTCACTCAGAGCATGAAAAAATACTGAGTATATCAGTTTTATATGATAGAGCTATGTAATAATATGTGTATCATATAAAAATATGATGTATATCAGTTTTCTAGAGCATGTGTAGAATTAATTAAATAAAAAGTAGGCATTGGATCAGGAAATAAGGGAACATTTTAGAATGAAGTTAATATGGGCTAAATTAAGATAAAAATTAAGAAATTTATTAGGATTTATTTTAAGATTTTAAAATATCATTACACACACGCACATTTATATAAAACAAAGGATATAAAATATTCAAACCTTTAATATATTAACAATATATTATAAGTTAGTATATTCACAAAATTCTTAATATCTACTTATTTTTGTATAAAAAAGAGAGAAATAAACCTGTTTTCTGAATTCTTTTTATGTATATCAGAACATTCTCATATAAAAGATAAGCATATGTAATGTAAGTTTACTGTAATATATATATTTATGTAAATTTAATGATAGAGCTTGAATAAGGGATAGGTTCCTCATTCTGCTTAAATGCTAGAAAAGTAATAATAAGTAAAATATTCTTTATAATACCTGAAGTTTCTTTTTATCTGGACATATTTTGTGATATCTGAAAAAGCTCCATTGAAAATATTTTTCCATTGCTTTGCATATAGTTACATCTAACTGTTTATTTACAAAGCTTTTTATTTCTGATCTCTTTAATTGTAGAGGTCAAACACCTGCAGAGGCAGATTTGAACTTGTTAGAAACTGCTCGACGATGTGAATTATACGGCATCAGGATGACACCTGCCAAGGTAGTTGTTTTTTTTTAAATCAATATGTGTAAACTATTATTAACATCAAACTTAGTTATTATTTTCCAATGTAAATTAAAGTCTTTTAACATTTTAATTGTATGCACACATATATATATGTATATATACTTGATTTGTTTTACTACAATTTGACTCTGATTTACAATATAAAACAATAGTTTTTTTTTTAAATTTTCTTTTAAACACATAGCCAATTTAATATATTTCTAGAATTTTTTTTCTTATAAACTCATTTTAGCTCAAAAATTTTACATGACACTGTTAATTTTTTGGCATGACATAGTTACAAAAATTTTCCAGGTTTTAAAGGAAAAGTTTATTAAACTTGTTACAAGGAGTTAATCTGAGTTCTTTTCTACTCTACAGCTTGACTAATCATAATGTTTGCATTGGCCTTATCAACCATTTCTGTATTGTAATTTCTAACTGAAGATTTCTCTTTTCTATAACTTATTCATGGATTTCATAATTTATTCATCATTATTATTCAAAATATAAATTATATTAATTTTCTTTGTTTGTCAGTATGAGCATAATTGTTGCATTATTATATAAATTTCCCATCAAATTTTGAAAACAAAAACATACACCCAATGAGAAATGGAGAGAAAATGGAGACATTTTTACATCCTTATTTTTGCTCTGTTGTTGAAAATCCCTGTCAGCAACACTTCATACGATGTTTGCATTCACCTATGAGAGAAAGCAATAGTAATTCTTAATTAAATTAGATTATTTTTCCAATAATTTTTATTTACATCAATAAAAAGTACTTTCATTCTTATAAAATTCTCAAATATTTTCCAATGTAAGAAATACCTTTGTGTAAGAAGCTATGTAAGTTTTATGTAAGAGCTTATAAATGTTATAATTTAAGAAATATTCTGGTTTGAAGCATTGTTTGATTTAGAAGTATATGTAACACAAAAATTATTTCGTTAGTTATATATCTTTATGTAACAAGAATTTGTACTGTGAAATTATTATGCCATGTGCATCCCAATGATTTTTTTTTTTTTTTTTTGAAAACTCTGCTTTTAGTTTTTTTACCTCATGGTAGAAAGAGTTTATTCATTTTGAATATTCATTTATGATTCCTTCTTGTAAATAAACTAAAGGATTTGTGCCAAAATATCAATCCTTCTTTTTAATAGAGATTTATGAACCTGTAGGTTCACTGAAATTGACAATTACAAAAATTCTTTTTGCTCTCCAGAATATTTTATCCTATACTCATCATAAATATATTATTTACACTGACGGCATAAGTGCTTTGGGGACACTTTCCCTCTACTACAATTGATGTACCCAATTGCAGTTGTAATTTCATACAATTTACCTCTCCTACAAAAATAATGACTTTGAGATTATTTTTGGTTGGGTTTCAAGCTATATAGCTGTTTCTAAAAATGAAAAAGTAAGTTTATAGCAAAATCTATGCTGACTTTTTAAACCAAAGCACTTCTAATTTGTAATATTAAGAGGTCCTTCAATGGTCATATTTTATATGCCTGGCCAAAAACATGAAGACATGGGATTAGATGATCATAAACAAATTGCTTTCAGTAAAATTTGACATTGGTTTGTAGCCAGTTCTTCCTATATATGCGAGTTGAATATCAAATTAGCATATTTTCGTATACAATATACCTGCTTCACCTGCAAACATCTTTTTGGAGAAAATATTCCTATATGTAACGGGTGCTAATTTGATTTTACTATTCATCATATTTTAATTGAATGTCCTTATTTTACTACATATCCTCCCCCTCCCATTTTTTCTTAACTTTGCAAGACTTGCTATTGTGAAAAATATCAGTCAAATATTTTTATCATTTAAAAACTGCTTTTATACTTACATTTAGCGCTTTTTAGTTTTTTTCCCTTGTCTTTAATATCTTTTACATGTTTTTTCCCCCGTTTTTAATACAATTTTTCACTTTCAGATGTTAACATTTTACAGCATTGCCCATTATTTGCAATGTTATCTTGCATTATATCATTCAATAGAACATTTTATTAATTGCTTTAATGTTGCTAACTTTGCTTTTAAATCTTAATAAGTAATTTTTATAATCTGTTCTGATCTTACCATTTGCTTGGTGCAGTATTACCAAATATGGCTCTTTTGCCAATAAATCACACAAAACAAACTCCTTATTTTCTTATCCAAAATTTGAACTGTATTTTGAAATAGAAGTGTCAATGTGTTTAAATGTCAAATAATGCAAAAAAATTTTTGCTGTAACTATTTAAAAATGGGAACATTTTTTAAAAAATTCCATGCTTGTGAACTCAAACCAGTATTGTAAACATAGCAAAATTTCAAAAAGCTGATTAAATACATACATTCTATTGCAAAGATTATTAATCGGGAAAAGATGTGCTGTATTTTTATGCCTTCATCATCATTCAAAAGAACCTCAATACATTATGTTTAAGTTTCATAAAGATTTTTCTCATTATCTGGGAATTGAATTATATGATACAGAAATTGGTTGTTACTAAAAGGAATTTAAATACTTGGGAATTATTTTTTATATAAATTTATCTTTTATGCTTTATCTTAAAAGAGAAATTGAAGAAATAATGTGAAAAAATAAGGAGATTTGAAGACAGCAAAGGCAGTTTATGCAACCATATTTGAAAAAATTATCATGTATAGTTAGGAAGGGTTTACAGGGCAAGTTAACTAAGAAACAAACCTTTTCAATGTCTCTGTTTGTAGGCTGTTACTAAAGCTTATAGAACAGTATCTACAGAGAGAATTCAAGTGTTAAGTGGCTGTCACCCAGTCAACTTGGGCTTAGAAAAATTTAATTCTCTAGCTCACGACATTAAAGTTTCTAAGAGAAAAAGAAGTTTTCAAATAATATGATAAATTTCTGTTATGAAAAAGATATTGTTCCTTGGAAAATTCATATAATTCTATGGAAATATTTTGACATCACCAGGGAATCAGAACATTGTTTTTATACTGATGGTTCGAAGATGGAGGATAGGATAACTGTAGCATGATTTTGGTATTTTAGTGGTTTTAAACAAGAATACAATATCTTTAGATTTGGAGATATTGCAACTATCGTTATAGTCTAAGTTAAGGCAATCTCAAGAGCAATAAAATTTGCTATTGCAAGAAGACTGACAAAGGTATATATTATTACTGATTCTGGGTCAACTTTATTGTCATTTGAGTCTTTTGTCTGGGTCATAATCTCATCTCAAGAAGTTAAAATTTTATTAAATATGAACTTCATATGGATAAAAGCACATCATGGTTATTATGGAAATTTAAAAAAAGTACTTAAAAAGGTAAAGTACTATATTGAATCTAAAATAACCTTGAGAGCAGAAACATATTACATGATTATTGATGCATGGCAAATACTTCAAAAAAATTCGAAAAAAAAAAGTATCAAAACAAGGGAATTCTTCCTCAAAGTCAAATCTCATAGAAGATTTCTTTTTAAATTAAATTTATACTAGCCATGATACATTTAGTTCTCATACGCATAATTTCTATGATTAGGAATTACTTTGTCAGTGTGGAATTAAGAAAGAACTATGGAAAACTAACTATGGAAAGAACTAACTAACCATATAATTAAAGACTGCTCTAAATAGGGTAATTTTAGAGTGACTGGACTTTTGACTGGCAACAATAAAACTTGAACAATCTTGTTTATCTTACTATAATTAATCATTTTTCGATATAATTGTCCAACTTTTATCAATTAAAATTGAGTGATTTTATAAGACAATTTTTTTTTTTTTGTATAACTGTTGTTTGTCGATTTGTTTAATCTATTATATTTTTACTATTGCTGCTATATTTGTTTAACTAAGTATTTCCAGAAAGGATGGGAGGAGTGGTCTTTTATGTTGGGTATATTGATATGGTTTAGTTGTTATTGCTGTGCTTGAGACATTTGACCCATTCTCTTAAAGGGCTTTGGAGTTTATGTCAGTTTCCAATTTTTATTATTGATAAGCGTCTCTTGTGTCTTTTTGTTGGGTGGGGTTGCTTTGTGATAGCAGCATCAGGTATTCCCATTTGAACTTTTATTTGGTCAGGGTTTGCTTATCAAACTTTCATCAATAACAAAGAGAATGGCCTCAAATGGTTCAATGTGTTTGCCGGGTATAGTTTCCAAAATTTGAGAATTGGATATATTCTTCGCCAGTTAAAAAGATTAATGCAAAATGATACATCAAATTTTACAGTAGTTTCAATTATGTTCAATTCAATACAAACAGTCAGAATTTATTTATCTGCTTGTTGTGAACTTTCAAGGTAAAATAGACACAGCTTTTCAGAGTTGGTCTGAAATTCAATCAATATACTTTCAGTATCTGCATAGTAACTTTTTCTTTTTAATTAGGGACTTATTTTGTCTTTCAGTTTTGTGAACAAACATCTAACAGTGATAAGCTTGAACAAATGCCGAGTTCAGTTTTTATAAGAAGGATGAATTTTAAGAGCAATAGCAATATACCATAAATTTTGATGACATGTTAGAATTAAAAAGTTTTCAGTAGGAGATCCTATTGAAAATACAAATGTAGAAATGTGATTAGCATAAGTTAACTATCAGGCATAAGGCCTGACATTTTTAGTGTAGGAATTTCCTTTCCAAAATTTTCATTGTTTTATTTATTGTAATTTTATCTATAATTCCAGTCATTATACTTCTTGTAGTTCATTGATCAATTAGAATGCTCCGGCAGATGTTTTTTCTGAGACAATTGTACTCATCTATATTCTTATATTTGTAGGATGAAATATTAAACAGTCACTTACTACTATTCTTCTAATTCTTTGATATTTTATGGTGAGATTTTAGAAAGATTTTTGCATTTCAGATAATAAACCTTTAACATAGTGTTCACTTGTTTATGTTGGATAGTTGAAATGGAAACTTTTGAACATATTCCTTTTCAACTTTTTAAATGACATTTTCCTCTGGATCTTTGTATGAAGATTCTTTATTAGTTTTACTGTAATGATTTATCTTACCTGATTCCATTTACAGAAATTTGTATTATGGTCTTGAGATAGTAACATAATGACTTTAATAACATTTGAATCACTAAAAAAGAAATATTTTTGAATGTGTATAATCCTTGATAAAAATGGTTCAAATGATTGCAATGCTAACTTACCTTTTCCAACCAGTTTTGCTAAAAACATAGAGAGCCATGTGTGTAGAGTGCACCTCAATTCTCCCCCTATTTGATAAACTCACTCCTCACTCCTAGAATCATCATAAATTGTTCTCCATTTATAAAGAAAATCATGTGTATTTGTTGGAGACTTAACTGGAATTTACCTTAAGGACTTAAAACTCTAATGTCAATCGGAAGGCAGTTATATTTATCAAAATATGATAATATTTTATGCATGCTATTTTTAGACTATTTAGTGTCTTTTTTCTCTATGCTCATTAAAAAAGAAGAAAAATTAAAATGACCTCCCTTAATACACAGCTAAACAGTTTTCTTTTTTTAGGATCCGGAAGGAGTGCCTTTGAATCTGGCAGTTGCACATCTAGGTGTTCTTGTATTTCAAAACTTTACAAAGATAAACACTTTTTCTTGGGTTAAAATTAGGAAACTAAGTTTTAAAAGGAAAAAGTTTCTCATTAAGTTACACCCTGAAGGTTATGTAAGTATTCAATTTTATAGTATTTTATTTTATTATTTTTCCTTTCTCATGTTAATAAGAAGGATAAGTACAAAAGTTCTGTTTTGATCAAGTTTATATTGAATATTTTTTACAGATTTTTCAAGAGAAAATAATTTACTCTAAATCTTGTATGTTATATCCTAGTGATTAATTTTGTGTCGTGCTACCCAATCAACAAATAAAATATATTTTATGTGTTCAAAAGTATGGTAATTTAGTAAAGTAAATTTACTATTGTCATATTTAAAAAGAATGTGAAAAGTAAAGAAATTGAAGAATTTGATTCTGTCTAGCATCTCTTGAGAGCTTACTAAATTCACTGATAAATTTTGTATGTTTTTAAGAAGCTATGTGTATGCACGTTTTTCAGAAGCAAACATTTATTGTGAGTGAATATTTACTTCTTGATATGAGGAATCTTGCAAAATTTTCATTTTATTGCTTTGATTTCTAACCATTTCTTGCAATACACTACTTTTATTGAATCACTTACTCTGCTAATATGGTGGATCATTTGCAAATCAAAATTTTTATTCTTAGTCAAAATTTCTTAAACCCCAATGCATCATGTTGTTGTTTTTGATGTCTACTGCCAGGTAGAAACAAAACTGTTATCTATTAATAATATTTTTTTAAATTGAGTATCATATTTTCAAATAGAAGAAATAGCATTTAATAAATATTTTAGTTTTAAAATTCAAACTTTACTGCATTGTTAATAATATTTTAACAAAATCTGTAATGATTTGATCATATCACCAGAATCAATAACTTGACAGGCAGATGATCTGTTGGATAAGTGTGCATCATGTATGCAAAAACCTACAAAGTATGTGTTAGCAAGTTTTGAAAAATTTATTTGGATACATATAAAATTATTTCCATATTTTTTTGTAAGAAATATTACATTGTTCTATTAATGACTTCAAAATAAACCAATTTTATCTTTCATGATTCAGAAAGTTCTTGCATCCTGTGCTAAATGTTGATTGATTTAATTATATTGTAAAATTATATTTTTACCTGAATAACTTATTCATAATGATAGAATAAAGATCAAATTAAAAAAAAAAAACCTATATCAGTATTATTTGAAATATTTCTTTCTCTCCAATATTAAAGTGAAATGGTAAAGATAATGATAAAAACTTTTTGTTGATAAATTAATAATTTTAAGCAGTATATTTTTATTTTTGTTTTGTATAAGTTGAAATAATACTAATTATTATAATAATGTACTTTAGACATAAAAGTGTTTTTTATGTATTTAATAAATTTTATATTCTAATTAAACTTTATTTCTTGTTCTAAATAATAATTTGATTCGAAAATTTCATTTTTTTTTTTTTTTTTCCTTTTAAAATTTACTAATATGTCTATTTTCTTATTTAAGGGTTATTACAAAGATACAGTAGAATACTTTTTTGAAAGCCGCAATGAATGTAAGAATTTTTGGAAGAAATGTATTGAAAACCATACTTTCTTTCGGTGTACAGATGCAAAACAAGGAATGAGACAGAAGCCAAAAATATTTAGCAGAGGGTCATCATTCAGGTAAATGTGTAAATTTTAACCAGTGTTATATTTGTATCTGACTAAAAATTTTGATTTGAGTTTGTGAGTGATATATATTTTATTTTATAAAATATTTCAGATATAGTGGAAGAACTCAAAAACAAGTGTCTGAATATGTCCGAGAAAACTGTTTCAAAAGACAACCTTTCCAAAGGTAAGTTAAAGAATGTCAAAAATAATAAAACTCAAGTATTTTCTGTAGATTTATCTATAATAATAATAAAAAAAGAAGTTAAGTGCATATTTGTTATATATTCATTATAAAATGAAAACCATTGGATCAACAAATGTCATGTTTCTTTTTACATATATTTTTTTCTATGTTTCTTTTAAACAGTTGCTGATAAGAAATTTTGTTAATTTTTTAAATATCTGAAATTGTTAACTTGTAAGAAATTTAATTTAAATTACGACTCCTATACTTGTATTTTCATTCATTATTTCTTTCTGGATCAAACAAACTGTGAACCTATTTTTTCAGAAAAGTTAATTGTAACTACAAATTTGAAAAATAAATTTTAAAAATGAAGTATCATTTAATGATAATTAAAAAGAAGTTCAAATTTATTGTCAAATAGGGGTTAATGAAATATTTTAAATTAAGACCTGGTTTGCTTATATTTATACTTCCTTAATTACAAAGTGAAGAAAGCATTATATTTCTCAAAGAAATTGGTTTAAAGATATTGCATATATGAGATCTCTCTTACAAGATCATATAAAATGTAACCTATATAAATAAACTGTTGGAGTTAAAATAAATGTTTTTTTAATAAAAGGGATGCCCTTTGAATTTCACAGGTCTACAAGTTTACGTACACCTTCTTCACCATCTAGGAGTATTGGTGCTCCTCTTTCCCCACAGCCGCTATTACCTGTCACCAGCCTTTCTTGCGGATCCATATCAGACATATCTAAGGAAGCTCTTCCACCACAGAAGGTTCATTCCACTTCTGAGCCCACAACTCCCCATATTGCTCCTGAACTCCACAATTCCATCAATGATCAATGTTCAGGAACGCCCGATACTCCTGCTTCGGGTCCAGTATCCCCAGATGGTGAATATGGTAATGAATATTACTCACAAGATACTGATGATAACATCTCTCATGACTCATATCATGTGCTTGAAAAGGAATTTGCTAAAACTAACTCCAACTGCATGCCTACTAACAATGATAAAACCTCTGATCAAAAAGATCAAGAGGAGAAGCTGTCTGCTGACAACAATGATGGTGGTAAGTCCAACAATTTTGAGGGTGATGATTATAAGCAGAAGTCACGTCGACATAGGGTGCGGGTGTATTCTAATCACATAAGTGTTGATCAAACAAGTCCTGTTTTATATGCAAGGGCTAACCGGCATTTATCCATAGATCGACCAGAAACCCTTTGTAAAGCTTATCCTCGTACTGTAGACTTTGTTTATGTAAATCAGCTTCCAGCTGTTGGTAGTTTTTCTTATAGGGATGATTCAGTGGAACTTAAATCTCCTGGAAAACTTAAATTGGAGATGTTACGTAATAAGTTAAAAAATGAGGTAACTTCTGTTGAAAACAATGATGGCTTTAGATTACGATCAAAGTCTCAACCCATGGCAATGGGAGTTGGACTTGACTTGTTAAATGATTTATTACATGTTAATGATGTAGCTCAGAAATCACAAAATAGCAGTCATACAGAAGTTGATCATAAAGAGAGTGCTATGAAAGTTATTGCTGATAATCTAAATGTGAAACCTAAGTCCAGTGTAATACAAAATACAGATGCATTAGAAGGTCCCTCAACACTCACCAAAATGGTGTCTGTTCCCCCTGATTGCATACCAAAGCAAGATTCTGAAAAATCCCCAAGAAATATAACTGAAAATATTTTAAATTCACCAACATATCAAAATTTTTATCACATGGTCTGCCTTGATATGATGAGGGACTCTGCTGATTATGTTGATCGCTCAAGCCATTATTCTTATAATACATACAAATTTTCACACATTGGTCGACCTCCAGATTTATCTTTAAGAGAAAATCTGTCCACTCAAGTCACCAACTTGCAATCAAATCTGAAAGATAAATCATAATCTTTAATATACATCCTGTAGAAATGGAAGAATTTTCTTTGGTTATTCTCTTGAGAATTATCCAGGTTGCATTTCTGACTTGTGAAAGACCTGTTCATCACTAGTTTTGAGGCTGTTTAGGGACCATACTGATACTTTGTGTCTGGTACAAATGTATATTCAAAAAAGTCTTACACTAAGGCAGATTAAGTTTATTATCATTGACACATTAAATATTTAAGAAATTGTGGTTTGTTTACTCATCATTAAATTTTAACACATTAAATATTTAAGAAATTGTGGTTTGTTTACTCATCATTAAATTTTAAATTTGTATCATTAATGCTAATTTTAAAATAGTGGTGCTCACTTATATTTATTAAAATCTCAAGTTAATGCAATGAGGAAATAAAAAGTTTTTAATTTATTCAATACATAATTCAAAATTCCTATTTTTTAATTTCTTGATGAAAGTTAAGTAGGATTTTTATGAACAAGAATGAAATTTCAGATTGAATTGTCTTATGAAGGAGGGTAATAACTCTAAATAAAGCTGGATGACGGCCAAAGATAATTTATAAACTCAGATCTGGATTCCATAATTTTAATTGCTGATTTTAAAAAAATGTACCGATTTTTGTATTAATTTCATTTTAGTGTGTAAGGATATTCAAATTTTTAAAATTTATATGTATATTACACATTTATTCAATTAAAAAAATATACCATTTAACAGTGATTTTTAGATTAAACAATAATAGTAAAAAAGAGTTTGCTGGAAAGATATGACTTCTATTATTCTGAACTGTATAAAATTTCATGAGCTTAATATTTTTCTCCCTTTTCTTTTCTCCTCTCTTTCTATTCTTTCCCTTCCATTGTAGTTCAAAATTGCTCAAATGTTACTCTGTAATGCTCACTATTTTTTATTCCTAATGATGTATTTTCTGTCCTTTCAAAATGCTTTCTCATATGTATTATTTTTTATAGATATTATTTTAATCTATAATTTATTGTATGTGGTTTCTTTCTAACTGAGAAGTGTATAATTGCTTATAATTTCTGTCAAACTATTTCATATGTTTTTTATTTCTTTTTCTCCTTAATTTAGGATTGTTTTCATTTATATTGAATAGTATAATCTTCAACGAAAATAAGTTATGAAAAGTTCTAAAATACATTTATTTCTCTTACAATTTTTCTGTGATATAGCTGAGGGTAAAACTGTCAGAAAATTTATAAAATATTTGTCATGTAAATACATTGAAAAGAACAGCAAATTTACTACAGTTACATCTATGCTTCCCCCCCCCCTTTTTTTTTTTTCTTTTTGTACATGAATCATGTAAACATAATTTGTAGAAATAATTTTTTCTGTTTGCCTTCAGTATAAATTGCTATGGTTTAGGCTAATAAATTAATTGAAGGATCGTAAGTTACTTTAAAATTACTTTCATTACAGACAAAATAGAAGTAAATTTGCTTTTCTTGTCTAAGAAACTTGAATTTTTTAAGAGAATAGCTAAAAATAGTAGATACATGACCAGATGTAGGTATCTCAAACATATCTTGTAAAATGAGAAGGGTTTTTTTTTTTAATTTATCTAGCTTTTTTCATTTAATTCATATCCTTTTCTGATTTTTAGTCATAAATTTTATTTTGTGAAAATGGATAAAAGATTATTTAAATCTGTGAAATATTATGTCGTTTTTTTTAGATTTTATACTTATATAAGTTTTTCAAATACTGCTAAATAAATATTAAGTTAATTGATATGCAAGTCCAGCTAATCATTTTGGATGTTATTTTATTTTAAAATTCAAATTATATTATTAATTGAAGCTTGCATGTTAGATTTTCCCTTTTTGAAAAAATGGGAAAGTAGCATTTGTGATCATAGAGCATAGTTTTAAGTAGGGAGGTATTTAATTATAAAAAAAAAAAAAAAAAAGAATGCTTTTTGCTGAAAGTGTAAAAGTCAGATATATTCTGTGCCTTTAAGTGTCTGGATTTAAAAATATATCTTATATTTTGGTTCAGACATCAAACGTGTGTGAAGCATATTGTTTTCTAGGTTAAATAAATCTATGTTATGTTTAAGGGAGTAAAATTTTCTCTTCCTGTAACACATCAGAGAAGTCTGAGATTCAGTTTGTTTGAAATATGTTCTAGCAATTTTTTTCTGTTCTATAAAATAAAAGTGTTCGGGAAAAAAAAAGTTTTTTTTTTTTGTATTAAATTTTTATAAATGTATTTAAAAATTAACATATTTTGTATCTCTATGTTGATAGAGATCCAAAATATATTTAAATCTCTATGTTGTAAATGAGCATATTATTATATGAGCTTTTTAGATAATGATTTTTAACTTCTTTCATGCAAGTATACAAATTTAATGTATTGAGATTTTCTTAATTTTTATAAAGTTATGTAGTAAGATCTTTTTGATTAATGATTCTTGTAGATTTTGGTTAGTCAAAAGATGGAAGATTTTTACCATATTATGAATTAAATTTAATTTACTTGTACTTTGGTAATCAAATTTGGATGTTGCTGTTCTTTCAAGGAATATTATAAAGTGCATCCAAATGAAAAGGAGATTGTGATTATATCTAAAGAATAGCATAATTACAGTTCACATATAACATAACTTCTACA
The DNA here is from genome assembly GCF_947563725.1 of Argiope bruennichi. Classification (NCBI taxonomy): domain Eukaryota; kingdom Metazoa; phylum Arthropoda; class Arachnida; order Araneae; family Araneidae; genus Argiope; species Argiope bruennichi. The sequence continues at coordinate 132,861,920 of NC_079154.1, read as the reverse complement.
CATAATTTCATTTAATGCTCTAGTCATGTTTTATTCTTTCTACATTCTTAGAAGGGAGGAGATAATTTCACTATTAAAACATGATATTTTTGCAATTGATGCATTTTTTTTTTTTTTTAATTATTGGGTTGTGTTTTCTTGTTACCAGTCAAAGGCTGTTTTTTTTAAGGGATTAAAGATTAAGGAATCACACTGGCAAATATCAGAGTTGTATAAAAAATATTTGAGGATTTCTTACTAAAATTTTGTTAGCAGAGTAAGGTCTTTTTTACTACTTGCAACCTAACAATATCCAGGAATAGTACTATCTATTTTAAAAGTTTGTCTATATGCTTGTTTTTGATGGTCTGTATCAACATTAGAAATAAATAGCATTACTATTGAGTATTAACTGTCTCTGTCTGTTACAACCAGTTGGTGGATGCAGATCCTTCTTCATTTAAATTATCGAAATATTAATATTCATGGCAGGGTGATTTATTTTTTAATGTGGAGAGCCAAGACTCTGAAATTCTATAGCTGTTTTAATTCATTGAGATTAGTCATAATGCTATCTTTCATTAGTCATAATGTTAAAAAGCTATCTTTCAAAAATCTCTTTTTCATTTGGGTGCACATTATGCTACTAAGTGGTGCAAAATAAGAACCCATGCCAGAACAAAGCTTGTGCAGAACTGTTATTTGAAGCATGTATGGATTTAATGTTAGATTAACTTTGTGGTTTGTTCTGCTATTAGTAAAATTTCTTATACATGAACAAATATACCTTTATCTTTGCTGTTTGTAATATGGAGAGTTTACTATAACAGTTAATAGAATAGCATATAGAAAGTTCCACATTTGTAATCCTTGATATTAAAGAAATCTTTTGCCTAGAGTTAATATTAGGTCTGGTCATTTTTTTCCTGTCAATGTCCTATTCAGATACAAGTGATTTAGATGTATTTTGCCTTCTGTTCCAAGAAAGAATAGAAATTATATATCTATACTTTAAGTTTAAATATTGAGTATTTTTAACTCTTCTCTTATTTAAGTATGCAGGCTCTCTGAAAAGTGTTTTTGCACATTTAAAAATTTATTAAAAGCAAACAAAAATAGTATACTTTTGTGGGATACTTTGCTATCAATGGAAGCTTTATCGTTATCCCCCCCCCTCAATAATATTTGGAATATTTCAATGTGGAAATTTCCAACCAATTTCTTTGAAGCACTTGGGAATTGAAATTCTGGTTTATCCATTTATCTTAACAATCTTTCAGGTATGTTTTGAATTTACATTTAAATCTGCTGCTAGGACGGTAATCCAATGTGATACTTACTTTATCAGTAACATGTTATTCAATGTTAAATTAATTTTCTGACAAATTTTGACATTTTATTTATTGATTTTTTAAATGTAAATTTAGATTTTTATTAGATTCTTTTAAGTGCAAAGGTTGTTTCTGAACATTCTATATGATAAATATTTAGAATGAAGAAGTTATATATATGATCCATCCATGTAATGCAATAAGTAGGAACCTGTCCAGAAAATTTTCTTTGTCTTCATGTGAATGTCAAATGCTCTATCTCATGTTTGTCTGTAGTATTGTCTCTATTTACTGAGTTACTGTTAGAATTAATGTTTTCATTATTTTGTAGGTTTTGAATTTTGTTAGATTTGAAAGTATAAAAAGGCAGACAACAGAACCATAATGAATATTATTGAGGTTTTTGCTATTTGTTATTATTATCTAATCTCATAGATTATAATATAATTTCATCTTCAAATGTGCTTTTAATATTTACAATGCAGGTGCATAAGTCAAAAGGGAAAATTTGCTGTATGATCAAAAACGGTTGGACACTTTTGGATTTACACATTTTTTTACTAATTTCTCTTTAAAGATTAAATGAACTGCTCTTCAACCATGTAAATAATGTGCTTGAATTCACACTTTATTGTAAAGATTTGATCATATGATTATTTAGATGACTGACATGAAATGGATGAAGAAAATTGTATGGCCTTTACATATTTTTTTTACACATGAAATTTGATAGCCAAAACTAAGTTGATTTAGAACTTTTTAATTCAAGACCAATCATTGAAAGCCATCCTTTAATGTTATCAATGATATATCTAAAATATTTTCGCATATGCTGACTGATAGTGAAATAGCCAAAAAGCATATTTTAGGTCATACAAAAATGTCATAGCATTATTTCTTATAGATTAGCTCTTTTTTTTTTTTTTTTTTCTTTCTAACAATCTGTTAAGTAATCTTTAAACAATAAAAAATATGTAATGTGCTTTGAATCACATTCACAAAAATACTAAACAGCTCTTATTATAAGATATTGGCATGAATCAACCAATTGAGCCTCTTCAAGATATTGGAATTGAATACTTTTAAAGAATTGTTTAAGAATTTAAAAAAATCTATATTAAGTTTGGGAAACAGCTACTCTTAAATTAGTATAAATGGTCCAAATACAAATTTAAAAATTTTAAAACATGCAAATGCTAAAATGACAGTAATATTTGAGATGCAGGTACTTGTAAACTACACATAATCCAATAATGGTTTGACATGAATTTACTAAATGGAAAAAAGATGTTATTCTAAGATCAAAGTATAGATTATTAAAGATAGTCCAACTGGATGTGCCAGTTTCTTGGAAGTTATTGGTTCTTCTGAATTTTCATTGAAGTTTTGTTCTTTCCACTGGTCAGAAAGTATCAGTTTTGCAGAAAGAACTCTAGAAGTTTTTTTATAACAAGAAATACATAGATTTCACTAAAAGCAAAAATTTTCCCGAATCTGCCATGAGTGATAATATTATATATGCTTGTCAGAATAAATTGTTTCTGACCAAAATTAGCTTTTCTTATATTGCTAATATTCTTCAGCCATATCTTTAAATAATTCAAACATCTGAAACAATGAACCTTTATTTTATTTTTGCCCCCTCCAGTAAAATCTCTCTATACATATGAAGATTTGTCTTGACTGACAAACCAATGTGCAGCTTAAACTATTAAAGTTGAAAACATGAAATACAATAGAAAATTGCTTCTTGAATATTGGAGATCTACTAAGAACATATTTTTCAAAATTTTAATTAGAAATTTAATTAAAAAATTAAAACGATATTTTAACATGTTGGCGCTTAGCACCAAAGTTCATTAACCATAAGATTGCACAAAAATTATTTTTACACTGTCTTAAAATTAAATTAATAATAATAATAACTTTTCAATGATACTAATTTTATTTGAATGAATGTTTTTTTTTTCATTAATAATTTGTGAAAAAAATTAGCTTTGTTTATAATTTGTAACAATGATTAATATTGTATTGAAATTCAGAAAGATATCATTTCTTCTTCAAATCATGATTTTTTAAAAAGCTTTCTTTGCTTTAAAAAGATATTTAAAGCAATTCATTAAATTGATTTTTTCACTTATTGATTTATTTTTTTTTAATTTACGAGGCAGTATGTTGTATTATTGCATGCTAACTTCAAAAAATACTTTAAAATTGTGCTTCTTTTTTTTTTTCCCCCATTTTACATCTCACAGTTCTTCAGAAAAAGAGAGTTCTCTTTTTAACTTCGTGAATTTGTCTCTACAATTTTTCAAGACTAGGAATTGTTAAATCATTTTCAATTATTCATACCATATATAATCACATTTCTTTACAATTTTTTAAAACTAAAATATGAACATTTTTTTTTTTTTTTTGCATGTAGGTTAAACAGAACATTTTAATTAAATTTTCATTAAAAAAATTTGAAATGCGTAAAAAGGCTATTTTTGAAAATTCAGAAGTAATAAATGATGGGATCCTTTCTAAACGCTACTGTTCTTTTCTGTTAAAAAACATTGATCTAAAAAAACTCAACTAGAGCATGTTATTATTCTATCATCTACTTCATGCAGTTTTGCCAATCTTTGGATGGTAACCATCCTGGAAAACTTTAGCTCATAGCTTTAAAAGATTGTAAATAAAATTATCTAGATTGCTAATATGGTGAGTTAGCACAAGAGGAAATTTACATTTTCCATCAGAGGCATGTTGCATTTTATTTGTAGCTGGATATTTAAAAATCAAAATTTTGATCATACTGTGCTTCTATATCAATGTCAACATTTTCATAAATGAAGTATCCATCTAAATTAACTGGTAATTTGTTCATTTTGAGAAATGCTGAAAAAAATCACGTATTTTTATTCTTTAGCATAAAAATATTGCTTCTTTTTGATAATGATAGTTTGCATTTTTATTTTTATTCAAACCAAAAAGGCATCTTTTTATTTTAAAATAGGAGATGTTATGCAAATACAAAAATAAATTTTAAAATTTAAAAAATGCATATTTAAAATAAATTTTTAAAAATAATTTTTAATAAAAACCATACAACATTATAAAACAGAAAGCATATTATTCGAAAGTAAGCATGCATGCACAAAGACACTTATTTTTTTTTTTTTATTAAGGTGCTAAATTGCAATCACTTACTATGCACCCTGTAATCATTTAGGAAATAATTGAAAATCAACTTGTTGCAATCCCAATATCTTTCAAAACCTTAGTTACATTTTATTGGAATTTTTATATAAATTACTCTATAAATCTGCCTTCAGAATTCAGAAAGAAAAAAATATGCACACAAGCGTTGTTAAAAAATTTTTAAAAATGCTCATATACTTTGAAATATATACAGGATTTACTTTAAATTTTAATTTAATACGTGCTGATATATTATCAGATATTCTGTATGTGTCATGATTTAATTGAAAAAAAAAGTTTTTATTTCTGTATATAGAAAAATTTAGGAATTTTAAAAATGGTTTTGCATTATCATAATTGTATATGCTATTTTTATGAAAATATCTCTGCCCTGATGCACTGCTAACAAAATTATTCATGAGAGTTTCAAAATTATTCATGAGAGTTTTCTTAATCAGCTTTTTGTGAAATGGGACAAGCCCAAATAATTTTCCTCATTATCAATTTTTGAATTGCCTCCTTTATATCCTCTTAGTAATTGAATCTTTATTGAAATATGTGTGTTTATGTTAATTTTTTTCTAATCCGATTTTCAAGGGCAGTTCATCTTACCATTTTGGAAAAACTGGGAGGGAAAAAAAGCATAAATCCAAAAGTGTTCGTATAGATTGTATAGTGTACCATATTGTGAAATATCTTTGTCCATCTATAGATATATTTTTAATATGTTAATTTTGAAACTGAAGAAAATAATGAGGAAAATAACTTATTAGCTATTTACTTTTATATTTTCTTAATATCTTTCCTTTTTATTAAAAACAGAAAATATACTAGTTAATTTATATTCAAAATAATGGAAACTTTTGTTGTATGTGTATATAGTAAAAACAATTATGATTTAATATTAAAACACCATTGTGAAATAATTTATTTTCAAAATAAAAAACTAATAATCTAAAAATATTATTTAGAGGTATTATGAATTATAAGAAAAGCAGTTTAATTCATAATAAATACCTTATCTTATGGTGCTATACAGAATTACATTATTTATATGAAGAGCATGCTTTTAGAAATAATGTCCTGTAACCATCACTGATTTGATATATCGGAGCTGCTACTGGCAGCACTGACAGAGGCTTGCTATAGAAGTTGCAGCAAAAATGGATTCATTATAAACTCCATATAGGAATTGCTTATTGAGCTTTTTATGATTGTATGCACTAGTTCCTTTAGCGAGATGCAGTAACTATCTATTGCTGAATTAAATTTTTTAATTGGGTTATTCATTTTTACTCCTTCTGTATTTTAATCTGTTTCCAGGTTTTATGTTAAGGGAAAAGAAAGTGAATTTTTTTCCACTTTAAATTTGCATATTCTAATAATTTCATAAAGTAAGCAGTTTTAGTTCATGCATGCTTTTATAAGATATTGGGACGGAATAGGAATGCTCTATTTTGTCTTGATACTTAAAGATCTGGCATTGTTTTTTTTTCATTTTTTTTGAAAATTATTTTCTCTGTTTAGTATATATATTTATATACTAAACAGAGAAATATATATATATATATATATATTGTTTTATTATAGAGATTCATTGAATTTTATTCTAAAGGTATTTTAGTTATATTAATAAAACATTCATATAAAGTTAAGATTGCATGTTTTCATCTGTATATTTGTTTGTTTTATTCCTTTAGTTATTAGTTCTCGTTATTTCTTATACATATTGAAAAGTGAGTAAAAATAAAAGGTTTTTTTAAAAAAATAGTTTTTTAAAAAAAAATTAAAACTACGAAATATCTATTTATCTAAGAAATATCTAATTTATATCTTTAAAGATATTTTCTAGGGTCTATCGACGAAATATAAACTATCTGGGAAATTATCTAGGAATTATCTCTATATAGAAAATATCTTATGACGCAGTCATAATAAGTTTGTTTTATGGCTCCCAGCATCATCTTATGTCAGCTGTACTTTCTTATTTCAATATTTGCTATATCAAATTGGAAGTATTAATAAAAGGTTGTATAACCATGGGATACATGTTTTTGTCTTTATATTTAGAGGTCTTGCAAAAAGATTGATGATCAGTCTCCTGTTTTAATTTTTCTATTTTATTCTTATTTAGAGAAAAAATTCAATTTTGAAATAATAATTGTTTAATATTCATTTTAATGATGTTACTATTCTGTTGAATTTGAGACAAAGCTTGGTTACTTATTTTATGAATTTTGTATCTGAATATTTAAAAGTTAAACTGGAAAAGAAATTTAATTTTTAATCAGATTTGCTCTTCATTTAACTAATATAATTAAATATAGAAGTGTGTGATTGTTATGCAAAAAATGTTTTTGAATAACTAAGGGAAGCTTCTGCTTGCTTCTTCCATCCTTTCAAAAACAGTTTTTAAAAAATAGTTCTTCTGATCCTGATATTAAAACAGATGAAATCTTCTTAATCGTAAAATAATATAAATATTCACCTTGATTGTTACCTTCTAATTTAATATTTTAATGAGCTTTTTGCTTACACTCCTGTTGTATATTTCTAATATATCTGGCTATTATTTTTTCTCTTGTACTAAAGCAAATGATGTTTTGATTACCCTGCTGATAGTGAAAGTTGATATTTTATTATTTTTTCTGTGTTCCCATATTTAATGGAAAGTTATGTATTTAATGGAAAGTTATATATACAGGTTACATAAAACTGCCTGCAATTGATAATTTTATATTAATGGATAATTGGACTAATTTAATATGTTGAAATGCTTTCATCATTCTTAACTCCATCTATGAAAAGATTCTGTTATCTGTCATGCAAATCAAGTGAACTGTTTGTTTTTAACCCCTTAACTGCCAATGAAATCTCAGATGATTCACTTCCAACTGCCAGTTGTTTTGGCACATGAATGTAGTGACATTATGCATCTAAAGAAATGCAGTTTTTCAGTTTTTAAATTTAAAACTATTTATTATAATAGAAAAATCATAAAATTTAATATACAGAATGTGAGATGCAAAATATCTAATAGTGCAGATAACATAAAATATCTAACTCAATGTCATCTTCATTTTTTTAAAAACAACTATTAAACAATATTCAAATACAGTTACAAAAAAGAAAAAAGAATAAACTTGCAGTGGGGATAGAGCTATTCAAACACATTGTGAGCATCCATACAACCCCTGTTCAAGGTCAGTTTATTAAATTCCAAAGCAATGGTTATATTTAAATAGATAACAGAGAATTACATCGTGCACATATATATACTTTAGACAATTAAGGGGTTAAAGAAACAAGATTATTTTCAATGCATAATTCCTGTTTTCTCATTTCACCATTAAATTTTAAGCTTTGAATGTGTATCCTTTAGTAGCCATTAAATTAATCCAATTTTATAAAAACTCTAAATATAGATGTGAGAGTTTGGTGATGTGTGTTCAGACTGCCATTTGATATCATGATTTAGTTTTTGTAGGTTGTTGAACATAGTTGAATTTGACAAATTATGTATTGTTAGAAGTTTATAAATTCTTGGAGGTTTGAGCTTCAAGCTATGTTATATATGCATCAAATTACATTTGTGATATATTGCTATGATTAAAATCTATGATATTAGCAGTGCTTTGTGTCTTTTTTGTTCCAATTTCTTTCTATCTGTCACTTCTTACTCTACTGTAACTCTTACAAAACCTATTTCTCTATATTCACTGAATTGGATTATTTGTTTTTATTTTACTTCTGTTTGTTTAAAAAAATGTTAGGTACAAAAAAAAATTATAGTCCTTTTGATATTATTACTTAATTGACAGATATGTGTGGTTTTGCATTGTATAACATTTACTATTATTTGATCCAATTACAATTATTTGATTGTATTTTAGGCTTAATTTCTGGTTTAAAAAAACAAAGAAAATTTGACCTCCAAATCTTCAAAATTTAACCTTTTTTTTTTTTTTTTTTTTTTTTTTTTTTTCATCTCCCTAAATTTAAAAAAAAAATGGAATCTTTGAATAAAATTTTGTACCTTCTCCTGATGCCAAGATTATAGATTTCTATCAAATTGTGAACAAAATCTACCTGCAGGAAGTTTGTCATTTTGCATGCATGTGAAAATAATAACACTAAAATTGATTTGAGCTTTAGCATTCGTAGCATTGCAGTTTGTTATACATTTGTAACCAAATTCTTCAACTGGTTCACCATTTATGGTCTTTCTATTCTTGAGTATTCAAATGCTTTACTCAAAAATGTCACAAGTAAGATAAAAATTATTGTGTATTAACAACAGAATTATATTTGTATCAAATTTTGAAAGCAATTGGTCTAAAGGAAGTCAACCAAAACACATACTTCATTTTTTTACTATTATAAAGTGCAATGCATTGCTTTAAAGGAATTTTTATTTATTATGTGGAATTTTTTAAATATACTTTAAGTTTTTTTTTTACCTTGCATGCCAAAATATTTTGGAAAAAAAACTTTACTAGCATTTTATTAATAAGTTTCAAGAAAATGTATGTTCATTGATTCACATTTCAGTACTTAAAATGACTATAAGAAATAATTACTCCAACAAACTATTAGCACTATTGGGGGGGGGGCAGATATTAAGGATACATATGCATTGGATTAATAACATTGTTCAAGTAAAAAATGTTTTAAGTAAAGCCTCATAATTTTATCATTTATATAGAATTGTGTTTTCTGTCCTGAAAAACTATGATTATTACATCAACTATTTAGCAGTGAGAATGATACTTTAATCTAAAAGCAACTTATAAGTAAAATTTATTTAAATGATTTTATCTTGAGTTTCTATTTTATTTATTTTTTGTTTCTTTAATATTTTAAATCCTTTTTCAGTTTAAATTACATGTTATGTAATTATAATGCACCTGATTTTCAAATACTTTTGCTTTTTTTGTGTGTGTGTTTGCTTTAAATGTCTCTACTTTGTTTTTGTTTTTTAATGCTTCAATCTTGGAGTCATGGTAAGTTTGTTTATATGAATTGTTACTGTTAAATTGTGTTTAAATGTACTTAGCATTTAAATATAATAATCTGTCTTATTTTGTCTTCATTGCCAGTTTTTTTCCCCTTCTTTTTTGAAGTTAATCACATGTAGTGTTTCTTTGAATCATCATTTTAAGATCTATTAGTGAAAAATTGGCTTCATTCATTTTAATTATTGTGTATTTCATTCTCTTTTTTTAGATGATGATGGTCAAGACATTCCAGACCATCAAACTGAAAAGAATAACAATAAGCCTACATCACAGTTGATTCAGCAGAATGGAACCAATTTTAAGACACAGATCAATAACGTCTTGAATCATTCAAATAAATCTCCTTCTTTCAATACTGACTCATTTCAACCTGAAGTTGAAAGCATTTATAATCAAGAGAATTTGTCACAACTAAAAACTTGTGCTTCCATTGAATACATTCCAAATAGGACATTGAGCACTAATTCTATTAGTCGCCTCTCTGCCGATACAAGCTTTGAAGATCATCAGAAAAATATTGATTCAAATTACTTAGATGATAATCATGTAAAGAATGTTGATGAGAGTTATAATGTGCTACATGATGTACAACAGAATTTTGGATCATCAACTTTTTATGTCAGCAGTCCATATGCTGTTAGACTTGCTAATAAAAAAGTAAGAATCTCAGATTAATATGATATTTTAAATAAAGAACAAACAATCTGTAACTTAGAACTTTGAATCTTTATATCATTATAGTAGGATCTCGGTTTTGATACCTGATTCCACCAAAGGACCTGATCTTTGTCCTGACCTTTGATACCTAATCTGATGCATGTTAAATCCATCGTTACCAAATTCTTTCTGTTGGTATGGTGCAGTCCTTTTGAGAAAGGGTATTAGCTTAGGTGCCATCCTCATCATCTGACCGTGATTTAGAATTACAAGCCTCCAAAAATCCTAGTGGTGCATTAATATAACTAAACTAAACCAAACTTGTTTGTGTCATCAATGGTAGAATTGCTAGATTTTTATATATATTTAACTTGTTTCATATTAGTATAGTCGAAATTTTATAATAAATTTTTCATGTAATTCCCAATGTCCCAGAGTTTTAAAATTCAATAACTTATGTGTTCTTGATTAGAGTTTGTTTGTATTAGTTTTATATCAGGTTAAGATTAATTCTGCTACTCAGTTGTACTAATACCACTTGTAGCTGATTCTTTTCTTGTCACATACTTGCTCTTGCTGTGGCGAGAGCAGATTGATGCTGATGTTCGATTGTACCTAATACAGCTGGTAGCAGATTCTATTCCTGTCAGAATAAAGACATACTCAGTGGATATTGGTTCTTGCTTATGCAAAGGCTGATACTGGTATAAATATGAGTTTCCCTTAGTTGAATGGCAGGTAGTTGAGATGAGGAAAAGAAAGGCATTGCTAATATAGGAAAAGATTGGGATTCTTCAATGATATGTGCACTGTCACATGGGATAAAAATCAGTAGTAACTGGGATGAAATCGATGTGATGAAGAAAAATATTATCCATGCTCATAGCATTGCTGTGGCAGCATGGCAAACTAAACTAAAATAATCAGTCAAGTTTAGAAGCTGATGCTAATTACCTGATATTTTTGTTTGTATCTGATTTATGTACTTGATACTTTTGTATATCTGATACGGAACATCAGGTTGTTGGGATAATATTCAACCCTATTCTTAATGTCAGCTAATTTATGAATTGAATTAAATTTTGATTCTGTATGTGTGGCATTCCATAATAATGTTCATGTATGATCTATTCACTCTTTCAGTTAAATGGCATATAATAATCACCCTTTCAGTTATGTGGCATATGAAATTCTATTCCATGCTCATAAAAAAATTAGAGTGCCTAAGAGTAGTTAAGAGTATGATCATATTTAACTAAATAATAATCAGTGTATCTGTTTTATACCTTTCTTTTTAAAATTATTAATATTATCCTACATCATTATATGGGAAGTTCAAAATTATTTAGGTAATCGTGAGGGGATCTAATTAAATCTTCTTTCAAATATATGAAATGAAATTGATTAATTTTTAAATATATAATTATTTCTTTTATCATGGAGGTTTTATTACTTGTTTGTATTGTGATAAAGAACTAATCCAAAAATATAAATGTAAAATAAATTTAAAATTAAGTTCATTAACCTTTCAATTTTGGACTCAAGAGTTAAAAGTTTTTAAAAAATGCATCATCAAATACCATGTATCAAATTTAAATCTATCAGTCTTTAGAATTTTTTATTTTCTATCAATAAAAAAAATTTTTTAATTGATTAATTTTAATTTAAGAATTTTAATATTAAACTAAAAGTTGAGCATTTCATCCTAATATTTTCAATATGTATTTTCCTATTATCATTGCATACTACTCATAAATAAACATGAAATGTGGTATGTATTTTATGAATAAAGTATGTATATTTTATGAAAAAAGTATGTATTCAACTCATTGATAAATGCAAATCAGTTTTTCTGAATAGTTTACTGGCAACTTAATGTTCTATACAAATATTTACTGATTGTGAAAAATTTCATTATTTGAAGACATGTATTCATATTACAAAAGATGAATTCCAAATCACAGAATATTATTGTTTGACAACGGATTCTAAAACCCATCACGTCAAAATAGTGATGAGAGGAAAGGTGAAAGGAGGAGGCGTTTGCATTTAAAAATAAAATTAACTTGGATTCGTCGCGGTCAAAATGACAACGAACGAATTTAAAAAATGCGGTCAAAAACTATATGATATTCAGGTACATGTGAAAAAAAATAATTGAACAGAAAAAATATATAATAAGGCAAAAATCGAGGTCAAAGAATGACAAATTCCAGAAATGCACTCATCCTTCCGCATTTCTCCCCTTAGTGAGATAGAATCATCGAAAAGTGATCGTCTCAGAATACTGAAACGAACAGTATCTAAATATTCCTTCATTTATTCAACATATCTGTAATCTACATTATTGTTGCATTTTTTCTATAACTAAGCTGTTGATTATTAACTGTTTTTGCTATCCCAGAATAGAAATTGAAGTTTTTAAAAAATATAATTATTATATTATAGCATTTGATGCAAAAAAAAAAATCCTTTAAACACCAAATGAAAATATGAAGTTTGTGATTGCACTCTCCTAAATACGTTGTTTTAAATTCAGAACAGCCATGGGGGAAAAAACTACTTGTAGGAATGAACTAAAATATTATATGCTGACATGAAATAACCTTGTTTATTGATTTATGCTCAAATTTGGGTGTGCTGCTATTAAATAAAATTAACTCTCAATTTTGAAAAATATTGCATTTTATCATTTGTTTTATAAATATATATGTAAAGTGTGTTGAATGTTTTATATTTTCATATCATTATCTGTATTATTTTCAAGAAAATACTAAATTTTATTTTGACAGTTGAGGATCAAAATTTTATTAGTTTACAATTTCGAAACAAACAGATCTCAACTAATGAAATCTGATTTCTGCAAACAACTTTTGATATAGTTTTGAAATGTGGGAACTAGGTGTAGCCGTTTTGAATTCTGAAGTTTGTTCTTATTTCAGTATATAGACAGTCCTTTAAAAAAAATTTTAATTAAAAAATCTTTAAGAGTATGTTAATTTTTTTTAATAATTGTATGAGGAACAATGCCAGAATTGAACTAGGCAGCCTCTGGTATATGTATATATATCAGAACTGTATGCATATCTTTCGTTTTCCATCAACATCATGTATTCCATTCCTTTTTATTATTTTGCAGAGGTCTCTTTCTGATAAAACATATTGCTTAGCTAAAGAACTCTTAATGACTGAAAGGACATACAGAAAAGATTTAGAAATTGTTGATGTTGTAAGTATATGTTTTCATTCTATTATATTTTTTTTTCAGTTTTAATTTAAGTTGTTACATTTATATAATATTAAAATATGATGTGCTTTTTACAATTTTTAAAGTTTCAATATGATTATTTTATTATATGTATTATTAAAAAAAGTAGGGCACTAAACTTATATAATTATACAATATAAATAATATGTAAATAGTATGTTCAATATATAATGGGATATTTGCAAGGATGTTTGATTATATATATATATATATATATATATATATATATATATATATATATATATATATATATATATATATATATATGCAATGCCATTTTAATTTGAAAATTACCCATTGTTATATTTCCTCATATAATTTATACTTGCATTGAAGGATATGATTAGAAAAATAAAAATATTATATTTTAGTAATTAAATATGTATATCTTATTTTCAGTGTGCTTTTTAATCAAAATATTGTTTTTGAATATGTATCAATTTTTGTATTAACTCTTCATTTTTTTTTTTAATATTGATATGCATTTGAGGATTTTTGTTTTGTTTTTTTGAGTATGTGTTAAAATTAATAGTAAACTGCTGAAATTTTTCATTCAGGTAATAAGAATAAAATAAAAGTTCTGCCAAATCCAAAGTATTTTTTTAGGCATTACTTTGTGGAATAAGATTGGAATATTTGTTTTTATTCCATTGGTTGAGAATTAATATTTGTGTTATCAATATAGTTGTTAGAACTGAATTTTTATTATAAATAAATGTGAAATATTTTCTTTTGTTTATATTAGTATTGCATCTTTTCTAAAGAAGAAAGATATAAATTAGTGGTCATTTTAAGGTAGGTGTAAAATACATCATTTCATGGCATGGTATTGTTGCCTCCTCAACTGATTAAGTTGCAACTGAATTTGCATGAATATTTCTTTATAAAATTTATTTAATTTCTATTTATTAATATCATTTAATTTGTTTGAATATTACAGGGTGTGTAGCTTCATGAAAAGTGCTTAAATTACAAAACTATTTTTAAACACCTTATAAGTGTTTAATGTTCTGAAAAGGTCCTTAAAAAGTACTTAATTTTCTTGTAAAGTGAAGAAAGCGTTTTGTTTTGTTTCGCCATAAGTTGAATATGACAATTCGAAATCATGGTCATAAAGGCTTATTTACCGGATGTATCAAAAAAGAAAACCAACAAAAGGAAAGAATTCTAAGAATTATTCCAAGGTTCCAGCACATATTAAGATAACGCTTGATGGTTCTTTTTTGCATCCCCTCCTTTTTCGTTTTTTTTCCCTCCCTTTTTCTTCAACAATTTGCACTGCCATTTATTAAAATACTGGAATAATTATCTGGAAGGGGTGGTGCGAAATGTGTATTATGCCATACTTCACTTGAAATACCTACTACAGGTATTCAATTGTAATTAATTGCGTTAATCAATCGCTTAAAATCTAGTATAATGAAATTTTGACTTGACGCCTTTAATTTTTAATGATCGTGATATCGTTCGTGGTATTTTTTTGAATATCCCCATTCATTTGAACATTTTTATTTGTTAGACTAATCTTGCCAAAAAAAAAAAAAATTTACCAAGAAAAAAAGGAACTGCTGTATCTTGTACTTAAATATTTGTAAAAAAAAATGTAAAAGTTTTTTTTTTTGTAAGGATTTAGGTTTTATCATTTTATAATGATTTATTTTTTCTTTTTAAAATTCTTATAGAAATTTTCCCCCAATAAAATCTCTCTTTATATACAAAGTCTTGACTTAAGCAACGCCCAGCATTAAGCCATTGAAGTTAGGAACATGAAGCTTGGGAAGTTATTTTTGGGCATTAGAAGCTCACTAAGAACGGATTTCTCAAACATTTAATTCAAAGTTTAATTAAAAAATAGAATTTTAATGTGTTTTCATAACATCAAAGCATATTATGGCATAAAATTATTTTAACACCGTTTTAAATGTTAAAAAAAAATAGCTTTTGAATAATAAAAAAAATTTTGGTTGAATGTAATTTTTAATTATTTTTTTATTCTTAGAAATTAGTTTTGGACAATGCGATATATTGTCTCGGGCTGACTTCAAAAAAAACTTTCTTAAAGATAGCTTCAATTGGCATTTTTAATTTTCCGTATACGAAATTAGCGAAAATATTGCAATCGTCAAAAAATTCGAGATTTAAATGTATCTCCACGTCTTATACCTTCTTTAATTCGAAAACACATTTTCAGAAAATGTCTGTCTGTGACAAAGATAACAAAGAAACACTGAGCGAGATGGGTGAAATTTGATATGCGGTCCTCACACCAAATGTGTAGATTTCGCTCAAATTTTCAGCAACATCCGCTTAGAAGAAATCTGTTTGTCTGTCTGACTGTTCGAATATAAGTTAGCATGATAACTACAAAATGAAGAGAGCTAGATACTTAAAATTTAGTACAGAGATTTAGTATCTATTGTATAAACATCTATCAAATTTTGAGCCAAATCCAACAAGGGGTTCGCCACATGTCCGCCTGTACTTTCAGAAATATGTAAACGCGACAACTCAAAAATATAGCAAATTTGGTATGTAATTTTGGGACGATAAGTGTAGTTTTGGGTCTTTTAATCAGTTGGAAAGAATGCGTCTAAAACCCAAATTTGCTTTTCGAATACTTTCACCCGCATGCTAGAGATTTATCCCAAAACACTCGCCAACACACTATAGATAGAAACATTAAAAATATTTAATTCACGCCTAGTGATAATATTCCCTAACGTACGTCAATGTCACACAAGGCATTTCTCTATAATATGCGAGAAAATTTTGGGGAGACGCTCTGGCTGATTTATTTCCATTTAACTTCTAACTATAAAAACGATTTTTTTTTTTTTTTACTTGTTTTTGTTATTTATGAAAACTAGGACTTTTTCATTTCCTCGAAAATTATATATATCGTTTCTTCTGCAATTTTTTTTAAGTAAACATTTTTGTTTGTAGATTAAAAAAAGAGATTTTCATTAAATTTTAGGAACGTAAACGTTCAAAAAAGACTTACTGTACTTTTAAAAACAAGTAATATGTAAAAAAAAAAAAGAAAATTAAGTCAATTCCTACTTAGGTCAACAAAAAAAATTTTATTTTAGTTACTTTTCATTAAATACTTACAATTAATATAAATATGTGTATGCATATGACAGAATTATAATATTGTGGCAAAAAAAATTTTAATTGAATTCCTACTTATTTTCTTTTATTATTTATATATGTCTTAAATTATGTATGATCGGATGTTGCATCAGTAATCTCAGAGCTTGATGACTTTGGTGACCAAATTGAAATTACTGAACAAATTTAATTAATTAATTAATATTTGGAAAAAAACTGTATTAACATAAGGTGTCATCTACTTAAAGTTTTTAAAAAGTGCATTTGAACTTGAGTGGATGAATAAAAAGTATTTTATTAACGACTGAAAATTTGAACAATATATATATAGGGAGAGTGTGAACTAATAGTAGAAATTGAATAAGAGGCGATAAGACACTTTCTTTTTAGTCTGATCATTTGTAAATGCTGCTATTATTTTCTATTAAAAATAATTTTAAAAACTTATTTAGAACATGACTTTGTTCTACCATCAATTTTATGGCAGTCTTGCCAGTTGTATGATGATAGCCATATGAATGCTTTAGTTCTTTGCTTTATAAGATTGTAATTGAAATTACTTAATAGAATAAGTCAGCACTGGGAGAAATTTACTCTTTCTATCCCAGCAGTGTTGGATCTCAATTATTGTTGCTTATATAAAATTCTTGGGTCATGCTGAAAACAAATACAAAATATTTGGTCATGCTGAGCTCCTACATCACTATTGACATTTTCAGAAATGTTGTATCTATCTGATATTTTATTTTAATTTTTTAAAAAATTGAAAAAGATTTTTATTGTTAATCTTTTAAAAGTTGACTTATTTTTTTTTGGTATTAAGTTTTTTTCTTTTAATTTTTATGATCATTTATATGCTTTTGTCAAATTCAAAATAGCATAATTTTACAAGAAATAAATATGAAATTTTTTTTTCAATAAAATCTATGCATTATTATAAAATAGGGGAAAAAATACTATGCTTAGAAAATACACAGTTTATGTGTGCATACTTATGCACAGGTGCTTAATTTTGGGGGCTAAGGTGCTTAAAAAGGGCTTAAATGTACTTAATTTTTGCAGCAGTTTTTCACAACACACCCTGTATTACTTATTAAAAATATATTGTTGAAATTTTTAACTTTAGTGTGTGTGTGTTCCATGTTTAACAATTTACATAACTAAAAAAGAACATATTTTTATTGACATTGTATGCTTTGAAATCTTTATTTCTTTCCATCTTCTCTAAGACTTGTGATGAAATTTTGTATTGCAATTCCTTACTTTTTTGTGTTTGTGTGCATGCAGTATATTCATAAAATATCATCAGATTGTTGTTGTTTTTTTAAACTACTTTCTGTAAATTTCTGAATAGTTTTGTGTTGAAATTTTATAAGATGTTACCTGGTTTTGGTTTAAAAACTATGCAAGTCTGTGTAATTTAATTTTTTCCTAGGATTTAAAAAAAAAATACTTTTCCCCTTTCTTTCTAACTTTTTTTTTTTTTTTTTTTTTTTCATGTATGAAGTGTACAAAGAGCGGGCATTTACTTTTGCATGAATTGTCAAAAAATTTGAATTTAAGATTTTGTTGAATCTTGGTATTTCAAACTTCCTTGAATTTGAAAAACATATTTTTGGAATGTTTGCCTGTCTGTGAATTCAATAATTCAGAAGTGTATTGAACTAGATATATGAAATAGTTTTAATACTATGATGTATCTTTGTACCAAATTTTTAAATTTCTGCGACAAATTTTGAATGGCTTCATTCAAAAGAAGTGAATCTGTCTGCCTGTTCGTATATAGATGAATATAATAACTACAAAACTTAAAGAGCTGAGTGAATAATATTTTGAACTAAATCCATCAAAGTAATTAACTGTGTTGGTATATTCTTTAGTATACATATAATTGCAGCAACACAACAATGCAATAACTTCAGTAAATAAAATTTCGTATGTGATTTTCTCTCTAAAATTTGTAGTTCTGTGTCATATTGTGGTTTCAATCAATCAAAAAAAAATGTGAAAAAATGTATCTCTAGCATATGAAAAAGATTGTTTTTATTCAGCATCTGTTTCCTCCCTTTTTAAGTTTGTAATAGGTATAAAATGTTTAGGAAATCTTAAGAATTAAAAATTGCATATTTTTGCCAACAATCATTGCCTCATCCCCCTGTAAGTCATAAAGATTTCTTATATCTTTATATTGGGAGAAATGTGAGTTGGATTATTCCTTTAACATCCAGCCTTCTATTTGTAAAACAATTACATTTCTTCTATATATAAATTAAATATATCCCATTATTTATTTTTTTGCTTTGTTTTAAAAAGTCAAAAAATATTCCCAAACTGTTTTCCACTAGCATGTACCACCCTTTAGCTAGTTGATCCCCCCCCATAAAAATTATTTATGTGGTAATGCAGTTAATTTGAAAGTTACCTTTAATATTTGATATTTTGCTCTATTTATAAAATTCTTTTAAAATATATCTATAAAAAGTTTTGTTAAATATCTATCTGTATGTTTTGGTTTTTCTTTAAACAAATGTATTTTAATTTTACTTCAAAATTAGTTACATCTTGATGTTAGGGTGTAATTTAAAAGAAATTTACTGCAATCTGTTACTTGGAATAAAGTGTTTATTAATAGTTAATTGTAACTAATAGTTTTTAAAAGATGTTAAAGGAATGTATCAAGTAATTTTTAAGTTTTGTAACATATTTTTTAATCAGTAAATAAATTGACACCATTTCTTAAACACATTTTTTAATTCATTTATATTGCAGCTTTAAAGTTAATTATTGTCAAAGCACAAAAGGATTTTTAAAATAAAATTACAAAAATTTTCAAAATTCTTTGTAGTTTTATAAACATTCTAATGCGCAATTTTTCAAAATTAATTAGAGAAAATTGCCTTACAAATCTTAGTGGGCCTTTGTTCCTTTGGATTTTTATGCCTTTATTTGCTAGTACAAATAATTTTTTGTCATATTTAGGTATTTCGAGAGGAGTTTTATGCTCAAACAGAGGTGCAGTCCGAAGCTGCTGAAGAGATGTTATCCATTATAGACCCTCTATATGAGAAGCATTGTTCTTTGCTGAGAGACTTAGAACAAAGACTAGCTTTCTGGTTTGTTTCAGTCCTTTCATTTATTGTTCGTTTATATAGTAATTATGGAATGTATATGAAATTCCAAAATTTTTACTTTTTATATTTGGAATTATAAAGTGTAGATTCCTTCATAAATGTCATTAAACAAATATATAATTCTCAGATATATAAGTTTTACTCTATATCAGATTTGAACAAGAAGACAGCATTTTATAATAATATTGATTAACCCCCTTTGTTAGCAAATTGGTTCATTGGAATTTTTTGTTGTATTTAATTGAACTTAAATTACGAAGGATTTGATGCCTTTCAATGAAACATTATAAACACTCAGCTGTGATAAACATTAAAATTATATTATTTTAATAGTTTTGTTTGTTTATATGGGCCTTCCTAATAGAGTCAAATCCTTTGATATCATAATGCTATTAAAAACATAAGTTTCCAAGCAATTTAACTTCAACATAATATATAACTTTATATTTATGCAAACTGCATAGATTATAAGCAGGTTCTTTTTTTCTATAACTTGGAATAGAAGATAATAATGTGATTAAATAATTAATAAAACAATGTAAATGTTTTGAATTTCATATCAAATGAATGATATTTATTGCTTAATAATATGTAAAATATCTTTTTCAAAATTGGCAAAATTTAGAGGAAAACATTACATGCTAATTAAATTGGCTTCATTTAAAACAAACAATTTCTTGAATTTTAAATAATTATTGAATTAAGAACCAAAATGTGAAAAAAGGTAATTAAAACAATTTACTCTTTTGTATGCAATGAAAAGTGTGTTTTTTAATACTGATTGCATTATTTTAATTTAAAATACTCAAATGAAAAAGAATTTCAAATATCATATTCTAAATTTGGCTGAAAACAAATTAAATTCAACAAAGAATAATAATATTTTGCATTATTTGAAGAATTTTTTTTCATCTTCATTTTGGTGTAGGGAAGGCAGACCTGGAAATCGGGGTTCCCCAGGTATCAAAGGTGTGAGTGATGTTCTGCTTTTGCATAAAGGAATGATAGAAGTAAGTATTCATTTGTTGTTCCTAAATCATTTCCTCCCTTTGTGTATAGTGATATATTATTAATTTTTAAAACTATTTGACAATAAGAATTCATCATTCCTTAATAGAACCAAGATATTAGACAAAAATTAGTATTGTGATTAGAACGGTTTCCAGATTGAACGAAAATAATTAAATCTAAATTTTGACTTTAAACTTTTTTATTTTTTTGTAGTAATAAATTGTTGAATTGTTGTTTTTTTTTTTTTTTTTTTTGCAATATTTCTGCTTTTTTTTCTTATTTAGTTTTACATTAAAAAAAGATAATACAAATCTGTAATATTTAAAATATGCTGTTTAGTAGTAGAGTGTTAATATGTAAAAAAGTCGGTGTTTTAAAATTAATTACAATAAGTTTTATTTAAAAAAATTACAAAATTTATAAAAGAATTTTTTTTTTCCCCTTGGTACCAAATAATTTCCTCCTTACTAGACTTTTTTTGCTTTTATTTCAACTGCAAAAGGAAGAAAAATAAATAAATGAAGTGTAAGGTATAATTTAATTTCTGGATTTATGTGTGTGAGACTCTGGTGGAAATTTCACCAAAGTTGCTAGAAAGTAGAGATGACCTACCAAATGTTGTTCCATTTTGAATTTCAGAATCAGAAATATTTAGATAATAGTTTGTGTAATAAATTATTCCATGAAAATACCTTATTATCTAATAATACTAACAGTTTATTTACAGTTCTAATATGCACACACTTTGCTTTAAATTACAAAATAACATTTGATAATATTTATGGCATAAATAATATCAATTTTTTCTAAAATCGAAAGTAGTTCAAACAAAATACCTCTGCATACATAAACAAACTAAACTGCTACCATTTGCAATTTCACTTACCAAAATATCAAGCAAAGATAATAATTAGGTAGAATATTACTCTGACAGTTCTAGATTGTGCGATGATGCTCAAAAGTTGATACCCTTTGTATATTATTAGCTAGGTGACAAAAATGAAAGAAAAAAGGGATGGATGCCATATTTAGAAAATAACTATATTTTCTCTTGAATGACATAAAAAAGGCTGTTCAAAATATTGAAACCACTTTATTGAAGATTATCTTTTCTCAGATAAACTGATGTGTGCTTTTAAAACTTGCCACTGAATTGTGATATACTGGTCAGGTGAAGTAGGCAAATCACTCGGCCATCCAAACAAAAAATCACACAGCAACTGAAGTGATGCGCTAAAAAAAAATTTCTGCTGGAGTCCAAATGATCGTGTCATGCTTAGCACTTCTGTAGACTAGGAGAAACCTCAGTATATGAGTGTTACAATCCATCTAATTGTATTAAACGGACATTGACAGATGGTGCAGAATAATTCAGTTATATCTTTATACTATACCATCTCACTGGTTCTGTCACTTAGTTTCACATAATATTAGAATGTCATGCCCCAGTGAAAATTACCTTTTTGTATATTGTTGTTGTTGTTTTTATTTTGTAAACTACAACTGGCCGATTTTGGATGACTTTTGAGGAATAGCTTGACAGATTTTTAAGTGATAAAAAAAACTGATAAATTATCCAACAGATGGTTCCTGGGATAGTTATTCTACAATCACTTGACTTAAGGCCATACTTCAACAGTGAATATAGATTTATAATGTATTCTGCATTCTTTTGTATGCCTATGCTTATGATAGATTGTTATTTTAACACATCTGTTGCAATGAGAAAATAATCCACAAACATTTTGAATATATAAAAAGATTGATCTTTGAAAAGATTCGAAATAACTGATATTGATTATGCTTTATCTGGGAAATCGAAATCAGAATTGAAAATTTAATACAGTTGTGAATAATTTAGCCAAAACTTTGAAAGCATCAGTAAATATTCAGGATTACTCTTGAGTTCATAAAACAGTTTTTAAAGTAAATCTATGCCTTTTTTTAAAAATTTGAATTTTACTTTTATGATTTTAATTGTGCAATGGGGAAACTTTGTTAATAGCTGATTATTTGATGAATTGTTTAGTGAGTTTTAGAATTTTTTTAGAAAGAATTTCTTTAATGAATATTAAGTGTCCAAATTGGAAGGCAAGAACAACTCGAAGGGTCTTGAATTTGTTTGATGTTGCATGTTTTGAGTTGGATTTTTGTAAACTTATTATGAAACTTTTTATTATAATGCATTATAAAATACACTAAAAATATATTCTGATATGATCTTTGGTACATGAGTCATAGGGATTAATGCAATTACTTTTAAACAGTTTTTTTTTTTCCAGAGATTTTTTTAATGGCACCTTTCTGATTGCTTTTTGTAGATACAATGCCTAGATATTTTATTGATTTGCTTGTAATAAGAGTAAAGCCAGTATAAGAAATACATGGAACAGTAACTATTTTTTTGAGAAGTTGTATAAGAAATAGATGGAACAGTAACTATTTTTTTTGAGAAGTTTGTTATTTTGCTTTTATCAGAATTCATGATTAATTTCCAGTAATTGCATCACTTAAAAACATTTTCCATTGTGTTGGCAAAACATATGGTTTATCCACAGGATTGATTGAAGGACTTTTGTTGATGATCAATGGACAGATGTGACAAGTTGATT
Source organism: Argiope bruennichi (assembly GCF_947563725.1). NCBI lineage: Eukaryota > Metazoa > Arthropoda > Arachnida > Araneae > Araneidae > Argiope > Argiope bruennichi. The sequence continues at coordinate 132,838,616 of NC_079154.1, read as the reverse complement.
GGCTCTAATTATTGTTGTCATAAACAACATCAATTTGAATTTTAAATACATATTTTATGACAATTTTTATGCATCAAAAGTTAATGATTTGATGTTAAGGCAAAAAGTTATTTTGCTTTGATTCAGGGAAGGATCACTTGAAAACATTTCCAACACTGTACTTTTCTTTTCAATTTCCCTCAAAAGATGTCAATATTCTCTACATCTGTCTTAACATAAATTTTTTAATTCACATATTTTACCTTCTATTTTGGCTTTAAATTCTATTTCAGCAGTTTTAATTTGCTGCCGGAAGTCTTGTAACTTTTGTCTTGTCTATTAGAATTCCACTTTTGTGTCATCTTATCTAGCTTTTGCCTTGCTTGTCAATTGTTTTTGTCTAGTTCGCATTTTCAGATGGCATTCCAAGTGTAATCATTCGATTCTGTTTTCTTTTTCAAATATTCCTCCCCAGCTTCCATCCTATGTAAGTAGGATGCTTATGTAATTCAATCGCAATACTGCAGAAACTATAACTTTTGTTGTGGAAAATCAACTGTCCAATGCAGTAGTTGTACCAATTGATTCAATAACATATAGCAATATTTGTTTAATAGATATACAGAGACAACAAAAAGAACTGAAACTTACACAAGCACATCACACTTACAATAAAGGCAGCACACAAGCAGGTAATTAGTAGTAAAAAAAAAAAAAAAAAAACATAATAGCACAAAAAGTCGAAGAAAAATTTTAAAGGGTTGATTTCATATGACTATTCTCACTTCTCGAACATCTGCTACTCTGCACTGATGATTCACTTCAGCTGAAATCAATTACCAACTCACTAATAATTCAACACTGACTGGCTACTCAGCACATAACTCATTGACTAATTCAGTACTAACTCAGTAAAATTATATAATAATAACTATGAATTGGAGAGTTCGTTAGGCTTCATTGCATTAAACTACTGAGACAACTTCGAAACTAAACTCTAAAGTAGTTGTCAGCATTTTATAGTCTGGTTTGTTGAGGTGCTCAAACTTCCTGGGAATCTCTCATATTTCAAGAAACATTCACCAAGATTGCAGACCTCACATTTTTCAAACAAATATTTGATGCCAAAAAATATCGGCAAATCAAAAATCCTTGCAATACTTTATTCTTATTCAGAGAAAAGCAATTAAAAGTATTTTACTTTAATCAAGATTAATAAAAATGCTAAAATGACTTTCAAACGTTATTTATTTCATATTTCTTAATATATAATGCAATCTTCAAAGCAAATGGCATTCATTAATGAAAACGGATTGGACTTGCCATCGTCAAGAAAGATATTGTTTTAAAAAAATTTCTTTATTGATATTGAGCAAAATGTTAAAAGAAATGTTAAAACAGCTATGAGAATTATAAAAATTGGCATATAATTTAATAATATTTTTATGTTATTTAATAATCAAAAAATGTTAATTAAAGTAATAATCATATTTCTGTTTAAATGGGCTATTATGCATGAAGAAGTGTTTTTTTTTTTTTTAAATAAAACAAAGAAAAGTATAATTTTATTCTTCCTCCTTTATGATAATCAGTTACCTATTCCATTTAATGTCATAAGAGCTTTCAGTATATAATCGTAATTTTTTTAACTGTAAAAATGCAATAAAGAAATTTCTATTTTACATTATATGAGAATAGAATATTGCTACCACTTTATCTGTATGCTTTTCCTTTAACTATAGTTCATGGTATTGGTTTTGCACTAGTAACAAAATTCGTCTTTGACCTTTTGAAGTTAATATTTTCTTTTAAATGAAAATTTGGCATGATTAGAGATTTGTGAAAAAGAACTTTAAAATATTACTTGATTGGAGTCATCCCCCCCCCCCATTTTTTATTATTATGTCAGTTTTATTTATTTATTTTTGTTGTTGTTGTTGTTTTTTAATTGTACTAATGTATTAACAATTTGAAGCACAATTTTTATAAATGATTTTTTTTTTTCTTTTTCAGATCCATTCTATATATCTAGAAAAGCTACCAGATGTTCTAAAACTCATTTTTGAGGATCTTCAGGACAATGAGAAATTTTGTGAAATGTATAATATGTTTGAGGCTCAAAAAATATGCTATTTGCCTTTGACTTCTTTCCTTTTGAAACCAGCTTTTCGTTTACTATATTATTACAATTTGTTAAAAGGTAGGATGATTTTTTTTTAATTATTTCAGATTTTACAACTTGAACCTTGGGAAATATTTTGTTCCTTTTTGTTCATATATATATTTTTATATATTTCAATTGTAATAAAAAGCTTGAACTGTAAAGAATTTTATTTAAAATTTTTTCTTAGATTTATTAAGCTGCTACAACAGTCAACATCCAGATTTTGACAACTGTGTTGGTGAGTATTTACAATTATGTTGATTATTTTGTTTTCAAATTAATCATTTGTGCATTGTTTATAAAATTTTGTTGTTTTCATTATTATGTTTCTTCATTATAATATAGCATTTCTTCCCCCCCCCTTTTTTTTTGCATTTAACACTTTGTTGATTGGCAATTTTTCTCAGAATTTGTCTTGTTCACCACCTATTATTTCATAAGATGTAGAAAAGAAATAATTCAATTTTTTAAAAATCATTTATTGTAAGTTTTATTTAATATTTAACTTTCAATATTTCTCTTTGGCGTGATAGACTGTGCAATAATTACCTCCATGTAAGAGTACACAACAGATTTGATAAATATATCTTGTTTTTCTGTGCTTTCCTTTTGAAGAGCAAACTCTGCTTGTCTATTTGGCAGTTTTTTGTTTTTGTTTTTTCCTAAGCAATCATTTTTTCTAAAACTTTGTCTCTTAACTGTGCAGAAAGCCTGAAGGATGAATCATTTTAAGGAACTGTTAACTTGATAATCATTCTTAAACAGGGTTGCCTTGCCACCAGGTAAACATGGAAAATCAAAAAAAAAAAAAAAAAATTAAAGGAAATTTAAAAATAATCCTGAAAAAAAAATGGGAAATTGCAGGGAATTTTAGGTTTTTTGGGAGGCTTTTTTCCAACATTTAAAAAATGAATATCTCTAAATATTGCAAGTATAAAAGATCGTAATCATAGCTTCCAAAACAAAACAATATTGTTCCTGATTATGTAATACAGAAACTCACCCGTTTTCTGCTCTCTGCTGTTTTTTTCTGTATATATCAGTTCCGGTCCAAAATGCTTGATGTTTTTTTTCCATGAGAGTCCCGAATGAGTATGCTTGAGACTTCTGTAATTACGTGAAAGAATAAAATATATTTCTTTGACAGGAGCATTTCAATTTGTAGAAGCAGTGAGGTGGTGTTTAGTCTATCATATTGAGTTTATTGAATGGTTTATTTATTATTTGAGAAATTGTTAACTTATTCAGAGTAGATTAGAGAATTAAAAAAAAAAAAACAATGATCTGCTTATAATCCTGATTTTGTTTAAAGGATTTGAGAAGAGTTTGCAAAATCTAATTATTGCACACTGCTTGCTTTGTAAGAAAATAATAAGTCTAAGTAATATGAGAAAACAGATACTTATTAGTCATGCCAAATAAAGGAAACAAAATTGCGTGTCAGTTCAAAAAAGTCATAATTAATATTGAACTTGTCTAATCTTTAATTAGACTAATCTAATTATAATAACTAAAGGAATGAAGTATAAGGTGTCATATCCGAAATTACCAAATTTAATGCCTGAAAATAAACTAGATTTGAACTACTTAGTTTAAGAACATTCATTTAAAGGTGAATTTTTATGGGCATTAAAATTTACAAAAATTAATATAAAATGTTGTTTGTAATTTATCAAAAATTAGCTCCATGAAACTGGTAACTGAAAAATCTGTGGAAATTGATGCCCAAATACATGAATTGATAAAAATAAATAAAAAATAATTTTGATTTTTTTTTTCTTGTTAAGTGATTATTAAATTATTTGTATTGTGATAACAAAAATGTTTTGTGTTTATTTCACCTGAGTCCTTAATTTTGTGTGACTTACAGTTATAAAGCATGAGAAGTAATATATTCCTCCTTTAATTTATACATTTTGTCTTGCTAAATTTTATATAATAAATAAAGAGAAATTTTTTGCATGTAAATATAAACCATTTAATGTGCTATTATTTAGAATAATGTTAAATTGTTTCTTCCTTTCTTTGTTTTTTCCACTCCTTAAAATCATATTGCATTATAAGTAGTAAGAGCGCTATTCTCATATTTCCTTCTATCTTGAATATATGCTCAGGGAATATTTTTTCCAGATTTGATTGGTAACATTATTAAATTAACACCAAAAGTATTAAAATAATGCTAAGAAGTTTTATCTATATATTTTTTTCTGGTCTAAGATAAATGCTTCATATTTCTGTATCTCTATATTAAAATTTTATCCTTGTTGATATTGCATTAATTGCATACTTGTCATACATCATTATTCAGAAATTAATCTCAAATTTAAAGAAAATACTCCAAGCAAAATTACCATTGACTTCTTTTTCTTTTGTATTTAATATTTATGGCATGCTTATGACAAATGTCATGTATTTTGTAATTATATTCTTTTCTGCATTTTAGCAGTCTCAATTATCTATATCGCATGAAGTAGCTTTATCCTCCTCGGATTTGTGGAAGGTAAAAAACAAAGCTGTTTAAAATCTGTCCCACCTTAATTGCAATGTTTCTAGATTTTGAAAATGTATTCAATAAATAAAACAAATTTTAATTTATTTTTTGTGATAAAATATATCCAGATTTCTCATATCTGAAACATTGACATTCTTTTCTCTTTCTCTATATATAATTATATATCTCAATTTAAATCCTGATTAATTTCATATATTTACCTGAAATATGCCCATGTTAACTTCATTCTTAAATGTTCACTTATTTCTAACTTGTACTCTAAAAAATTGCTGATTCTTTTGTTTCCCATGCCCTGAGTGAAGAGATAAAATTCCTTATTACTCACACATACCTTTAAAATATACACAAGATTACCATGCCTTAGTTGGCACATATCAAAGAAATCCTTATCAGAATCTCATAATAAATACACTAAAGGGAAAAATTCTGTCACTTTCTCTCTTCTGATATAAATGAATTGTCTTGCGCTTTTGTTCCTGTCTAAAAATTATACCTCCCATAATAAAATAAATTGGAAATTCATTCAAACAGTCTCTTGCTTTTGGCCACATAAATGACAAAATTTATGTAATATATTTTGTTATATAGAAACAATTACATCTAAAATAAACACAATTTGCATTTTAAAGTTCATCTCTAGACTGATTAATTTAATTTGCTTCATATCAATCAATAATCTTAAAGAATTTTTATTTTTGATAAAGCATTTATCTGCCATTGGAAAAAAGGAAAACAAGGAACTAACGTTATGGAAAGAATTTCAAGTTGGATTGAAATAAATAATTTTCTACTGCTTATGTTTGTTCTACATTGCTTTATCTTAACTTTTAATATTTTTTAATGTTTATCACCACGGTTATTGTTTGTATTGAAATCCGTGGTCTTTTAATGCCAGTGCTTTCCTGATTTTTACAATGCTTTTAGAATGGTCAGTATAACATACATTATGTAAAATGAAATTATTGTATATAACTTTGTCCTTATTTTGCAATTAAAAATTAGGCTACTAATTTTATTTATATTTAGTATCCAGGCTTTTAATTATTCAAATTCTAAATCATGCCTTACTATATGTACTCTAATGTTGCTATTTAAATTCCTTCAGGTATGCTAAATGAATTGAAAAATCCTTGTGAAAACTTGGAAAACAAAATTGCACCAGTGGTAGGTATCATGGTAGCTGAATTGTTATTTTTAATTAATTATACTAATTAAGTGTGCAGTTTTTACTGTAAGTTCTTAATTGTTTTGATTTAAAATAGATATTATTTAAAAATTTGCTGACTAAGCAGTTTATTATATTTTTAGATGAATTTCACTAAGCTTATGGAATTGCAACGAAGTCTGATTGGATTTCCAAAACTGGTTGATAAAAACAGGGTAAATTTATTAGTATTTCAAATTTTAATGTTTTATGTTTATATTTTTTTTTTTTTTTTTTTTTTTTTAGGAAAAGTTATTGGATTTAGAATATTTATTTTTGTTGTTTTGAAATTAATTTTTAGAATTTCATCCGAGAAGGCTGTTTATTTAAACTCACAAAGCATGGAAGTCATCAACACATGTTTTTTTTGGTGAGTAGATAATTCTTTAAAAGATTCTCAAATTTCTTTTAATTGTCAGAATTATTTCACTACTTGTTAGCTACAGAATATTCTTTTAATTAAAATATTATCAATTTACGAAATTATTTTATCACATTCCAACTATCAGGTGATTTATCTCAATAATATATATCCTGAATATTTATTCTTATTGTTTTAAAAATCTTGCCTGAAAAGATCAAAACATGATACTTTTGCAATGTTGTTGATAAACTAATGTTGTTTACTTTCTAAATATAAAAAACATAATGATCAGGGTTGCCACCCCACTAGGAAAATAGGGAATTTAAAAATCGCCTAAAAAACCGGGAATATATAGGGGAATTAGTAAATTTTCATAAATACTGGGAAAAATACAGAGAATTTTTTCTCAATCATTATTTTCCCATCTAAAAAATACCGATCTCTGAAGATAGCAAGAATAAAAAATCATAATCATGGCTTCTAAAATGAAACAATACCATTTGCGATCGTGTAATATGGAACTTGCCCCTTTTCACTTTCACTTTTTTCTCTGTCTAGATCATTCCAGGTTGGTTTTGTGAAACAGTTGTTCTTTTTCCATGATATTCCTGAACTGCAGCTAATGAGCATGCGCAAGACTTCTATAACTGCTTGAAAGAATAGAATACATTTCTCAGGCGGGATTAGCACTATTTAGCAATCTGGAGAAACAGCGCGGTGGTCAATCATATTTGATGAATCAAATATGATTGATCGATGATCAATCATATCAATGGTTTGTTTATTATTTGAGAAATTGTGAGCTTATTCAAAGTAGGTTAGACATTTTTTTTAAATACTGAGCTGCTCAAAAACTATAGTTAATACGAATGTGAGGGATTTTTTTAAAAAATCCATCCTGATTTGGATGAACGGAATTGAGAAATTCTATAAAATTCATTTGTTGTGTACTGCTTGCTTTGTAAGGAAGATAATAAACTTAAGTTATAAGAGAAAAACAGGCACTCATTTGTCATACCAAAGGAGTAAAACATACAAGACTATGTTCCAGTTCAAAAAAGTCATCAGTGATTTGAACTTAATATCTAAAGGGAATACAGGAAAATATGATATATCAAATCCGAAAAGGAACAATCATTTTCATCAAGTTCAAATAGAATAATCAGTTCATCAAATAAAATAATCAAAGTTGAGGAATAATCATTTAAAGCTGAATTTTTATGTGCATTAAAACTTGTTATGTCACATTCTATGATATATGGGAAATGTTTTCACATTTGTTCACTGATAGTGGAATAACTAAAAAATGCATGTTGGATTGTACAAAAATGTTGTATCTTATTTGTTACAGATTAGATCCATTAGCTCCATGAAACTGAAGACTGAAAACTCTATAGAAGTTGCAGAAATTAATGCCCAAATACTTAAATCAGCAAAAATTGCTTTGTCATATTTTTTTGTAGAGTAATCATTAAATGATTTGTATCATGATACAAAAATGTTTTGTGTTTACTTTACATGAGTCCTTAATTTTGTGTGACTTACAGTTATAGAGCATGAGGGGTAATATATCCCCCCTTTCATTTATACATTTTGTCTTGCTAAATTCTATATAATAAATAAATAAAAAAATGTTGTGTGCAAATATAAACCTTCTTTTAATATGCTATTATTTAGAATAATGTTAAATTGTTTCTTCCTTTCTTTGCTTTGTCCACTCCTTAAAACCATATTCCATTATAAGTAACATATGAGTGCTGATTGTGCATTTCCTTGTATCTTGAATAAACATACAGGAAATTTTTTCCCCCAGATTTTAATGGCAGCCCTGGTGATCTCTCAGCGATAATTCTTGTAAACTGAACAGGAAATTTATATAAGAATGTTTATTAAAATGCCATTTTCTCAAGAAATTTATAAAATTATTTTTTTTCTGTAGTTTTCTGATGTTATTTTGTACACTGTGCACATCCTTGATGGTCAGTTACAGTTCAAAGTTCAAGGTAAACTTCCTACCTCAGGGCTGAAAGTGGAGGAAATCCAGCCTATGCATGGAATGAACCATTGCTTCAGCCTGTGCACTTCTGAAAAACATATCATAGTTGGTGCACCTTCTGCCCGAGAGCATTCCAAGTGGCTTCAGGACTTGCAGCGTTGTGCCCTAAACAAGACTTCATCTAGTCATCCATTAAATATAGAAAGATGTGATTCAAGTGTTGAAAGTGATGATATAAAGAAAGTGGAGTCTCATCTTGTCAATACTTCCATCCATGTATGCTGGCACAGGAATATTAGCATCAGCAGCAATGATTTATTGCTCTCAATGAAGGTGTGCATTCTCTACATTTTACATGTACTTTTAAGTTTGAATTTTTTTTTTTTTTTTTTTTTTTTTTTTTTTTTTTTAATATTTTGTAACCATCAATTTATAAACCCACAACTTTTTTTATTGGAAACTAATAGCATTCTTCTTCAGATAGTTCCTCTGTGAGTTTGGAGAGTTCTTACATATATAATTATCAGCTAAAAATGTTTGAATGGTGAATGACTATGATAATCATCTTGAACTTATTGAAATTGTTTTTAGAATAATTTGAAGAGGAAAAAATGAGTTTGTCATCATCAATAATTCATTTTGCAATGAATACTGCCTCTTATGCATAATTCTTGCATATACCATCATCCCTACCAACACATCAGATGTCCAATGGGTTCTCTATCAATTCATGATGTATTATTGCAACACATTTTATCAGATTTAAAACTAATATTCAGCTATGAAACAACAAAGAAAAGTGCTCTTCATCTGAAGATAATCAGAATAGAATTTTCTCAGAGTTTCCTTGAAAATTCTTTAAATTTTATTTTGTTGGTTTTTGGATTTCAAAAAGTACTTGATTATCTGATCAATAATTGAAAAATGGGAAAATTATGCATCCATTTTGTCCATCCATGCATCCATTATTTTTAAGGGCAAAGAAATGCTAATTTGCAATTTGATTTTACTTTGATAATCCCATTAAACAATGAAGAGTATTGATATGGGACATTTCAAACGCTAATTTTTTTTTTTTTTTTTTTTCCTCTCTCTCTGTCAAAAGAAAATAAAAAGTTACAAGCAAGGTTACTACCATAATTTCCAAGAAATTTTCAGTAGCTGGATAATTTTACTTCAAAAAGAGTGAATTTGAGAAAAGGTTTAAAGATAAACCTTAAGGTATCTTTATTAACAGTCCTATAGAAAAATTGATATTTTTTTCACTTATTGAATGATTATATATATATATATATATATATATATATATATAATGAATTTCAGCATTCTTAGTAAATGCAAATAGTTGTACTCCGCAACAGTTCATTTAGATATGGCAAAATAGTATATACATGAAATATTGAACACCTTTCTATCTCTTGTATTATTTATTCAGAGATTTTTCAGTGAGACAGGCTACCTACCTAAAATTTTCAGAGTTGAAAACTTGCTAAGAATTTTTACATAGCCAAGAGTATTAAGAGATAAAAGGTTTTGCTGAATAAGCAGTCTTTATAACATTTCTGAGCTATATGTTTTAATCAATATTCCATCTTAGTTAGATTTAGTTTAGATGAATTGAAAAAATATGATGAGATATATGAATTTAAATATTTTAATGGCATATTGTTTCCATGTCATTTGTTTAAATATAAAGGGGTGTTTATTAATTTGTATCTGTCATAATTTTACATACATTCTGCCAAACAATAATAAAAGTTACAAACTTCTCATAAAATTATTTTTTAGTAAATATTGTTTCAGCTAAAATGTGAATCTATTTGAATAGTAAGCAAGTAGTAATTTGTATGAAATTATTATCTACCATACAGTGGTTGACTGTAAGGCTGCTTGCATTGCAAGGTTGAAACCCAGTTTGAATTGTAACTTTGGACTTAGACAATCTTTACTGATGACTTTAATTGCTTTTCATTGAATCAGCTGCAAATAGTTAGCATGAAGAAAGTAATGGCATGTTTCAATGTTAATAGTGGAAATATTGGATTTAAACATGTTGCCTAAAAATTTTACATTTATAAAAGAAATTTTTCATCGCTTCAATAAAAGTGAAAATCTATTCATATGGTTCCTGGAAAAGAGACTTTTCTAGATATTTTTCAAAAACTTAACCTGTTTGTGCTTGTGATACCATTTGTAGAATTACTGCATTTGAATGTTTACTATGCTGCAATTAAATAAATAATGTCAAAGATCATACTATTATTTAATATTAAAACACAAGTGCATAATTCGAGGTTTCAAAAAAATAAAATTAAGCAGGGTTTTAAATTACAATACCATATATTTAATCATAGAAAATTTAAACAAATTAATAGTGAATTACTTAGAATGTCTGCTTATAAAAAGCTAGGAAATGTATCTCTGAGTTGATTGGGATAAGGCTTTACATACAACTTTGCTTCATCACTATTAACTCATTCTTTTTTTTTTTTTTTTTTTTTTTAAATCTTTTATACCGAAATTTTTGAACTAAAGACTATAAGATTTTGAAAGCATTATTTTGATATTTCCATTTAATTTAGTGGTAGTTATAAAACATTTTATTGTACAAATTTTAGGGAAAGATCAATGATATAAAATTTTCTTTCCAGACTAAAAAAAAAAGGAAAAATAATGCTTTTGTATTACAAAAAAGCTTCATTAATAATTTATTTTATTGTATTTTTTAAAAGAAATTATTTTTGTTTTGTTAGCATTATATTTATAAATAAAATAAAAATATAATTATAGACTCATGATTATAAACTAATCAAATATGCTTCATGTCTTTTAGCATAGTCTCAGCGGCTATCTTTTACGAAAATTTAAAAATAGCAGTGGTTGGCAAAAAGTATGGGTTGTACTTGCAAACCTTTGTCTCTTTTTCTACCGATCTTATTTAGTAAGTTATTTTACATTACTCATTTACAGTTTTTTAACTATTAATTTTTTTTTATTATTTACAACTTTTGTTTCTTATATGCTGGACTTTTTCTCATTTATAATTTAGTAATAATTCTTGTTAAAATCTGATGAATGTTTTAGACAAACAGATAGGTTAATTAGTTAGCATTGGTTTTTCTATGTTGGAATTAATTATACTTTTTATTGACGAACCGAAAAATAACGATGGCAATGTATTTGAAAAGTTAAATGAAATTCATCATGTCACCTATTGAGAATTGTAATGGCAAAATTTGAAATTTGCAAGAATTAAAAAATATCATTTAAAAGTTATTTTCTATATATAGTATATAATACCCTTTAAATGCAAGAAGTTGAGTTATTCTTTTGCTTATGGCAAAGGGCCCATTTAGTGGACATTTATTAGTCTTAACTCAAAAATCCATTCTCCTCCCCTTCCCCTCCTCACTAAGACAAGCAGTATCATTGTTTAAAAATCGAAATTTAAAAAAAAAAAAAAAAAAAAAAAAACACATTTATATGAAACAGTCAATTTTACATCAATATTTGTAGAAAAATATGTTTTTTTTAAATATATATATATATATATATAACATGTTTTGAAAATACTAGAAAAGTTATTTTCTCCATATGGCATATAATAACCCTTAATCTTCAGCTTCCAAATTATTTGATTTAGGAATTCATTTTTGAAATGTCAAGAAATTTTAATAATTACATATTTGATGAAATTTAGTTTAAATCTTGGTAGGAAATATAAGAGTACAAATACCTGGAATAAATTAATATTGACAAAGAATATAGAAATCAACCTATGTTATGTTTAAACACTCATTCTTTATCGTCATGCTGTGAAAGCATGAACTTTGAAATACATTTGAAAATTAATAATGACACATTATGAGTGCGGCAGTTTAAAGCCTTTAGTTATCATATAAATTTCAACTTCAACAATTTCATTTGGTAGAATATCATCCTTTTGCAATAGAAGTGTTCTTAGAGGTTAGGTGCTCGCTTAAAAAGTTTATATATATATATATATAAAATTTTTATTTAATTAAAATTTGATTAATTTCATTTTGTTATGCAATTAATGTTTGCTATGATATCTCTAATTTAGTCATTATTTTACGGTATGATGATTGTAGGTTGTTATACTTTCTGTGAATTTGATAACATTTGATACAAATATTATTCAAAATGCTCTATGTGTCAAAATGTTTAATCTAACAACAACCAATTTGAAACATTGCTATTTCTTGGGTAATAGGTATTCATTAAGGAAGAGTCTTTCAATATTTTATTTTGATTTTTCATGAATTCAAAAAAATGTTTAAAAACTTTAAATTAATCTCAATTTCTGAACATATTTGCTGAAACTCAATGGAAATTTCTTTTCACTAAATCAGTTTTTTAGTAGATGTAATGCAGTTTTAAAAAAGAAGCAAGTTTTTCTGATTACATTTATTTAGTTTCTATAAAAGTAATATTGGCAATTTACAAAAATGGTGCCTTTCTGAAAGTAAATCATTTCATTTCATGTACAATAACGTAACTCGTTTCAGCATTTGGGACAATATTATTGAAAAATATATGTGAAAAATCTCCAGTGTTACCAGTTTTATTTCCATACAGTTTTTCTCTAATTTTAATAATTTTTTAATTAATTTTAAATATATTTTATAATAATGCTTTTTATTGTAATTCATGTAAATGCATTTTTCATCAAATATTTCACTTGTGTACTTTTGTCAGTGTTAATTTTGTTATTTTTTTGAAAATTACTTTCTTTATTCATAAAAGTATTGCACAGAAAATACTATAGGTAATGCAATCAAATAAGATGGGAAGCAAGACAGAAGCTTGCATCAAGTTTAAAACGTTATTGTTCTAAAGTAGCAGCACTGTTCTAATTCCTTTTCTTTCAATGAAAGTGATCTTTTTCAAGTTGTAATTTTTTTGTTATTCTACACACTTTGTATTTATAATTCTTTGTGAATGTGGATTTTTGCAGGATGAAAGTCCTCTTGCTAGTCTGCCTCTGGCTGGCTATAAGATAAAGCATACAACAAATGGAGATCTGGTTTTTGGTGACTGCATTTTTAAGCTAGTGTTCAAAACTCATGAGTATTTCTTTACAGTGGAAAATAAACACACATTTGAAAGGTAAATGATTTAAACTTACTAATAACCAATGAAATTGTTTTTCTTAAGTAAATGTTATTAATGCAGAATTTAAACAAACACTAACTGCCTTCAGTGGCAAACTGGTAATCTACTATACTACTAATAATAAATTTATTAATGTCAACCAACTTTGATGAACTGTATCTGGCAAATAAAAGTACTAATATAAATTACACTTACTCTTTAAGCACGGAATATTCTAATTGGCTAGCTATCTTTTCAGAATGACAAATAAAACTGACAAAATTAATCTTTGCTTCAACTGGAGCTGTGTTATGTTTTTATTTTGTAATATCTTCCAAAAATAGAAGGGACGGGAAGATATGACGATGAGTATACAAAGATCGTGAACTGTCAAATAAAATGAAAATTTGCAAAATTGGTACAGTTATTGGGGATTGGGAATATAGTATTTTTACCATAGAGAATATACATTGAAGTAGTGGTTTTAAATTCCTCTCAAAATTGGGAGGAATGAGGGCTGGCAACCATTGATGACATTGCTAAAGCTCATGCAGATAATTTGAACATTTTCATAGAAATGGGAGGGGGGGGGAGGTTTCTCCATCTAAAAAATGCTGATCTCTAATGATTGCAAGAATAAAAGATCAAAGTCATAGCTTCCAAAAACGAAACAATGCCATTCACAATTGTGTGATGCGGAAACTCACTCCTTTTCTACACTCTTCCCTTTTTTTCTGTATAGATCAATCTAGTTTTGATTTGCGAAGCAATTGCTCTTTTTCCATGAGATTCCCAAACTGTATCTAATGAGCATGCACAATACTTTTGTACCTGCTTGAATGAATAGCATTTATTTCTCTGCCGGGAACATTCTTATATTAAAATTTTCAGGGGAAAGAATGATAAATTTTGTTATGTGAGAGTAGAGACTATATGTTTAAAATTATTTTAACTTTTCTTGTAGATGGATGGAAGCAATCAGTGTGTGTACATTAATGGATGAGGAAAATACCCGACTGTAGAAACTCTTACATCATGAAAATCTGCACATTTATAAAAGTGCATTATCTTTTGTTATTATTTTGCAAATATATCTTATTTTCCTTTCATTGAAGTGACTGTGATCACTACTTTTACATTCTAAATATATTTTTATAAAACAGTTTATTTTTGTAAATTTTATACAAAACTTTGTATAATATTCTTTAAAAAAATCAAAGTTTATGATAGTTGGTATAAAGAGTTACTATGCAAGAAATAATTTTATTTTTTTCTTAATAAAGAAATTATTTTTATTTTTAAGATTGTTTAAGTAATATATTTTTCAAATATATTTCAGTTATTTTTTTTTTTAACTATTTGTTTCTTATTGTAAAAATTATAAGCTTGTAGCTTCATTATTTTGAGAAATATGATTTATTCCATTTACCTTAATAACTGCATTTTGATTTTATTTCGTCTTGAATTCTGTTTTATGTGGGTGGTAAATAAAATGATGCTGGCCTGGCAAGAGCCTTTGTAGGGGTGGTTGTGTTCCAGATTTTTTAACTTTCAAAATCTGAAATTTTCTAATTTTTTTTATTGAAGCTTATTAATTTTCTTGGATTTTCTCTAATTAGACTTAATATTTAATTATGATAGCCTAATTTAAAAAATTTCTAACAGTAATTTGTCAGATGTGCCAATTTGGGCAATTTCGGTGGCAACTCTAAAAGCATGGAAAATTGAATATTTCTGTATATTTCTCTTTCTTCTTGTCCCTATCCAAGATGGTGTTGAACTTGGTGGCAATTTCTGAACATAATCCTTATCTGGAAGAAATATATCATCATAACATTTGAGTTAATTTTGTTTGGAATTTTAAAGATTCAGTTTCACAAAAATTGATTTTTTTTTCTAAAATAAGAAT
The DNA here is from genome assembly GCF_947563725.1 of Argiope bruennichi. Classification (NCBI taxonomy): domain Eukaryota; kingdom Metazoa; phylum Arthropoda; class Arachnida; order Araneae; family Araneidae; genus Argiope; species Argiope bruennichi. The sequence continues at coordinate 132,823,373 of NC_079154.1, read as the reverse complement.
ATTTACTATACACATATTTAATTTTCATTAGTAGTCTTGGGAAGGTTAGTTTTATAGGAAAAGAAATTAAAGCAAAACATGCATTAAATGAACTGAGTAAAATGAAAAATTATTTAAAATATGGCAATTGCTTTCAGTATCCAAGTTGCTTACTTTTGGCCATGAGTGAAACCTTCCTACATCCACATATATTTCTTGAAATTACTTATCAGTCTTTCATTCTATTCTTACTGCTTAGACATTCCTTGTTTAATAAATGTATTCTGAAATTTAATTTATTTTAAACCAAGTGAATATAGAAATCAGTTTAATTCATTTTCATTCTTGTGAATCCTTGCAGATAATTTTTACAATAGTAAAAATAGAAATACTAGTCATTCTGATTATAAACATTTTGTGTATTTTACATTGCAAGGCCACAAAAGTTAGTGACAATTTTTTATTTCTTCTTTTTGCAAATCAGTGCATGGTTGAATATATTGAGTTAATTATAAGGAGTTATAGAAGAGAATATAAGGAGTTCATTTAATATATATATAACTCCATATTTAAGGTTTACCATCTTTTATTTTTTCTATTCATTCCCTCCCCCTTCGTTATGCATTGATTTTTGTGATGCTCAGTTTTTAAAATACAAAATTTAGCTTTTACTAAAAATTATAATCATGAATAATTATAATATATGCAAAGGAAACTATATCCGAGATTAATGCTGTGTAGAATAGACTGTTCAGGACAAAGCTGCCATGTATTTGGCATTTATATTTCTTATTGCCAATGAAAAAGAAATAAGCTTTTAAAAACTGTTTTTGCTTTACAGATAATTTTTTTGCTTCATGGGGTTTAATCAAATGAATTATGTTGCATTTTTTTAAAAATTACTTTTACATTTTTTTTTAAATGAATTTCTATCACATTTGCCAGCTTCATCATGTAATAATGAATATATTTGAACTTGGTGTGTAGCTTGCTTTAGTATTTTAATGATAAAGAAATATTTCAATTTAATAAACTGGTTATTAAAAATTTCTAGTATTTATTAAATCAGTATAACTAAATTTAATCAAATGTTTTTATGAAAAAATATATTAGGATTGTTTGAAAGCTTTGTGAACTTTTGATTCTAATTCACCATAAACTGTCAAATTCAGCAGTTTTGCAAGCAAAAAAATTTCATATTTCATCTTATAATTTCATGTCACATTTTGTGATACAAATATAGTTGTAAAAAATAATTTGATATAAAAATATATCAAGGTTATCTCTTCATGAAAATTAACTATTTTGATTGAACAAGAAAAATAAGCTAAAAGACTACTTAATATTGAAAATATTCTTTAAAAGAATTATTTGTGTTATATTTTTGGAATTTCTCACATTTATCTGAAATTTACGGTTTAATGCACATGTATTTCTGTTATGACCTGTTAATTTCAAATCTTTATAACTTCTTAAGTTTAGAATACATTATCTTTTGATTATTTAAGACGTTATATGAATAAATGTATTTGTTTCTAACAAAAATAATTATTTTAATTGCAGTATCATCCAATAAAATGTTATTCACTCTTTAAGCTTTCTTGTTCTCTTGAGACTGCCTTGTTAACTTCTTCTAAAATTTGTACATAGGAGATCTGCATTTTAGAGTTGTTCTGCCTCCCCCATTTTCAACAGTTACACTGCACTAATTTATATTCCATTTTTAGGAAGTATATATTGTTGCACATTGTAAAAGATCTTAATATTTTAATATAATTCTACAGTCAAGAGAATCTTCAATTCTTTATTTGTGAGGAGGCACTTATTTGTTTATTTTTAGCTTTATGTAACTACTGATGTTTGTTTATGAAATAAAATGTTTTAATAGTTTTATATTTGTTTGATTTTGTGCCACTTTATTTCTTTCTTAATATAATAAATTGCAGTTCTGAATCAAAAATCTTGTTTCCTCTCTGATGAGATTCTTTTTTCCTACATTCCTCAAAATGCAATTTTTGGGAACTGGAATAAAAAAAAAATTATTTGAGTCAGCAATATTGAATCTTATATTGCATAGACCTATAAATTTAAAACATAGAATGCAGAAGTTTATTTTATTTTTTTAGAAAAAAAAATAATTAAATCCACACACAATATAGGAAAAATCGCAAAATACTTCTTATTTGTTGAATTTAAATTTTTATCGAAAATAATATTGGATTTCACCGACAGATCTTCAAATATTAATATTTGGAGTTCCACTTCAGATTTAAAGTGGTTTATTTGTTTATTCTTCTGCAATCCAATTCATACCAAAAAATCATTCAGTTTGGTACAAGGACCTTTAAAAAAAAATTCAGAAATTTATGTTTAATAATCAATGTGTTTTCTTCCTCATTCTTCCATTTTACATAAAACTACTGCTATTCCTAATATTGATCTTTAATTTGTTTCATGTTTGTAAAATTGGGGCTAAAGACAAGTTTTGTATACTTAAGTGTTCTAGATAACCTAATATTTTTATATGTTAAAACATTAATGAATCAATTTATTACATTTTGATTCCATACAGATAGCATGACATAAAGATGAAATACTAATTTCATGTTTATAAAGATTGTACATTACTAACTAAAAACAAAAAAAATGGTTGAAGTTTAAAAAAAATTTACTGTTTAAGTGTATTTAATGAAAATTTTATTTGTTAAGATATTTTCAATATTTAAGTGTGATGAAATAATATTTTTAGAAAAAAATATCAACAAAAACACATCAAATTTTATTTTTTTAAAAATTAATATTATAATAATAAAAAAAATACAGATTCTACGATCTAAAAAACACGATAGAATTCTGAATTCACTGTAATTATATCAGTAACAAAATAACATATATGACATACATTTTGAAACTATCTTTTGATTAAATACCCAATAGTGGGTCTTTGTGAAAGAGAAATTGCACATTTAAATTTTTTATTTCCTTCGTTTTTAGTAGAACTCAGAATAGATGAACTAGAAAGGTTGTAAAAAATCAGTAAACCCCTTTCAACTAGATATTTTTTGAATGGCATAAACAGAGCTTGTTTTCCAAGTGAAAAAGATTTCTAAATTTCACAAGATTTAAATAAAATCAGTGATATATATAATCGAAAAATTTTTTTAAAAATATCATCGGCCACAAGAAGGCAGGATACATGTTGGAAATACACTTCCAACTAAATCAAACCACTACCCAATTTACTGTTCATTGTAAAGAAAATTTTGAGCAACAGAACAACAAATTTACTACAAACAGCACAAATTTTTAAATATGTCACACATGACTTATGCATATTATTAACAATACTTTGATAAGGAATTGAAGTTGCAACATCTTTGAAAGTGGTGTGGCTCTGCAAAAAAAGCAGTGCTCAATGTCTTTTGTAATTCATATAAAGGTACTGCATGGTAAGAGCAGCTTTTTATGAGACATTCATGTATATATAGATATATATTTATTTAGGATTTGACTGCATAGTTGTACAAGTTGTAATGGAGATTAATAAGAGTCTGTACAATGCGGCTGTTGTAGAGCCTAAAAAATGCTGCTTTCAAAGTTTCACTCATCAACATCTTACAACAATTTAAATTAACAACCTAGGCTGCCTTCAAATTATAACTGCTATGCTATCATCATTAAATACTTCAAAAATTATTAACAAGAACAAAAACACAGCAAACTTGATAAAAATGACACAAATTCCCAATTTTTCACACAAATTATTTGAAAACTGCATTTTATGTCAACAATAAGCAATACATGTACCTAACAATTTAAAAAAATAACAAACAAAAAAAAATGGATTATACTTAAAAACATAATACTGTCCCCCAAATTTTTCAATATCTCTCACCAAATTTGATATTATATTTAATATGATTAATTTAATACCTGCTGATTGTTGGTTATCAACAGCAATCCATCAACAAATTAGTACCATGCTGTTAAATATAATCAAAAACCATCTTAAAGTTGGTTGCATCAAGAATTGAATAATTTTTTAAAAAAATCAGTTACATTAAAAACACCCTCATTTTTTTTTTTCACAGCACAATCATAAATTTGAAGGCAGCCTTATCTTTCATATAAATGTATTCATAACACTTTCAATGTTTTAAGATCACAGTAAAATGTTAATTGAATCTCTATTAAACTCATAAACATTTCTTGATATTCCAATAACAGCAGTAAACACATTATATTTATCTCTATATTTATGAGTAAGGAATTTCAGTAAGAAGATTCAATTTATAATCATTTTCTAATTCCTATGTTTTGACAATTTCATATTTATTTTAAGATCAACTGATTAATATTCTGTAATAAAGAATAAAACATTCAATATGTTAATAATTTATTCTATTATAATAAAAATTGTAGAATAGCAACAATATATACTTATATTCAAACTAAACAACAGCATTTTAGAAAATTTTGAACTATGAGAGTCAAGTCTCCAGTTAAATTAGCATTAACCAAGAGCACAAAAAAAAATTTAAAGAATATTACATTTTAAGTTAGAAGTCAAATTATGTATATTATAGATATATTTTCAGTCTGAACTATTATATTTATCGAAATTGTATACTAACAAAACCATTAAATTGTTTTTAATTTCATCCACTATGGGAAAAAAAACTGATATAAATGAATTATTTTAGAAGAAAAAAAAGCATTAAGAGCCACATTTATAAAAACTCTTCACAATACTACAAGGTTTTTTCAATATCTTTTGGAAATACATTAAGTGCTTATTACGACAAATATAATTAAATGTGAAAAATCAATACTTATTTGAATATACATGTCATGACCCAGTTTTTATCATAGCTCCAATAACAAAAGCTATGAAAGTGACCAATTCATTAAATGTTGCTACCAATGTTAAATTTCACAAAAAATCTCATTTCAACTGCTCATATATTCAGAATTGATCAATTTTCATTTAAGAAGAATTAAATGTTTAGAATCCACACATTTATATGCATTCAATATAACACATCTTCATTTTTTTTAATTTTTATTTTAGTTACTTCTAAAGTGTGTGGAAATAAGTTGCTCAAAAAGATTTATTTTGTAAAAAAACTTTTTAGATCATAATATAATAAAATATATTGCTGATATTTTAAAAAAAATGTAGCTTGAATATTTTTTTATTAATTAGCATTTTAATATTTAAATGTATTACAAAATTATATTAAAAAGAGACTTGACTCAATTTCAAGAATACCTTTAGAGAACAGAATTTTTCTGATATAATTTTGAAATGATCTCCAAGCATATACCAACATATTACTGTGATTTCATATTGCCATTCATTTCTCTAACATCTGCTAAGTTCAGCATTATAAAAAGAAGTCTTTTTTGTTGTTGTTGTGGCTTGAAATCCAAATAGTTTATCATGAAAATTATACTGAAAAAAGCTTATATATATAACAATTTTTCTTATACAATATACATATATATATAGATATATATCATTTTCAAATCACCGGACAGTTTGTGGTGATAACAGTCATCTCTTCTACAATAGACTTTTAATAAAAATGCCTTTACACAGTAAATCAAAAATGAAAATGACACAGCAAGTTATATTTACCTTTTTTTTTATCACAAGCAAACATTGCCTGTAATAAAATAATAGTACAAATACAAGACATTATTAAAAATATTCTTTAATGAATAAACAATTAAAAATTGCAACTTGCATTCAACACCAATTTTTTTTTAAAGTTCATATCTATGTGTATTTTTCAGTACACAGATACGTTCTTTTTTTTTTATTATTATTATTATTATCCTTTTGTACAGAAATTTCTGTATACTGCAGAACAGCTATAAGTGACATTTGCAGACAAACAATATTTCAGTGGAAATTTTAAATGAGTAGTTGTTTGCATAGATAACATTTAATACAGTGCAGACATGATGCCAGAGCTTCAGCAGGACAATGGCTTTTCATTTTGAACGAATAATATTTTCTAAAAAAAGTGTTCCTGTATGTGTGGTTTTGATTGCATGGTAAGAAATGAAGTGAAGTGAATGGTAAAAGAGAGAAGGAACAAAACGTATAATTAAAGGAAATAAAATGTACATTCTTTTTTAATTTGTAAAATGAGATTCACTTTTTTGTTTTTATAACAGGAGTTCATTTGTATGCAACTAGATTATTTAGCAACCAAGCTAATATAACTCTAAATGTGAATGTATCAATGTTTGTAATTTATATTTCTTATTATTATAAATTAAATATTTCTTTTAATTATAAATTTCTTATTATTAAAATGGAAATAATCTAATTGGATAACAATTTACTATATAAAGCTCATGAAATTTATTTTCCCGCCTAGAAAAAAAAAGAAATGTAATATTTGATAACATAAAAATATATAAATCTATACATGAAATAAAAATAAATCATATAATAAAACAAAGATATGAAATTATGCCATCAATCCATAGTTATTTTATTTGTTTATTTTAAGAAAATGGATGCTTCAAATGTTTTTAAAGAAATCGAGTTGTGCTTGGAGTTATTTTAAGTCAATCAATTTTTCATCCAAATTATATTGAATTTTTCGCTTTTATCTGATGACGAATACAATATTTAAAATTTGCTGAGAAAAATCTTTGAAAAGAGAAACTATATTTTAAAAATATTTTTAACAGGCAAAAAAAAAAAAAAAAAAAAAAAAAAAACACTCAATTAAAGCAAAAATGTAATTATGGGAGAAATTACATTTTGAATTACAAAATGAAAGCTATTAAGTGCTACAAAGAGTTGTGACATGAAAGAAAGAAAAAAAAGGTAAATTTTAAAAAAAATCTTACAATTTTCATTTGACAAATATTTCTTTACAGAAGTGTAGTTAAACATAATTTTTAAATATAAAAACTTCTTATTTATTTGAATTCTTTGATATTATTTGAGCCAGAGACCTGCTGAGCTATTGATATCAAAGGGTGTGCATAAAAAGGTTTGGAAAGTTGCATAAGTAGATATAACTATCATACAAAGAAGGCAGTATGAACAGTCATACTTGTGGGCTGTCGGATCACTCAATTGGCTCCGTTAAAAATTCCATCACCTCTCTCAGGGATCGAGACTTATTTTGGGAATCACGTGTACAAAACTATTTTTTCCCTTCAAAAAACACATTAAAGTTGAAGTATTTTTATTGCATGTTTTATTTTCTGAATGATAAGTTAAATGCCCAGCGCATCAGTATGCACTTAAATGTATTCTGTTTGCTAAGTGTGTAGTTCAGAAATTTAGGAGGAAGAGCAGAATACATGCAGCAGGGGAATGGCTATTAATTACCTTCACTCAGTGCAAAGAAGGAGATCCACCATATCATGATCTCACTTTCACATGAAAGATATTATATAGAAAGAAGAGGGTAAATTATATATTAACAAAAATTTGAGGCATCAATAGAGTAAAAAATGTTATAGTTCTAATTCGTCAAAAGGAAAAAAAAAGCCAAAACATCATTTTATACTAATTGCTTATTAAATTATTTAACTATATTATAAAAATTAATAAAATTAAAACACTTCTGAACAATAGATTGCATTGCAGGTATTCAAAATTGTGAAAGAAAATGATGTAGTTACAAGGGCTAGGTTCAACTGATGTAATAGAGTTGCAATTAGAATATCTATTTCATAGAAATTTCAAAATGTTTTTCATTATAAGCGAATTGATGTCTCAAAAACAACAAACGATAGAATCCAATTAAACAATTTTTTTTCGCAACATATTGCCAATATCATATTTTTATCTCTATACCATAATATTGATAGAAATCATATCATGAACATGTTAATGCTAGTTATCAATCATAAATATACATTATAAAACTGATGTTTTAGATGAATATTTGATAAATCATTGAACAATTGTACAGTAATTTATAATTAATTCATTAAAACCCAATTCAAAAATATTAATATATCTTTATAATATCCATTTTCAATTATTAAAAAAAAAATTTGAACAATAATTAGAACTTACCTTTCATTCATTGAAAGTATGGATTAATAATATTAAAGCTCAGAAGAAACTATTTCAGTTTTATTTAATTACTCTCATAATAAGAATTTTGAAAGCATTTTGCATATACTCAGTTTTTGCTAAAATTAGATATTTTTAAAAACAAATATGCCAATAAAAAAATGTTCTTAAAAATGTGACATTTTTTAATACAGATTTCAATTAATAGGACAGTTTGGATTCAGAAGATATGGAATATCTTACAAATATTAAAAGATTTAACAAAGAATGTAAAATGCAAATCCTGGAGAGAGAGAAAAAAAATAAAAGGCCAACAATTTATTGGTCCCTGCTGCAAAGAAGATGGTACATATTTGGCTTGTGGTGCAGTTAGAAGCTTTGGCACCCAAGACAAAAAGTGGATGCTACAATCATCCACACATAAAACTACCAATCAGCTTTAAGTGATACTTTTGCCTCCTTTTGAAAGAATGACATTCAAGGTAGTTGCTTCCAGCTACACCACTCATCTTAATGAATAACATGCTAGATTTAAGCCAGTTCGTTCATCAGAAAATAGTAATGAAAACACATAATTTTTAACACAAACAAAAAATAAAAATTAACAAATATTACAAAAAAAGAAATAAAAATCACATTTCTTTAGAAAACAAAAATCTTAATAGTAATTCTACAATTCACATAACAAGAATTAAACAATTCTATATGCTATATAGATATACTGAATGTAAATGCAAACAGAAAATAAAATTTTTAATAGCACAGTCCCAATAATAATGATTATCCTTAAACAATTTTAATATGTAATAAGTTTCAAGTTAACTCAAGATTTTTAAAACCTGTGCCATATCACAAGTATTTACATTTCAAAGATAAAAAAAAAATTAATGAATAATAAAAATTATTAGCTGAAAATTTAAATGTTGTTATAATTACGATGAAGTACCATTTATAGATTTCTTATTTCTGCATTGTTTCATCACAGTCCCGATTTCTTTGTAACCACTCAATGATTTTACAATGATTACTAAGTAATTCATACACTGTATAAAGAATATAAAGCTTCAATAATATTCCTTTCTTAATTTCCTAAATTTTTGGAATCGGTCATTTTTTTTTTTTCCCATAATTTTTAAGGGAAAATGGGAAACACTATTTGGTAATAATATAAGTGATAATAAAAAAGAATGGAAGAAAGTTATTTCACTTTTTTTTTTTAAAACATAATGCTACCAAATCTTCTACTAAAAATCTTCAAACTCCAACCCCCCTACACTAGTGAAAAAGCTTTCAATGGTCATAATTCGATTTATAATACTATAGTTAATACTCGCTGGCAAGCAACTTGTCAGATGGCAAATGAAGATTTTTTTTTCAATTGTGATGCATATGATAGTATAAACAAAGAAATGTACAATTAATATTCAAGATTTGCAATGGAGGTACAATTTATTTTTATGCTAAATGTTTAATCATTATTTTCATTACTATTAATATATCATCTTAAAAACTTTTAAATATATGCACGAATCACCTTAAATTTAATAATCATATTATATATAACATATAAATGGTGCTTCATTGTATGTGACACTTTCCACTAAAAAAAGCCCTTCCCCTCCTTTAACTTCTAAATGAAAAAATCTATAATTATGAAAGTGGTATCTAAGTACAATAAAATGTACTTAGAAACTCGCTTACAACGTCCCGACTGGAAACAATGGCATCAGTACTCAAATCGACAACAGTACAAGATGGGGGGATGGGAATGTCAATAACAAAGCTGTAGAACATTATTTATTTAGTACAAAAAGACACTTTGAAATATTTATACTAAAAAACAAAATGCTTAAAATATACATTTGTTTGTGTGCATTTTCCAAAATTATGCACACAAAACATAGATAAAAGAAAAAAATATTACTTTTCAGGAAAGAAAAATTCAATCTACTTTTCAAGAGGAAATAACTCAAACAATAAGTACGCCCTTTCAGCTGACATTGTAGGACTATGGATGACATATTAATTTTGCTTGTACTAGCACACCAACTGATATGTTACAAAGCATACAATGGCCCAAATCTGTATCATACATGACAAAGAGTAATTTGAACAGGAAAATTTGTTATCTTGTGAAAACTGATTATTTTTCTCTTTTTGAACACATACTGTAACATTACATTTTCAAAAATCATGAACAAACATATGTGGATTTTGAGAGTTTTATTCTTACTATCAACTGCTTATTTGTATTAAATCGAAAATGCTCCACAACTTTGCAATTGACACCTCCTCCCCATCACACACACACACACACTTCTTGTACTTTTTACTAAATAGGAACATTATCTCTAATTTTTTGCCAGATGATGGTCTAAGTGAGCTCAGCATATAATGCACAGCCATTTTACTATACCAAGATACAACTTCCATGACTATAAATGCTATAATTCAGAAGTTAAGGTGAGGTGTAAAGTATTCAAGTGGGCATCCTGTATAAATAAATTATAATAAAAATAATTTATAAAAGATCATCATAAAAGAACAGAATTTACAAACAAAAAAATGAGCCAATCTAGCAAAATAAGTCATTAAAATTTAAAATATTTAGACATTACATGAATCATACATTTAAAAAGAAGTATTTCCAGGCATGACACAAATTCAAAAATGATTTTCAATAAATTTAATATAGAACAGGCATGCACAGCAATAAGTTGATTAACATCTAATTAAAGCAACAAAAAATGAAAACATACTTTAAGAGTATGTACAGTTAGTTGTTCCTGCAATTCATAGAAAGATGAAATTGTAGCTGTGTAAAGAATGATTTCCACCTGAGGAGTCTTTTTTTTTTTTTTCAATTATAAATTTAAATAAATAATTTCACAAGAAAAATAAACATGTAAATAATCACATACATTTTTGTCAATAATCACATACATTTTTGTCAGATAACTTTTTTAAATGTATATCTAAACAATCTATAAACTTAAAATTCGGTAAACAAAAGTAATTACTGATAAAATACTTAGACTAGTATAGTTCTTTAGAACTACATCATTTTCTTAAAGTAATTTTTTGATGACAAAGTTAAAATAACAATTTATTATTGCACAATAACTGCACAAGAGTTAATTAACATATCATCAGCATGCACAGCAATTAAAGAATTAACTAATATAAATATACAAAGACGCAAAAACAACTTTTATTATATTTTTTAAAAATTCGTCATTTAAATATTTTTGATTTTCTTCTAATCACACAACAACTGCTTTTTGATAAACATAATGAAAAAATATAAAATCACATATAACTATCTTTATAAAAATATTTTGAAAGTAATAATAATTTTTTTTAAAAATAAAACAGATGTCAATTTAGTATTAAAATAATTCAATAAAATGTTTACATGTTCTTCTAATTCCATAAATCTTCATTTCTTCAGAATTACTTTTCTCCATGTTTCTTTTAGAAAATATCCAAACGGCAAAGAAATACAATTTTCCAGTCATATTTCAATATCAATTTAGTATCAGTAAATGGAAAAAAACGAAAGACTGAAGCCCATCCAAGTGAAAACTCCAATGCTAATATCTTCAAAATATGAAAACAAAACATTAACTGTACTTAGAATATATAATAGAAACGAAAACACACAATTTATAACTTCAGGTGAAAATATTCCTTTCAACACATCATTTGTTGAAAGATAATCATTCGAAGATTTAACAAGCAAAATAAACGTTCCTGGACTTGTTTGAGTGTGTGTGTTTGAACATCCATAGAAGTGATGGCACATCCGAGTGACAGTTGACTAGTGTCTGCAAGTCACCGTTAGTTGCAAGAAAATAAATCTGTTTATCACAGAAGGATCGTTCGAGTCAAATAGGTAGAAGACAACACTCTTGGAAAAGAAAAGAAAAACAAATAATATCTTTAGATAATTATAAATGGTGGTCACAGTACGCTGTTCATGAACGGAGTGGGCAGAGGTATGTGGTAGTACTTGCAAAGCGGCCGGCTGCATTTGCCCTTTACAGCATCACGACAGACTGTTACTTTCCCGTCCAGTACCTCTACATAATCTGTGGAGAAAGAAACTATTAAATAGGAGCATTTTGACAGTTAAGTTTTAATTTAAAAGCAATAATGAATAAAAGTCCCTTAAAAAACAGACCCAGTCACTGATTAAAGGTTCAATTTGGTGAGAATAAACTTTAAAGATAGGTGGAACATACCAAAACAAATAAGTTTTATACAGGAATACATGATAGAAAAGTAATACAATACAAAATTTTTAAAAATTTCAAAGATGAGCATTAAATACCAAAACAAATATTTTAACTTGCAAAATATTAAATTTTTTTTAATCATAACAACGTTTCTAAAATTAGTATTTACATAATTAAAATCTTCATATAAAGAAACTCTGTCAAAGCCCGTTATTTAAAATTCTTTGTAAAAGCAAGTCAAAACTTATTCAGTTAAATATAAAGTAATATAAAGCCACAAAAAAAAAAAAAAAAAAAAAAAAATGTAACAAGATTAATTTGAAGTCAACATAAAAATTGTTTTCAATATTAAATAGGTATTTACTTTAATATAGGACCAAAATCTTAATTAGACAATATTTTATTACAAAATAATATTGGAAAGAAATTTGATAAAAATTATGAATATCATGGAAATCGATTTTTCTCAAATTCACTACCAAGCAGAAACCCTCGCATGGATTCAGAATGCATTAAATAACAAAAGATTCATCAAGTTCCAAAATAATTAAAATAAAGTGCTGTCATCAGCAATATATAAAACATCAACATATACAAAATTTCAAAATTCTAGCATAGAAGGCACGACTTTTTTTTTTTTTTTTTTTTACAAATACAATGAATCTTATTTATTCTTTAACAGAAAACGGAAAATTCACAAAGCATTTCAATGAAGCATAACATAAACAACATATAAAATATAAGCAAATATAGCAGTATCTCTTTTTAACGAAGTCTCATAGCTCCATTTAAAAACTTATTTATAAAGAAAATTCGTAAATAGAAATTTGTAAAACAAGAAGAAAACAAAGCAAATATTGTGAAATTTACTAATCCTTTTTATTTATTTTAATTAACATCCTACACTCAGGAAACATATAAATTATCCTCTTGCACTATTCTTAAAAATGTTTACTCTTTTGTGAAGATTGAAACATAATAAATGTAACATTTTCTAGAAACTAATATCCATCGTACTTTCTCAGATATTTCCTTTTTGAGTCTTTCTTTACACACAAGTTTTCTTCTGAAAGTTTTTTCAATAACCTCTTCAATATCATCTTCATCATTATATTGTCTAAATGTTTTCATAATACATACTAGCACATCATTCCAAAGGAAGTTCAATAATCAGAATGTCTTTATCAACATGGAAATAATCATACAACTCTCTTTTGTAAAGGGGTGTGAGAATAAGGCCAAGTGAAGTCATGTCAGTTGATCCAGAATATTTTATTGGGACTTTGATAAATAAAAAGTTGAAAAATGTAACAAAAAAGTTTAAGTTTCATTAAATAGAAATTATTTTTTCAAATATGCAGAGTAAATAACAGGCAAATGTTGTTCCAAAGTTCTGCAGAAAATTTTACTAAGCAGAAAATTTTGCTAAATGAAAACTCTATGATATAATAGAACCAAAAAAATAATTATAAAAAGCTTAGCAAGAAACGAAATAAAAGTTCATGAAGTTTGAATTAAGCCAAAAAAATCACTTACAATTGACTGATGGCATAGAAAATATTACAAAAGGTCAGATATTAAGAAAGTATATTATGTATGCAACATATGATACTCTCTGATCACCTGCAATCGTCATTTTAACAGAAAATATCTCTTCTTGATCCTTCTGCAGCAGTCTGCAAGATTAGATCTTTGATAAAAGTTTTTTATTACAAACAATGTGGTGTTAATAAAACTCCATTTTCAACAGAGCTAAGTAGATTTACTGTGTGTCAAACAAGTACACGGATGTTACAAACTGATCCAACTGTCTTAATTTGTTCTCATTATTTCTTATTCCTCCGGCATGATCAACATTTTCAGAGTGATGAAGAAATGCAAATAACAGCCACACACTATCCTGTCCATCTCAAATGGCAGATTTCTACAATTAGGATATTAAAATATAGGATATTAAAATTGATTCACATATTGTAACTTAATTTCGCAAGTGAATATGTTGAAAACCAATGGAAGAAATCCAATTCCAATAATTGTTTCCATGTCACTATGCTTTCTTTCTATTTACAACCTCAGAAAAACTTACTTGCTAGGTACACCTCGTATTTTAGCAAAATCTGAAAAAAGTGATGTGGAAATGTTAAAAAAAAATACCTTCTAAAAGGTGAACATAACGACACTGTGGCCTTTTACACAGCCCAGACTTAAAATCTCGGCACAGAGGCAGGGTGTCCAGCAACTGAAATACATATGAAAAATACATCAACTTACAACAAGTTTTCAAAGCAATGAATAAGGGTTAATATAAAAGTCATACTTACTGAATGAATTCTAAAACATCAAAAATAATCAGTTTCAAAAATCATTTTTAAGATACACAAAATTTTATAGCACTAGAAAGTATTAGAGAAAAGCTAGCTAGAGAAGAAAGATTTTAGGAAAACAGTCATTAAAAAGCACAGATTTAAAGTGAAAAAAAGAGCAACTAGAAATAGCTAGAGGTTCTACCTGGCAAAGTGCTTTAAGACAGCGAAATTAAAACAAGTCAAGCTACAGAAAGAGCCAAGCATTGATTAATGATTGCAATTTTATGAATAGATTGTAAAAGTATTGCTCTGACTAATAACATTGTTTATAGGCTTAAGAACTGGATTATAGTTTTCTAAAAATAAATTTTTGTTTCAGATTTAACAAAAAATAATACAATTTTTATAATTTTCTGAACTTGTTAACTTCATATGACACTTGTCCCATAAAACTGTTAGGTTAGATAACCAATTCTTTAACATAGCTTGCTTAAATAATGCAAATAATAAAATAATAATTTCAGTAGAAGAAAATGTCAATAACTTGGCAGAGTATTAACATTAAAATAAAAATTCACAGCTTGTTTAATGTTTTTAAAATCAATAACAAAGTGTTTTCATTAATTATAAATTGCAATCCAGTATTTATATATAACTGTAATTTCAGTTATCACTAAGTATAAATTATTAATATTTCATACCACAACTTACTGCCTTGAATAACGACACATTTAGTATAATATTGTGCATTCTTTAAGAAAAGTTTACAAAAAAATGGCATCTGAAATTCTTTTTTTTTTTTTTTTTTCCCCAAGAACAAAACATTAAAATCCTATGTTAAAGCTGATACAACAAAATATGCAATGAAATATAGAAGTCAGATTTGTGTTATGATCTAGAATCATGAATATAGGACTCAAATCTCCATATTTTCAATTCAAACTAATCCAATTTGTTCAATAGTGAATTCCAAAGAAATTGACTATCACAAACAGCTAATACTTGAAAACATTAATATGTTTTAAAAAGAGCGATAGAAAGATGCAACTTAAAGCAAGAATTTACATTAAGTCATCACAAATACACAAGATGCTTCAGTTTTCTTAAATTTCTGATGATTAGCAGTTTAATAAAACCATGAAGATATATAAAGGGGAATATGCAGTCCCTTTGGGCATAAAGCTAATTACTTTTCGAACTTTATAAAAACACTTTCTACTTTATGAAAAAAAGTTAGTTTCTACTATAAATGGGGTTTGGAATATTATAAATCTATAATATAAGATATTTGCTAATACAAATATTCCAACAATCATATTCATATGCTCAAAACAGAATGAGATGAAAAAGAAAATACATAAATATAGACACTTCAAAGGTAGGGGCGTAGTGGCCAATATTCGGGCACTGTTCATTAAACATTTAAATGAAGATAGATTTGACAGGAAACTTAAGTTTTCAACAACAACAACAAACAAACAAACAAAACAAAACAAAACAAAACAAAAAAGCTGAAATTTTTAGTAATTTTGACAAAATTTATTTTTACATCAAGTTTCAAACTACATCAAAATTTATGCCTGGATGTTATATTTCTTAAATCTACCTATATTTCGAAACTGTAAACAAATAAAAGTTTGAGTTTAATGTTAGAATTATAGATTTTTATTGACACTTAAATATATATATATATATATATATAGTTATTGACCTGATTTTTCCACCCTTCTCCTAGTAACAATTAAAATGATAGCAATCTATATATCTTCACATATACTTTTGTTTTTAAAATAACTTTTAGAAACTGATATAATATTTCAAAAAAGTTTAAATGGCAATATGATTATGAAAATCAAGAGTAAAAGCCATCTTACATGATTACGAAAACTTTCATTTCATTCCTATAAGTAGTTTTTTCACTACATTAAATCTTATATTTTTGCTACAATGTCATGAATATCATTTCACTTAGAAGGTATTCCTATTACAAATTTAAAAAAACATTTCTGCAACTGCAACGTTTTTTTTTTTTTTTTTTTTTTTTTTTTTGAAATGGCATTACAAATTGGGCTCAGAAAACTTCAAATTTTCCTTCTGCATTCAACACTGAATATTTTAGACAAAACATAACCTTTGCCTAAGAGATGTCTCATCTCCTCTACTTACTAGTCAGTAAATTGTATGTATCAAAGGTGACTTGTTCAAACTACCCACATTATATTCTGAAATGCACAGTTTTGACAATCCATATTTTGTGAAGGTAGTCAAAAGATACATCTCATTGAGCTGAATCACTTTGTTGACTTGTAATATATAATTCAAAATCAGAATTACAGAAATGAAACCTTAATACAATTTGCTTTAAGGTAATCAGCAAAATAATGAAAATCACAATTAAAAAAAAACATAGTCATTTTGGAATGTTGTTCTTATCATTATTTCATCAATTTGGTGAACTGTCATGTCCAACCCCTAACTGGAATATTGACAAAAGAATTCCAGCTGAAAGTGCAATAGAACCCAAAACTCGAATGTAAACACTATGGAATATAGCAACAAAAGCTGCTACCCTATCAGAGTCAAAAGTTTGCAATTAGTGGATATTAAAATACCTGAAGACTTGAATGAGGATACCCAAATGATGTTTACTTATGAGAGATAGAGATAAAAGAAAGCGAAATGTTCGGCTGCTCAATTTTAAGTTTTTTCCAAAGTGCAACTCTGTAGAAGGTATACTTTGAACATTTTAACAGGATGTAGGAAATGTTGTCTTCATTAAAAGCACAATATAATCCTTTTGCCATGTTTACAAATTTTCTGCAATGACAGGTCTTAACTGTGTTAAAATAGATTTAGCAAATTACTGGTTAAAAATAGAAAATGAAATTTTGTAGTCATATTGTGTTGTTACATTTCACCAAAATTACTTTCACAAGAATTTATGTCACTTCTCCATTTTTAAAAAGAAAATATCATTTTAAGTAGAATATGGTAGAAACTAACATAGTGAGGAATATGCACAAATGAAGACACAAGCTCCATCACTACTTTGTGAAGATTAACCTTTCCCTCATGATTCACATAGCTTAACACAAGGTTCCTGTAATAATGACAGCAAAATTTTAAAATCTATCTTCAAAATTCTTTATTTTTAGCCCACCCCTACTCTAACAGAAGACAGGTTTAATATGTTTTATTGTTCATTTCTGATAAACGAATGGCAATGATGCATCTGATAAACTAATATAGGCAATTTTAATAAAAGAAATGGCTTGGCATTTTTTGATCGTTTAATGCAAGATCCATTGAACCATCTGGATCTGGATAATAGATAAAGCCAAACAGAAAATCAAACCAATGAATTTCAGATGTACAATGTTGCCATTATTTCATGAGTATCTCTCATTGAAAAGAAGACCAGGTAGAACCTCTCTAAGACGTAGAGAGAGAAGTGTTTTGTACCTGACCCTTGTCATCGCAGTAAGCGACGGAGGAAGAGTTAGAGGCAGCAGAGGCTGTGGTGTCAGGTGCAGCGTGCATCACGGGTACTAGGGATGGGTGAGAGAGGAGAGTGCGAGGGGCAAGCAGAAAAAAGTGTGTGGCAGGGCAGCATGGAAGAGAACACATCACACATCACAAACAAATCAACAACAGAAATTTCACACTAAATAACAAAGGGTGCCTACTACAGTCAATGGCAGTCTGAGTGACAGCACAAGGAAAGCTACAAGATATATGATTAATGTTTTATTTTTCTCCAGGAAAGTAAATGGTATTTGGTATATAAGTCCAAAGGATAGAGAAATAATTAGAATTAGTGTTCCATCTGCTGTCATTATTAGATATTAGGAAAAGTATTTTTCCTAACAAGCCATTGAAAGATCATCATTTAAAAAAGAAACAACTGATTTAAAACTTGGTCTTATAAGGAAACTACCACTCCTCATTGATATCATAAAAATATTCGAAATTATTCTATACTTTTAAATAAAATTTAGTTTTAATTATTAATATTTAATACGATACAAACATAAACTTAAAATGATTGTTATTTAATTTCAAAGGGGATTTTACTATTCTCACCCCTCCTGTTAATAGAAAAAAAGAAAATTTGACTCATGCGCTTTCTAAGAAACAGATTAATTGCCTCAAATATCAAATTTAGTTATCTATCTCTTAGGGTATCAATAGAAATTGTAATATACATAAAAGAACATATATTTCTTTATTCTTTAAATATTTTCATTTCTTGAAAAATTTCTATGCAGTGTTGCTTTTGAAATTATCTAATGATTTGAGTCTTTCTTCTTAATGCTTATTTTGCAGTTTCTGAAATATATCTGCAATATCAAAATGTAACTAAAAAAATGTCATAAAAATTAGAATATGAGAAGGGTGCAAGAAAAAAAAATAGAAAAGTAGTGTACAATCTAGTAAAAATTCAATCCCAACACTATTAATCTATTAATACTCAGAAAAATAAATCCTTTTTATATCAATATATCACTGAGATTTAGAAATGTAAAAATGTTGATATAAATAGCTCAATATTTTAATAGCAGTTTATTTAGGTCATGTTGCCCAGAACATTTTAATCTGTGTTTCGGAGCAGTTTTAAATCTATAGTTTATTATTTATTTAGCACAAATTAATTATTAATATTATTTAATGCACATAATTCCATTTTATATGACATAATCATCTGCATTACATTTTGTAATTACTAATTTAATTAAAGAAAACTATCAATAATCTATAGAATTAAGGGATGCATAAGTAATTAAGTGGTTGGAAATATACACAAATCAGCATGAAAATACTTCTAAATTTTATTTACTGTAAAGGACAAGTATAGTAGTATTAAGTATAGTACACATAATCTAATAAATAGAAAATTTCTATACTTTTATGTTCTACAATTTATTTTTTTTTTTTTTTAATTCTAGTTTTGTTCTAAAAATTGCATTAGTTATGAGTGTGTGCAAGCTTGTAAAAACACGTCTCTTTTTTTTAAAAATCTAAAATTGAAGCTTTTATAGCAATATTTTGGGACAAACAGTCACGATAATAAAGAATTTATTATATTTAATTATTAAGTTCAGAACAGCATCACTTATAATACTCCTTACCACAAAACTTTCAGCCAAACAGTATTTAAAATTATGCTTTTTATATTATATTCCCTTAATCATAGATTAAAATATGCTCTGTTTAACCAAAGGAATTGATTTTTAATATGATTATGCTTACATGTCTTAATATATTTTGCATAGGTATAAATTTGCATCTTCTATCACAAAAAGTATCCAAAATTTGAAAAAATGAATCATGATTTTATTTAAATTAGAACTTTTATACTGTTCTTTATTCAAAAACACAAGAATTGTCTCTATAACTATAACAGTACAGAGGAGAAAAAAACTGAAAAATTCATTTTACTACTCATTTTCTCACGTTTCACTTTAGAACAAGGTGACGTACAATACATCATGCAAGTCTGAAATTATAAAATCATATATTTGATTGATGACAAAGTTGAGTAAAAAGGAATTCACAGAAACATAATCTATGCCATCCATTGTTTATGGAGTTAACTTTCTACAAGTGTCAAATGACTTGACTTGGCTCCAAATCATAATACTTATCCACAAGTATTTCCTGGGAGAATTAATGTTATCCAGTGTACTTACAAAAACTGTATAAGTCAACAAGAACCCAAAATTTAAGAAATAGTAAGCATTAATATTTAAATGCAAGTAAAATTTTTAATTATTAATAAAATCCTCCATCAATGAAATTTATGAGTCAATATTTTTTGTTTCAAATTACCAAGTAAGCATTGAAAAAACGTTATGTATTTATGTATGTGTAATCACATTCATCTGGTTCTTTTCAACCAGAATTCATCTTTTATTCTTAAAAGTACTTATTAAAAAAATCTTTTACTCTTAAAAGCTTATGATAAATGATATGCTTTGCATTATATTGTTATCAGATAAATCAAATTGTTTTACAAATGAATTTTAAATGCTTCCTATATACCATTTATCCATTTGGTGAATTGTAATTATATAAATAAGAATAAAATGAAGAATGAAGAATATAATAATAATTGTTAAAAATTACATAAAAAGTAAGTAACTATTAAATAAAGTTATGGTGATACTCCTATTTACAGTTCTAATTCTAAATAATTTGAATTGTATATGGCAGTAATTGTTCAATCTAATATTACATTTAACTTGTAGTTAAGCTTTGCAGAACAAAAATATCATTAATTTCTATGAAGAATTCATTTCCAATCTAAAAGATGTGGTGTGTGTTTCTAGACTTTGAGGAAGTGTGCAGGAACACACCAGCAAGAACTATGATAACATATAAAAAAAAAACTAATATGATGAAAGCTTAAAGTAAAAAAAAGTTTCCATAACTGATAAGAAAATAAAATTATTAAATTTTTCCTCCAAATCATCAATCACTATGAAAATGTTAAGCAAACAGTTAATTTTTCATTATATATTATAATGAATTTTAGAATAAATTTATTTTATAATGAATTTTAATTATATATTATAATTAATTTATTTTTTTCATTAATAAGAAAATTTAAAATTTCACCTATTATTTTATTCATTATGACCTATATTATTATCTTCAAATATGAAATAATCATGAAAAATTATCTTTGACTCATCTTCAAGCAAAAATATTAAAGCTAGAGTAGGACATGCTTTAGACTGGAGTAAGATAACATATAGTGTAGAAGCATAAATAAAGTAAAAGAAATTCATTTATTTCTACCATTTTTAAATTTTAATTGTTCATGTAAATTGTTTGATAATAATTTTGTACGTTTAAAATAATTTTTTAATACAAATTACTACGGTTATTCGTTTATGAATATTATCTGATTCAGTGAACTTTGAATTTTAGCAAGACTGCTTTATTTTATTATTATTATTTAATCGGAAATACTAAAGAAATATTTCAAACAACTAAAGTTATATTTTTTTACTAGTACTTTTTCCTACCCCATCGGTAATTAAAACTATATAAAATGGGCTATATAGTTAACTGAAAATTCTTCTGTTTGATTAATGTTGCTGATATATAAATAAATATAGAGGAAAATAATTCTCTGGTATATTCTTTTAAATAATAAAATAAATAGCAAGTAAATTGCATAAATATCTATGATCATGAAATTTAACAATAAAAAGAGTCAGAAGCCAGAAAAATTGCAAAATATCTGCAAGCACATAAGGAGAAAAAGTTAAATCCCAGTAAATTTTGAAAGTAGGAAAGAAAAAAGAAAATGAATATATTTTCAATATAGGACAAATAAAAAGCAAATAAAAAAAAAACTTCAATCTGAAGCATCTGAAAATTTTTCATTAATAAAGGGGAAAAAAATATCAAGAGAGAAAAAATTTCACAATTTAATAAGTTGAAATAAATAAATAAAAATTAAAATAAACTGAAATATTGCAACCCCAAAATTTAAAATGCAGAAATCTTTTTCATATTTAAACTAATAACATAAGAAATATTTTTTAAAGCAATGTGTTATATTTATGATGTGGAACTTATTAGAATTCCATTACAAAATATTACAGAGAACTGTTATAATCCATATTAAAGATGTCTTTTGAAAAAATACTCAAAATAAGAGAAAATGATTTGACAAACAAATTAGTGTCAGTAAAAATTCAATTTTTTAAAATTTTATGGCATAAAAATAATTTTTCTGTGACTATATTTTCTGATATTACCCCTGAAAAATATCATTTTATATATATTAAATAAAATTATCTACATAGATGCAGAAATGATTCTCTTAAGAATTTCCACATACGTGCTGAAATAATAGTTATCTTGCTGCAAGTATATAGACAATTTTTATTATTATGAAATAAGGATTCCAGTGATATCAATACAAATCCTACATACAATGCTTCTCAAGAATTAATGCACCAACTGCTTCAATATTCTTTTTAAAGGTAAGGTAAACAATTGCAAAAGATATGAAATTTTCAGCAGAGCCTCCATTTTATAGAAGAAAACAAATTAACATTAAATTTCAAGAATTAACTGTTGCATATACGTTTAAATTAAGCATCTAGCCAACTAAAGTAACTTTAAATATGAATAATACATTCTGTTATTAATATTTAAATGTACTTTTTCATATTTTTAAAAAAAAAAGTTTATTTGTCCTGGTGATCAATTTTGGAAACATATTATTCATGAAAAATTTTGATAAAATTCAACGAATTGTTCATGAAACTATTTATCAAAATCAATGTTTAATTTTGAACATTCAAATACAGATATTCATACATACACATTAAATAATAGGTATATAAAGTAGTTTTATTTAAAAACTACTATAACAACCGTTGCATGACGAATTAATTTATTATATTTAAAATGAAGTAAGAAATTCATGGTCATATTGTTTCTATTAATTTTAATTAATCAAAATAACGATAAAATAAGCATTTTAAGACAAGGGGATAAATTATTATCACTTCAATATTCATTTAAATATTTCTAATATATCATTAAAAATATTTAATACTCACTGAGATCTAGAAAATTAATTTCTAGAAATATTTTCTTGGAGACAAAAGTATGTACTATTTAAATCTTGCAGAGTAATAAGTAAAAACATGGAACTTACAAGTTACAGGCACAAAAGGCTGTTGGACCTGCATGGCAAGTGCCTGTTGGTATGCTGCACCAGTTGGTTGATAAACGGGAAGGCCACTTTTATCAACAGCAGCTCGTTTTGCATATGGAACTATTCCAGGAAATGTCTGAATGAAACAGAGGTTTCATTAAAGAATTCATACAGACATTATATTCAACACAGAGAAAGGAGTCAATAACATAAAATATAAAAAAGAGAATAAATTTGTTACATACACATTTTTAAGGAGATATTAACTACCATAAATAAGCAATATAAAGAAGCAATACGCAATCAATGATCTAAAAACATATTTTACATACCTGAAAAGTTTCCACATACTAATAATTAAAAATGTGAATGCATAAAACTTATTAAAATATACAGGTTATTATAACCTTCTGACTATAAGAACTGATATTATCTTGAGAAAAAATAAAATATATAAATAAATATATATAGCTATAGCTAAAAAAAAATCATTACTTTTCAAAATCTTCTTTTTCTCAAGGAAATGAAAACAAACATATTTGTTAGCACTTAGATTATCAAAAGTGGAACAAATATATTTTAATCTATGTCTCCCTCTCCGACAAATTTTAAATTAACTATTTATGTTTTGGCAAATTTTGGCAAACATTTTAATATGCATGCATATATGCAGATTCTTTGAGTTGAAGAAATTTTTCATCTGCCACAAGAATATTTAAATTTCATTTATTTCAACTTCTTGTAATGTTAAAATTTCACAAAATCTAAACAAAAATGTAAATTTGTTTCATAATTTGAATGTAAACAGTGCGATATATACAACAGCAAAGACAGTTAGGCCATGGATGCCAAAAGGTCACAGTTGGTGGATATCAAAGTACTTGAGAGCCTGAATGATGTTTATTTGCAAGAGCTAGAGACAAAAAGAAAAGCAAATGATATATTCAATTGCCAATGCTAAGTTTTATCAAAAGATTCATTTCCTATTATCATCAATAAAATGGCTTCCTTGTAGACACAAAATGGAGCTAGTAAACATTCTGAACAGCTACACTTACTATTTTGAACTGACTCAGAAGCAATAGATGGAGATTACAATAAAGTGAGGATGAATTTCAACTAGTTATAGATGCAGCTTTGAATCTTTAACATGGCAATTGCTAACAAGGTCATTACATTTAAAGCAATTACAATAATATAGTGGACCTTAAAGAAATTAGTATTTAAAAATATAGCTGATTAGCTATATAAAAGATCATTGGTCAATGAAATGTACAAAAATATTATGATGAATGAACTTCCAATAATGCCTTCCAAGAATAAAACACTTGAGTTTTCAAGTGAGCAATATTTTTTAAATCCACTTTATGAGGACCAAATATAAAAATAAAAATTAACTGTTGATGCCTGAATAAGAATTAGTAATATTTTTACTACAGAAAAATTCTAACATTCAACTATTAATTGTTTTAATTGAAATTTCAATACAAAATCATGATTTGCAGCCATCTAAAAAATAAAATAAATAAATTCTCAAGCTTTTTTTTTTTGGTTCCCAATCAGTCAAACATGAAAGCTTGCAAAGGACTTTGAGAAAATTTTGATATGTTTATTATCACAGAATTGTACCATAAGTGTAAATTTTTAATGTATAATATAAACAGACAAATAAATAAAATTGGTAGAACCTTAAAAGAGATAAAACAAAAGAGACTTACATTTAGCTACATATACAACTTTTGCTTAGAATCATTTAACTTTTCTGAAAATTATCGACAATTAAAACAAATAGCTCGGAAGAACAAGAAAAAAAAGAGGATTGTGATCTACAAAAAAAAACCTTATTACCTCAGAAATCTAATTATGCAACACATTAATTTCCTATAACTTTTGCAGATAAAAACCAACACTACTCCTCTCATGCAATGACACAAGAATGAATATAAGCTAACAATTTCTTAAAAAACAAATTTTGAGGGGGGGAAAAAAGGATTTTTTTTCATGTTATATAAAACAAATTGTAAATACTATAAATAAGAAGTAAATATCCATTAATGGTAAAAATGCTTAACTGTACCAATTGAATCAGCATATGATTTTAAAAATTATAAAAGGACATCGAAAAATAACCTCACTTATTTCTGAAAGAATTAAAATAGAAAACATTAATTATGAAAGAAAAACTTAAAACAAACACCAATTTATAAACAGAAATTTACAAATTGTAAAATGAAATAACCAATAAAACACATATAAATGATATAAATTATAAGCAAAATAATTTTAAAATCAAACTTGCTCTTCATTAAAAAAAAGCATCCACAATGATAAAATTAAGTCACCAAATGAAGTAGTAAACATTGCAACTTAATACATTTATGAAAGCTTAGTTGTTCTAATGTAATTAGGTTATCAGGGAGCATTCCATTATCCACCAATAAAGTGCACTTGATTAATAACAATGCCTAATGACTAAATAGCACACTGCAAGGTTAGATTTGAAAGGTAAAAATAAAATATGGTAAAAAAAAATTCACTGCTGGAAGGATGCTTACTGGAGAGATTTTTAAAAATTTCTTTCAGAAATCAGGACTTATGACATTAAGATCTAAATATGGCAATCATTGTGTGTCCTACAAATGAAATATTAATAATTTTTTCAATCTTGAATGAATTTTGCTAATAGACAGTGTAAAAATATTAGAGTGTGAAATATGCCTTTTTAAAAAAACCTATTAGCAATATAAAACTTTTCTATTCCGAAACTTTTAAATTAAAAATTATTAAAGGTGCACTAATACTAATCAAAACCTGAAAAAAATATTGATGCATCTAATTTGTATAATGTAAGATATTAGAAACTAGAAGTTTCTTTCCAGCTGTGAATAGTGGAATAATTATATTTAAAAAAGAAAGTCAGAGAAAGAATCTTTTACACTGAATTAAAAATTCTTTCAAGACTGCATGAATGAAAACTTCCTTTAGACAGCTCTGAATCTTATATCTAAACAAATCAGAAATTTTATAATAAATCTGTTTGTAGATAATATAAGGGAATGAAATCTGAAAGTCCATTAACTAATCAAATTTTAAGTTTCTCAGAAATGCATCTAATTACAGGATAATACATTTTCGTTAGTTTAAACTATTTACTCAGAAAGTGAATTAGTAAATGAAATTTTAGTCATCAAGCGAAAATGAAAAGTAATAGATAAAGTGATGAATCACCCAAAATAGGATGAAAATATATGAATGTCTTATTTGGAATATGGCTACTGAAAGGTTTTGACACTCTCCAAGCAGTCAAATTGTTTAAATTCAAGTCTTAGTCGCATAAGAATTTTTTTTTTTTTTTTTTTACATAACCAATCCTTGAGAATTTTATTTCTCAAGAATAACAAAGAAATTTAGTTCTTTAAACACCTCAAAAAGAGATACGAAGAAACTCCTCCATTTATTAATAAAAAACATTAAAGACAAGACTGTCATCCATAGAAATTATACTTATACAGAAAAAAATAATCTCTTGACATGATTACCAGTAAGGAGTTCAGGGAAAATATACATTAAAAAATTTCTCAAAAGATTAATTAATCTTTAAAATGGCTAGAAAATTCAAATCAATATTATAGCAAAATTGTTTATGCAACAAAATAAAAGACGCAATTTTGAAAGAAGGTTAAAAATGCCTATTTCTTTAGCATTTAGTTCTAACATGTAATGGAAAGGAATGCAATAAATTTATTTTCAATTTTGAATTAATAATCAAAAGGACACTTAAGGATATCTCACAAGGAAGAAAAGGACTGCTTGGAGAGCCAACTGCTGGCATATAATTCAGGAGAGGTTAATATTTTAGTGTTGTATTGGCCTTGCAGTGTGCTTTATGGACTAAAAGAGCTTCATGCAAAAGCAGTAAGGGCCAATACCAGAATGAGGTCATCATCACGAGGACGCTTCTTGCCGATCAAGGTCTCGACCATGTGCGGCTAATTAGTATGCACAGCAGTTCGTGGGCAGGAGTGGGCAGCACGACACAGCAAGCGGCAAGGCGACGAGAGAAACAATAAAAAAAAAGAGAGCAACAATTATAGTTCAGCTCACCATATCTATGCATGCAATTTGTCAACATAAGGCCTTGTCCTCTGTAGCCGCTTATGGCCGATGGTTTCAGGGTGATAATTTTATTGCATTTCGTCTAGATCTGATTGGTTTAAGTTTTCAAATTGGCTCTGAAGCCAAAAGAATACACTAAAATTTTGGGAAAAAATTCTAAAGGAAAATTTTTGCTTCTCAAAAATGGATTTTTACTAACAACTTGACCTCTTGGAGTTTGTGCACAACATTTCTGTTTTTACAATTCCAAAAATTCTTTCTATTCTTAATTAATTAAAATTCTTAAATATTCAAATCATTCAACAGTTTAATTCAAACAAACAAATGCCCTTATTTCTCTATTTTTTTTTATTTAATCAAAATATTAAAACTAATATTGACAAAATGACAAAAAAATCAAACATTGAATATTAAATTTAATACTATAGGGAAAAATAATTACTCAAAATATTATTGAACTTTAACAATACAAGTTCCCTATCTATCTAAATTTTAATAATATATGCATTCTTTCTAAAAGTTAAGTAATAATTAACCAGCAAATTATCATTCTATTAATACTAAAATAATTACCATTTATAAAAATTTAATAAAGGAATTGAAATTAGGCAGCTGGATTAACATACAGATTTAAAAAATATTTCTAAAAGGAATGCATTTTGAGATACAAAATATGCAAAATAATTATCACATAATATATACAACTTTTAGAGATAACCAATGTAAAAGGGTTCAATCTTAATGAGAATATATATATATATATATATATATATATATATATATATATATATATATATATATATATATATATATAGGTAGTGGATGTATTATGTAAAAGGGTACCCAGGTTGATACCAATCTTAATGAGAAAAATATATATATATATATATATATATATATATATATATATATATATATATATAGGTAGTGGATCTATTATTCAAAATAAATTGTTTACTTCTAAGTTACAAGTCAAAAATCCTAAATAAAATTAACCTAACTGCAATGGACCACTTTCTGTTCAAAACACAATTAATTAATTAATCAATCAATTAATTTTTTGAAAGAAAGTTTAAAACTATTTACTAAATCTAAACAAAGTTGAATTAATCTATCAATAATTAATTTTGATATTTTAATCAATTAATGATCTCTGCTCCAAACATAAAATGGATAAGCATTTATAATAAAATCTAAGAAAATTGAATGAGAAGTTAAATAAAATACTAATAATAGGATCAATAGTTGAAACATGCATAATAAATTTTAAGCTCAGAATATATATAAATATCCCAAAGTCATTAAATCAAAAAGAATATTGCAAAATAATATCCAAATGGGATATATTTATTGATTGGACTAATCAAAACTTTTTTACAAAACTGGACATTTTAAAAATTTAATTTTAAAAATATCATTTCCATGCAAAAAAAAAAATATACAGTAGAACATGAATTTTTCCTATTCTGAAATACAAAAAATAAATTTTAAAATTAAAAAAATATTTCGGGGGGGGGGGGGGGGGTTAATAATTAATTTGTAATAATCCTTCAAGAATCAATATGCTACAAATTCTAAGGTTTAATGTAACTGCATTTAATCAGACATAGTCGGTGATTATATTCTTAATGATTTTGTTTTAATTACAATTATTTTTGACAAAATAAAAAAAAAATAATTTCATATAAAAAATCAGAATAAAATAAAATATTTATCACACATAAAAATTAAAATCACTAAATATTTTTTTCCTGGTTACCATTTTGGAGCATACACAATAATATGGAATACATTTTATTAAGATTCTAATTAAAACTTAACTCATAAGCGATTGTATCGTCTGAAAATTTTCTACAAATTTCCCTTCTGCTTGACTGATATACAGTTCTAAATTTCAATTACAGAATAATGGAAAAGAGTGCTATGATTAAAATTGTTTAACACGGCAACATCTCTTAAAATTTATCACATATTCATAGCAAAATGCCAGGGGGAATGCGAAAATACAATGAAATTTTGAAAACAGGAAGTGCCCATACATAGTAAATTTTTATTATCATTTAAACTAAAATGTAAAAATTTTCATCAAGCTTTGGAACGATTTTTGCATAAATGCATCATAGAATCATTGTCTGCTTTAAAGATAAATTAATCTAAATGATGGAGATAAAGTTTCCATACATAATTAACTAAAAATGTTCTCTAAATATATATCACAAATGATTATGTAAACTCATTAAAAGCAGCAGTTAAGTACTTAATTATACTTTGTCCTGTTCTGAAGAACCAGAAGGGCTATTTTTGAAAAACCTTCTAATTTTCAGCCAAACATCAGATGATAAGGATGACATTTAAAGCAATATACCAACTCTCCATACTTCTTCATCATATCAATGAGACAATGCCTGATTCTTGGTGTTACATTTAATATGCACCAGATAAAAATATATAATAGATCAGAGATAGAATTATGTTTTGAACCAAGTACTCTCTAAACTGGAATCAAGGTATTACCACCAGGCCAACACGGCTTCAAAGGGTGAAGAAAAAATAAAACCTATATAATTTAAAGAATACACCCATTATGTAAAATTACAGCTTGGATTAACTGGCATTTTGCATAATATTTAATATTTATTTTAGTATTACTTCTTAATTTTAAAGGAACATTTTGAAACTATAAAGAGCTCTTGTAATTCTATTTAAAAATAACCAAACACAATAATGCTTTGGGGTAGTTTTTTTAAGTTTCTAAATATAACTGATAATTTTATTTAATTCTAACTGATACATACTAAAATTTATTAATAAAAATATCTTTTTAAAAAAAGAATACTTTATAATGAAATAAAGCAAAAATTCATGCATATAAAAATAAATTGATAGCAAAATTTTATATATATCATTGTAGTTATTTATTTTTATATGAAATGTTCTTCTACATAATGTAAAAAAAAATGCTTTTAACAATTAAAACAATTCTATACTTGACACATACTAATTTCCTGTACTTTAGGAATTGAACTACTACTTGTTGTGCACAAACGCCAAAATGCTCTGTTCCTGCAACACTGGAGAATTTTCCAGTGAGATAAATGAATGTAAGCAAAGAGAGAGGTGGTTAAGTCTGCTATATATAAAGAAAACATGCCCAACTACCAGTGAGTATCCCACTGGTTACCAACGAGCCAACCAAGCAAGTTTCCCTGTATTAGAAATACAGTGTTATATCAAAAGTTTTAGTGGAAGAGAAAATAAAAAAAGCTTCTTTTTAATACTAAAAACTATAAAAAGGTGAGGGACATGCAGCACAGAGGACATGTCCAAACATGTAAATTATATACAGATCCCAACACTTCATGCAGTGCACTAGCATAACAAGCTAACAAAATAAATATCATAATGACATGGCTGAAAGGTCGGTAATAAAATTTATTTACAAAACATACAGAAAAAAGGGTTTCTTAATAAATATATGGATCAAGACACTAATTTTAGGCATGCTTCAAAGGGATGGGAGGAATAGTAATGGAGGATTTTTTTAAGAAAGGCAAACATGAAGTTAAATATAAAGAAAATTTAAATTAAAAATCAAAACAATGCTATATCTAATACTCCCCGCCCTGATAAGAAGAGTGCCGCTGAAAACTACTGATCAAGATTAAAAAAAAAAAAAAAAAAAAAAAAAACATTCAAGTTTTTAAACAAACAGAATCAAAGGGAAAACAATCTAATTTTTAACCATGAAACTTTATTTAATACAGAAAAAAAATTTACTAATTAAAATGCATTTCTTAAATATATATAAGGGAGAAAATAATTCATACAAAAAAAGCTGCAATTAAAAATTTTCCAATTAATGTTTACAGAAGATGAGGTTAAAGGTTGAATTTTTTAATACTAACAAAAAAAAAGGTAAGAATTTCCATTCTTTAACATACACTATGTCAGATAAAAAAACATGATTAATAAATCATGCAATTTAAAATATCAAATCATTTTTAAATACATACAATATATATATACACATACACACACATATATATACATATTCCTTTCAGCCATGCTTAATTGATTGAATACAAAAACTTAATTACAAAATTCATTATTCTTAAAATCCTTTTAAATAAATGAATGCAAATAAAAAATCTGTGCTCATTTTTGAAAATACAGTATAAATTAAAATAATTAATAAATGCCTCTACCTTCCACTGCCTTAGTTACATTTTTGGTATTTTAAATATAATTTATATAAAGTGTATACAACAACTCAGTGAAATATATTAATTTTGGTTTCAATAAGCAAATTTGCAAACAGAAATAAATTTGCCAGAAATGTACACAAGAGACAAATCCATAAAATGGTAGAATTATATGCAGCCTAATTTTTTAAAAAATAGAAAGTTTTTGAATTCAAACCAACAGATAGCAATGAAACAATAATAAAGTGATTTAAGCTATATTGTGATTAAGTCTTCCAAGACAAAATTCTAGCCATTAGCTCTAAGTAAATTGATATTAACTGAAACTTAATTAAAACTAATTTTGCAAAAATGAGCTTAGATATTTGCAAAAAAAGTTAATAAAAATAAAAAATCTTAATTATAATGCAGTTTTTGTATTCAGAATCTGAGAGTGGAAATTGTTTTCAACAGGTCATAAACCCTAGTTAAATTAAATATTTTGTAAGGATTTGCATTCCAAACTTGAAATGATTCTGAAAGAAACCACAACTTATTGGCAATCATTTTCAATAAAAGATTTTGCAAAATAATTAATGAGAATAACAGGACATTTTCTACTGATAAAACATAATGCTAAAATGCCTTACTTATCAATCAATATCATTCAATTATTCAGCAAAATTTTTATTAGTAAATCTCATATGATTTCATATAATATACATGTACTATTTTCTAAGTTAGAAGGAAAGTTTTTGACCCAGCAATTTAGAAAATAAATTTTAACTGATAATTAAAGAGAATCATAAAATATATCTCTAACATTAATGTAATGTTAAATCACTACATTTATAACAATCACATTTAGCACAAATATGATCTAAATGTAAAATAAATCCATGCTGTACACGATTTCATCAAAATCCTTACTTTCTTATTTCATATTATTATATTTTGTAATATGTCTCTCTCAAATGTAGATTAAATTTAAATGTATTGCTACTTTTTTTTGCCTTGGCTATTTTGTTTATTTTTTAATAATCTTTACTTTAAATCATAAATTGTTCATTTAAGTAAATTTGTAAGTAATAAAATTCCAGTAAATTAAAATTTAAATTCAAAGTTTAAAGACATCCAAGAATTTCATTTACTTTTACTGCTTGATTTTAGATGCATCTTTTCTTAATTTGATCATAATTCCTTTTTAACATTCTATTTTGAAGTATAAGATGCATTTAAAATCAGTCAAAAATTTTATCTTATTTTTATATATAAAAAAAAATATTTCTCCATGGAAGTTGTAAAAATCTTCAGTTTTATCTTTAATGTCGTGGTTTTTTCTGCTCAATAATATCAATATAAATTTATTTTTTATGGATAACAGAAATTCAAAATAGCTAATTAAAAATACAATGCAACTATAGCTTTAATCTTTTAACTGTTCATTATTATTATTATTTAACTAGATAATGCCTTCAACTTCAGAAATGTGCTATTAAATGATTCAATTTAGAATACACAGAATACTTGAAGTGCTTTAAGTTTATGCATATTTTTTTTCCACCTACAGTGTTTCAGAACTACTGTAGTATTAGCTTATAAGCTTGAGAAACAATAATTCGATGCTCGTACACTAAGCAGGCATGAATAAGAGATTAAACAAAATTATGCTGATTATAGAAATATCATTACTTTTAAGATGAGTGCTACAGATAGATCATATGATATAAATAAAAATAAAATTCAACAAATAAACATTAAAAATACAATATATAATCATAAAAAAGTTGTAAAAAATACAAAATTAATTTTATCTTATTTATTTATTTTTCATATCAAAAAAGTATAGCAATTAATTTTAAAACACTGCAGAATGCAAATATAATTATTTAACTTTAAAAATATTATTTTCACAATAAAAATAAAGAATCAATTATATTTTATTAAAAGCATATGTCTCTGGAATGCAACAAAAAAAAATGTTTATTTATTTTATTCATCCTTAAGCTAATGTATCAAAATGATAGCATTCCAAATAAAATTCCATATATTAAAAAGACATTAACATACAACTTAAGTAAAAAGCAATACAACATAATTTCAAATCTGATTTTCAATAAATTCAAATTCAAATACATTCAACAAAAAAGAAAGAAAAAGGGAAAGGAAAAGAAAGAAAGAAAAGATTAGCTATTTTTAAAACATGCACTGACAACAAAATCATCAATTTTTATTTCAAACAAAAAACAGTATGCTCTTCCAATTAAATGAAAGTAAAAACTGTTATTCACCTAACAAAGACATTTTACATTTATCTCCATAATTACTAACTTTTAAAATCAAGAAACTAAAGGCTAAATTTGATTGTTGCTAAATATTTTTTAAAAATTATTAATACCCATTTTATTATAACAGAAACTCAAATTCTCTAGAAAAGATGTGCAAACAATCTAGCAATGCAAAGAAAAATTTACTCTTAATTTTGTACATTAATTCAATTTTCTGTGATTGACAGCTGATTTTGACATGAAAAAAAATTTGTTTGGAACTTAAATTAGAAATATTTTTAATATGTATTGTTGGTGGCATTTAAATATTTAAGCTTTAAAAAATATTTATATGCATGATTTTTCATATTAAGTGCCAAAAAGTAATTTTAAACAAAATAAAGCTTTTTTAAAAAAAATATTATACAGTATTTTAAAGGTTAGCACTAAGGACAAGACAAACTTGATAAAATATTTTTTTAATGTAAAGTTAAAAGAAAAGTTACAATTGGTTTCCATTCAATTAATTATAGTTAACATTTTATTTTGTGGCCAAAAATTTCTATTAATGGACAATTTCAATGTGTTTCTAATAATATATCTTAAAATTTGCATAAATTAAATATTTTGTTATCTAACATATGTCTAACTTAAAAAGCATTCATTCCAAAAGCCTTTTATATAATATTAAATGACTTGTAGAAACTGAATATACAAATGCTATATGCTCCACCTACAATATTCAATTATAGTGGTCATGGTATTTGACCAATATATCTTTATTAATAATAAAATAGAATGGTGTGTGTTGGCATTCTACAGGATACTTACTGTATTAAACTAGAAACTACCAGATTTGGCAGGATTAGTGCACCTTACACCTCAAAGTGATTTTTGAGGTGTAAGTGCACCTTACACCAAAAGTTTTAATTCAAATTTTAATTAATTAAAAAATTTTAAAAAGTGTAACATTTTTTTCCATTTTAAATACACAAATATTTTATAACTTTAAAAAAAAATTAGGTAGAATTTTAGAATTCAAAAAATTATCTTCCAGTTCATATTTAACTGCTGTACATTTTTTTTTCAATTTTTTATTAATTTTTAAGTTTATTTTACAATATATTTGACTGCAGTATTGAAACTCACATTGTTTTTATTGTTGCAACAAATATGACCTAGTTTCTCCAATTATTATTAGTAATGGATGGAGAACAGGGCATTAAGATTTAACTTATTTTTCTAAGCTGAATAAGTTTATTTATACTATGCATTCAATAAAATATTTGTAATTTTGGTTTAATTTATTTCCATAAAAAATAATGACGAAAACAAAGCTAACACATATGCAGTTTAAAACACCATTATTCTTTTTAGTGATATAATCGAATGAATAAAAATATATTATTTTTATAGCTAGAAAACTGCTTTCTTATTTTAGTACATTGATTTTTTTTTTTTTTAATGAGTAGAAAAAACTTTTATTGAATAATCCTCTGAGATATTGTATGAATTATGAAACATACTCTATAGTACAGACTAAACTTCAATGCTGAATAGTTAAATTACATAGTAATCAAAATTTAGAGTTTAAAAATGCATTGCTTAGTAAGCAAGAAGGGCAAGTTACATAAAACATTTGAATGTACAGTTATAAAAACTACTCATTCTCGTAAACTAGTCAGTTTACAAAAAGTGGCCAGTTTAGAAAGGAATAATCAAAATGCCCTAAATTATTTGATAGAAAGTAATTAAAAATTTCATTCCCTCTGTACATAAAAGTGCATTTGACATCAAATTTTTATTTTTACAATAAATTTAAAACCTTTGTGTATGGGATGTGTAGAGGATTTGTCTAGAGAGGTTAAAATGAGCAATTTATTAAATTTAAATAAATTTATTTAAATTATATAAGTTATAAAGGAAGTTGATTACTTACTATAATTAACTATTATTTTTAAATCTTAGCTACACAATTATGTATTACCATGGCATTTCCTTCTTTTCATCATGCTTTACAACGCATCCATGCAGACTATCTTATGTTTACATGGTTTGGGCATTAATGGCACTTTTACTTCAGAATCCACAAATTCTTTTAGACACATAAGCTGGCTAGTCAAACAGAATATTACTCATGCTAATACAAGCTGCCTGTTGTCTTTAAGAAAGCTCAATGTCTTTGAAAATCAAATATTTAGTGTTGAAAGTATTGCTCCTACATATATATTCTTGTTAAGAAGTTCTTAAAATTAGTTCTTAAAATTTTTAAACTTTATTAAGAAGCAAGGAAAATTTGAATAAGAAGAGCAAAATAAAAATACTAAAATGTAAATACTAAAAAAAAAGAGTTTGCAACCAATTCTAATGTTAAATGAACACCGCTTTGTTTTTAAAAAAAAATCAAATGCGAGATACAGGAGAAGTATAAACTAATTAGTATATTGTCATTAAAAAATGCAATTTCATAGGCCATTAATATATAAATATATTTGTCATTTAAATGTACTTTCAAAACAAAATTATTAATTGAATAGCATAATTTTCTCATATTTATTCCTTATTCATGTAATTATTGGATTTAATATAATTAAATAATATATTTATTCCTTATTCATGCACCTTCCTGGAAAAGCAGCTCAAATTTTTAGCAATTTTTACTGTAACATATTTTATTTAGCATTGCAATTTAGATGACAATGGTTCTGAATTTCCTCAAAATTAGTGCATAATACATTCCAGAGACAACACCATCCAAAGCTTCAATTAAGCAGTGCAATCACAAAGCAAAGAGACTTTAGCAGAGAAAGAGAGGGGAAGAAAAAGCCTACCACTGCAGCTGCGCCAGCTCGTGTCTGAGCCGCTTTCAGCTGTGCCTGCAAATGGGCTGGCGGATGGAAATAGCGACACTGGTCTCGCGTGCAGCGCCCCTTCACAAAGTCCATGCATACTGTGACGGTGCCCTCGCCACTGTCCACGGTCACGTGCTCAGGAGGGTGGGCGAAGCGGCACTCATTCTCAGTTCGTTTGCAATTGCCACGCTGGAATTCACGGCACACCTGCAGGGAAGAGCAAAAGCAGAACGGCCACCGTTACGGACAAGGCTTGTGCTGAGGCAACAGAGCATTCAACAATGAGAGAGGCCATGCACGGCACAGGAGAACATTTACAGAGGATGAGAGAGCAGAAGTGCATGTGTCAGTTCAAAAGCTTATCCTCCATCACATAGCACTCGTGCAGTCAGCCCTCAATAGCACACAGCTAAATTTAATTTAATTTTCAATTTAATAATGCATACATGGGAGCAGCTTGAATGTGAATAATATGTGCCCAAATGAAAAGAAGACTATGTTTACTTAAAAATTATTATCAGTATAGTTCAGATGTATCGTAATAATAATACTTTATTCCCACTGCCACTAATCCTATACATCTTTTCACCACAAAAAGGTAAAGAGTGGATGACATCAATTTAGAATCTCATAGGCTGTTAATTGATTTTACAATGTGTTTTTTGCCACAAATAAATCCTTGACCTTTCAACAATTTTATATGATGCTGAATGGAAATCACATGGAAGGACTGTACAGATGAGAATCGCCTCTGAAATTCTACAAGCAAATTAAGGGTTTTCTTAGTCACATGTGTCTTTATACTTTTCAAATGTAACATTGTCCTTTAGGGAAGTTTGCATATGCACTTATTTTTAATGGCCTGTTTAGGCCTCAATAACACATCGCGATACTACTAAACATTAAATCTGAAGATAAATAAATGCTTGTATCCTTTAAAAAAGGAACCTCCTAGCTTTCACAGCAGAATTTCCCCCTACCCTTCATATAATGACAGATGTTAACACAGAATGCTTTATTGGCACATACATCAATTCACTGAAATTAGACATAACACAGGCAAGCCTCCTTTTCATTTGGACATATCTTAGACTTTAATAAGAAGGAGATGTATTCAATCAATAAAATAACTGAAATACACCAAATTAACAGCAGGTAATCATTTCACCTTGAGTCTTAAAAATTTTTAACTCATGCTATCAAATTATGTTGCAATCTTTTCCCAGTGATCACTTAAATGTAATAATTAATTGCATAACTTACTTAAAACAAAATGTAATAGTTAAATAACTAATAAAAAATTACTGCTCACATATGCAATAGATTACAGCAGTCTATAAAACACCTAATTTTACTGCTAAGAAACAAAATCATAGTTCATATTTATTTCAAGAGCTTTGAGTTCAAAATCAAGATTTATTTGACAGAAGAAATTAAAGTTTATAGCAGTTAAACTAGTGTAACAACATTTTTTTAAATAAAAAAAAAACTCTGCTGATGATATTTATAAATCTCATACTTTCAACTCCTGATAGAAAATTTTCTAACTTCATTCCAAGATTCCAAATTATAAAAGTATTAGAATCATCTACAGATATCTCATACTTGTTTTGGTATCTAGCCAACTTCTGATGTAAACGAATAATAAATGCGATCAAACCCAGATCATCACAGAGAAGATAGATCGCGGCTCACGATCCAGCAACGATGCAGAATGTATCTCAACAGTGGTAGACATATAGACATGGTGACAGAGAAGTGCTTATGAACATACATATGATTCTTTCTTTTCTTATATTCAGTAATTTTTTCCCTTTAATTTTATATTTAACAGGGCATTTTTTTTTTCTTTTTGTTAGTAGATCACCATTTATTTCAATTCCCTTTTAATGACAACTTTGTTTATCTGATCAATGACCTGAACATTATGTAACTGTGGAATCGTAAACTTCACATTTCATTTACATATTTTTATGCTGAATTGTAGCAAAAGTTAATTAGTAGTATACTTTAATACTTTTCCAGTTTTATTTTTATTTTATATTTGGCACTGCATTGCCAAGGAAAAGCAGTATTAATTATTTTCAGAATTGAATTTGACCATTCTTGACATTGATTGATATACCTTTGTATAAATTTATTCATTTTAATGCTTATTTAGATATATTTATTTTACTTTACTTCAGTGTTTATGTTTGATGAAATTTATCCTTTTTTCCAAAGTCTGTGTCATTTTTGATTATTTCTGTTACTGAATGACTATTTGTTTGAAACCGATTTTGGTAATATTTGATTTGAGTGTTCATGAACATTATTTATGGATGGGAAAGATCCCATTGAAAATAAACAAACTTTTAATATATATATATATATATATATATATATATATATATCTTCATGATTTTTCTAATGAACATAAGATTATCTTTCAAAATTTTCAGTATTTAATCTGTGAGAATCATATCTGAAATACTTTTAATGAGATAAAAACCCATCTAGACGAATACATCTAGTTATAGAAGAATTTCTGTAATGATTTCAGTTATTTGCATTTAATATATTTATATTTAACATTTTAATAATAATAGCAAGCTAGAAAAGCTTGGATAAAATATTTAAGTATATAGAGAATAGAAAAACTACTATAAAATCACAATTTTCCTAAATCTTAAAAAATATATATACTATTTAAATCTCTTTGAACTTTTAGGACTAATTTCAAAAGGCAAACAGGAAGTTTCCTTATTATTTCTGAATAAGCTTGAAAGTAACATTTCTTTATTACAATAAATTGCAAAAAAAGCCATTATGAAATGATTAAGAAGCTTAAGAAATGCACAGGAAAAAGATGAATAACATATTTGAAACAATGAATTTTTAAATCTTATGACTCACAATCAAAAGTCAAATTTAAAAATACCTTGAAAAGAATGTGTTGTGTTTTTTAGCTTCACTAATTTTATGATTCTACTTTCTTATTGATTTAGTAGTGTCAGTATGTCATATGTACTATCATTATTTCTTTCTGAATTTTCACACTAGATCTTAAAGTTCATTTAATTTCTATATTTTATAAAGTAGTTCCTAATAATTTAATATAAATCTTGGCATTCAGAAAAATTAAGTCTTTAGAATTTAACATATCTTTATTAGAATGTAATAAAATAAATTTGAAAAATTAAAACTCAATAAAACCAAAACAATTATTGTGGAAAAATAACTACAATATTAATCTTTAAAAAAATATGCAAATTTTGAAGAAGGAATGAAATTTTATATAAATGTTTACTTTAATCAATAAATAAATTGACAAATCTATTATCACAGTTAATTTTCGCAATTAAAATATTCATGACTGAGAGACGACTGCACAGGTAAAATGTACAAATGCCTAGGAACATGTAGTGAAATAATAAACATAAATTATAAAGATTTACTTCAAAAGAGTACAAAAAAAAATACTTTTAAAGTATGTTTAACATGTAAAACAGGTACTGTAATCAAGAAAAATGCAGCTGTTTCCCTTTCTTAATACATTAAACAACAACAGCTTTTAATGAATTATTCTATTATTAAATATAGAATAAAAGAAGTTCAGATTTTTTTAATTTTAAGTGTTAATTTTAACTCTTAAAAAACTGATTGAAATAATAATCGATACAAATACATACAATTTAATTGTTATGTTGCAGTAATTCTCCTTGCACCAATACTATACAACATTTAGTTCAATTAGTTCCAATACTTAAATCTGCTAATTAGTAGTATATCATTTTTATTAAGTCATTAACTTTATTAAATATAACAATTTTAAAATTTATACATTAGCATTTTATTTTTAAAAAATTTAATTATGCATAATTACAATACTTTGAATTTTTATACATTTATGTAGCCTATTTCTTCAGATATATTTGTATACAAAATGCATTAACATCATTACAACCATTATGAACATTCTGCAAAAGGAATAATTATGAATTTCTATCAAATTAATCAATATCAATCATATATATATATATATATATATATATATATATATATATATATATATATATATATAAAAGAAGAGCTATATTTTCCTTATTGATTAATGCCACAAAATTTTATTTTATTTAATGTATTACATATACATATAATCAAATAATTCATTAATGGAAACAACTGCCTTTTTTTTTTTTTTTTTCAGTTTTATCTTATTACAATATGTTTTAGTACAGAAAAAAAGCAACAATTTCCAATACTACAGATCAATAGAACTAATTTTATCAATAAGAGCTTTATGTAGGAGGAAAAAAAAGGTTAAAATTTATTCAATCCAACCTCAAGTCTGTCAGTCCTTTGTAATTTTTGGGCAGCAGTCATCAGTGGTGAAGGAACTAGACTAAGAGGCGAAGCTAGAGCGTCTGCAGGTAGTAAACCTGTCATCATAGGAGTGTGTCCCAAGTAAGGGCTGAATGTGGATGCTGCAGCCATTGCAGGCAAATATGGCGAGGTTGTAGCCTGAAAAGAACACAGAAGGAAATAATGAGAGATATTGGTGAAGACTTTCATCAAAGTCAATTAAAGAGCTGAAATTACACAAAAAATATCAAATTTCACAATAGAAACAGAACATTTATAGCACAATACTACATTTAAAGGTTTCACAAAAGATTATTTATATGATTATTATCACAAAAGATTATGTCTTGAAGATTTAATGCTTTAATCAAAATTTGAACTCAAAAAATTTCAAAAATAAAATTAATAATAAAGGTTTATTTTAAGCATAAACTGCTACAGTTTTTTTTTGTTTGTTTCTTTGTTTGTTTGTTTTTTATTCCGTAACTTCAGAAACAAATATATTGAGATATGGAACTATAAGTAGATTAATTACATAATGGTATTTTTTAGAAATGCTAATCCTATTAGCACAAAATAATGATGAATATCTCCACGATGTTGCTCTGATATTTTGCATGACAGACAATACCGTCAAGAAATTGTAACGATGATGATGTTGGACATTTTGTACTAATAGAGAAAACACACAAGTACATAAAGGTTAGAAAAGCTGTTTATTTTTAAAATAACTTAAAGACATTTATTTTTATAAGAACCTAACTTGGAGCAAATGTTTGACAAATATATTTATTATAAACTATGTATTTTTACCAGATAAATGCTCCTAATAATAATGCAACTAAACTAAATAGAATTAAATGATTTAGCCTTTTTTACTTATTTTAAAAGTTCAGAAGGTTGATATTTGACATTTTGCCTACATTTAAAACAACAAGATATTTAAATATCCACTTTCATGTGTCATTCTCAATTCACAATAACTCTATAATAAAATTGCATATCAGAAAGCTGTTCAAAATTTAGAACATTTCACTGTTTTCTTTAATAATTCTATCAAATTACTTTTTTAGTCTACATATACAATTTTATGTTTTTAATGGATAGCAAAAAATATGCATACAGTTAATCATACATTAATAACGAATAACTTTAAAATAACTGCTATAATTACAATACAAATATACATTTATGTCCAAATAGGCTGTACAAATTACACATTTTTCATTCAAATCTTTTAAGGCCTAATGAATAAACATAGAGATGAAAATCAACACAGCCAAGAAAGTCTGAATTAGAACAATTCACTTCACATTTTTTTTTTTTTCTGTTTTAAGTCATCAGTAATCATTGTTTTCTGTCATTCCTAATCAGATCTTTAGACTGGCTATTACAATATTGTGTCTAGATATTGTAAAGATGTGTTTGTAATGAAAAAAAAATTGATAAAAAAAAAAAAAAAGACTCCGCTACAAATATCTGAAGTTTGATAAATTATATCTCCAGAATTTGAATCAAAAGTTCTTTGAAAAACTTTAACTTCATGTCAAGCATAGACATAGGAACTATTTAATATAAGAACATAAAATCGCAAATGCAATATATAATTTCCAGAGGATTCACTGCAACTTTCTAGCAGTAAATTATTGAACAGGCTAATTTTTCAGTTTCAGTTTGCTTCAGGAAGGTGGTTAAAGCAGGTATGATGAATGTGTAAAACTGATCAGTGTTGAGATCTGAAAACCAAAAACAGAAAAATAACATGATATACAAATGGATATTTGAACTGTAACTATATAGATCAATATTTGAGCTGTTGTTGTGGAAGATTATTTTTTCATTTCATATTTCTATAAAAAAATTTCAAGGGAGGAATCTACAAAATATTGTTGAAGAAATTGTTATCAGTTTCAAAAAAGAAATCAAAAGCTTTTCGGAGAATATTGAAGGTATTGAGATTCATTTTAATGACATTATTGTTTCAGGAAATGATGAAACCTCACATAATTCAATTATGTCAAAGATTCCCATTTCAAAGATAAAGTTTAATCTAAAGAAACTACAATATAGTGTATAAAAAATAAAAGATATTGACCAATAAATTAAAAATTAGGAATAAAATCTGGTCCAGATCAAATAAAAGCAACTGTTGAAATACAACACCACCAAATCAAAAACAAAAGTTAGGAAAGAGTTAGGTATGATAAATTTGTGCCCAAATTCATACCCAATGTATCTAAAATTACTGCTGCATCAAGAAGAATGACCGTGAAAATATATTTTTTAACAGGGGAAAGTAATACAAAGTGTTATTTTAAAAAATAAAATTGTTAATTCAAACACCAATTCTAAGATTTCAATGCTAATGATAAAATAATGTTGTATATTAGCTTAAAATATGGGCTGGGATCTTGTTTAATCCAAAAAAGTCAGCCTGCATCATTTATTTCA
The DNA here is from genome assembly GCF_947563725.1 of Argiope bruennichi. NCBI lineage: Eukaryota > Metazoa > Arthropoda > Arachnida > Araneae > Araneidae > Argiope > Argiope bruennichi. The sequence continues at coordinate 132,779,897 of NC_079154.1, read as the reverse complement.
TGCAGTTTAACAAATAAAGGAAGAAAATTATTAGCAATAATTTCTTTGTTTAAGAAGAATCACAACTTTATAAATGAATGTGTAGTCATTGTACAAAGTAACCATAGGCCCTTAATGGCAACTGTTACTAAATGCATAAAATATCCTTTAAATGTAAAGAATGATTCTTAAATTACTCAAATATAGTTCTGAAATAAATTTTGAACCAGATAATCAAATATTTCTTGCTGGTACTTTATCATGTGCATTTCCTGTTACTGTAAATGATGATCCTGAAATGTTAAATATTGTGCATAATGTTTCAAAACATTTACATATAAGTAAAATGCGATTAATGCAATTTATAAGAGGAACAGAATTAAATCCATAATTGCAAATTATATCAAAGAAGGCATGCCTAAATTTTATAAAAATGTACACAGTAGTATAAAATATTATAAAGTTAAGTTATCTTTAAATTAATCGCTTGTTTCTTTTTTATTAAGGACTTGTTTTATTAATAAGAAAAATTTATTGTCCCTCACAATTAAAAAAAACAAAGATACATTGCATCCAAGTTTTGAAACTGATTTCGTGATAGAGAAGTGTAAGAGATGGACTAGTGAAATAATGTATTGGTCAGGGATGAATTCAGGTATAGATAAAGTTATTGGAGTATATAATATATATTTCCCACTGGGAAATATGGGAGAAATTAAAAAAGGTAAATAGTAAAAAGCCATCAAAATCTTGCACAGTTCCATTTAGACATTTTGAAAAAACAATTGATATAATGGATTTTGATAATGTATATTATGTAATTGTAATAAATTATTACTCAATATGGATACAAATTATTGAAGTTCCAAATAAATGTGGAAATGAGATAAAAATAAAATTAAATCAAATCAGTTTTCACTAGATTTGGTATTCTTAAAACTGTTTTCTCTGGTAATATAAAATTTACTAATTATATTTATAAGAAATTTGCAATTGAATGAACTTTAATTGTGCCTTTATTAGCCTTACTACTCCCTAAGTAATGGAAAGGTTAAAACAGCAGTAAGAATTTCAAAAGCATAATGAGAAATGCAAGAGAAGATAGGAAAAATTATTTTGTAGGCTTGATGGAGTATAGGAATACCCCAAATATCAGGTCTTGATCTCCAGACCAAAATGATGTTCAACAATTTATCTCCAGATCAGGATGTTATAGTTCAAATGAAAGTCAATATCAAATAACTTATTAAATGCTGAATGATTTAATAATATTTGGAAACAAATTAATTAAAAGACAGAACTTTCAAAAATTTTATGACTAAACTCTTTTCCATTTTATGTGTTTAAGCCAAAAGTGAATATTTTTAATATTCTTAAAATTCAATAATAATATATTGAATATTAAAAACAAAACATGATACCTGTTGAAGTAATTTCGAAACAGAAATTGCATCCAAGGTCTTATTTTATTAAAGAAAAGATGTGAAAAATTCTGGGATATTATAGAAAGCATTTAAGAAAATCAAATAACCCTTTAATATAGAAATAAATTCTAATAATGATACAATAAATACTTTTCAAATTGATTCAGAAGCAAAAGTATCAAATATCCACAGAATTGTAACAAGTCAAATTATTACGCCCAAATAAGTTATTGTTTTCATAAACTGATGTCAAATTTAAATTATTATATTCTATTATTAATAATTTAAAAAGAGGGATTTCATGATAACTGTAACTTTTAGGTGAATTGTTATAATTGTTATTGTAATAGTGCATTGTAAAAAAAATTCTATTTAAAAAATAATATTCATATAATACTAATATATTAGCTGTTCATCCCATAAATAAATTAACATTATGAGAACTGAATATGTTTTTTGATAGAAGTTGTTTTGAAGAGCACTATGCAAACACTAGCAATGATAAGCTGCACTGTATGAGAGCCATTCTGCATTCACCTTAAAGCCAGACTCTGCTGCCACGCTCGCTTGATCATCAAATTACCATAGATGTTTTTGCATGACGTGAATAGCTCGATTACGGTTTTCGTTTGTAATCATCATAACATCATACACTCTTTATTTCACAAGCAGAACAGCCGCTCTAAGAATTAAGAGATATTGATGGTTGGTACGCAGAGCACATGGATTCAGCAATTCTCAACTTCTGCCTTCTGATAGATGTTGATGTTCAATCTAGTTGCTTGCTTTAATCATAGATACTGACATCTCTGAATAAGGATCATATGTCCTTGCGTTGTCCTTATCAGCCGCTAATACATTGTCTCAATAACTTAACTATCTCAATAAATCCTACTTTTGTTGAAGAGGTGATTATATAATGCACTCTTGTAATTATATACTGCATTTGCAACCACATTATTCTTATAAAAATAACTGTGCATAATTATCCCACTTTTAAAATTCATTTAAAAACTTATGACTCAGGATATTAAATGTAATTAATATAAAAACTGCATTTTAAAATCAGTTAGGGATTACTCAATTTTATAACAGCTCACATAAATACAAAAATAATACTTGTATCTTATGAAAAAAATATCAGAAAGTGTCCAAGAAATAGGCCAAACCTAGCTCTATAAGTTAATTTACTTATATAAAATTTGCCATTTATTGCAAGTGCAAAATGGCACACAAAATTCTTAAAACAGAAATTATTAGTTTAATTCATGCAGAACATTTTTTAAATATCAATGGCATGCAATAAAAAAGAGGCAAAACAAATTTAATTAGTACAACATTCCAAACTTTAGTTAAAAACTGCAAAAATGTTAACAATGCTAGAAAAAAATATAGCTTATGAAAAATACAATAAGATAAAAAAAAAACATTTATTACATTTGCTAGATGGCAAAGCTGCTATAATTCTAAAATACAAGAATAATGTGTTTCTAATCAAATAAAGTACTGATTCAATAGCAGTCTTTCACACCAAACCAAGTATTTATGAAATCATTTATATGTTTTTAAGAGAAATTTCATGTACTTTCTAACCTTGTATATACAAACTTTTTTATGCAGTCCATTAATTAAAAATATTAACATTCAAATAAGATACTTTGGAATGTTAGAAATAATTCTCACTTGTACATATTTTAAATTCGTATATCTATTAAATCACAATCATTAATAAAATTTCAAAAGCAATAATATAATACATATTGACATTTAGTTTTTCACTAATGCACTCAGAAAATAGAACTTAAGTATGTGTAGTACAAAGACAGAACAAAATAAAAGCTTTTAATAGCTGGTGCATTTGCAAGTGCTCATTTTTTTTAAAGGGTGAATGTTGGGCAGGAATTCTAAGAAGTAGGGAATTAAAAGCCATCTAGCAAAAACAATCCTTTATTAATCTTTTTGACTATAAGCAAATGAAAATAAATGTCAGAAAAGTCAGTTCTTTGTGAATGTCAACATTATATGAAGACTACAGGAGTTAAGCAAGAAGTGGATATGAAGTAAGGTTATCACTAATTATAAGAAAATATACAAATATAAAACCCCAGCCACAAGGATTAACCAGCAAAAGCATGCTCGTAATATGAACAGCTAGTTAAGACCAAAACAAAAATAAAACTTCCACCAACTACACTGGCTAGCCTCGCAATAAAGCTAAAAGCAGATAAAAATGTGCAGCATTTTTGTGTGTGTGTGTGCTTGTCTGTGTGTATAAGTGAAAATTTTTTATAAAAAGATGTTTAAAAGCTGGGTTACCAGAAACTGCTCATAATTAAGTCATGTCTTCAGAGATTACATGTCTCTGAAGATATGTGACTTACATTGCTTGTTTATACAGCATAATTCTTTAAGAGATATATTTGGAGAAAGGATTACAAATAAAAATCTAAAGATAAATATCTTAGTTAAAATTAATTTTGGTAAATTAATTTTCATTTTTTAAAATCAAATTGATTCAATTATTTTAATCGTATTTGGACTGTTATTTTTCTACTGAATATTCTGAAGAAATGTTAAATGTAACATGTGTTCAATTAATAATGTCAATTTCTCCCAATTAAATAAAATATGATAGAGAAAATAAGAATAAATAAAAATTTTACATAGAGGGTAGAGGTTTGCAATTTCTTTTCATATGAATAATATAAAAAGGATATTTTTAGCAAAAAAAAAAAGTACATAAATAAAATTAATGTATTATTTAATTTTTGTTAATCCAAGATATAGATATATTTTGAGACAAGAGACAAAAATAATCTTACAATAATATTTAGTTATACAACAATTACCTTAACAATTATGGAGGTAGAATCATAAGTAAGAAAATATAAAAAGGAAATATGAAAATTAATAAAGATAAAATGTATACAAAAATTATCAGTGGAAAAGAATAAATAAATATGGTATTCATAATAAGCTTGAAATGTAAGAAATATTCAATGTAGTTAAATCATATTCATTAGTTTCATATATTTTACTGAAAAAAAAAAAAGAAAAAAAATTGATAAAGGAAAATAACTTTATTTATACTTACCCTCTGACAAAAAAAAGTATTCAATTTTTTAAAGAAAAAGTTATAGTAATAAAATTATTTTTTTTAAATGAAAATACAGAAAATTATTTTCTAATTAGGAAAAAAAAAACCCATTTAACTCCATAATTGCATGGGGTAAAAATAACCTGTTAAAGTTTTCTATCAATTTCTTAAAGCAAATCCTATATAATATAATTAAAAATTATAACAATTAATTAATAACTCAATTGCCTATTTAATTTACACATACTGATAAATATAGAATAGGTTATTTCAGAACCTTTCCCTTAATGGAACTAAATATGGCTTGAAGATTATGAGTTTTTAAGAAATAATTAAAATAATAATAATAAATTTTATTAATTAAAATCAAATCATTGATTATAATTCCTTAGATAAAACTATAAGAACAAATGAATTGGTTTACAAATTTCTATATAATATTCACTTTATTCTATCCAATCAATAAATGCAAATTCCAAACTTTTTCCATACTTCTTTATTAAAACAAGAGCAACACTACCAAATTCTTTAAAAGCACTGAATTGTGAAATAGATTAATAACATTTTCATCAAATTACCATGCACAAATTTAAATATATATATGAGAAATAAAGTAAAAAGCAATCAAATAATGACATAAAAATCTTTTAAAAGAAGTACCATGAAGTTAGAAAGAACTGAACGTGAGAAAGTAAGAAAGATTGTAATAAAACAACAGAGGAAAAGAAAATATTGGTAACCTAAGTGTCAGGGAACTCCACAAAGATTAATCATTTTTGTGTTAAATGGAAATTTTCAAAGTAAAATATGACAGAAGAATGAAAAGTTTATATCATGCCCTTATTGCTATCCAGTGGTGTAATTAGAGAATATGGACACCATATTCTTTACTGTATTCACTTCCAATAAAAAGAAATTCAGTTGCATTTAATTATCATTCTTAATATTTCCTATTACCTATTATTAACCACTATTTCTTAATAAATAGCATATTTAGATTTTACTGTAATATAGTAATGTGATTTATAAATAGAACTAAATATTATAAATATTACCAAATTTTACTCTTCAATACTAAACACTCCATTAAGATGCTTTGATTCTTAATCAGGAAATTATTTTATGATTAAATGAATATTTTACTTATTATGTAGTAGAAAATTTTAAAAACCTGAATACTCCTCTAAATATTTGTTTATCCTTTAGTCTTGGAGGGTATGACAGTAGCAATCAATGTACTTAAGTAATTTAAAACCTTGGGACAAGAATCTGTAAGACCTTAGATTCTTAATATTTAATTAGTCCTATATCCAAACGTAAGCTATTACTGCCATCCACTCTAGTTGCACCACTTTTAAGAGATATTCAACAATAGAATAGCAAAAGAAACAGAATAATAAATTATACATACAGAGCAGTAATAGCACAATAAATTAAAATAAAATTTGAAGCAAAAGTTCTAATTTCATTCAAAAATTCAAATGAGAACAGAAATAACTGGAAAATGAAGTTAGAACAAACACAGATTGAATATTTAGAAAATTTTAGATATAGTTAGAAAGAAACATTTAGAAGAAAAATAGTAAAAGTAAATAAGTAAAATAATTCCCATTATACACTAGTAATTCTCAATTTAAGAATAGAATACAAAAAAAAAAATTATTATGCAAAAATCCTACATTTTAAATAATTCTTTTAAAGTTATTAGTACATTTAAGATTATTAAAGAGCTATATATTAAAAAAATCTGATATGTTAAAATATGAAGGGTACATTTAATTCTGGTTCTTTTTAAGATGAATTTAAAAACTTTTAAATCTATAAAAAGTGAAATAATAATTAAAAAAAACACTTAATGAAAATATTTAAAAATTTGACATTATCTACATTAATATCCAGTTTACATCACAAATTAATAATTTAATAAATACTAGAGTAAATTTAGAATGCTATTCTTTGACATATATGTCACAAATATATATATATATATATATATATATATATATATATATATATATATATATATATATATCTCAAAAAAGAAAGAGGATCTAAATAAGGCACAATGTAATGGCTGGCTGATCATTAAAACAAGTTTTGCTGTATCTAACATGCAATTTCATAGCATATAGATCATTTTAATTTTGATACAAATAAACACAGATTTAAATTAAAAATTTTCTATGACATAAAAACAAAAAAAAAGTGAAATTTACAAAAAAGAGAGAGAGAGAAAGTTTTTGTCATTCAAATCAAAATTGCTCATTGTGAGAGCACAGTAATACATGCTCTCATTACTATCTTTCGTGGTCATTCAATTTTGGACTGGCTGACACAGAATTCCAATTATTTAATGAGTTAGTAACTAGTACTCATTATTTATTACAACAGATAGCATACTTATACGTTTTTACAATACAAACTAAAATTCATTTACGAATATAATGGATTAATATAAGTTAAAAAATATTTTATTCTTTGATTATAAACATATGCCATGATTTTTAATAGGAAAAAACTTGGATGATAATACTTGAATATTTATTCTTATTTATGGTGTACAAAATTTTAAAAGATTGAAAAAGCTGTATTATAAAATGAAAGGGAGTTGTAATTAAATGACATGATAACAGTTTTGCTTCTAGGACTGGGCCTGGTCACATCCAGCAATTTGCTATGGTCAAATTTTTATATATATATATATATATATATATATATATATATATATATATATATATATATATATATATATATATATATATATATATATATATATATATATATAAGCAATAAATACTCCCCTCGTGGTTTGTAGGTTTCGGTTCGATACGTTTGCCTCGTAATTTCAAATTTATACTGATTTCTTGAGTAGTAAGAGTTTTTTTTTTTTTTTTTAAATCTGACATCATCGCTGACGTTTAGAGTGAAGGAATAATTTCTTTTTGCGTTATTTCATTGTAAAGAGTTCTTTTCTTTTTTTTTTTTTTTTTTTTTCCCTTCTTTTTATTTCTGTAGGTTTTGATTCATTACAGTTATTTTTTGTAGTTTCTTATGTTTCAGATGTTTAAATTCAAAGTCATAGTTTTTAATTTTTGCTTATGAGTGAAGACTGTCCTTTTTATTGCTAAAACCACACACAACAAATTCTGATTTTCTACAATCAGTCTCGCTGTTTAATTTCTCCCCCTCCTCCTTTTCCCCCTCACTGTCACTGAATCATAGGAACGTATAGGATTCGTTCCAAGTAAGATAAATAATAATAATAACATGAAGTTCTGATAGGTATTTATATTACTCAATCTCAAATTTAAGATCCGTAATTTTTTTTTTTTTTTTAATTCGTAGATTTTTATGACATAATCGAACATTTTGACTTCAGAATTTTTTTCTGAGGTTTTTTTTTCCGAGGGTTTTTTTTTTTTCGAGGGGGGGGACATGGAAGATGTTTGGCTGAGTAATTATATAATTTTGTACCATATTCGCCACCATTTATGCTACTATTTAAATCTGCGTTCCTATAGTCAATTACGATTAATTGAGATTTTGTTTTAAATCCTTATCAGTAAATATTAAAATAAAAGTATACCATTTGTGACTCATATTACCATTTTAAGAATTGCTTTGTTGATATTGGGTCGTATATCACATTTGTATGATAACTAGACGTAAAATACTTGAAGTGAAAAGGCCATATTCCTCCTGAGTTGCTGTTGGGTAATCCAGAAAGAACTGACTTTTCGTATTCCATCGTGTTGTGTGCATCCCATCTCTAAATACTCACCTTCAACGCATTTGCATTCATGAGATTGAACGCAGCTGCACACTGTTGTTGCTGTTGCAGCTGCTGCTGTTGCTGCTGTTGTTGCGCCAGCTGACTGTACAGAAGACCACTTACCACAGCTGTTGGCAGCTGGCCTGTGAGGAGCGGTTGGAGGGGTATCTGCTGCAGGAGGGCGTTCTTTAGGGCGAGGTGGTTGCGACCATTGATGAGCAACTGGTCTTTCAAGTGTTGTGGAGGGTGAAAATACTTGCAAGGGGGCTTCTCTCGATTACATCTTCCCTGTTGATTATAAACGACATTAAGCAGAGAAATAAAACGAAAACAGAAATTATGAAGGTTAAGTTGAATTTAAATCTGATTTCAAATTCCGAAAGATCAAACAATAAATAACAGAGCAGAAAACTGACAAGACTAAATAAGGTTGGTCAAAGCAGACCTAGAATACCAAGAGAAGCTACCGCATTAATAGAATTAAATTCTGAGGCACATCACGGTGTTCGATATTTTGCTAAATTTCCACTAAAAATAACTAGATTTTATAAAATTTTGGCTAAATATCTCACGATTATAGGAAGAAAATGTAAAGCAGTTCACAGATTAGAACCATCTTTTAAATTAAGAATATTATTAATTAATGTTTAGACAAAGGGTTAGAAGAAATCTCAAACACATGGAAATTTTAATGAAGAAATCCCTTTTCATGTTATTAAAGAAGAAAAAAATTCGTCAAGAATTTTTTTTATTTTATTTGGTTGACCAAGAAATTATTATTTTCATTTTCTTCTAATATTTAATCTTCTCCAGACAACATGGATAAGGCAAAGGAATGAAACGCGGAAACAAGTGGTTACATATTAGAAATCAGTAACGTAACTATAAGGTGGCAAAATTGATAAATTGACAATGCCCAACTGTCTTAAGGGAATTATTACCGTTAGAGACAAATGAGATAGGTTGCAAAAGTAGGAGGGGAAGGGTAAGAAATCCCAATCGTTAACAAGTATCAGCAAATCAAAAGTTCTGCTAGTATAGGAACTTAACTACTTGTAGGAAAGAGGTTAGTTTACACTTTCATGAAAGAATCGGTTTAAATGTACTGAATATTGTAATATTTTCACATTTTCTTATATTATTTGAATTTCGCAAGACAAAAACAGTGTTGTCTCAGCTCAAAAACAAAACGTACGAAACTCGCAAATCAGAATATAACTCGTGCCATTTTAGATGGGGTTCAAACAAAAGCATGAAAAATACAGAACTCTGAAGCTATGGAGAAATGGTTCAAAAATGGTTCTTTTTAGTATTCCTTTCAATTGTGGCAACAAAAATTGATCAGTTGGAATTCCAATACACATTTAATAATACATAATAATATTTAATGTTATCAAATGGTATTTTTCCTAATTCCTGCATGGCTTAAATGGACAGTTAAATGTTATTTTTACTAATTTTCTAGATGACTATGTAAAAAGTTCTACAAATCCTTTGATTAACATCTTTATTTACTATGAAAGGCTTGTAATATTAAATGTACGTATCTGATAAATAATGTTTTCATGGATGGTGAGGCTCTTCATAAAATAACACAAAAACATAAAATAACCTTCTCGGCCTCTACATAAAATAATGCAAAAAAACTTTATTAATTAAGAAGGTCATCCAAAAGATTGAAATGATAGCATGACTTTTATAGGAATTGCAAAAAACTTAAACAATGAAGTGATTCCATATTTATCAACTTCAAGAAGTAGTGGAGGTAAAATCTTCTTTAAAAATGCAATTCTAAAACTTTGTCATGCATTACTCCACCCCTATCGTTCATTTTAAAAGAGAATGTCAACTTCCAATGTGTGGAAAGGGAGTCAGCTGATCCATCCGGAGCCCGGAGGAGGGAAAGGGTGAATTGGGGACAGGGATCGATCGGTCTGGGCGCTCAGATGCCTGGCGCCACAGGTCCGCCATCTTCCCTCGGGGTCGCACGCAATGCGACCGCCGGACGCCTCCCTGACACTGCAGCCGGACATGAAAGGAAAAACCTATGTAACTAGCTCAGAAGAATGGCCTTCATTTCCCATACGCTGCACCTACGCATTGCATTGTACATGAAATTATAAATTCAATCAAAATCTCGTAAGGTTAAATCGGTGTTGCTAGTGCATTATCGTCTTGGAAGTGTTATAACATACCGTCCTTAACTGCGTGGTCATAATTTTTGCAAAATTTAGTAAATAAAAAAGCTATAATGGCCTGAATAAGTTATTTTAATAAAGAAATTTTAAGACGTCAGTTTCACTATTTTTCATTAGGAATTGTTAAAATAATTTTTTTTGTTGTGTTCTTTATTTTCATTCATAAGGACAAAATATTCAAAAAGTGCAAGATTAATATAAATGCATATGAGAATAAACGTAAATTATCTATTAGCAATTATAAAAAATGTTGCTTCAAAATGAAATCTATGTGTCTGGTTGAAATTCGAGAGAAAAGGTCAATTAACGTTTACCAGGATGATATCAAATCACATGAAGATTTATGGATAAGCAGAAATAATTCCTTTTGGTAGATTTCATAAAAAAATTTAATACATCTACAAAAAAAATAAACCGGTACTTATTATAAACTGCATGTCATTGGCAATAGTCTCCACTGCTGTATGAAGGAGCCTATCAAAGGGGGGGGGGGTTACGTTAATTACTAGCATGTAGTTAATACCCAAAAAACCAGAAAACCGAATATGTATTTTTAATGCCTTATTATTCCGACTGATTGAAATGAAATTTCACATAGAACTACAATTATTGTCACAACATCAAATACTAAATTTCATGAACTAAAGTGACTCGAGTTATCTTGCTAGCATACATATAAAGCACAGACCGCCAACCCTTTAACAGATGTAGTTCAAAATTTGGCAGGAATTTACAGTTTAGATATTAAAGCTATGAACCAAATTTCATTTATGTAAACTGTTATATTTTTGAATCACCGCATTTACATGCATGCAACAATACACGCCGACAATCAGTCAATTCTTAGACAGATCTCATTCCAAATTTGATACATATATATATTTAATTTGTTAAATTTGTGTATCAAATATAATCCATTTGGCTCTCTTCATTTTGCAATAACCGTGTTAATTAATAATCAGACGGCTGGACAAACAGACATCCTCTGAATGGATTTTATTCCAAATCTGAAAGAATTCTACAAATTGTGTGTAAAAATCATATACCTAATTTTAAACAAATTAAAATTTATTTTGAAATGTATGCAATATTTTTTCATTAACTTCCTTTTATTGTAATATATTTTAAAAATAGTATAGTATATCAAAAATAATACTGCAAGGTCAGAAAATATGAATAAGTATACGATGCATTATAGGAATCAGAAAAAAGATTATAATCTTCTAAAAGAATTAATTTTCGACCTAAGACTGCGCTCCTGTCAGTCTAACTATCTCGACGGGCCGGGAACATCATTTTTACTTCTGTGACAGCTGCCTCCTGACGTGTGTAGCACGTCATTAGCGATTCTGTGACAGAAACATCAGGAAGTGCGTAACACATCTTATTCACACTTAACGGTGGTTAGTTACCTTAACGGTGAGTTCCAGAAATTAATCGCTTTTACGCCATTCCTAGCAGAATAATCACATCAATAACAACGCTACCAGACTTTGGGAACCAAAATAGAGAGTCACCAAATACGCCCAGCACATGGGCAAAATAACGAGCAAAATCCTCGTGAACAACTCTCACATGGCATCAGCGAAGATACGAGAGAGAGCAGAAATAGGAGAAGAGATCAGATCATCGTGACGCTCATGGTTTCTATTTCTTTTTAAGAGACCTCATCAAGCAATATGGAATTAACTCTAAAAATGTTATTTTGCCATACAAATGTCTTTGAAAAATAATACAGGAAAAGAATCGAATGCTGCATTTCTTCAATATCCAGCGTTTCATTATAAGCAATATGCTATATAGTAAATAGAAGCCGGATCGATTTTGAGAGGCAAATTACAAGCAACTTCACACTATTGAAACCGAACAGTCTTCCAAAATTTAAAATATTAAAAGACTATTTAAGATCCAAACGAGTGAAAGGAAGACAATATTTGATTTCATGTTGCTTTCTACAGAAATAAATTACAAGGACTTTAAGTTTATGAACTCCATTATAACTATTAATTGTGTTTCCAATTACATTAATATTAATCCATAATAAATTAGGTATTACTATTTAGATAAGAAAAAAGGTTACATATGCTCCTTCTTGTAATAAAAAAAAAAACTAAATTTATTTTTACACTTTTTTTTAATTTACTAAAAGAAGAACCTCCTTCCATGTTGCGAAGGGTCCGCGAAATCTACAGGACAGCAGACAGATTTTTATCGAACGTGATGAGAATGTTTGCATGCTAAATATCCAGTGGCAACGCAAAACATTTCTCTTTTTACTCACGAACAAGAATTTGCAAGTTTCCGAATAAGAGACTGAAAAGGGGGTGACTCGTGTATCTATCCCTTTCCTCTCCACACTGTATAGGAAAAGTCAACAAAAGCAACCAGCCAATGAGACTCCGACGCAGAGGCGCCAGGCGTCTGAAGTCCATTCTTGATAGAATTCAAGCGAAATGCTCATAAAATAAAAAGGATTCGCCAATGTTTCTGCCAAATAAAAATAGCCACTTAAACCACTTTTTCTGATCTGATAACTGGCTGCTCGAGCTTCTACATGGAATTTCCTTTTCGCAAATACGACTCGTTTTCATTCAAATTGTAGAAATGGCGAGCCCAGCATAAACTTATTTCTTAATCTTAATTCAATAAAATCGATTTTGAAGTCTATATTTTTCCAATTTAAACCTTTCTTAAGAGAAGGGAAATATGACCACCACCAAACTCATGAATCTTTGAATGAAGTTATGTATGTTGACATAAGTTTTCACAAATTTTTCAATAAGACAAAGTCCTAGATGCTTCAGTTTCTTATCTCACACAAAAAGATGCATCTTGATTTATTACTTACTTAAATATTAATTAATCAAATCAAATAATAAATCAAATTAAATTTTTCTAATAAGCTAAAGGAATTACTTTTCTTAAGCCTATATCCCAATCCAAAAAATATTTTAATATACTATGACTAGAAAAAAAATGGCCTTTTCAAGGGTTCGATCACATTAATGAACTGATAAAATAATTTAATATTAGATCATTTCTCTCATTCTTAATTCAAAAATTCTTGACGTATTTTTCATAGCAAGCATGTGTGTGTATGTGTTAGTAAATTTCATGAAAGTGTACGCTTTTTATTTACTATGATTCGTAACTTATATAAAATTATACTTAAACAGATGCTTACTGCTTATATTTAGAAATAGTTAAATAATGAAGCAGATACAAACTTCAGCAATTATATTTGACAAAACGACTTAATATTTTATAATTCACAGAATTTATACTGTTTAAAAATCGATTTACTTGACAACTAGACCCATAACAGTTTCTTCATCGACCTGCCTGCGGTCACCTCTCAGTTCACTGGCCCTAGGTAGTCTGCTTAGTCGGAAATCATCCACTGATAAGTGAATGATTAGAATTGTGGTAAAGAGTTTAAGGCTCCAAATCTGATATTATCCTGAAAGATTCAGATGATGTCATGCTATGTGAGGACTGATAATACAATCAGCTTGATCTACCAGGAAATATGATAATGTAACGCTCGATTGCGTTTCATTTTTCTGAGGAATACTAGACAATGACTGATTTCTATTGAGAGAAACCATGCATCTTCAGCTTCGAAAGAGCAGGCAAAAAACACTTTCTCGTACACTTAAGTCACATGGCGTGTATAGCATTTTATATTAAGTAATAAAAGCTTTTAAGTAAAAACTGCTTTTAAAACATTATTTAGTTCGGGTTGCAAAATTTCCTTGCTCTACATTGTTGCGACTTTGAGATATTGAATTCATATGTACTCGAATGCACAGACCGATAGATGAGCACCTCATATTCCGATTTCGTCCAAAATTTGACAAGGATCTAGTACCAAAACAAATATTATTATCATCCTTCAAGCTCTTTCTATATTTGAGTTATAATGTTCATACACATAGAGACAGAGCTCTTATACATGGATTAGTTCGAAAATTGACAGAAATCTGCAGTTCTGGTGCAAAAATAACGCACCAAATTCCATCTATCTAGCTTATAACCTTTTTTAGTTGTATTTAAAAACAGTCAAGCATAATTTCTTTATTTCCCTCTCCTTTATGCTACTTACAGATTTATCCAACTCTCTATGTTAAATTTGTTATTGATTAAAGTGCTTTCTCTTTACTTATGAAAGAATACACATAAAGTCCGTTTTCCCAAACGAAATAGAAAGCAGATCCTTATACTTCATTTTCCACAATTCACCGAGAAAAGAACTCAAGCTGACAGAGAGCAGCAAACTGATATTGAATCAAATATAGCATTAAAAATCATTCAAATGGTAAAATTCTAAAATCAAAACAAAAGTTGTTTAATTTCATTAGGTTTTAGACTTTCTTCGTTAATCCGTATGTTATTCTTACAATTTCTTCTTAATCGTAGCGTTCACAAAAAAATATGAATATAATTTCGTAACATGTGCGTTAAACCTGATAAACAACACAATGAAATGTATTATCATAAAATGCACTTCGAAACATTTTAAAAATTTATTAAAATTATAGAAGAATATTGAGTACGGAAATTAAATTACAATCAATGAAAAGTGTATTTTCGTATCATTAATGGTGCAAATATTTCTTTTGCGCACTAATAAATCCAGAAGGTAATAAGGGGCAATGCTGAAAATTTGTTAAATTTCAAATAAAGATCAAATTAAAACTTTAAATTAAGTAAAATCATGTTTTTTAGGAAAATTACAAACCCAATTTGTTACCTGTCTGTTCGGTGGTCTGGATGTGATGTGTTTTGTACAATTATTTAACCATGCATGACGTATAATGCGTACTATAATTTAGGGATATATGAGTAGGAGGGTTCTCATGCAATCAACAGTCACCGAAACTTACGTCGCAGTTGTGCAGCTGCAGTATGATAATGCATAGTGGCTATCTGCAAATTGCGACATGCACGATGAAAAAGTCATCACAAAATAGATCGTAGAAACTAAAGCTGCCAAATTTGGCTCGTAGTTATTTTCTAGATGCTCACCAAGAAAAGACTATCTAAATTTTTAGACTTTCGATAAAAATTAATTAAATTTTTTTCGTTTCAGCTCAATAAATTCGGAGCATATTAATATGCAAAAACCATTAAAACAGCGATTTTTCAGTATATTCTAATTTCTGTAATTCTGGCTATCCAAGTATTCAATCACTCGACTATCTATAGTAGTAATAGTTCAGTAGTTGATATTTCGAATTAATGGTAATTAACGGCTTTCGAATTAACGGCCTTTTAGGGTTTTTTTTTTTTTTTTTTTTTACAGTTACCCCTCTGAAAAATTCAGGGAGGTTGGGGGGGTGGGGTTACCTTGATGGAGTCGTAGCAGGCGATGACGCGGCCGTTCTGTACCTCGACGTGCGAGGGGGGATGCGCGAATTTGCAGTCGGTGTCGGAGCGGGAGCACTTGTTCCTTTGGAACTCCCGGCACACTTCAAGCTGGAGCCACCGGGAATCTTTGATGGCTGCGAGGCTGCTCACCATGGCCATGGCATGACGGACGGACTGAGCAGAGGTCACTTCTACAAAAGGAAAACAGAGATGCCATTAAGAATATTAGAAAAATAACCATATATTTAATAAAAATAATCATAATTATGAATTAAGTTTATTAAAATATACTTTTAGAGTACCAAAGTGCAATTTCTTTTTCTTTTAATTATTCTTTTACTTTTTAATCTACTATTTCTAAATGCGCAACCACTGGTAAGAAATGAAAATTTAATAAAATTAAGTTCTGAATATATTAAAATAATGCATCTGCATAGAGAATACGCATACTATGAAAAATCCAATCCTCCAATACTGCAGCAAGTCATATAAGAGCATTTAAAAATACACTATTATAAATGATCATCCATTCGGAAAGAAAACCACAAACAATAATAATTAAGTACAATCAATTAAGCCAGTAATCATTCGACGAACTGAAAAGAATACATAAAATATACAAGCCATCTTCACAAGGGTTACACAAAAAAGTTCACATCGTTTTATATTAAAAGGATTTATTAAAATGTTTTTTTTTTAGGAAAATGATATTAAACCACATGAGTAAATCTACAGCAAAAGTAAATATACATACAACAAAAATTGGGGAATTAAAAACTCTTAATTGTCTTGTTGCCAAAAAGCTCAAAATTTTTAACTTCCCAACATTTTAAATGAAAACTAAAATTTCAGTCTCATCTTCAATTCTTTAGAAAGTAGAGGCAACAAAAAATTTAAAAGGCCTATAACGACAATTAAAATAGAACTAAAATAAGTTATCGTATTTTTCCACGCCCAGCTTTAATTGTCTACTTTCTCATCATTATTACTTAAAGAAAGCTGGTATCCACTTTTTGCAAAAAACAAAATTTATGTAAGGTTTTCACAAATATTCATGCAATTCATATTTCACCCGCGGAAAACTAAATTATCTAAACGCACAGAATGCACATACACGCACACGGCATTCCATTTCCTACTTCAACAAAATCAAATTATTAAGGGTTTTGATTTTCAGACATTATAAATAACCTGACATGCGCATTCATAGAACGTTGATTTCAAAAATTTGTGTATTGAAGAGCACACAAAAATCCTCCATTCATTGCTAAGTTTAGTTTCTTATTATCTGAAGAAATTTTACTGTGCTAAATAAAAATATTTTTCTAATTTCGCCATTAAAAAGTAAATATTACAAACGTTACTTTGAGCCCCATAACATTGTTTGACATTATGAAGAAATAATTTTATTTTATAATAATTATAATTTTTAGTATAATAGTATACTCATAATTTTTATAAGTATACTATTAGAGGACTAATAATTTTTTGTGTGCAAATTCTGCTTTTTCTATTCCTTACCAAAAATAAGTTATGGAGTTTAAGAGTAAAACTGTATTGTGCTGTATCTTTGGCCTTCATGATGTGTTGTACCTTCCTTGTGCTATACTTTTGGCCCGGTTAGAGGAGCAATACTTCTGATTTTTAAAAAAATTAAAGATGCTTGATTTAAGATAATTCTTTCGTGTTGGGAGATAGTTGGTAATTTATGTGGACTATCTTTATTTGACTTTCGATCATATGATATACTGCAAGGTATTTCCAATCCAATTTGAAAAATCATTGTAATGTGGATAGATAAACATAGCTTGGAAGCCGGAAGTAAATACTTTTTTTTCATCTGTCTTTGGATTAAAAGTTTACTCCAAAAGGAATGATGAATTAAAATATCTCTTGAGTTTTAAGCATACTTTAATCTATATTTTGATATATGAAATTCTGCAATACTTGAATCTGAATCGTTTAAATTTTAAATTATTCCGAAAAAGTCATAATTGGTCCTTCCAAAAAAAACCCATAAAAAAAGAATTTATATAAATATATACTTTTTTGATCTGTTATTGTAACTTTGCTGTTTGTAGCTGATCGAAGAATACTGCATAGTGGGGATCAACTTTCTAGTGCAGTAGAATTTTTTTCCACAAATATAGGAAATCGTGTTATTAAATTGGATATTATACCAGTAACCCTTCATTTTGGCAGGAAATCATGTTATTAATTGGATATTATACCAGCAACCCTTCATTTTGGCAGTTCAATTTTTATATGAAAAAGTGATTGCAAATAATTTTTTAACGAATAAATTTCTTTTTAGTGCTATAATTCCAGGAAAACGATAATTACACTGATTGTTTCAGATAATAACGCTCCCTTTCTGTTCGTATTTCCGACAGTGAACAAAGTATTGAAATTAAATGGAGCTTCATACGATGCAAGCAATTCTTCTAGATTGTCAAAAGACTTTTTTCCTTAATTTTTATGATCACACGAGACCAAATTCAGAAAAACCTGCACTGTTACTCTTTGATAATTACGAAAACCCTGCGACTATTGAGAAGGCCAAAATAAACGCGCGATTATCGCGACCTTCCATTCTCAGACCAATCATCGAATGCAGTCTATTCAGGGACATTTCTGGCCCATTCAAAACTTATTGTACCCGGCAATGAACAGCTGGATATCAATCCCAATTAACAGTGGTCACCTGTCACCAAATAAGAAGTGGTCAAATTGGCTGGAAATGTTTTTATCAAACCTGCAGCTCGTGGATGGGTCCAGTGAGGCAATTTGTGTTCTCTTTAATGCAAATATTTTTATTTATCACGGGTTTCTTCCTTCATGCGCGACAAATAGGCGGATGACTCATCCAGGTCTCATGAATAATTCAGTCACTGAAAGTTCGTCAACATCAATCCTGTGTGTCTAAATATACCACCAAGTTAACATCCCCTCAAAATACGAGATACGTCCCTAAGGCTTAGCAAAATAAAAAAAATAAAAAAGTAAAGTAAAGTAAAGGTAGGTCGAAAAGTAAATCAAAGTTAGTCACAAAAAGCCCAGAAAAACTAGTCTTTCTGAGGAAATTCTACTTATAGTTGTTATTGTTGTTTCGGAAAAGCGTTAAAAAAAGACGAATTCAAAAAGCGATTACAGATTTTTTTCAAAATGGCGAGTAAAAGTTTTATTTGTTCATTAAATTGAAATATAAAAATGAATATATATTAAAAATTACGGGTGGCCTTTATTTATAAAAACGTATTTTAATCAAAAATAACTATCTTGCAGTTTTATACGATTAAAAATCAGTTTATCACATATGTCTGCTTTCATAATAAACCCAGATAAAAAAAAATAACATATCTTCCGTTCAGAAGTTTATACTGTACTAATGACCACCATGTCAGGTTTCTTAAAAAATGATTTAAAATGTTAAAATTGAAAATGTTAAACTTTTAAAATATCTAATAAATGCAAAATGGCACAGAATTAACGTCAACATTTGTAACTGAATGGACCATTCACCACTGAAGCCAATAAAACAATAAATACCGAAAATCGGTCAAAGATACTACACTCTACTCTATTCTCAAAATATGCAATAATTTATATTTAAAACTGTGCAGTTAAAGCGTCCGGTCACCTTGGCAGATTTGAAAGACAGTATCACTCTGCATTTCACCAATACGCACGCAGTAGAACAAGCTATCCACAGAAAGCAGATATCACATCTAGAAGAAGGGAACCCTATTGAGCCGTTCCCCTTGTCATTGTGAATGAAATGTTTGATACTTTCGAATAAAATGTGTTACAAATATGTATTTTAAGTCTTTTCAGTTTATTTTTTATTGTACAGCGTCATCTTTCGGTGTTTCTAAATATATATATATATATATATATATATATATATATATATATATATATATATATATATATATATATATATATATATATATATATATATATATATATATATATATATATATATATATATATATATATATATTCCGAATAATCCGTTCCCGCATGTCTTGAATGTATGTTCACCAATTTAATGAGTAGTTCGCTGTATAAAAAGCTTAGAGTAGGGATGTTTTAATTTTGATCACCTTGTATATAATATGATTGGATACAGCGCTTTTAAGTAAAGAACTACAACTGCTATTAATATCAGCGCAAGTACCTATTTTGTGGTAGACAAGGTTGATCATTTCCATTTCCCAAATAATTTACGATTATCTTAATGATTGTCTGCAAGAATACTTCTTTAAACTGATATGTACATTTGTGTGATATAAAGAATCAATGGCTAATTTGTAATAAACTATAGCCACATCTTTACTTCATTAAATTTAAAATTATAATTACAATATTTTTCAAACTTAAAATAAGATCAATGTAGAATATTTTTAGCTCCCTTTAATCAGCGCCGACACTGGATAATGCTCCATTATCCATATTTAAAATAATACTAACAAGTGCCTACTGCATAATTCATTTGATGATTACAATAAGCACTGAGCTGCAGCCTATAATTTAACATTTAAAAGTTAAAAATACATTACGTTTAAAATCGGGTGTTAAAATGCAAGCATCCCTATAAGCAAGCATTCCATTAATTGCATTTATCATCACACTTAATGCTGCATTAAAAAAAAACATTCAATGACAAAAATTAACATTTTCTCACAAAAAAGCTTTTTCTTCGGAAAAAGAAACAGTTTTATTTCACTAGCTGCACATAAAAAGCATTTACAGTAGACTCCCGAATATCCGGCCTAATGTGGCGGAAGGGTAGGCCGGATAACAAATTTCTCATTTCTTTGTCCACTAATACTAGAAGACAAAGTTTTTGTACCAAAACACATTTTTATAATAAGTATTTTCTCACTTCTTATAGAGTACTAAACCCTCCATTTGTTTCAGTATAATGTGAACGAAACCCGGTAAATCATAGTAGCAGTTGCTGGTAGCGGATCGAGTTAAAATAGAATCTGTATTGGTAGTTTATATATGTTAATATACTGCACTGCTCACTTCAAGAATTTATTGTAAGTTTAAGCATATAAACTGCTCTGATCTGACAGTGCAAGTATCTGGTAAAAACAATAGTAATTTAATAATAGTAGATATTTTATAGACTATTTATTTTGAAAGCAGGAAGGTGAAAATACAACTCGGTATTAGCTCTCTCTCTCTCTCGTTCTATTAAATCGAGATCTAAAACTAGAAGAGAAGAAATATCTCTTTTAAAAAAAGGTACTAAAAGTACAATAAATTGATTTTTTTAATAAAAAGATTGATTTAATAAGAGGAAAACTTTTGAAAACATAATATTGAAAATTCACTCAGTTTATATTACAATACAAGCTTCTGTCAAAATAAAGGATTCACAAATATCGTTTAAAGAATTACTTGTTTGGACGAAACTAGAGACAACTTTAAAAACAGAAGCTCCGCTAAATGGCCGTTCTTCAAGGCACTTCCTTCGCATGCAATGGGGATAAGAAATAAACAAGGTACGCGAGGATAATAAACATCAATTAAGCTGAATCACTGGCACTCAACTCGCGATTTTCTGAAACAAGCGCTGGAAGGAAAGATTTTTTCCCACGTCATTAGTCTTTCCAAAAATACCACGGGGGCGGGACAAAGCATTCTTCACTCTTATCACAGCACTTCACCTTCCATATCACCCGCCGAAGTGAACTGAAGTGGCCCCTCACTCAATGGTGAGAAGGCTGTTGGATGCTACTCATACATTTCCACACGCAAAGGAAGCAACACTGCGAACCAGCTTGCGTCTGAGCAGTATGAAATTTAAGTAAATTCCTGTCGGAAGGAGGATTATTTCATTAATATATTGCGAGCACGTAGAATTACCTTTCTAAGGAAAAATTGAGTTAGGTATAATTCAAATTCAAAGAACAATCCTAAATATTCTGACCATTAAAAGGGGGGAAATATAAAAAAAAATAGAATATGCATTTTTTTTTATTGCTGCTTAATAAGTAGGTTCACGATACAATTAAATTTTTAGAAAATTGGTAATAATTGCTTCGGACAATGACGGACGAAATTGTAGAACTTCAAGGTAAAAAATGAGCATCTCATAAAGAGATCTCTTCTTTTTCGAATTGGGTTACTTTCACTCCTATGTATCTTATAAAGATTCGTTAAACTCCTTGCAAGATGAAATTGATTCATACCCTTCACTGTTTCACCGTCCGATATAATTACAAGATTATCCAATTCTCGACGGCTTCGGACTCTACAATTCGCATTTGCAATTTTTAAGTGTCTTGTTACCAAAATATAGGGGACTCTTGATAGCGTACCGCGCATAAAATTCTCGCGTTGACAAAATATATTGGAAATAAAACTTAAGCGCCCAATTGCACTCAGGAAAAAATTAAACTTCGATAGGATATGCCAAAGACATCGGGAAACTGCGACTCTGGATTCGGACATGTGGCAGAGAAATGAAACTGGAAATGAAAATAAAGCTATCATTCATAATAACTTTTGAGTATTCATAAGCGAAGCAAATTTTCGCTCGATTTTCTCTCACATATATACATAATATGGTATGGTTTGTGTTCAGTTCCTTTTCCGGCCAATAAGCTTCGAAATTTGGCACAAATACGCAATTATGACGCCAAGACCATAAATTAAATTTACTCGTGACGTTCTCGAAATATCTTATTCAAAAGCCCAGTAATAACCAGATGAATTTGTACATTTATTCGTCGATCTCTTTTAACATACATTCTACAAAATGAAATTTTAATTCATTACATTTAACTATATATAATAAACTCCCCAGTATCCGGCCCATTGTGGCGGAAAGGCAGGCCGGATAACAAAAAAGTTGGATAGGCTGGAATTCCGTGAACTTATTTCTTTGCCCACCAATACCAGAAGACAAAGATTTTATAAAACATTTTGTTATAAAACTCACTGTTATAATACATATTTTAGCACTTATTGAGTACTAAGCTCTCCATTTATCTCAAGCCATGTAGAATGTGAACGTGGTCGCTGCCCAGTGAATCATAGAAGCAGTTGCCGGTAGAGAGTCAAGTTAAAATGTGCTAGGCTAAATGTGCTATTAAAAAAAATAGGCTCTGTGCTAGTTGTTTCTATATGTTTAGAGACTGAACTGCTCGCTTCAAGAATTTATTAGAGAAAAAGTAATTTAAAGGATATAAATTGATCACATTTTAAATTACTGCTTTTATATTGATAAATAGGTAATTAATTTTCTAAAACTTTTGCTTGGAAATTGTCGACGCAAAAATGCATTCTTCGAAGCAGATGATGAAAGGGAACAAATAATAATGTATAATAATAAGCACTTTTCTCTTTTTTCAACTTTTTTTTTTCAATTCGATAAGAATATCATTTTAGATATGTATAATTTATTTTCAAATTGTTTTACTTCTCAGTAGTAGTTCTCAATTAATAAAAGACACCTTTGGCGAGCAGTTTGTACGCAGAGATTATTGACTTTTTATTTGTAAAATAATATGGAATGTATTTAAAAAAAACATTTCGCCTTGTAACTTGATACGACTGAAAAACATGAATTCAATTGAATCAGTTTACTGCAAACTGAAAAGTGTATATATTACGAAGTAAAAGCGGAAGAGAAAATCCTACTACAGAGTTAATGATAAACAAAAATAGAGGATTGAATGCTACGATAGAAGTCTAAATTTCATGCTAGGATTAAAAAATTTTGTTGTGGATAGTCAAATGAATCAAATAGAATTTAAAATGTTATTTAAAATAAGATTAAAAGTTATACGCATATGAAACGCATACCATTAAAAAGATAATTTTTTAGTCTTAAGATAATACACAAGAATCTTTGTAGAAGATAATTTTTTGGAAGATATGTTGGAAAATCATAACTATTACTTATCTGGCGACGGTTAAGTCTATTTTTGCGCTCGATTAAACTTTCTGTTTGAAGCTTTTTTTTTTCCTCTCTCTCTCTCTTTCGTGTCTCCTTTCCTCAGACTGAACGGACTTTTTGATGACATGGTTAATCATTTCAAAAAATTTCTAATAACATTTTGCAGCTCCATTAATTAGCTAAACGAACAGCTGGATTCAATGCAGTTGTAGAAACGTTTAACAAAGCAGTTTGAAATTCGTAGGGAGATTTGTTTACATTTGACTACTGCCATTCTCTAATAAGTAATAACCGCAATTCCTGTATCATGTACACTGGCTTTTTACAAATATAGATATTTCAAAATCGCGTTATATTCAATCAATTTAAATCATTTTTTCTCAACACAAAGCAGGTTTCTCTCACGTGCTATCGTCATGGCATATCTTTTGGCAAATTTCAAATTTAAGTCGCACTGAAGATCAAAATGCCAGAAAATGAATTTCACAGGCAGGAGTCACCCATTTGAAACGGTCCCAAACCGTTCTATGATGAAAGTAGCTTTTCGCAAAGACAGCCCAAAATCGCTACATTTCTTCTCAAAACGTAGTGGCATGCGTAGGGAAAAGTAGCAAAGGGGGGAGGGTGGTTATATTTAGGATCCGCTATCTCTCTCCGAAAAACAGCGCGGTTATTTTTAAAGGCGGGGGAGAGCTACGGACCGTTGACGGCCCTTTGATACACACTCACTCCGGAATTGCATAAACATTTCCTTATTTGAAGCGAAGGATTTGTTTATCAGTTGCAACACGCGCATTTCGGAATGATCCACAGATCCGCTCGCTTGACAGATTTGTCGCTCGGGTGAGGACAATAATCCAACTAAAACTTGCTGTCTTTACTTTTATTTTCATAACAAATAAAGGACAACATTAATGTAAACGGTTTTTAAAATACACTGTCACTGATGAACTAAAGAGTTTTATCTTTATTTCACTTGTTTTTCTACCTTTTAATATATTTAAACTATCATTAAAAATCTTACAGAATCATAAAACCAATTTGCTGTCGAATTCATTATTAGCTGGTTTACAAAATCAAAGCTTAATCAGATTTAAAAATTAATTCAGAATTCTGGGAAAACACAAAAACAGTGTAATATCATCAAGAATGACAGATCATGTCTCCTATAGTATAACTCCATCATAATTCCTGCCAATGCTGTTGCGATGTCCGGTTATCCAGATATATCAGTTTGCTTTCACGGGTCGGAGTATTGTCTATGATTACATCATCAAGAAAACACACGTGTTTAATATTTCAAAATTTAACACACTAGAAAGTGAGTGAATCTATCATAAAATTCTACCTATCAATATGAAATTAAAAAAGAAATCCTACGCCATGTTATTACAAGATGAATCGAGACAAAACTGATCAATATTTCGGTCCAAGCCTTTAAATTATCGATCCAATCAAAACATTAGAGAAATTTGCATCCACGATAGATAACTTTTTTTGTCAGGTGTTAAATTAGTTTACTATAAAATGAACTTTAAACTATACGACCTCACGTGGCAGACTGAGTTCCTTCCCCTGTATCATTAAAAATATCCTTTTTATACCAGAGCCCGCATCTTTCCTACTTTCTAGCCTCTTAATACAGATCAATACTTTATAAATATTTGTTACGTTCTGTGCAGAAAATGTATTATAAAAAAATCTAATAATGAAAATTTTGACAAATTTTGAAATAAATCTGTTATTATCTCACTCAACTTTAAGAAATATAAAAGACACATAGCAGTATTGCTTTCAAAACCCTGACAAAATAAATTATTCCTTGATTGTATAACGATAATTTTTTTTTTCAGTTATTCGAATGATAGATAATTCAAAGTTTTGTAAGCTTTTATTTTATCAAATGCTGGGACACTGAACATTTTCATTCTATTATATAATTTTCGAAATGAAATTGACAAGATCTGTTTTACTTCAAGATTGCTTAGTGCAGTAAAACACTGATTTGTTAAAAACAACACATATTAAATTTGCCTTTCAAGAAAATGTTTAAATAAATGCATCGAAACTCTTCGGAAAAAACACCAATGAAACAAAATTTGGATGAAATAGAATGAGTCAAGAAGCTGGAAGATTTCAAAGTATATATCGATGCAAATTTTCTCACAATTGTGAAATGTCATCCGCAAACAGAAATCATTTACAAAATTAATGTTATAATATGTCGATTCAAATTTGTTATTCAATTCGATCCCGAAAAAATTTTTTAAGTGTTTTATGAAGAAGCTCAATTTTAACGAGCTGTTTTCGCAAATAGATCCAGTAACCGGAACCAATTCAACGAAAGCTGAGCAACAAATCAGAGGCACATTTTTTCCAGATAAGATGCAGGAAGTGAACACGTGTTTCCTGGACATTTGCTTTACTAAGCACTGAAATCGAAAATAAAACGAATTAAAAACTGTTAAGCGAATAAGCGTCACTTTTAAGCAGAAATCTGGTTGCCAAGATATTGTTTTGACATGCAAATATAGTCTCAGTAGAATTAATTGCATTACTCTATCTTCTCTTTTCGATAATAGATGGCGATGCCTGATTAGGTACATATTCCATGGTGCACTGCGATTATAAATAACGAGATGTGAGCGTGAATGTCTTCTCTTGGTGTTTTGAGTTTGTTTTGTGTGAAATGTGATCATTAAAGAAATGTTCCCGAAAACATGGGCCCTCTTGCTTCCACTACACGGATCATAATGACCTTCATTCCACCACAATTCAATTATAATTTCTAATAAATACTCAAGATCTTAAGATATACAGTGATCGTCAATTAAATTTAGTCAATTAGTTTTAAATTTATTATTTTTACCCCCAAAGTTTCAACTCGCCATCCCGCGTCATATTTGTCTGCCTACAATCGTTCTTCTGAGACGGAGAGTTTCCTTTCTTCATATCTTCCAATACAAGATATTCAAATGAAAAAAATACAACTATCAATAAAAGAAAAATGGGGGGGAGGGGTGATTTTTATAAATTTCCACAACTTAGACTCCTCGAATATAGAAGCTTAGTTGTAAGTTAAACAATGCTTGAAAGCTCTGATTAGAGGGGTATTATTTCGGGAAAAGAAGGGGGCAGGAGAATGCAGAGAGAGAAAAGGGAGGAGGATAAGGAGGGGATCACTCAATTTCTTGATGCAAAAATTGACAGTTGGCTTATTTTTTCATATTACTTTCATGATAATAAACTGAATAAATAAGCTGCTATTGAAAAACAAACTCGAATATTCCAAAATCACCAGTATAGAAATTATTTCAAGGTAATGACTGATATCCATAAAATATCTGCAGAATCTGGAACATGCATGATCGACTACACAATCAACGCCAAGAATTTTACAATTTGGTCCTACCTTAGATAAAATGAAAATACAAACTCGGTTTTCTTTATATATTTCTATACTATGAACTATAAAACATATAAGTAAAAGAAAGAAAGGAAAAAAAGACATATTTCCTTTACTAATCTTCTACGGAATACTACCAGATGATGATTGTCAGACGCGTGGAAGTTAAGACATCGCAATGAATCTTGTTCCATCTGCAGACCGTCTGTCTACCAGCAGACCTTCCCCGAGAGTTGAGATTTGGATGCCTCTTCTCGAAGTTAGGTAACAGAGGCGGAGGCAACGATCTTAATCCTCGTCACACCTCAGGAAAGATCAAATTACCCCGATTTTTTGCCCAACCGATTATCACTTCTCTTTACGAATCATGTTTGGAAAAATAAACCGGGGAGGGAGAGGGGTGACTGAGATGCAAATCGAACAAAATCTCGAGCAAATCGAACAAATCTTGCATCGAAGGGATGAGAAAAGGGATATGAAAAACAGCGGATGGCT
This sequence comes from Argiope bruennichi, assembly GCF_947563725.1. Lineage (NCBI taxonomy): Eukaryota > Metazoa > Arthropoda > Arachnida > Araneae > Araneidae > Argiope > Argiope bruennichi. The sequence goes on along the minus strand of NC_079154.1, from coordinate 132,752,238 downwards.
AGCTAACAGCAAGAACAGAGGCTTTTAGTAAAATTACCATCCATGAAAATTGTCCCCAACAGAAAAAATACTACAAATAGGCAACTACTCTGTTGGTACAGCGGCGATATTTAGTGCAGTGGTCTTTCACATTCATGATAAATCATCAGCATACTATTTTAAGGCTCAGGGCGAAATCCCGACAAATCAATATCTAACTAAACATATGGTATTAATTAATGGTCTTTCTTTAATTCAGCTAAACTTCGTTTAGTTAATACACTTTTTACCAAAAATAACATTTTAAAATTAATAATTTTAATTGCTAATATATACAAAGCACATAATTATTGATATCTTCTTTTTTTTTTTTTTTTTTCAAATCAAAATATTATCCAGAAGTTGAAATAACTGTAAAAAGTTCATTTTCAGTTTTCAAAAAAAAAATGCTAATTAAAAAAATACAGTTTATGCATTTATTTAATTAGCATTGTGAGCGTTATTTCCTTCCAGGTCATTAATCAATATAATTTTAAAGGTTCAGTGATTAAAACAATTAATTCAATTTAATAATATGTCGAAATTTCAGGATCATAGTAAGATACCAATGTGCTGAAATTCCGATTTTCTGATCTTCTTTTATGCAACCCAATATTAATAAAGGAATATTTCTCGATGAGGGAAAGTAGAAAAAGCAAACATTATGTTATAGAAAACCTATATGAAAGAGAATATATCATATCAATATCATATCTTACAGTAACATATTGTTGTGAGTTACGATAAGCTGGAATGACATAATTATGCCGACAACGGAAAAGTTTTCAAAGAATTCTTTATCACATTCACAGTTAATAATTTGCAATATTTTTATGTCTAAGTTTCTAAAAGGGAAATTTAATGAAATTTTATTAAATTTCGAAAATTAGAAAACATTTATAAAACCACAAAAGAGCATTTGAAATATAAAATATCTGGATGTAAATATTTTGCAATACGTGTGAAATCGCTACTTGCAACATTATTTTAATGAAAGAACGGCACTTCATAGCAATTTAGTTCATAAATAGATTTAAATCTGTTTTATATTTAAACGATTAAGAAAAAATAATAAGTGGTCACACTTTTTCTGCTTCTCTTCCTCTATGAGCAGAGGTGGGCATTAAGTTGATCGTGATCGACCGATGGATCGCCAAGACATTTTGGGGTGACCGCCTAAGACCTGAAACACGCATACTAAAATAAACCAATTGTTACATTCATGTGTTACCCATTCGGCAATGTTGATGCAGAAGAAATAATTATAAATTATATATTCTCTTTATCTGTCGAGGAAAACGAAGTTTTTCTCCTTCAAAATGGCATGATTTTAAAAGCACTTGGTTCAGAATAACTTTTGGAATCTAATGACGAAGTAAAGCATCCTAAGTTTTTAAAAAAGGTGCATATCATTTAACATCGTTTTTTGGCTCAACCAACCTGTGCGAATTTGCATTTTCAACGATGAATATAATTAAGACAACATATTGTTCCGTCTCGCAGACGACCACTTGGACGACCACCACAGTTCAAGATTAACAGTTAGCAATTATTCAAGACTGGCAGACAGTATGAAAACAAAGTCTCCTACTAACTATAACAACGAGAACTAACTTTAGATATAAATGATTTATTTTTTAACGTATTTTGAATTGTTTCATATTAAATGCATTATTTCATAATATTATATTTGTGGTTATTATTATTATGTTTGTAGTTATGGAGGTAAATACATATTCCATATTTATTGTTAAGTTATAATAAATATTGTAGACTTTATTTGAGCTCAACACACCTACGCCACTGGGTGGACCGCCTTGAAAAATAAATTAGAAGTAGCTCGTACCTGGAAAAGTCTGCCCACCCTTGCTCTATGAGGCAAGATCAAACACTCCATTCCTCGCTCACTCACCAGCCGCCGAATTTCGCAGTTTTGGGGCAACAAGCGAATTTCATATTCATTCCAGAAGCGCAGCGAGAGGAGAGGCAAGGGACCGCCACTCTTTAGTGCGTTTGCCATTTTTTATGAGAGAAAATACAACGGCCCGGACGTCGTTTACACTTTCGAAATCACTGCTGATAAATGGGATGTGAAAAAAATGTAGGTAGCACTTATCCACGTTACGCCTGTGAGCACGAATTCACAATGAATCTCTCAATTTGAAACTAGTATATATTTTAAAAAATAATCTTGGTTTTTCTTTGACAGTAAATTGGTTTTGCTTCAGTGCAGTTTATTTCTAGTTGACAATAAACTACTCGTTGAGGCCTTTTCAACTCGTCATTCTACTCATTTGTTCACCATAGTTCCCCAAGTGTTTGCAATTGTCACTACATAAAGGTTAGGAGTAACTTTTATAACTTAATCTGATAGTATACTTACCAAACATATTTTATATTTAGTATTGTAATAATGACAACGCGATAGAAACTTCGTAATTTTGAACTGTGGTCAGAGACAGACAACATTCATTTCTCAAGTTCCGGCATACACCAGCAGCAGAACTCCACGTGATTTAATATGCAGCAGAACAGCGAACATTTCGAATCTCTCATGGAATCTAATCTCTAAACGGTCAATCTCTGACCGTGAAGTCAATACTCTACCACTGAAAGATTGTAACCTATACATTCTATCGCAGTTTAAAAAACCTCCCAGATCACGCATTAGTAATAATTTGTTTTACATTTCATTATTAACTTTTTATACACATGATTTGATACAAGTTCGCAAAGTTGGAATTTTTTCTATTGATTTTCAATAGGAAAAATTAAAATAATAAAATCCAGATGCGTATGAGCCCTAAAATTCTGCAGATCTGTATGTTATTCATGTCGAAACGTTTGTTTAATATTTTCATAACTTAATTATCAGTTAATCGATAAAGTTTAATAAAATTTTGATTCGATACCGGTGATGCTATTTGTTAAAGATTTGTCTATGTTCCACATTTACAATTAATTAAGATTAACAATAGAAACTATAATTTTAAATCAGTTTGTTAAAAACAAGCTTTTATTGTTATGCTACAAATATTTTAAATCAAAAATAAGCGGATCAAAATTAATAATAGTAATAATTAAATAAGGTTCTGAAAATAATAAAAAAATCTTAAAAATCTGAAGGAAAAAAAAAACCCTATACATTAATTAAATATGAAAATTTATTGCTACTAAACAAATTATCTGCTTTGTTAGTCCAAAATTAAACGTTCATTCGTTAAAGAAAAAAAAATATCAAGAAATATCATTTATTTATATTGAAAAGTGTGAAAACATACAGATCTAAATTCGCTCTTTTTATACTGCATAACGGCAATGATTATTTCATGGATTCATTTTATCCTTCCTATTAATTCTCTGTTTACAGAAGCAACATTACAAACCGGTAAAATAATGCAATGTCTGAAAATTTCCGTAGATACAAACAAACGTGTTCCAGAAAGAAGGAAAAAATATCACAGAAGAGAAAAATCAAACAGAGTAGCTAAAAGCTGGACAAGATTAAAATTTTAAATTTCTTAAAGCATTTCTACTAGCAAGACAGATTTTTACATTTTCGTTTTCATATTGGCTTTCAACTAATACATGTTAACATTCGTTATTAGAAATATTACAGAATCTTGAAAATATAAACTGGAAACTCATCTGTTTTGGAATCAAAATTTCGCTACAATTAATTGATTAATCAATCGATAGTTAATTTATGAAAACATTGAAAGAAAACACCATTCACTATTAACATCAAAACAACAACAAAATGGGAAATTTTGCACAGTTTCAGAAATTAGAAACAGAGGAAGGTGAATTAAAAATTGATTACAAGATTCCGTTTTTATAATACATGGGATGATTTTTATGGCGGTTTTACACTTCGTTACCATTTTATTAAAAAAAATTATTATTATTTTACTTTTTAATTCGCCATTAAAAGTAAGTGAGATATTAAAAAAAAAAAAAAAAAAAAAAAAAAAACGCACTGAAGGAAAATTTTCAATGCTGCATTTGATGAGGAAATATTCTTGTCACTCGTTTTCCCCATATCTGCATTCGTATTTGTACCAAACTAACAATCGGATCATCTGCGCTTTTCAAAAACATGCTTTTATTTTATTTATTTATTTATATTTTTTATTCCCCATAAATATGAAACTCACAAAGGAAAATCACTTTGGAAACAAGTGGCAGCTCTGTCTTTTTTTCCTGTTCGAGTCAGAGGAAATGTGTGTCATTGAAATGCTGTGAGGGATTTTTTCCGTCGTCCGTTGTAGGCTTAAAAATAGATCGTATTTCACAATAGGAAAATAACTTTTAATGCTTTTGATACGTCTGTTCATTAGAATGAAAAATTTTGCATATACCATTATTATTATACTCAATCAGAAGATAATTCTTTTAATTTAACAAACACAACCAATCACTTACATTTTATAAAAATATTCGAAAATGATTAAAACAAACGTATATATAAATAAATAAATAAAACGGTGATATAACTCCTTTGACTTTAGAATAGTAACACAAGGCAGAGATGTTCAGCTTCAAAGTATGACGATATTAAAAAAGTGTTCTATTAGAACGTCTGGAGACCAACTGAATCCAAAATTTGATACAGATCAAATGCACTCAGCCTTCTAAGTGCATCCCAAACAGATTCAATGAGCACACAGGCCATTCCGATAATTAGGAAAACATCACTAATCAAAGTCATCTTCACACACACACTGTACGCTGGTAGAAGGCATTCTCATACATGACACTGAAACAATTTTAACTGTACCACTAAAATAGCATATGCGAGTCACAACAAAATGCAAACATTTTTACAGTTCCCTTTCCAGAATATTAAATTGAGTATGCCTACTCAACATTGTGCCGGTCAGGACAATACTAACACCTCTGTAATGATCAACTTCGAAAGTATAGGCAAAAGAACAGATAATTTTAGATTCACGACAAATGAACGTGCATCATAATTTGAATACTAAGTCCATTTAGCATGATATTGAAATCTCATTTTCTTTAGAAATAATATATACAACATATTATTATTCCTTTGGAAATAATAAATACAGTACATCACCATTGGCAAACCAATTAATTTCCTGGCCACACTTTCGTATAACATCCTAATGCCTAATATCCTTCTCTGCATTCCCTATGCCAACTGGTCGACATTTATCAGATGATTTCATTTGCTGTTATTTGTACTTAAGATCTGCTCTGAAAAACGAGGAAAGATTGGCCGCCGTCAAGCAACCCACCCGGCAGAAAGATGCCAAAGAAAACTATACCCAATCAAAAGTCAAAACTATGGATTAGCAATTAGCTCATTCACACACTGCAGTCCTCCAAAATAGCAAATAATTAAAACACATATAAATTAAAGAACAATTCATTCAACCGTCAGTCCCATAGGCAATTATTTATAAAATTTAATAGCACATAACTTCATTTATAAAGAGTACAAATTTATATAAGACACAAGCCGCGAGGAATTAGTTTAAAAAATGACAATACAAGTATTAATTAAATAAGCGAATGTATATTAAAAAAAAGAAAAACAAAACGATGACCAAAGTTATGTTGATTAAGCATCGTCTAATTCTTCAGGAATAGTATATCTCAAAAAACAGGATGACAGATTCATGAGAAGTCGGGATTTCAATAAGATTTTCAAATATAATTCCATCAGACCAATTAGGCCACTGTTGACGTTGATAACTTCAAAGCTCACATTCTTTGATAATGAAAGTAATTTACTGCTTTTCCATAGGAACTCCTATCATCTCGATCAAAAACTCAAATCACCAATAGCAAGCGAAAATTTGGCTAAAGTTAAAAAACTACTTGGATTCTTTTGATTTTGAAATTTTCAGAACAGTAGATCGTTTATCTGTCTTCTGTAAATTCCCACCACTTATTTTGACATGAATTCATCACTTTTACCTGGCCATTAGTTTTAATCTGAATATGCAATTTAATCAAATTGATGTCAGTTAAATTCTTTTTTGTAGTTATTTATGGCAGGTTGTCTGGCCTTCCATCTTTAATCACCTCCATATGTGCTTGTATCCAGAAAAGTTCAATTTCAAATTGAAAATTTTTAATCATTCGTTTTGTATCGCTATTATATTTCATTTTTAAGAAAAGAAATTGAAGCGCATAAATGATTCGGAATAAGAGAATTTTTTTTCATATTTTATCCTGTTATTTATAACATATTCAACTTCCATCCCAATTGCAATGATCTCTGCCACGAAAGCATTGCAATAATCTCTTAATCTAAATATTTTTTTTTATCATTTCCTTACTTATTTTGGTAAAAGACAAAGGCACATTTAACTCTATTATTTTCCTTTGATCTATTTGTATAAAACATACTATCAAAATTTTCACTTTCAAAAATCTTATCTAAAACTTATCTAATCTTATCTTAAAACAATCTAATTTACATGATTTAAAACAACCTTAACTGACAAAGTGTTTTTCTTCTGGTAGACAATTATAACATCCAATAACTGTTCCGGTTTCAGAAAATCTTTTCTATAATCGCCCAATAACGTTTTTGGAAATTCTAAATTTACTAGCAACACTCGGGTAAATTATCTTTCAATTTTCTAACAATTCTCCTAGCTTATATTCTTTGAACCAAATTCTCCATTCATTCCTCTAAATCATTCATTACACCAAGAAAAAAACATAAAGACCTTTATACATTACCATCATCGAAAACTTAAGATACTTATAAAGTGGTTGAGAATTTTCGTATATTTATCAATCAATCATACCTAGCATATGTATCCATGTCTTTCAACCATTCACATTTCATTTTTCTTACTCGAAGATCTGTTTTCACCTTTTAATTTACGGGCACCAGTTTAGATGGCTCATTCTGTAGAACTCCATCATTCACTATCATATCTACGCACAAATTATATTAATGGAAATTAATGATATTAATTCGAAGGAAATGATTCCAAAACCGATATTAATCCACTTACCGGAGGATTTTCCTAATTGATTACTTCAGTGAATTAGCTAAAAAAATTTCATCATTTCTCTTTCATCTGGTTCAACTAAATTTTTATAAAATTCTAATGAAAAAATGTTGAGTCATCGAGATTTGAAAAAAGTTTCTTCAAATATTGAACGATGCGAAAACTTTTAACAAAATCTTGGCATTTTTAAATATATTTCTTTTTTAAAAAATCGCTTTTTACAATATGAATTTATTTCCTTATTTGTCATGGAAGGTCATAAGATAAATTAGTTTTTCTAAAATAATTAAATATTTATCACTAACTTTTAAACAGTGTATTAAAAAAAAGTCTGGATTGCAGCAGTAAAATCTTTAATGGAGATCATATAAAAAATAAAATCATGCAAATACTTTCGAGATATTTATAAAAACTGCAAAAATCGCAAGTACAAATCAGTTTAAGTATAAAAATAACCTGAAATTAAGTCTCATCAGCAACCATTAGAATTTCAGAATATTATTTCCTGAAATTATTTCACAACCACCTTGTATATGTTATTATGAAACCTTCCCTATTTCAAGCAAAAACACTGCGCTGAATTCTAACGCTTGTAAAAGACTTTTTTAAAAACTGCTGACTCACAATGTTTGTTCCAACAAACTGAGAAATGGAGCAAATTCTTAGAATTCCCTTGAAATCAAAAGTAAACACTAAAAAAGAAAGTTTCTTCGCATATATAACAAAAATACTAATAAGATGACGTCAAGTTATAGTCACACACTATCGTTTTAAATAATAAACAAAAGATGGAAAAAAACAACTTTCAACAAATATTATTTTGTAACGTATGAAAATTTCAACATTTGTCGGTAGATGGCGTTGCTATAATAGGAAGAAAGCAGGCGTAAGTATGACCTCCAATAGTGATTAAAATCTTTCTCCTCGGGATAAATCTATTCGTTTAACGGACGGAACTCAAAAGCCCGCATTCGGGGTATTACCCAGCCGATACGCTCGAGCCGCTTTCAAGGCAGCAGGCGTTCTTTTCAATGTATACGACAAGCTGATTATTGATGCTTGAATTTCTGAAATGGGTTTTATTATATGATAGTAATGTAAATTTACAGGTATATAAAAATCATCACGAAAAAAACGTACGTTACACCAAGGATTCTATACCAATGAGATATGGAAGTTACAAAAGTAAAGGAACAAAAGAAAATTATAAATAAATTATTGAAACAGTGAAAGACCATTAAATAGACCAACAAAAACAAATATCAAATGACAGATACAAATAAAAATCCTCTTTTAGCACATGGCTAACAATAAACTCGAAAAAAATATACTATATGATATTATATTGAAAAATTTCTTATTTATAGCCAATAAAAGCCAGTTCCATAGCACTTAACAGAGAAAGAAAATCTAACTGAATAATAAAATTACGATACAATCATGTTTTTACAGAAGGAACTAAACAACTGGCATTTCTCTACTTATTTATTTATTTTTAATTTTAAATGAATAGTTTAAAGTTACATAATGATAAAATTCACATACTTTTTAATTTAGCTTAAGGAAAATCACAGGCTCCTCTAAATTCTCGAATGCAATCCGATGTATTGTTTGCTTTTTATTATAATGAAAATAGTAGAGAAAACATTTTGGACAATTTTCTTTCCATCAAATAGGTCCAATATTTGAAATTTAATTTTGACAACAAAACTTTCTATTAAATCGCATTTATCTATACAGTTGCGATTCCAAAAGTATCGTGTGTCCATGTACGTAAAATATAAATCGATAAATTAGGTTTGATCCAAAACGGAATTCAAACGAGAACTCTTAACAAATTTAGAGTCAAAACCATATAATTAATTTTTATCCTTCTTATCATTTCAGTTTTGAATTATTGTGTTCACGTCTATAAGGAGAGGCAGACAAAAAACTGTAACTTTACTGTTAAGACTGCATGCTAAATGCCATTCGTCTAGCTCTTTGCTTTTCGAGTGTTCACTAGAGAACACATTTCCAGAAAGTGTTTTTTGGGTCTCGGAAAGATCTCAAATGCTGAAATTCATCGAAATTTCCCAAGTCAAATTTTTTCACGATAATGTATTTTACACTTCTTTTTTCGCCATGCAGAAGAGAGGAAAATGGGTTACATATTAATGTAGGGCCAAATATGGCAACCCTAGTTCCATGGAAAATCAAATTATAAAGCAGTTCCTCGAATGTTTACTCCCTCAATTAGTTACGCTTTCGTCACTAGGCAGGAAACATGTATAAATCGATCCCCGCCGGTGCCAGCGTTTTCCCGGTTCGTGGAAAGTGTCGCAGAAAGAAGATTCTTGCCCGTTACCCATAGGAACACTTGCGAGGGTAAGGCACAAAAATAAAAGTAATTTTTCTTCTCTTCAACACTTTACGAGCAGAAAATCCATCTTTTCATCTACAAAAGCAGAGAAGAGAGAAAAATCCTATATCAACAAAAAAAGAATTATAAATATTAGCGATACACCTATTCTGTTTCTCATTATACGCATACAAAAATATTCAGCTACAGAATTTTAATAAGAATTCACATTAATTTCTAAAACACTTAAAAATTTAGAAAAGATCAGTGATAAGAACAACATGCTAAAAATTAAAAATCACTTTATAGGATGTACTTTCTTATTCATAGGATAAATGAGCTTTTTCAAATCCGTCGGCTACTCTAAAATTTAAAAAATAAAAAAAAATGACAAAAGACATGATGAAGCATTTTGGAATGTTTAAAATCCTAACCATTCCCATCTTTCCCCGTCTATGAAATATAGAAAGGAACACTTCAAAAAAGTTCTATTTCACGATGTCAATTAATCTCACGAGTCCCCAAAACGCCATTTTCGAAAATACGTCTATCTATTCGCAAACACAATACTTCAAAAACGAACTAGATTGGTGAAATTTAGTATTTAGTCTGCACTTAAGTAGTACGTTTCGCACGAGATCTCTCAAACCGAAGCTTGTCTGACTGCCCATTCTTGTTAAGGTGAACACTATCATTCAAAATTGTAAACAACTCGATTGAAGAAATTTAGCATAAAGTTTCATCGCCAACACTTTAGATTTGTTTAAAATTGTGAACCTCAATCCATTCAAAGGTTTCATTGACTGTCAGTCTTTTTGTGTATAACGTGATTAATCAGTAACGCAACAAGACAGAAAAATTTTGAATGTGATCTTTGCATCGCAACACTCTGCTTCAGATTTTTTTGCTAATCGGTCGAAGGCAAACTCGGTGCCCTTCCGTACACGACGAAACGCACCATTCTGTAAAAGTGTGCAAAAAGAAGAGAAAAAAAAATCGAGGAAAGGGCACACCCACTGGCTACTACACACGTTCTGATCATGTGAACCATAAACGGAAAGTAACGGCAGAAAAACACTTGCCTCCCCCCCCCAACACATCCAAATACAAGCACAAATTTAAATTCAGTCTCAAAACAAAGTAAGAAACGCAGAAAAGAACACGGCTGTCAGGATAGATTCTTATCTCAGTTTGTACTCTTAAGTTTTCCATAATGTAAACGAATGTTCTGAATCAGTCAACAAAGTAAGTTGAAAATATTTCCAGAATCTGCTCGAGTTTTCGGAAACAGATACAAAATGATAGGGGACTTTTTTCATTATTTATAAATAAATGCTTCATATTAAAAATTTGGAGAATTAATTACTTTATTTTTAGAAATTAATTTATAAGGAATTTTTCAACATCTTTTTTATCAGGTTTACTATATATATTGGTTAATTCGAATTTTCGTCTGGTCCTTCAGATTTTCCAAAAACATAAAAGTTAGAATATCGTCTATAATTCGAATTAAGATTGGTTTCATTCCAAGACTAAATTGAAAATTATTTTTTTGTTAAAGAAACACGTTTGTCCGTAGTTTATGCCCCATGAGATCTTTCGCGAATAATTATTAAGACCAGGTTCTTAACTCATTCGAATGATACACAAAGAATTCAATTAAAAAAATTCTAAAATATATATATATATATATTTGAAATTTTGATGTGAATCATTCTACGTATATTTTAACAGAATATACAGGAATCGCTAGTTCTTTTGTTGTTTGCCGAATCAGAGGATTAGAATATATGAGTTCCGCACAAGTAATCACTGTAACGCTGCGGTCGACGGTTCACTGAAAACGAATAGCGGGGAGAGAGGACGCATCTTCGTCAGCACTGCTCTTTTGAATGCTTTTTTTTCAAACTTTAATTCCGGATTCTCAAAGGTGGACTCGAGATGCAGTTAAAGAAAGAGATAAAAATAAGAATCGAACTAATCTGAAGAAGGAGAGCCGTAAAAGAATTAAATAATAAAAAAAAAGGAAGGAAGAGGGGAAAAAAGATTGGGGGGGGGTCGGCAAATATCTTGAAAACTATCTCTTAGCGCGTGCTATCATAAAACACAGACATTATCAACCGTCGAAGAGCTGTAATTGGATGCAGCTGCAGGGAAGTAGGGAGAGGTGGGTGGATGGAGGGTCTAGAAGCCTCATCGAAATAAATGACATCCTCCAACACAAACGATTCTTCAGCATTTTCGTATAAATGGAAGCGAGAAATTTCGTCCCCCCTCCCCCTTCTTAACCCTCTCAACCAAGCATTTCAAAGATTTTTTTTTTAAACTACATAGAATGATGGGAGCAGAAAGTAAAATAGGAGACGAAAAATATGCTAAAAAAAAAAGGGGGAGGGGGAGAAAATAAAAAAATCTTTAATCGGCTGACAAACCTCCACGAAATAACGGCCAACAGGTGACGCGACGAATCGAGAAAAGGAAAAGAATCTGTTAGGTCGGCATGGAAACATGTCGTCATAGCGACAAGCTACGGGATGTCACAATGCACCCCAGCTGAACAACAGACGATAAAGATTTATCGGAAATGAATTAAAATACACAAAAAGGAATAATCTGCACAATAAACCAAATGTTATTTATGAAAGAAAGACTTTCCGTGACAGGCCGTTCTTTTTTCTTTATGCTGCCCTAACTTACAGTTATATTTCTTTGAGAGTTGGGAATTATAAATTTTTCCTGGCTAGTGATTATTCCGAAATTTTCGGTGAGATATTTTAACAACTCTCTGCAATTTCTGTACAATCGTTTAATCATATTAATTCTCAATTTACATTCATTCTTTTAAATTTATCATCAAATTAATGAATTTGATTTCATCTCATCGATTTAATTTCTGTTAAATTGAATCATCGAATTAACTTATTAAATCTGGTGACTATGATTTCTTCTATTTAATAACTATATCAAAGCCATAATAACAATTATTAAGCTTGTATTCTTTACAAATTTGAACAAAAAGTTCTACGTTATAAAAAATAACAGAATAATTCCCTCATTAATAACAATTTACAAGCTCTCTGGATCTATTTATGGTGAAAGAACACTAGGATCATAAAAGCTCAAACTAATAGAGAACCAGAACACACACAGGCTATTTGAAAACTCTTTAAAAGTTGTAACACGTGATAAAAACAAATCGCTATATATATATTTTCTTTCAACTAGTTTCTCTTGTCCTAGTTTTTTCTTCCGAAAGGATAATACCATCGATTCACGGGGTGATAATATTGTCAGAATTTCTGCTGACACATCTGCTGTACGAAAAATGTTCCTAATTAATATTAAGGAACATGAAAGATGAAGGTGCTGTGAAATGTTTTTCAAATATCACGCATCTCTCATGTCACAGTAATTAGCCCCCCCCCCCATATTCCAACAAAAAGACAAAGATAATACCTAGTTATTTTTTTATTACTGCTATATTGGATTCGTAGTAAAGCGATGACTCATAACAGCTCTACCCTTCTTCCCTCCATATAAAGACTAGTGGCAGGAAGGGAAAGCACTGTAATCGTTAACCAAGAGATTTCGATGAAGATCCACATCGAGGCGAATATTCGGTATGAAGTCTAAAAATATCAAAATTCTGTTCTAAATACAAAATTCTGATTATATACGAATTCTGCCGAAAGGTTGTCTATCAGACCGCATGCATGTGCACTCGATAACTAGAAATCATATAGAGAAAGAAGCCTGAAATTTAGCATACTGGTTTTATCATCATGAGTGCAGGCCTGTATCAGATTTTTGACACATTCCATTAAAAAGGTGACTGCCAGTCAGTCTACAAGGTCTACCAGGTGATAACTCAAAGCTGCAACAAACACGAATGAAATTCGGTATGTGATTTTCAAACCAAATGACCATCTGCATCAAATTTTAGAAAGAAATAATTACAAAAATTGCACATTATGTGAGTATCAGAGAGAATACAGGGGACAAAACAGCTGCCAGTCTACCAGTTAAGAAATTGCATGACGCCAAAAGAACGTCCATTCAATCAGCGATAGAAGCAGCCAAAACGCACGTGCGTTGGTGTACGCTTACACCGGACGTCAACGATAAGGAAGATGAAATGTTTATGCGAATTTTTTTTCCCTCTTTGCCTGCTTTTCGAACAAAAATGTAGGGACACCTATCAGGAGAAGGAAAACTTACATATTTCAGCCGGATATATTTAGCTGAAACACGGAGGCGTCTGACGGAAGAAACGGGCGAGATGATGAAGGTAGGACAGAACTGAGATAAACTTTTAAGCGCACCGGATATCGAAATTAACGAGAACGGAAAAAGGACAATCAGTTTAGCTTTTCAGCAAGTATCTACGCAAGAGTTCTGGATAAATTTCATTTACATCATGACAAAGAAGTCTGTTGAAGTAAAAGTTCCAAGCTAAAATGTTGCAACGATGGCAGTGTTCTTCAACTTTCTCCCAATCAGGAATTTCATGTGACGATTTGCGACCACGGAAAGCAATGACTCCATCACCATAATATAGACATGAGCTTTTATTTTTAAAATGCTCTATGGATTATTCCAGAATATTTTTCCAAGATGAAAGACAGTTTGCAAGAAATACTCTGTTAAAAGTGCAGGGCAGTTTTACTTTTAAAGGCAAAACAGAAAAAACGTTTAATAAATCCAATACTATATTTTAAACAAAATAATGCTCTCTTCTTTTATCTGCCAAGTTTCATGTGTTATTCTGCATTCTTTCTTAACGAAAATTTGATTTTTCAAAAATTTGATTCTTCAAAGAAGTAAAATCTCCAATTTGAATTTTATTATTCATTTATTTAATTTAATTTTTTTTTATTATTCATTTTTTTATATACACTAATTTTTCCCTTAACTTTTAAGACTCATTTTTGAGCTTCGTAGTATTGCTGAACAAAAATGTGTATCCATTTTGAACGTCTTTCTTCCTTACGATCGCATGCAAATTTGATACATACAATTTCGATGACGGACATGCAAACACAACATCATTTATGTAATTCCTTGCATTTTTGAACTATCATGTTTGTATACATTTGAATATACAGATCGAGGTACAGTTAAAAGGATCGACGTTTTTATTCCACAGTTTCACACCGATAAACAATCCAGATATTTGTTGTTGCGACTTATGGCACTTTACAACCCAGCTCAGAGTTATCTGTCAGCAATTTAAAACAAATAAGTGGTTTTTTTTTTTTTCCTTCTTTTTTTTTTTTTTTTTTTTTTTTTTTGTTATTGGCGATTAATCCCTGGCATGCGGTTAACGGTATCCAAAAGTCAAATTTCTGTTTTAGACGCGTTTTTTCTAATCGATTGAAACAAAAATTTGACACAAAACTACATCTGCAGTCACAGAACACACCATATCAAATGTGATATATTTAAGCCATTGCGTTTCTGAGTTATCGCTTTAACATGTTTCTGTTTATCCTTCTAGCTCAAAGCAATTTTGAGTTATCTTTTCTCACAGACAGACATAATGCTAAAAATGTGGGATCTCATGGAGCTCTGAAACATGAAGATTCGTCAAAATCTAGAGCTTGAATTTTTTGAACGATTACAGAATGGTGATTATAATTTTACTGTACTTCGCATGCGGGAAAGTAAAAATTGATAAATAAGATAACTTAAGTTGGAAAACAAGAGTATGTTTCTGAAAGTACAGACCGACAGATGGTCACCCCCCCCCCCTTCTTCCTTTGCCATATTTGGCCTAAATTTTGACAAGTGTTACAGATGTTAAATATATGTAACGAATTTTATCCAACTCTTTTTGTTTTATAGTTATCGTGTAAAATTATATTTAAATAGTCGGGCATATAGATTTCTTCCGAACGGGTTTTGCTCAACATTTGACAGAAATCTACAAATGTATTGTTAAGACCGTATACCACGACGAGTGCCATTAGACACAACAACAGACCGTATACCAAATTTCATTCGTCTAGCTTAAATGAATCATCTTGCCATAGATATACAGACAGTTGGGCATTTTTCAAAAGATAATTTTTTCGAATTCAGGGAAGTCTGAATTGTGCAGACTCGTCAAAATCTCGAGTTTCGATTGCAGTACTTTCTCTACATTGTGTATTTGAAAAAGTAAAACTAAATAATTAACTCTGATGCAACGTGTGAAAAGCAATTCACTGTCATCATGATTATGCATGAATGCAAATATAGCTTATCATTTATTCTGATAATAGGTCAACTGTATTGTTTCGTGCACACATCAATTAATTTAATTATAAGATACACTCGCGGGGAAGAACGTGACGGTGAATTTCTTGAACCAGTGTGACGACTTACAGCTGATGGGATTTCATGTTATCACGCGGTTTCTGTTAATTACGACCGATTTAATGAACTGATAATATTAGAAAGAGGAAGTACTTCTATGAGTTCTTTATTTAGTGACTGAATTTTATCTGTTAATGGCAGCAGCCGATGGCCATCTATTTCGGGTGTCTTGTGTAGGCAGCAGAGATTCCACTAAATCATGAGAGGAATTCGATTTGGAATGCGTACATTAAAAATACATTTTAACGATCTATAGCTTGATCGACTCGAAGGCAAAATGACAACTGTAAAGACAAAAGAATTCCGTAGGCAGAGCGATAAATTTTTAAGTGGTCGTCTGTGAACGCACATAAAACTGGCTTTTCCCTAAAAATAAACACTAGTGGTCCAGTTCTCTCTTTTTTTTTTTTTTTTTTTTTTTTAATGAATCAAGCCGATGGTTTTTCTGCATACTGCGTCTACAGAACATCTTCTCCATTCTTCTTCTTTTAGTTATACCCATTCGGAATGTTTCTTGTTTTAGTAGGTTACAGAAAATGAAAATTACGGCATGGCCAAGCCGTACTAATTCGCGGCAATTAAAAAGACTTCAAGCACAACTGCTGGTACAAAAACATTACTAAAACTAAGGCAACTAAATGCATTAGCTAACCGCTACGTTTGGGAAAGCTATTGGCTGAGACATTTCTTTTCTCCTCGTTTCAGCCAATAAAGAGGTTAGTGCAGCTGCCCAAAGCAATAGAAACCAATTAGCAGAGACCCAGTATCAGGGTTTAGTTGCAAATAGAATGATGCAATAATATTTTTCTTTTCCATTTAAAGGTCACAGAAGTGTCTTGGGAAACTATTTCAAGTAATCAGAATTTTGCTGCGACATTCTGGTACACATTTCTGTTTTGCCTTTTAAGGTAACTGCTTGAAAAGGTGGCTGCCATAGAAAATACCTTTTGCTGTAGGAATCGGTATCCAAATCAGTATTTTATTTTCCATTATTGTACTTTTTTTTATTGCAGAATATCGTTGAGCACCATTTTAAATAGATTTGTACAGCTTTGGACATCAGCCTGATACTTGCAGCAGTAGACTATTTTGAAAAGTTTTTTTTTATTTATCTTATCTATAACGTAAAAATGGAATTGAGATTAAAACTGTAAAGAATGAAAAAAATAATCGGAATTAAAATCTGTAGTAACTTTACTAGCTGGAGGCTCTAAGAGGCCTCGCCTTACTCTTTGCAATTGCGCATCGAATCTGAGGAGCCAGTTCTAAATAATTTCTTATCTTCACAGTTTTGTAAGATGATGTTTATTAAAAAGTCAAATAACAGTGAAAAAACTCTTAAATTAAGCTTTAGGGTCTAAGTGAAATAAGTAACTATATTTTTAACTCCTTAAATACTAATTTGAAACCTTACACTTATTAATTTTCTAAACGTATTCTGCACAAAATGTTAGATAATAGCTAGAAAACACATTGACTTTCCCTTGACCGTTAGCGAAAACCTGAAAAAGCCAAGTTTAACAAATTTCATATGACACAAACAAGCTTAAACACCTCCAACCCTGGGCCGCTGCTTTCACCTGACGGTTCAGAACATTTAGTAGCAGCAGTCTCCTGCTTCCAGGTCCGTTTATAATTGTTTTTAATTTGCGGTCATTATTTCTCTTTTTGAAGGTTACTTGAACTCGTGGCGATAACACACATTTCCGCACTACATCAACGTAAATGTAATAGAGAATTCATAAGTTTAATGAGCTCCTTGTGCAGTTAAATATGCACGGTGAAACTGAGAATCGAACTCGAACTTCATCTGTCATGAGGGCATGGGCCTGATTTTCATAACTTCTTGATACGACTATAATCCCGACAAATGAATTTCTAAACTCAAAGTAATCCAATAATTACTTAAATGCTATAGCGAGAATTATCTCATTTTAAATCATGTAAAATATACAAGCGTATACAAAAGCTAACCATTTTCGTTAATAAACAAACATTGAAAGGGTTTCTATTTTGGGAACCTGAGCACTTCTTGCTGGCACAAGCCTGACCGATTTGTTTCAGTTCGCGTTTTGGTACCAACCGGGAGCATATTTGTCACAATACTATTGTTAATGAAAAATTTCATATTACTAATTAATAATTTTAATTACTAAAGCATAAATATCACGTTAACCTGCGATGGAATATTTCATAGAATCACTCCAAATCTGTCAATGTAATTATGCCATTTAAATGTTTGCAAAATGTGTAAAATGGGTTCCCACCCTCCTTAAGAAAAGATTTTTTTTTTTTTTAATTTTAATCTTGGATTATCATTTTAATTTGCAATATTAGAACTTTCTACTTTTGTGATTCATAATTTCTCTCCATGTGCACTAATATCGTAAAAAGATAATCTGTTATTACTTTATCAATAGTTATTGCAGTCATTTGAGATTTCTAATTTCTGCTGAGGAAAAATTCGCAATACAGATACAAAATGCCTATTAACCTATTAACTGGGTATGACGAAATATTTTAATGCAAAACGAATTGAATATAAGTTAATTACCCGGTTAATAGGTTAAATATACAAGTACAGGTATAGGTATGAACTATTGGTAGAATAGAGCTGAAGTTCATGACACGCGTGAGGAGAAAATTGGTGAGGAGGTTTGATATTAATGAGTTATAAACATTTATACATAGCATATTAATACCAATCAGATTCCACGCAAGAATCATGTCGATGTGATAGAACATCAAATCTCGAGATAGTTACCAAAATCTTACTCTATTTATCTTTTTAAGCCTTCCTGCTTTCGAATACTGATCTGTCTATCTATGAACACAATCATTCAAAAATGCAAAAACCTAGAGGATTAAAATTTCGTGCGTTGTTTATTGTTGTAAACAAAACGATTCATTTCTATAAAATTTTGGGTGCTATCCGTCTACGTATAGCCATTCAAGTTCTTGCGAACACGATATATTTGGGAGAGGGATTATTTAGATGTATCAAATTTTGTAAAAATTTTTATCACCAAAATTGTACTCCTGAATTAAATTTAGAAGAAATCTGCCTGCGGATTTACCATCTGGCTATTCTTTTGAACGAGAATACAAAAACTCTATTACACAATAAATAAGATAAAATAAAATTTCGTACATAGTTTTGCCATCATAATATTAAACTTGCATTATACGCAGCTGCCGTTTGACGGAAGAGAGACGCCACGGAGTATAAACACGAATCATGCAATGTTAAAAAGTCAAGGGGAGAACATTTCCAATAGTTAATGTAAAAATATGGACGTAAAAAATAAATCCAAATTGGAGAACTCATTACTTTGAAAAACAAAATTTTCATCAAGAAAGATTATAGAATAGCGTAAAACTTGAGAAAAGATACATGATTCAGTTAGATTTTGTTTGGAAACTCTAATTAAAATAAAGAGGTGAGTATACTGAACAGTTTACCTGTTTATGGTTTAAAAAAGTAACTTCATACAGTTCCCGATTTAGATTTTTTGAAAGTTGTCTTGTAATTGAAAACAAAAATTTCATAAACTTTAGAATAATCTTTTCAGATTCGCAATATATAACCTCAGATCATAATTGGACAGTTTCTTTCCAGTGACCACCGCGATCACGAACTGCTACTGAATATATCGCACACAACCTTGACCAGAGGAGGCACTCAATGAGGGAAAAGGACAATTTAATTCCATTTTTGCCCAGATTGCCGCAGAATAGGACAGACACAACCCGGAACCACTTGGAAACATTGACAGATAAAGAGATACTCATAAGAAGTCACCTCCTCCTCGCAGAGTGTTCCGTCAGATTCTCGCACCATCGTTTCCTCACTTTAAGAGCCAAAGAGGGAAAAATTCATCAATTTTTTTGGGTGCAAATCAATTGACGATGAAGTTCAAGAGGTAACAGTAATTTTACAGTCTTTCACGTAAGTGTCATAAAACAGCGACTTGAACATTCCAATGCAACGAATCGTCATCTAGTTTTAAAGTATACTCAATAGAAAAAGAAGAAAATCATTTATTTTTTTTTTAATCATTACACTACGTTTCTCCCCCTTCCCTCTCCCACTGCTTGAATAAGATTGTCAAGCGAAATGTGCGAGCGCGTCGAATTTACTTAATCCTTTAAAAGGCCAGTTTTTCTCTAATCATGGTATATAAAAATATTTTTAGGACTGAGATTGACTTAAGAAAAATAATTCATTTAGTTTATTAGATAAATTTGATCTGAATTATTAATTAATTTGATTAAATAATAACCAAGCAACAAATAAGAATATATCATTTTGTGTGAGATAAAAAATTGAAGCATTTAGGATTCTATCTTTATTGAAAAATCCGTGAGAAGAAGCTATGTAAATCTTTCATTATTTAAAATTACACGATAGTTCTACAGAAGTTTTTTATGCGAGAAAAACTAATATTTAAATTTATAGAGTATTAATTAATTAAACGTTGGATGAGCATTAGTTAATAAAAGCAAAATAGCTGAAACAACAAGAAAGCTATAATGTTGTAAAAATACAATGACTGAACACTTGTAACTGGTTAAATAGATTAATGGCGACTCTTTATGAATACGGCTCTACTGACTGAGCTGACAGAAGGGGGGGGGGAGATGCACCGATCGAACAAGCGATAATAGCAACAGTACATACACTAGCGATTTTATGAAAGTAATGCTTGTGCACGCAAACAAAAGTATCAAAAAAAGGGAAGGGGAGGAAGGAAAAAGTAACCTCAACCACCTGCCACTGAAGGCGCGATCGAGCGTGACGTATTGTGAAGGTCTCGTTACGTATTGCTCTCGCCACATCGTGAATTGCTTCATCTCAGTAAATGCTCGAAAGACCGTTGTTAAAAAAAAAAAAAAAAAAAAAAAAAAACGTTTTTACATATTTTTATTAAACATGACTTATTTTGCGTTCGGTAAGATAAAATTTCCATTCATTTCCTCATGTGATAGGATTCTGGAATTTTGTACTCCTGTGTGTTTTCGACAATAACCCTCTCTAAATATATTTTTTAAAATTTAATTATAAAAAACTAAAGTTGACCTCCATACATTTTGTGTCATTTATTGACAACAGTTAAAAATTTGAAGTATTAACACTAACGAATAATAAAAACTAAAATTGAAATTAAAATAAAATCTAATTTTTAGTATATAAAAAAATATGTACTTAATATTATTCAGATGATGACACCTTTTAATCAGATAGTGAAACTGAATCAGTGGCGTAAAGAAGGTTGCCCTCCACTCCCAGATCCACACATGAATTTGACTGTTTTGCACATGCATCTTTCTTTTGATACCAAACACTAACGAAGAATCACTGCTACAGTAGACTCCCGATTATCCGCGCCTGCCACACTAAGTTTTTTTTTTTTTGCTTCCAAGCAAAGAGAAAATGCTTCCAAAGAAAGAAGCAAACACAAATGACTGATTTCTTCAAAAAGGTGTAGTTTTACAGTTATGCTTTTGTAATTACATAATACATTACAGTTTAAAACAGTACATATGTATTAATTTTTCGGTGCATCCTTGACGTCTCTCGTAAGTTCAAAGCACTTTTCTGTTTTCATTAACAAAATGCATTTTAGGTTAGTTTTGAGTGATATACTAAAATATCAAGCTTTAGTTAAACATTTCCTGCTGTTTATTGTACATAAAACGATTTTTTTCAAAGTTGGAATGACTGTTTTCCCTTTTGCTATACCCGTTTTTGGCTTTTTTGCGGATTATCCGCGATTTTTGTTATCCGCGGCGGCCGCGACACCCAATTCCGTGGATAATCGGGAGTGTACTGTACTTTACTTTGTAAAAGTTTTAAAAATCAGTCACTTTTTCTTAAAAATTTTAAGAATTGAAGCTAGCATTTCTCCATCCGATATTCTAACGCTATTTCAAGTTTGTTTGTTTTTTTCAGTAATTTTTTAATACTTTTTCCTAATTTAAAACAATAATCAAAATACCTTCAAAATAAGTCCAAAATGTTAATGGTCCACTTGCAAGAAAGTTTTGTTTCTCTCCCCCCCCCCGAGTCTTTTTAATTCAAGATTTTAAGATACATTTAATCAAAATTTTAAGATAGATTTAATTAAAACGTATCTTAAAAAGTAAGCACCTTTAGAAGAAAAAAAAATGAGAAGAAATATTACCGTAGTAGTTTTGATGACAAAACAATGTGTTAAAATAAAATTTACAAAATTAGAAAAAAAAAGATTCAATTTTATACAAACATAAACACAGAATATCACTAGTAATTCATAAATATTTTCAACTAACATTAAAGCGAAGATACATAAAAATGCTTTTTTTCCTCTCTTCTTTCTGAAAGTTTTCATTGGAAATGTTACTAAACCATTTTCACTGAATATCTAAAATTACTTTATTACATAATAATTAGCTGTATTAAGAAGAAAAAATACACCGCCCATTCATTAAAATTTCAATTCCCTGAAAGAAGAAAAAAAAAAAAAGAAAAAGCAAACAATTCAAAGAAATAAAAATCTGCAAATTTTATTAACTAGGTAAGCAGAGTTATCTGTTTCTTTTTAGAAATTTTGCTATCTAAGTTTTTGAATAGTTTAGTTTCCTCACAAATAGCTTTTCACAACACATTAGATTTTGTTAGCAGAGGTTTATTTAAATTGCTGAGCAAATGCATTAGTTTTTTAATTTCTACATTTTCCTTTTCTAAAAAAGACTTTTTTTTTTTTTTTTTTTTTTTTGCGGGATGAGATCAAGAAATTCAATTCTAAATTTCTTTCCCTTATGTCACTGACAGCCGTTTCTTTAGTTTAGTTTCTTCCTCGAAATAAAAAAAAAGGGTGATTTTTCTTTTTCGCAATGCTCACTGCTTTACTTTCATTTTTGAAAGTCTACCATTCAAATTATTCATTTTTAAAAATTCACAGTAAATTACATGTATATTTTCATGGAAAAAAAATATATAATTTTTGCACACTAATTACTTATATTAAAAATAAATAAATAAATTCATCCTCAATACAAAAAAAGCAACTTAGAGCAATAAAGCAATAACGACCTGAAGTTCCTTAACAAAGTTAACCATTTACATTTCCATGAATGCATAAAATTATCCCAGAAATTTTTTCCTTAGCTAGGCAAGAAAAAGAACATGATGGAAGATCTAAGTCAGTGAAAGGGATATATCTTTTCTATACTATTAGTATTTCCCTAAACTGTGAAAAGTTTTTTACCGTTATTGCCGGACTTAATGTCATTCCAATAAAAATGAAAGATCAAGTATGGCAAAGAAAATACATTTATAAATGTATTTTGGTAGACCTAACGCGATGAATTGTTTTTTTTATTCAGAAAAGAAGAAAAAGCAGCTGAATAATAATAATAATAAACGCACTTTTAAAGTCCACGTATAAAGGACATTAAAAATAAACAGATTTTTAAAGACTTTTAATAATGCTCCGTGCACTATATAAGAAAAAATAAGTGAAGTACAGTCCGTCTGTAACAAATATTAACTCCTATTTACAATGATACAGATTTAAAATAGAATTCTAACCAAAAGCTTACAAAAAGTAACGTGTTAGCAACAAAAACTAAGGTCAAAAACGATTGAAATTGGAAGAATAAAATGCGTGCAAGCGTTTTACATGATTTTACTTCGTAATCGTAACTGTAAAAAAAAAAAAAAATGACTTTAGCTCATCATACCACAGATTTAACTGGACAGGCGATCTAACCTCGAGAAATAAAGCAGTCAATTCAGAAGCGCGAAGAAATATATACGTACCTGAAAAGAGAGAAAGATGTGTTGCAACAAAAATCAAGAGTCAAGCATACATACAGCAAAATAATAAATATAAGCTGAGAGAGAGAAAAAGTGACTTTCTGAGTGCTGAATCGAATTTACGAGACATAAAACTTTCAAAAGTCCGAAAGAAAGAAATATTTTTCTTGAAATGATTCTTAACTACAATGTAAGGCGTTAGAATTTATTAATATTATTTTATCTTTATTTCAGTCGAAATGTGAAGTTGAATATTAATAAATTCAAAGTAAAAGAAAAAGCATACTGAGAATGATTGCACAGAGAATGCATTCACGATCTCGCAATTCAAAGCAATAGTTTTTAAGTATGCAGTACACTCCCGAGTATTCGGTTAGTGACTATTCGGCTTCCGTACTATCCGGCCTAAATTTCATTTTTTTTTTTTTTTTTTTTTACATGAGGAAAGCAAGACATTGCATTAGCAACATTGCCAAAGCATTGGAAACAGGCGCCTGCTACAATCCTCTTACGTGCGGTATGCAAAATACAAGTTGTGACAGGAAAGATTAACAACTAAAAACGAATATCTCTGTTTGTTTTTTTTTAAATCTAGAATTTGTTATTAATATGAAAACATCTAGTTCATACCAGAATTTTTTTTTCTAAATATAATTTTTTTTCCAACCTCCTATAAAACTGAGATAAGTAATGTTGTTTTTAATCGACAGTAATGAAGAATTTAAAAATTTTAATTACACAATCTTGAAAACTCCAAGAAATCTTGAAAATCTTGAAATAATAATAATAATAAAATTACATATTAAAAATAAGAAAGCTTATTTTAGAAAACTCGATAAAATTTTATAGAATTTAAATAAAGAGAAATTATCTATGTAAAGAAATTAAATAACCACTTCCTCAAATGAAACTTGCATGTAAAATTTCAGATCGGTACAACAAAATGAATGCAATTAAATAAATCAAGACAATCAATCATTCAATTGATGATTTTAGAAGGAAAAATATAACTGTTGTAAAAAGGAAAAAAGGGGTAGAATTTAGTTTGTAATTATTCGATAATTTTGCTTTAATTTTTTTAGCATGACTCCCAAATTAAACATTAATATTCAAAATGTCAGCATACTGGACTCCTTCTGTATTGGTAAAATAATGTAATAAATACAAAAAAGTTTAAAAGCATGCTTTTATTAGTATAACCACAAAGGAGTCACATGCCCTCCAGGGTTAGTTAAATTATAATAGTCACGACAGCATAAGTGGAAACCTAATAGGTTTATTTACCTAACTTATTCATTGACCACCTCCCAATCCATTTAAGACGAAGTATATTCTGTCTTTGAAATAGATATGACACAAACCTACACTACTGTTTTACTCACTACAGAGTCGAGAATTCGCTTTTTTTATATACCAATTACACCCTATTCTCCAAATTTTATTAGCGTTAGAAAAAGAGAAATTTTTTTTAATCAAAAATATTGGCGTCGAAACAAAACTACACCATCAGGAGCTAATAGAAAGACTAGAATACAATTTTGAATATTTTATCATTTATGGTACATTTTAATATTTCATGGATGTTTTGGTGTCTACTTCCTTTTCATATTCAATAACGCTTAATAATTTAAGACTATTGTTTTGACTTCCATACTTTTGATAATGAATTCAATTATCAAAAATATGGACTCAATTATCAAAAATATGGACTATATGATATATTTAGATGATATATTTTGAACACAAATAAAAGTGTATAAAATTTGTATATCACTTCCAATTTTCAGATTTTAATATTACATAATCTATTCTTTTAGATATTTTGAAATTTTAAAATCAATCAATTAAAATCAATATTCAATCAATTTTTCTCAAATACTGAAGCAAGTGGGCTTACTATATGAAATCAAAATTAATTCCAAGCAATTAATGATTCCATTATTAAGTTGTTAAAACATCATACTGTCATCAGGAACAATAGACAAGAATGCGAAGTTTCAGAACCTTCATGCATCTGCAAGTCAGGGAGAAAATTTACTGCAAATTTCCAACTGAACCGATAAGAAACAAGGCAAACAGAAACGAATCCCCTCAACAATTTTTAACTAGTCTACGCTAAAAAAGTAAGCACTTTCCAATGGATTTCAACACTCGAATATATAAGGATATAACATTCGAACTACGAATCATCGCGATTCCAACATTATCAGGTTGTTTTTCAAACGGCTCAACTGAAACAGTTGATGGCTTATTTAAACTTATTGAACTTATGAGATTTGGATTAGAAGGAAGATTCAAATTTTTAAGTTTTCGTACCAAATGAATATCCGAAATCGTTGTTTTTTTAAAAATATATGTCAGTAATTGATATTAATTTTAAAAAAAAAGGAGGAGTAATCAGATATTTAAAAAAAGAAAGGCACGTGAAGAATTCTCTAACTTAATATATAAAACATTAAAGCACAAAATATGAGTATTCCATTTACTATTTTATAACTTATTGACAGTTCAATATCACAAATCGTATTAATGTTCTAAATGAGCCAAACGCTTTTTTGTTTATCTCTGGCTAACCGTTCCAGATTCTCGGAATGGTTTTTTTTTTTTTTTTTTTTTTTTTTTTTTTTGCTTATTTTAGCTGTAAAAGAAACAGAACGAAATATTCCATTAGGTTCCCCAAAAATATAATTTAATCACTATCTCGTTATAACGTGAAAAGAGGCAAAATACAATTCCAGAATGTATGAATCATCTGTTATGTTGATGGACATTTATCAAGAGCTATTAACGAATGAAGATTCTCAAGATTTTATACATGAAGGTATTCTTGATTGAATGTTAAGATATTTTTCTCTTACCGCATTTTATGAAATGAAACTTCAGATAATTTCATTAATGATCATCAAAAAAGTCAAAATCGTTAATATTCAAACTAAAATGAGATTTTGTGAAAAACAACCTGTTTCTCTAGATACTACGAAAGGTTTATAAAACAATATTGCTTTCTGGATACTAAACCAAAAAAGCAAGAGCCAACACTCAGATTTTATTAATATTCTAAGGAATTACAAAAGCAATTGGAATTCCAAAAGCTGTGCACATTAAAAATTGGACGCGAACTTCCTTCAGAAGCTATTTTTAAAAAATTCAACTACATAAAATTTCGTCTTTTTTTTTTTTATTTATAAAATAAACCCATTTACATATGCTAAAAAGCAAAAAAAAAAAAAAGGGGGGGGGGCACCTTGTTTGAAACCGATGACATACCCGGGATACACAGAGAAAGGACAATCAATCTACATTACTTTTTAAAGCCAACTTTTAATAATTAATTAACTTTAAAAACATTAAATCTAATTCATCTTTATTAATGTGAGTTATTTACTTATAAAGCCATTCATATATGTGGACTATTTTCATGTTATTGATTTGAAATTCGAGATAGTTCGGATGTCTTGTCTACATTTATTTAAGGTACAAAACTGTAACTAAAACTTTTAAATTATGGTGTCACATTACTCAGGCCACAAAGTTGCTCTTTGTGTTTAAACCATTATTTGATTCTTAAATGGAATGCATCTTGACAAATCTTGAAAGAATTTGTTTTGGATGAGTATTTTTTATCAAATGGCGCACTTTCTACGCTCTTTAGTGCTATATTTCCAGTCTCTCAAAACACAAAATGTCCATGCGCTGCAAAGGAGACGGTCGCAGTTAAAGGGTTGTGGCGTCGACCATATGTAAGAAGACATCCATCTGAGAGCCCGGCGCCAGCCAGACCACCTGCACCCCCTTAATGTGGTGAGGCTATCGATTCATTAAGTGGAGGACAAAAAAAGCAAGAGGAGGAGGGTTGGACATCCCGCCCCGATCGATACCGAATTTTTATTCGTCGCTCATAATGCAATGACCTCGCTATTGTTCTTATAGTGACCGACAGAGGGCGTCCTGCATCTCGAAAGGAAAAGCTAGGGGACAACGCATGCTCAGGGAGCTAAACTAAATCTGAATCAGTATGAGCGAGAGATTGTTGTCATATGTTAACTTAAGTGGTCAAATCGATGTAAGAAGAACCATTACGCAGTGGCGTAACCAAATGATATGGGACGGAGAGCCTCAAATACTCAGAAGAGGGGGGGGATTGAGTTCATCTATATCAGTGATTATAAAAGCCTTTACTTCAGTGCTATTCGACAAGATGTTGATGTTCTTAATACCTTATCAGGCGCTTATTTTTCAGTCTAGACTCCTAAATCTGTCCTACACCATAGAATCTACATACATTATATGGTCCGGATGAAAATTTGACACTAAATTTGTCCATTTAAGCAATCAATGATATAAAACCAACGATTTAAAAATAACATCTATTAAAATTGGAAACACACGATTTTTTTTTTTTTTTTTTTTTTGTATTATTCATATTTTAATTCGCATAAAATGTCGTTTGAATTCAAAAGATACAAGGAGCGAAAATAGAAAATAAATGGGAAATAAAATGTTAAATGTAAATTTGTTGTATTTTACCATTTACATTTCTATCGCATATATTTAATATCAACTTTTTAAAATAAAACAAAAATATTATAATATAGTGAACCAAAGACAAGTGTTAAAAAATATCGAATTTTATTTAAACGAAAAACTGAAAACGAACTGTTAATTATTTATTATCGCAATACCATAAAAAATATCATGTGTAAAGAACAGCTTCATTTATTCCACAATATATATAGAGAAGGGGGTCAGTTTTGAATTTTCGGCATCGATTCTGAGGGCGTGCGCAGTAGCGAAAGTTTTTCTCGGCAGATCGCATTGACTCGCCTTATCGAACCATCTGCCGGACCGCGCATGCACTGTGCGGCGATTCCCCGAAACCTTTCTGTCTGTGAAGTTCGTTTCCCTGCACAAGCATGGAGCGAACGGGGAAAACGCAATTAGGGATAAAAGAAACGTTATCGTAAATAAAATAGGAGCAGCAACATCCCCTAAAATGGTAGCCGTGAATTTCATTCAGCATCGATGCTAAGTAACTACTTGTAGCTCTGCCAGTGACCTGGATGCGTAAAAGGGTAGGGTGGGTTTCATACTTAACCCATCCCTGGTAAAGCTTCGACCGAAAAGGAGAGTTCTCGCAGTAAGAGATTTTTCTCCAGGCATGAATCGTATGAACCCTAATAAAGTTCGTTCCAATAAGCAAGGAAATGTTAAAAAAAAAAAAAAAAAAAAAAAACTCCGTATTTATTCTCATCATTTAAACACTGAAACGAAGACAAACAAAAGGTCATTTTCAGGAACTCATTTTTTTAAATTAATACTTTCACTATCCAACTTAAGTTATCTTATTTATCATTTTTACTTTCCCGCATGCGAAGTACAGTAAAATTATAATCACCATTCCGTAATCATTCAAAAAATGCAAACTCTAGATTTTGACGAATCTTCATGTTTCAGAACTCCGTGAGATCCCACATTTTTAGCATTATGCCTGTCTGTGAGAAAAGATAACTTAAAATTGCTTTGAGCTAAACAGATGAACAGAAACAAATAAACGCTATAACTCAAAAACGCAAGGACTTAAATATATCAAATTCGGTATGTGATTTTGTGAATACAAGTGTAATTTGGAGTCAAATTTTTGTTTCAATCCGTTGGGAAAAACGCACCTAAAGCACAAATTTATTTTCGAATATTATGAACTGCATGCCAGGGATTAAGCGTCAAAGATCACACAATAGATTAAATAAAATTGCTAAACTCGCATCAAAGGTTAATATTTCGTAACTATTGTATGCTGAAAGCCCTCCAAAATGTTCTCTGTTATAACACCTTTATTACTGAGTATGCGAGAAAATATTAGGAAGACCACGCTCTCCGGTTTTTCTGGTAAAAAATTAAGAAATTCGGTTATTAAAAATCAAAGAATACAATATTTATTTCGCAGAGTATGAAACCATATAAAATTAAGCTTAGGCCTTTCCGTCATGAACTTAAACATGGTCTTAGACTGCATGTCAAGCTTAATAATTTAATGTATAAATGGCATGATGTATCTTAGGCAAATATAACTAATGATTCTATCCAAGCTGTTTTTGCCATATAGAATATATTTTTGGAATCATTTTATGTCTGCTTTCATGTTTGGTTCATCAGGTTCTTTTTCAGTGCATGAATATATTTATTGTGCATATTTATTTAAAATTGCGCGTTTTAAATCCATGCACAATCTAAGACCTTTTAGAGTCTTCAAAGCTTGGGAAAAACAGTATGCCTTTCTGAAAGACTCCGTGCTCATTTTTTGCTGCCGAGAAAAAGTGTGAAAATAACATTCCTACACATGAATGTATTTTGAAATTTGTTTATGTTTATATATATATATACACACACACACACACAGTTCAACGACGGTGAAATTTTTAAAAACGAGAATAATGAAAGTAGGAAACATCATACAGAAAATTTAGATTTTTCATTTTTAATCAAATTTGATCGCTTCCGTGAGTAACATACATCAAATTATCGCTTTTAAACTCATAAGAACAAATTAATTATTTAAAGATGTAGTAATTCAATAAAAAAATTATATAAAATTCAGCATGGAGTATTTTATGTACTCTTAGTTAAAAAGGATAGCATATCCCCGAAACAGAAAGTGTCATTTAATTAATAGAGGGAAAAAATGGTTAATTACCAAATCAGTAACTGCCTTGGTTATAATTCTATTGTAAAAACTCATCAATACTAACTCAATTGCGACTTTTTACTAATTAATACTAAATTATTCAAAATGAATTAAATAAGGAATGTATACGTTATGGCGAATTATACTGCACCGAGCAAGTGCTGTAATACTATTGCAGTATTACAGCACTTGCTTGGCAAGTAGGCGAATTGCCACTGCCTTAGAACGAATATATAAACGACCCCAATATCCGCTCTGCCTAACCTTATTCTAAAAGGAAAGAAACTACACTTACTTGACCGACTTCAACAGATCTTCATTTAAAAAACGGCATCCACTGCATAAAAAAAAACTTTAAAAAAATAGCACTAGTAAGAACCACACTAATTATACTGAATTACCCTTCGGGTTCAACGGTTGAACACAAATCACGAAATAATTCTTTTCCTTTTAATTACACAAAAAACGCACCGAAAAACATGCTGCGCTCAAAAGTTCAGAGCACGTCCAATCTGAAACCGAACCCCACAAATATTTTCAAAGATATTTTTAGAATTGCATCATCCAATTCCGAGAAAGGAAAAGCAAAAAAAATTACAAAGGGGGGGGGAGGTATTCTTTATTACTAGTAGTAATTCTAGAAAAGACGTTTAAATCTGGCAACGTTTTTGAATGGTCTATGCAGGCCATAATCCAGTTTTTAAAACCAGTTCCCAAGAGTCGCCGATAGCTATACTGGTATTTAAAATAAAAAAAAAGGGTTGAAGTAAGGAATATATGTTAAACTTCGACCCAATTCGTCTGCCCTTCACAACTGGTTTCGGCGGTTTTCAGACGAAATTAATATTAAATGCAGGTCTTTAGTAGGTTACAATGTAGTCAGGAAATATCAATGAGGAACAAATATCGGTTTCGGCTCAATTTCTGAAAGTGAAACATCTGCGTTTCCATTCACAAAATGGTTTTTAAAAAAAAGTTGCAGGCTCTGAAGCAGATATTTATTATGGGGCCTTTCGTAATTTAAACTCTTCAAATTTTGAAATACTTATTCATTCTTCATAATAATGTTAATGAATTTTAAAAAGCATAATATTTAGTTGAGAAATAAGTTAATAATTATCGAATTTTTATTTGATCCAACTTTTTAACTTTTTGCACATTAACAATCTTTAATCACTAAATGAACCTCCTTATTTCGAGCTATCATTTCAGAAATATATCACTTCTAGTCAAAGGATGTTAAATAACGAAAAGTTCTCTTGTCCCTTGACATGACTCAAATAACATTTTATTAATTTTAAATCTGAACACTCATTAGTAAAACTAGTTAAAAATATTTTATTCTGTATTTATGGAGCATTTTATTCTATATTCATCTTTTAGCCCTGCAGGATAAGAGACTTACTGTGTGTTTGTAATAACAGAAATGATGGTCCCAGACATTTTTCCAGTCTTGGCACCCTTCAATTATTCTGCTGGCTACATGCAGCTAATTACACATTGCAATAAAAGAGTAATGAAAAATTACTTGGCATAACAAAGAGGTCAGAAGAAACAAAAGAGGGGGATTTTAAATTTTTAGCCAAAGATATGTAGAACGTCAAATGCATTTATAGGGATTTTTCACCCTCTCAACGTGATTTGAAACATCAAGTTTTAGTGCAAGTTTTATTTCTCTTTATGCTTTCCAATAACTCTCCAAGCAAGGGGGGGGCAATATTAGAACACATATCAACTTCCAATGAAAGAGATAGAGTAGAACTTCGAGAAGATGCATTTGAGATTCTGGGCACAAACCCAGTAAATAAAATTTTAAAAAAAGGGAAGCTATAAATAAAACCTCAAATTTGTTAAAACAAGGAAGTTACATCAACAACGCTTATTCTCAGATAAACAGGAAAATTTAAATAAATGAATAAAACATAAAACTGAACAGATTTTCTTCGGTATGGAACGCATGAAAGATTTTATAAAACAATTAATTAAATAGTTAATTATTAATTAATTGAAAAATATGTTTCCCGAGGGAAAGTAAACAAGCGGCAAGCGTCCAAGATTTGTTAAGCAAAGTGTTTAATTTAAAATAGACACAACACTGAAAACAAAAATATTTATTCAAGATTTTCTTTATTTTATTTTTTATTTTATATTATTTATTTATTTTACAATCAAAAATGCATCTCGTTTGTGAAACGAATCGAATGAAAATCGCTTTGTGATTTACTACTAATTATAAGTCGTTTCAAAATTTGATTATTGCTTTTAACAGTCAGCGTACATTTCTTTTAGTTTAGTTTAATTATAATTGATTTTAAACGAACACGAGGGTTATTAAATTAAGGGCGGCCTTCGCAATTTTGAATTGAGGTCATCGGAACAAGGGTTTCTTATCTACGACACCTGTAGCACGACCCTCAACATCCGATTTAGTGAGCATTAGAATCGACAAACCTTCGGTGGAATCTAGTTTCAAACCTGGAATTCTCCAGTCTCGACTTACCACCTCCGTCTTAAAAAGTGAATGCACATTATACACTTGTATATTATACGGACAATGAAATCTCTCGATACACTGCTCTTTCAAAAAGGATTAGAAATCTTAAAAAAGGAGGAAAGACAATTTAATATCCTGTTATTGGGAACATTTTCTCGTTCTCTATATATTAAGTAATGATTTAAAAAAAGAAGCAGCGATACAAAGATGAAGTTGAGGTAAAATAAATATTAACATTCAGAACATCTTATTAGAAAATTTTAACCGTTTTTTTTTTTTTTTTTTTTTAATTTTATGAATGGAAAATGGCAGAACCATTAAAATTAAGAAATTTTGAATTTGTCGACTTGTGAAAATAAAAAGACGCCTGGATGAAAAGACTAAATAAAGAATGCCACAATATAAGTGTAAAACTTTGTAGCTTAAAACAACGAAAATACTTCTACGACGATTTTAATGATTTAGAGAAATAAAATTCCATTTTAGTCTGCTTTTAAATAAAGTTACGTTATCTGATGTATGATTGGCCAGAGAGCTCCATTTGTAGCATTCAAATATTTATGAACTTACAATGAACATTTCAATATTTTTAAGCTCATAATGATAATATTTTGTAACTGTTACTGCATTTCACCCTTTAGTTGTGATGCTTCCTCAGTTATATAATTAGACAGTAACTTCTGTTTCGGAAACGTATCGTCGTATGATTTAACTGAGAAATCATAAAACAATGGGAATGCCTACACATCATTCATCATTTTTGTCTAGAGATGGTAACATCTGTCAATGAACTTTATTTCAAATCATAAGCTTATGCTTCGATACCCGAACACTACAATAAAAAAGAAATTAACATTTGCATTGCAATAAACAATACTTTACAATACCTATTACAAATTATTATTACAATTAAGTAAAATATATTCGGAAATTCAATATATTTATTAAAGAATCTATTCTTGCTCAAGTAAATTATCTGAGCTGCATTTCGAATTTTCCAAAATAATTCTAAAATGTTGGCGGCAACCATTTTTCAGATTCGGAGGAAGAAATAATCTTTTTTTTTTTTTTTTTTTTTTTTTTGTAAAAATAATGCTATAATATGATAATAAAATAATGCTTCGTATAAATAATGCTATTTGAAATTATATATCAATCTATCCATCTAATAAAAGTGATTTAAAATTTCTGTCGTCGATTGCTTGAGAGAGGTACAGGTTTAGAAATAATTTATAACATACATCACTTCATATTCAAAGATGTTTCAAAATAATAAACTGCTGCAGGAAATAAAAAAAATGGACGTTCAAAAGAGAAAAATTGAAGGCGAATTGAATTCCAAGTATGACGATCGTACAGAAAGATACATTCTTAACTTCAATTTCTTCTTAATGTATCAATGCGTTTAATCACGGAACATACCTTTCGCTTCGACATTTCTATATATTCACAAAATTGGTCCTGAAGTGTGCGAATCCATAGAAAATTATGAATGCCAAATTTGAAGAAAACACTTACCTGCAAAGAGAAAAGACACAAATAAATACAAAGCAAGACTCATATATTAAAGACTTCAAACTAATTTCATATAAAAAAAATCAAGCAATTTTCTGAACATAAAACATCAAAGCATGGGCTAGCTCATGCTGCGTTCCAGCTTACAAAATATCTTTCACCCTAACGCAGAAAAGGTAATTTTTAAGTAATATAATAATACTATTTGAAATAAAAAATGTCTATATAAAAAATTTCATTAGATTGAGAACCATTATTCAGTACCCCTTAATTTCATTAATGAATATCAAGTCACTAATGTTAAAAAAAAAAAAAAAAAAAAAAAAAAGATTGTTAAAGATATTTGAAGCAGTTATACTTAAAAACTATAAGCTTAAATTTCAAATTAGTTTATAAAATAATTCATATATTTTATTTTTGAACCTTCATCGATTTTACTCAGTTTAACCAATCAGAAATAACAATAGTCATCTTGCTTTTTAGCACTGATGATTTGGTATCCGCCCACGATATGAACACTAACTAGCGGGTTTTTTCACTGACGAGCCTTTACACTGTTTAGCAATGATATATAACATCATTTTATATTTGTATTTGTTAAGAAATCTGTTTATCGTGCGTCCTAGAAATTGACTTCTTCAGTCTTGCAAAGCCACTCCTGAACTTGTGATGTATAGAATGAGGTGTAAAGAAGAAAAAAAAAAAAATTGGGGGGGGGGGGCTGTTATCCTCTGAAAGCCAAAAGGTTACAGTTAGATCATTTTATGCCCCTACATCCCATTATATTGTGGTGCTAAATATATAGTTCAGGAGATAAATGGAGATTCTTTTTCAGTGCTGGAGACGTGTTAGAATTGACGATTTGAGCAAAAGCTTTGCATATATTCTGTGTAATGCACTCTATGAATTTCTTCAGCATGTCAGCAAAAATAGCTATTTGTTAACTTCGAAGTATTGATTCGAATTTGATGTTAATAGTGTCCTGAAAATCGATTTATTACGAAATGCTTGATGATAAAAAAGCTCTTCTGGCTTCCCCACTTGCGATGTGCTTTTAATTTTCAATTCTAATATTTTTGTACCCTAATTAAGAATAGGCATGATTTAAACTTGGCATCATGGAAACCTTTACAGTTGATGCATTATTCCGGTTCTTGATAAAGTCCGAGATGCATCTCACCACAGGGATAACATGCGTTTACTTGATCGTTTATACGTTACTTGCGAAGTGGGAAAGAGTATGAAAAAACACCTGCCATGAAATGCTGTATCCTCTGATTTATAAAGCAAATTTAAATTGAATTTAGTAGAACTACACTGTTACCAGCTATGACAAATTTTGTTTTAAAAATCTTCTCACTCCAAAAACGACCAAGTAATTTTTGTCCTGAATTTCATGAGCCAACTCTCCCAATAGGGTTATTTGCTGGAATATTAAAAATCAGAAAGATAACTTCCCACATACTATTTGTAGTTATACCTATATCCATAAATTTTTACAATGACATTAGTAATACAACACAAATGAATCTTTAGTTGTCAAGATTATTTTTTCTTGGTTCGTGTATTTTATATTTTCTGTGGAAGCATATTTATTAACGTTTGTAGTTTTATTACTTTTTAAATAATTGTTTTTCTGAACAGAATTTATATTTATTTGAATAAATTTGGTCTTTGAACATCTTCACGATTCGCACAAATAAATTTAAAATGCGTTTTATCAGAAAAAGAATTTCTTAAATGGCACCAACAAATGTAGATGCCCTTGCCTGTGAGCACAAAAATAAGGAACAAAACAAATCAACAACTGCACTTCAAAGAAGCACACAATCGAGAACAGCAAGTTGGAATCAGAAAAGGCAAAGAAAGCAACCTCACTGAACGCCAGTTTTCAAAACTTTCCCAGGGCCACTCCAATACAATATACATAAATTTCAAAACGATCCTAGACAGAGGAGACCCAATGTCAACTTCAAGCAACGTCACTTATTAAAACTAAATCTCTACTTAAGTAGTTTGGAGGGGGGGGGGGGGAAGGAGGGACAGATGAGGAAAGAAACTGAAGGAAGTAGAAAATTATATATAATATATCAGAAAAAAAGAAATGGCTGAATGCCAAACAGAACATTAAGAAGATTATTCCCCATCTTCCCTCCTGTCAGACTAGAAAATGAAAATGGCAATTTGTGCTCTTACACTTTTCCGGTATATTTTTGAACTGAATTTAAATGCGGTTTTACAATCTTAGAAGAAGACTCAATCCCAAAAAAAGTTTTTCAAAATTCAGCAGCTAAGAGGAGAGGAGATTTCGCAATAAAAATCTTGGGATGTGCTTTTTCTTTTTTTCTTTTCTTTTTTTTTTTAATGGAAGAGAAATTGCTAGATATCTTTTTAGTAATGCAATGAAACACTGTATTGTACGCAATTTTATGCAATGAAATTCTGTATCGTATGCCATCCTGTCAGAAGAAATAACCTTCCGTTATTATATGTCTTGTATTGCCCCTTTCTCATCCTACAATGTCCTAGTTTTTATTTTTTTATAATTAAATACCAAAAATATTATTTTGCATGTCTTACTTCATTTCCACAATATGGAATCCTCACCATTTCCTTTTCCTTTTTATACAAATAAAAACAATCGCGTAGATTTTGGATAATTTTACAATTTAAAAACGAAATTTTCTAACTATGGCAAATCTATTTTGTTTTAAACCATTACAGCAGAATGATACTTTAAATCTGAAAATAACAGGAAAAAGAAAGGCATTTGGCTTCGGACGCAGCGATCCGTGATATCAAAGTTGTGTTGACCAACTTTACGAATGGGGGATTGAAGACGAGGTCTAAATGGACGTGAAACCATAATCAACCGATTCTGAGGAGTGCAAGAGATAATCAACGCCTAACAGCGAATGTTTTTAAAAAAAGTAATCCTGTAAAGGTTATTAAATTGCACGGGATTTTGATAAAAATAACAGATGAAATTATTTAATAAAAAAAAGCATAATAAGCAATCCCAATTCATAATATCAAGATTTTCAAAAATAAATCAAAAACATTAACATTGATAAGATTAATCTCGCATTCACAGATCAGACTACCTTCATTTCGTATTCAAAGTTTATCACAAGTTACAGGGAGAAACTGTAAATTCTAAAATAACGTCTATTATTGAATTATTAAAAAAAATATTTGTAATATGTTTACAAAGATTATAACTATTGTCCATAAAACAGAGACATGAAAAATAACACGCAATAATTATTTCTTCACTTCATATTCCATTGCCTTGTCTGCGCTGTCCCTAATCTTATGTTTAATTATCAGTAAAAACAATGTATATTAAAATACTTATCTTTTAAATATTAACATAGTTTTTATCAAGACATTTAAAAGGACAAGAAACAGTATATTTAGAAATGCATAATTTAAATAAATAAAAAAGTAGATACATGTCTAATAATTTTTTTTAACAAAACAACGAATAACTGACAGCATAATTAGATTCAAATTCACTGCTGGCAACGTATCTTGGAAAAGCTTTTCGAAATCTAAATTATTTTATTTCGAATCTAATTAATTTTCTGTCTATTTGATTAGTTTTATTTCACATAAAAATACATATTTGAGTTTGCCATTTTTATATACATTATTTATACACTTTCAAATACATTATCTTTCCAAGACATCAGCTTAGAATACTAGATTCACTATTAAGCAATTCTATTTTATTTTATTTTTGCTTCTTCAAATTTCACATTACAAGCTGAATCAATAAAGTCTATCAGGAGATGGCAAATAGAGTAGTAGTTCTACAATCTTCTACAACGACCTTTCCCCTCACTAAACAAATTTTTAAAAATTATCCCTACTTTTAAAAAGAAGTCGGATGAAATAAAAAGAATAGAAGAAAGAAAAAAAGAGGGGGGGGAAGGCTCATCATCAACAATGCTAATGGGAAATAAACAAGCCGTTTCTTACACACTTAACGTCAATGGATGAAGTGTCTGCAGAGGACAGAACAATACGCTGGGATTCAAGTAATTATGGCGGGAATACAGGAAGCGTTCTTTTTCTCGCTTCCAAATGTTCTGACGCTTTATTCTAAATGTTTTTATTTACCGCCAGTCTGCATTTCTCCTTTACTTTTTCGCAAAACGTCATGGGGAAATTGTACTGCGAATGTAAAAAAGCATTAAAAATTCAAATGAATCATTTCATTTTTGAAACCGAAAATACATGCAATGGAAGGCGGTTAATTCGAGCTTTTTTCTCCGGTTCCTTGAATTTCATATCACTATATTAATTAATATTAATTATAATTATAATTTATTCTAATCAATACAAAATCAAAACTAAAACTGTTTTATCCTTTTTTTTTTTCTGTCCTTAGTGATCAGAACAATTTTACTTGAGGACTGCGCTGCAGCACAATCTATTAACTCAAAAAATATATATAAATACAGTACACTCCCGAGTACCAGGCTTAATGTGACGGAAAGGAAGGCCGGATAACAAAAAAGCCTTATAGACCGGAGTTCTATAAAGTCGCTTTCTTTTAGATGTGAATTTTATTGTTTATTTTCACGATATAATTACTAAAATTATTTACTTAGTTTTTGAAGCTACTATTTTTAAATGACTGTCTTATTCATTAATCATGAGCTACTTATAAAACTATTAAATGTTAAAAATTGCCTCTTTTTTCACATTTTTTCCTTATTAGACTCATTTATCACAACTTTTCTAAATTCGAATTTGTGGATTTATCATTTTTTTAATCGAAGCCGATGCCCCACTGTATATCAAAATAAATTTTCTTCTCAGAAAAAACGTTAATAAAAGAAATCTAAAAACATCTTTTTATCCCCTTAACCTTCGTGAACGCACTTCATATGAGGACAGAATTGTCGCTTCTCAAACTTTAAAGGTGAAATAAAACCATTAAAGGACACTTTAATTCTATAACAAAAATTACACATTATCAGCAAACCCCCGAAATATTCCGTTGATTATTGATTGAATTAGTCAGACAGTGCATTCCTAAAATGGAAGTTATCATCTAATTAGAAAATAAAAAAAAGCAAAACAATTAAGGAGTTAATAGAGTCAATTCAAGCTCTGATTATAAAACCCAGACAAGAATTTTAAAAATGCGCAATTACACATTAGAATGCATGCGTAGTCACATTATACATGCGACTGTGATAATACATAGATTAACATACATATGTACATACTTTATTAATTCAATTCAATTTCAAATATTTAAATAAAATTAATGTTCAGAGAGAGAATACATTTTGTCTCTCAAATTTATAATAACATAATTAAACTGTAATTTTAAAAATATAAATTCTCCAAATGAGTCATTTTATAGAATTTGATATTTATAAAATACATGCGTCATTTAAAAAAAATATTTCATACTTTCTGAATTATTATTTTTTTAAATATTTTCATCCTTTCTGAATTATTTTTTAAATATTTCGTACTTTTAGAATTATTTTTAAAATTAAAACAAACTTCAATCCATCCTTAATTTTTAAACAAAAAATATTTATAAAATAATAAGTCTTTCCTTCATTTATTACCTTTTTCTTAACTATTTCTAATTGCTAATAATTTCGAATTTTAACCCTCTGACTGCATAATTTTTAAAAATCACTATTTAGATACGTTGTTTGCAAATAAGCTCAAATATTTTTCAAACAAAATGAACAGATACTGCATGTTACCGATAATAATATGATATAATAAAAATCTGTAATCGTAAAAATAAACACTCTGAACTACGATAGACGCGGAAGGCAGTTAGAAAATGGGCTGATTGCCAACTCGTGGAAATCGCAGCACAAGTAGCTGTAGGTTAATGAAATATTCTTACTATAATATTTTCATATACAGAATTATATTTAAGAATATGCCAAAAGTGATTATAATAAAATTCTACAACATTACATTCAAAAACAGAAGGAATATGGTCTTAATATCAAAACAGTGCATTTCTGTCAAAAGCGGGAAGACTGTTTGTTTGTCCATGTTCACTGCAACACGATAATTCAAAAACGCTAAGAGCCAGTTGTATGAAAAGATAAGATATTATTATCAGCCCAGTGGATCCCTATCAAATTCCAAACGGACGAAATGAAAACGTGCGAAATCTATGCTCAGCTTTCTTCCCAACGTTAAGAAACACAAAACGTACATTATGTTGACATACGAGTGAAGTGGAGAATACATCTGGTAGTTACAGAAAATAAGCTTTAAATATAACTGAAATAATACTTTCAAACAAGGACAAGAAGTCACAAATTAATTTACTAAAACAAGGCGGGGGGGGGCGTAGCAAGAAGACGATTGCCTTATTTGACTGTACATAAAAATACATCAAGCAATAATAAACACTAAAAGTAATCTCGTTCCGACTATTTTCTACTGCGGATCGAATACAGAACATCCCAGTAAGCACGGATCGATCCACCCACAGTTTTCTCGCAACAACAATCACTTTACGACATCCTTCTTCTCCACCCCCTCTCCCATAAAGGCGGACACCCAAAAAAGAAGTAATGGAAACAGGATGGAACCGGACGTAGAGAGAAGCCTCGCAAATGGGGAAAGGAAGCCTCACAAGTCGCCCGGGCCAGAGAAGACACAGGCCTCACTTACAACGAGCAGGAGAAACTTCGGTGCATCATTAAATAAAAGATCACTAAGAAAAAGGAAAAAGACCTGCATCACTCTTTTCTCCAATAAAATGGACGCGGTAACCTAACTGTGCAAGTTTCATTTCGAGTATTTCTCTTCTTCTGACCCGAAGTTTCGAACCTTTCTTATTTTTACTACGAAATAGTGTTATCATCTAGCTATTTTCAATATTTCAAACATCCCATAAACTCGAATAAAACCTTCGACCTGTAAAATCATATATATATATATATATATATATATATATATATATATATATATATATATATATATATGCGTGCGTGTGTGTGTGTGTGTGCTCTGTAAAAATGCTTAAATCAGCGGTTCCCACACTCCGAAAGAAGGAATCAACATCTGTCGGGAATTCTTTTAAAAGATACTTATAATTCCTATCCCTATCAGAATCTCACATTATATAATCACTGGGGATAAATATTTCAGTTTCTTCTGCTCTTGTATCGCTTGTGAGTGGACGTCAGTTCGTCCTCACTTCTGGTACATAAATTATGGCTCCCACAATGGAATAAAAGCGACGCTTAAAAATTCATATATATATATATATATATATATATATATATATATATATATATATATATATATATATATATATATCTTAAAATTAATAACAGCTGTGACCATAACAGTCAATGAAATAAGATTATTCTTTATTTTCCTTCTAGAGTTTTTTTGCTTCATCTGAGAACGCTCTCTCTTTTTCGCCTTTAGTTGCATTTGATTCTGGTTATTTATCTCTGCTGTTTTTAAACTGTTAGTCTCTTGATATTAAAAACGTGTATGTTATCCCCGTCAATTTCTCAAATGTTTTCAAAAAAGCATATCACTTATAAATTGCGGTCAAAAATGGTTGAGCTTGTGAGTTGGTAGATTGCAGACTTAGAAAACAATTTTTAAAAATAAAATTTATTAATCAATTTTAAGATTTCTACCGTCCAATTTTCGTCATCCTATTTACCATTTTCTCCCACATCTTGAAAGGAACAAGTTATTTTCGGAAAAATTTGTTTTAGATATTTGTCCATGCATTTTTAAACCTATGTTTAAACAACTGCCACACGCTTACTTAAAAATGGTAAACTCGGATACCATATTCATCTAGTTTTCGCCATTTCTGAAAAAGTTTACTAGCAGTTAAGATTTTTTTTTATAAGTTGGCTTCTTTTTTTTTAAGACAATTTTTTTTACTCACATGCTATACATGGAAAAAAAAGTGGAAATTAATGAAAATAACAGATATCTTTCGCCTATATAGCAAAGGACAGTTCGGAAAAAATATTCAATTCTTAAACTTAATATTCAATATTAGACCACTGAATGTGGTATTTTTTATTATTTAAAATTTTCATATATAAATAATGGATTCTTTGGTCTTTTTTTAATTCCCTAATTTTGAATAAAAAATTATGGCAAATTCGAACAGCTAAAAATTGCCAGTGATATATTCACTAAAAGTAGAAATCGGCATAATGATGGGGGGAAATTTCGATTTGGAAAAACCATTTCGAATCCTAGACATCAGATAATTTTACAAACCATTATTAATATTTCTATGCATGTAAATTAAGCAATAAATTATAAATTACAGCATATAAAATTCAAGCAATATCCCTAAGTACAAATGCTTTTGTGTCGCAGCAAATGAAAATATTAATTTTACCACAGTAATTTAGAACTTTCATTTGAAAATGAAACAAACTATCGTTTCATGTCCTGCCGTGATGCAAGCATGCAGTTGTGTTGTTTTCATGAGCTATTATCATCATTTTTTCACGTTTCCGCAGCAGCATCACACGGGGGAAATAAGCGAATGATTCCATTGTGTATTCAGTCACCAAAAATTCACTCCCCTACTCTTGGCACGAATCTATGAATTTTGAATGCCAGCGGTACATGCAACGGACTTTTCAATGAATATTAATATCCCTTCACATCAATCGAGTACACGTACTCTAATGAAATGTCTGATGAAGATGAGAATTAACTGCGACCGCTGTTTAATATGAAGTGAAGCAGACGGAACAATTTTTTTCCCCTTCCACGAGTTGGCGGTAGGCCAATGATAACGCTTCACACTCAATGTCTCTATTTCCCAGAACAATCGATGAGGATCGCTTACCATTTATCACGT
The DNA here is from genome assembly GCF_947563725.1 of Argiope bruennichi. Classification (NCBI taxonomy): domain Eukaryota; kingdom Metazoa; phylum Arthropoda; class Arachnida; order Araneae; family Araneidae; genus Argiope; species Argiope bruennichi. The sequence continues at coordinate 132,709,169 of NC_079154.1, read as the reverse complement.
GATGAAGGTGAAAATTAACACACGAGAGCAAAAAGAACGTTTCTAAATACCGATTTCTACATTCCCTTCCTATGGCGGAGGAACACTCACGTCCGTTAAAAGCGGAAACTCTGTAGTGTGCCCTCATTTAATGGAAATTTTCTTCCTTTTTTGGATGTGTGCCCAAACAGAAAACATTTTCAATTATTTAAAGGGAATAGATTTGAAATGAATTCAACCATTCGTAGGCAGGAATAAAAAATAATCAGATAAAGATCGCCGACAGCAGCACATACATTACAATTACATCAAAAGTTAAAACTTTATTCATTTTATCTCTTAAAATAGAATTTTACCAAGTACGTTTGTTAGAATGGACTGAGAACAAGAGACAATAAATAAACGTTTGGACTTGATATCAAAGAATTCGAAAGAAAAAAAATTTAAAAACTACTCATTATCTGTATCTATAAGGATGTGGGTGGGTGTGCGTGTGCATGTTGGCGCTCTACAAGCCATACCGTTTTACCTACAACTATCAAATTGGCACATGTATATCTTACATATTGGGAATAAAAACCTTGGAGCAATTTTTTTTTTTGAATTTTTGATTAGAATTTTAATCAATTAAAAATTAAGCGAAATATCGACGCTTTTTTCGCTGTAACTTCCGAAAATATTACAGCACAAAATTGATTTTTACAGCACAAAACTGATTTTTATATCAAATTAAAAAAAAATTATCTTCTTAACCGCTTGTTTTACCCGAGTGCCATACGTGCATCGATTTATCGAATTTTGTTAGTTGTAAGCAAAAAATAAACCATTTATAACGATTACAATTCAATATTAAAATTACTTCGAATACACAGATAGATAAGTCAAGTATTCAATGGATTTCCATTTGAATCAAAATAAGAAAGTATTCCCAAAATAGAAGGTCTCATCTTATTAGATAGTAAAGGAAATAAAACAGTTATGTGGGTTAATGATACCAACGTTTTAATTTTATAAGTTTCTATTATCAATGGGTTTTTTAAAAAGTTATTTCGCACAAAATAAAATTCAACCTACAAAAGCATATTTAACATGCATGGGGAAACAATTAGCTTTTATCAACGAGTGGCCATCACATTGGCAAAAGCTCAAATTAAAAAATAAGTTAAATATATTACAAACCTAGAAAAGGGTTACCTTCAGCACGTATCTGTATGAAATGAAATAAATAAGAAATATAATAATTCCTAAAAAATAAATGCAAAACAATGATCTTCTACAATATTCACATTATTAATTCAATAGATCAGCTTTATTTAAGGCAAACATGGTTTGCTATATATCCTTTCAATTCAAGACCCAACGGCTAATTTGCAAACCTTTAATAGCAGAAATGAATGTGTTAAAATGGTCTAAATGAAACAAATAATTATAATTTATATAACTCGAGTCAATAAATGCTCTAATAAATTACTAATCATTAATCTAATAAATGCTCTAATGTTTAGTTTTTATCTAGATCTTCTGCTCTGTGAATCATAATTAACAAAATATTCTTGAGACACTAATATTTTAAATAAAAATTATTGCACTGTAATCAATTAAATCAGTCGCTAAAACTGAGTGATTTATGAAAATGATACTCCAATCAGCGCCCAGGACTTTTCAAGACTAGTAGACAAATATAATTCCAAAAACCTTCACTCCTCCCACCCTCCACGATTTGCGAAGGTCTAAAATGTGAAAATTTATTAAACTTTTCAAGAGGAATTTTTTTAAAGGGTGTATTATTTCCTCTCGCTTGGTATACTTTGAGAAACTGGAAACAAAAAAAAAAACCCTCAGATGATAGTAAAAAACATGATATTAGCTAGCACAGAGAACAATGAACCTCAAAAATCGTAATGTTTAGCTCTTTTACGGCCATTTCTCTTCGCTAGAAATAAAGATCCAACAATCCATTTATGGAATCATTTATGTAGAAGAACGGATGTTTGATGAATACTCTGGCGTGATTGCGAGATCTCAACTCGAATTCTACTGAGCGATGAATGAATTAATCTGCAATTTCATCATTCATGGTATTTTAACAGAGCGGGGAGAGGTGATAACAGTGGAGGAGGAGAGAGGGAGAAGGAGAAATTCGTTTTCCTTCAGATCACTTGCGAAGAACATGACTGTTCCAAAAAGAATTACATTGGCATGCATTAGAATTACGATATCAATAAGAGAAGGAGAATCTGGGAAAAGGTGAGCCACTAGGATAATGAGAAAAGATAGGTTTATAAAAAAAAAAAGTGGAGCAAGACGTTCAAAGAATCAGAAATTGTTGATCATATTATAAATCATAGAAGTGAATTTTCAATTCAAAAAAATGAACAACGAGAGGAATTTGCTCTTTTACTTGACGATTCGGCGTCAATCTAATTTTACTAATGTACTTGTAAGGAAGTTTCAGATTCAACAGTATTTGCAATTGTCTTTGTATAGAATGAATGTATAAAACTCGTGTCTGTACAAGTATAAAATTCGTGTTTGTATAAAACTCGTGTCTGTACGAGTATAAAACTCGTGTTTGTATAAAACTCTTTGTATAAAACTCGTGTCTGTACGAGTATAAAACTCGTGTTTGTATAAAACTCTTTGTATAAAACTCGTGTCTGTACGAGTTTTAAAGTAAGCATTTAAAAGATCGCGTGATTCAAGAATCAAAATCATGTTTTTTGTGTATAAATAATCTACGTAGTAGCCATAGCTTTATATATCAACCAAAATTTAATTTAAGATACTTTCAGCTCTAGCTGCTTTGTTTTCTATATAAATCTCTAATTTTTTTACCATGATCACTGAGTGCATTTTTTTAGCATCAAAATTCCCAAAGGTATCGCAAGATCAACTAAATCCATCGAGTTGTTTGCTGAAGACAGCTATGATACATTAAAGGATTTCTCCACGTTAAAAAAAATTCTAACATTTTTCCTCTTTTATTCAGAATTAAAACTTGTAAAGATTAGTATTTTATATCCCATATTGATTAGAATTAAGATGCAATAAAGTTTTTGCCACACTATTTCTTTTTCTTTTTCCCTGTTGCAAATATATTTTTTTACGAACTCAGAGAGTATTTTGTTTAAGGTTTTATTTCTCACGTAATTCAAGTCATTCCTGCTTTTTATAATTTCCCTACAACATAATTCTATCTATTTTGCAAAAATAGAATTTTAACTGGGTAAATTATGTCTTCATTCCGTGGCAAATTTAGGCATTAACATTATATATAAAACTAATTATTTCTTAAATTTAATTTGTATAATTATTTTTAAAAGCGCAATATGCTTAATGTAAATATTTAGATAAGGACGAACTGTAATGTCGTTATCGTAGCCAATATCATTGATAATACGCAAATACGTAAGAACTTGAATGAAAGTAAAAATATATTTAATCATATTGAGTTACAATAACATTATTAATTTTTTAATGCCATCTAATTATTAACAGAAAGAAATTAAAGTTCTACAAATATTATTAGTTTTTGTTTTATGCTTTTACAAAATTTACATAATTTTTCTCAGGCTTTTATTTTTATTGATGCAAGTGTTATCTATTCAATATGTTTTTTTGTTTATACACACACATTATTATATATATATAACAGCACTCTGAAGTTTTTTGGAGGTACTCCCATAAATATGTACTTTAATAATTATTATGAATTCAGTAGATCTGAGAGCTCATTTAAAAAAAATTGTAATAGTAAAAAAAATTTAGAATTTTCATTTGTTTAAAATTTTAAAACAAATTATTAAAAATTAGTAAAGAATAAAATTTTCGATTCCATGCTAACTTTTATTCCCAATGATCTAAGAAATATAAATCACTCGAAATAACAAAAAAATATTAAAATTTAGTATTTTGTAATATTCCCAAAAATTTAAATGTTTTATTAAATTTTGAAATAATGATGCCAGGTGGCTTTTCTTTTGCCAAAATCAATTTATTAGCACAATATGCAAAACGGTCACAAATTACTTTTAATATTACCGTCCCAACAATTTTTAAAAAGAGACACTGTGTAGCTTTTACATGTTACCATCTTATCCAACTGTGTTTGTATTTTCGCAATGCACACAAGATTCTCTTGGTTTGGTTTATAATTCAGAAAGTTATTTCATCTATTCTTCTATATTCATCAATGCAACTGTTGATATGACAAAAAATTTAAATAATTCCTGCTTTGATTGCGTGCTCCTGTTGAACAGCCTAATCCAAAATGTCGGAATGCAAATTTTGAAGAACCATGGAAAGAAGCATTTTCATATCTATCCTGCTTGATGCAAAGTTTGGCAAACAGCAGTGTATACATGCATTTATGAAATTCTGCTTTTCAGTAAATCATCTGCATTCGAAATACTCAACACAAAAATTGCACAAGAAACACTTTAACACTTCAATTCCTAATATTGAAGGTAATAAATTTAAAAAATAAAATTTCCAAAATTATATAAACTGTTCGATGTATCTGAAACTAAAACTAAAGACGCATATTTTAATTTGATACTTTCAAATATATCTTATAGGAAAATAAATTTTTAAAAGCTCTTAACATTTTTACTTTTTTTCCTGAACATCTGCATAGTTGAAAGACTTCTGTTAATATTCACGCGTTCGAAATTTATGACATGCCACTATGCTAAGCGCTATAAAATGTACTCACCCTCTGATCGGAATATCATTAATAAGAACCGCAAAAAAATATGTTCAGTAACCAGATACTGAAATGATGTTCCTGTTAGAAGGTTAGCCAACAATTCTGAACTAAGAATTCAAAATTCGCAAAATGTTTGCAATTAATGGCCCATTAAAAAAAGAAATAAGGTCTATAAGAAAGAATAAAGGGCCTAAGTGGTCTAGAGGAAATGCAGTGAACCAGCGCAGGTTAAAAATCCAATTCATTAAATACCAATCGCATTTGTAGACACATTAAATCTGAAGCCAAGGTTAAACACTCTCTTGAAGATGTGATTAGATAGTTTGGACCGAAAGAGGCCGCTTCAAAAATCGTCTTGGTTATCCGATCATAGCTTAAAATTGCAAGCTGTCCAAAATAATCCTATCCTTGATTGAAAAAGATACACTAATAGGATTGAACTTAGGAGAAAAAAATCAGAAATATTAATAACACATTTTTAAATACTAACAGATATATTTCAGGGATATGGCACATTTTAAATGAAAAGAATAATAAGACAAAAATATGATAAAAAGCATTAATCGGAAGAAAAAAAAACTCGTATTATGGATACCGCCAGCAAAGCCAATGCCTTCTTCAAATATTTCAACCAAGTTATAAATAGAAATATAAGACTACACTAAAAAAAATACATCTAAAAAAATAGCTTTAAAAAAATTCACGAAAAATACAAATACAAAAAATTTTTCCAGTATACGAAAGAGAAGATACAAAGTTGTAATCCAGGGAACGATAAAAAGAGAGAGAGAGAAAGCCATGAAAACTTAAAGGATAAAAAAAATAATAAAAAAGGGGCAATCTAGCCTTAGCCAAAACGGCTATCGTGGGGGTGGGAAACGAGCTGGCCAGACTCCAGCTTCTTCAACTTTCCGTCGCAGCGGCATGGAAACCAGGAAAATAACTATAATAATACAGGAAGAAGAGCGCGCGAGAGCCTTAATTTGATTATGGCGTGTTTCACAAAATCTTTCCACCGACGCCGCTGGGAGGCACTGTCTACCATTTTTTTAATAACTCGGGATTTAAAATATCTTTTAGTGAATGCTGTCTCAGTTACTTTTAAGTACACAATGTCAAATACCTCGACACATTAATAAATCTAATAAGTTTTAAATAGCCCTGAGTTCAAAGAATACATTTTTTTGGAATTACATCTGTCATCTATCAATGTATTAACTCTTAAAATCTTTTTTCAAGCAGTGGAACCAAAACAAGGAAGGAAAAAAGAAAAAGAAAAGACAGAAGAAAGAGAAGAATTAGTTTTCTAACATAATCAAAACTACCTATCCCGCTTTTTTTTTATGAATGTATTTATATAAAATGAATAACCTATTTTGTTTTGTTTTTTAACACTGGCTGCATAATTATTTAAAATCACTATTATATAATTCTTTAAAATCACTTCTATTTTAGATGCGATGTTTGTAAATAAGTTCAAACAGTGAACCGATACTATGTTACACGATAATAATATAACATAATAAAAGTCTGTAAACGTAAAAATAAACACTCTAAACTGAGAAAAACGCAGAACAGAAAACAAAAACAGAAAATGGACTGATTGCCAACCCGCGGAAATCGCGGGATGCTCAGCTGGAGGGTTAATTCTATACTATTCCATATTCCGAAATGCATTCGGACAGAATTTGGCATGCCCCTTAGTACCATGAACCAACGCTATTAAATAAATTAAGAATGTGAAAAGAAAGAAAAAAGTAGGAAGTTTTCTCCACTTTTCAAATTTTTAATAGTGTAATTTAACCGACAAAATAACATTACAGTATCTCTTTGAAAAAACATTTCATTTTCAATGATTTATTTCATTTCTATATCACTAGTTATCGAAATTTTTAATCATTTTATTAAAACGTAACGTATTAATGTTACATGGTAAAATTAAACTTAATTCACTGTTTAATCACATTCATCATTCGAATGCTTTTATATTATTAAAGCTAAGTTGAATTCTTCGGATATTTTTATTTTCTTTCTTTGTTTCGTAGTGAAAGCGCTTTAAAAATTGTTGTCATTTCTTTAATTGTTTGACTCAACTGCGTCTAAAATAGCACGTTTACATTTTCTATGTATTTAGTTTTAAAGTCGCATATCTTTTTAAAGATTGAGATATTTTTTGCCTGAATTCGTTAAATAAGATTTTATATTAACATGATTGAAATTTGTCAATTTACAGCATAAACAATAATACACCCGCTCATATCCAGACTTTTTAAAATCTGTGAAGAAACATTTTCATTTTGCTTTGCATTTTCTAAACATTGTTTGTTTGTTTTTACTTTCTATGCTAGAATTTATATATATAATTTTCCTGTTAACCATTACTGTTATACTATTCGGACTAAAATCAAGTTCATAATCCAAAAATTTGATTAAACATTAAAGAAACTGAGTATCAAGCATCTACAATAGTACGAGAAGGCTAAAGAAGGAATCAGTAAAATATTTACGTAAATTAAAGGACGGAAGAAAAATGGGAAATCTAATACTGCTAAGTTCATGAAATGGGTGCACAATGATTTCACAGAACTGGTGGTCTGGTCTCTATTAGAAAAGTTGCCGTGGTGGTAGTTTATCCTCCAGTTGTCTGACTTCGTCAGACAATATCCATTAGACCGTTGACCCGGTGAAAGTCGAGGACCAGAAGGGGGGAGGAGTATATATCCTCTTTGGAAAGTCCCAAACAGTGCAGGATGTGCTCGGAAGAGGCTTGATGAGCGTGGCATTTAGAGCAGACTGCAAAGGTCTTTCTGCCCTCTAAAAACGAGAGACTTTCAGTGTGACCGCTTGCCAATCTGGTTACTGTCGTTCGAAAGACTGTCACAATTGAGAGCAAACGAAGAACCCGGCTCTTTGCCCGCATACCAGTGATGGCTAAGAGGGATCTTCCACTCCTTTGAAAGTTCAGCATTAACTATGGATTGATGTTCTAAAAAGGAGAGGGCTGAAGAGGAAGATTTAGAGTGGCTGCAGCCCTCTTTGGCCAAGCTATCATTGCCGTAAATGTTAACGTGCGGAGGGATCCACTGAAAATGAACATCATGGGACTCTGAAATAAGCCTGAGCTTGAGAAGGATAGGAATACTTGCTTTATCTCCGACTGTGATCCAATGTGGAGGTGTTGAAGGGAGCTGCGACTATCCGAAAGGATCCAGAGGTCCCCGAAATCATTTTCAATAAGAATAGCTTCTAAGTCATGTTCAATAGAAAAGTTCTTATATATACAATTAACAGAACATACGTACTACTTTTAAAATATTATAGCTTTAATGTTTAACAAATTGACAGAATCTTGGATATAAAGTTTTATCTTAACGATTTAATCGAAATTAAATATAACCAATAACTCCGGCAAACCAACTGGTAGCCAAAAATAATTAGTCAGGCAATACATCAATTCAAAGCACTGTATTTCTCCACAATAAATATCCACCGAAACAGATAATATGAGAAGACAGAAATCGCACATTCGCTTTTATAAAAGCTTAAATAGCCTGAGTATTGCCGGCAAAAATAAAAAGTAATGAAAAAAATAAAAACCAACACAAAAAGAAGAAAGTATCCTTCCCCCCAGCAGACACAGTGACACAGAACTCATACTGGTTTGGAACTTCCCATTACTTGCCCCAAACTGGGTTATTAAGGCTAGGAAAGTTCACTGTTGCCGCGGTGCGGTAGAAAAAAGTAAGCGGGAAAAAACTACAACTTTACCTGCTACTACAAAGCTCTAAAAGCATTTTACGCTTAACACTACCGTTACAAAACCAGTCACTGTGACTCAGATTAGTCACGTGAGAGTGCACAAAATAGGCTTTTTCTCTGTCTCTCAAGTAGGAAGAAGGGGGGGGGGGAGAGAGAGAGACTGAAACTACTACTTGACATGCGGTCGCGCCCGAGTCACACGATCCGCCCATTCCGAAAGAAACTGAAACCCCCGTCTCGCGCATTCGATTTTCACTTCTCGCGGGAATTTGGTTCTTTCGAGAATCGACGGCAGTAAAAAGCATTTTGAATTATTCATGTCATAATTTGTAACGGAAATACAATGAGTGCTCACTCCGTGAAGATGATCCTCTTAAGATTCCACTTAAGAAAATAGTTCCATGAACTTTTGTTGCATTGTTTTCAACAGGAAAAACTTGAGAGAATAGCTTTTTCTCCGGCATTTAAAATGCATTTTTGTGGATTACTTCAGTTTTAGTCCCGCCTTTTGGTTAGGAAAATAAAACCTTTTTTTAGCAGGAAAAAATGTATTAACAATTGTAATCGTATATTTTTTAAAGAAAATGAGGGAATTTATAAATATTTTACAGATTAATAAATTCGAAGAATTCAATCGATTTTCTTCAAATTCTGCTCAAAAATACAACAGCACGAAAAGATAAGTTTCCGCGCGATGGTTCCTTCAAAAGTAATAATATAATCAATTACTTTATTAATTAAAATATATTTTCATACATAGAAAAAATATTTTTCAGAACATCATCCCTACTAAAGAAAAACCTTATAGATATTTTAAGGCACTATATTCAATTGCCATTTCGGAATTTCGCTATTCGGTTTAGCGAAATCGTACATCATTATGGGGGGAAAAAAACTATTTATCAGCTCTCTTAAAAACAATCGGAACAGTAAGTAATTATTTTCTGAGAAACTAATAAATATTTATGATTAAAAATGTTTAATTAAAAATAAAAATTATATGCTGCAAGAGAATTCTGTTTGTCACAATATTTTACATAAAAGTAGTTTTATACTTTAAAATAATATTATTTTTCAATAAAATGCTTTTATTGCGTTTGACAATATTTCTTTTCATTTTTTCGCAGGTCAATGTTTACATCACATAGCCGTCAAATGCTTATTTTATATGCTATAGTAGTTAATTTTATTACCTCACAACGTTGTTTGATATAATTATAAATTCTTCAAATTTTACTCATACAAATACATAAAGGTTTTAGTGAAGGTTTCATGTTAAATAATTATATAGTTCATATTTTATTAGCAAAATAAACCAAAATATTTTCATGCCAGTTACTTTCAGAACTGTAGAACTTCAGAAAGCAAGTGAAAAACCGACAGCAAAATTCCGTCTTTCCAAAGATCTAGATTAAATAAATGTGTAAAAAAATCTTACGAAATTCAATTATAAGTGATTATTTGTCAAACTTATAAGAAATCTTTGAAAAAAAATCCCAAAGAAGATATCCTTTCACAGGCTAATCAAAGATCAGCTCCGTCCGTTGGCAGCTTGCGAGTTAATGAATCAAGCAGCTATTTTGTTCTTCGAAGATAACTGGAGCTACATTAAAACTCGGAGAAAGTGAACACAAACAAACAAGAGCGGACCTCTGGAAACTGTATCATCCTTTTGCACACAGTTTCTGCTCTCAACGCGTTTGCGTTGACGAGTTTCCAAGAGAAATATCGAACTAGATAAGAACGCGCTATTTATAGACGATCAGCTTCCGCTCGTTTCAACTCCCCATACGGGACGTTTATTGCTTTCTCTCATGTGGAATTCGGCTTAAAGATTTTAGTGAATCAACAGGTTTCATTGTCAATATTTACGAAATTTTAGATAGAATCTAATCTCGGAAAATCTGTTTGTCTGCCTGCTCCTTCTTGCGTATATATGAGATTTACAAATCGTTTCGTACAACTGAAGTTCTTATTTTAGTTAAAAAAAATAAAGTTACACACAATAAAAGAATTTTGAGTTTTATTAATACATACATAAAAGTATTTTTAAGCATAAAATATTATTTACATAAATCATATAATGATAATTAAATTGCATTACATAGTTCATTAAGCATGAAAGTCGACACATGATTTTAACCGAAGTTTGAAAGTCTAGGTCTAACCATTCAGTTGGCTGATCATCCATCTGTGAACACCACCGCTCACAAATGCAACGATTTATATCAATGCATTTTGGAATGCGATTTTTTTTATATCAAAGTAGTGCGAAAAAAAACATACTCTAAAATGCTTTTTATCCAAGTATTTGCGTAAACGAAAATGTGAAGAAAAAAAACATACACCAAAATGCATTTAAGTCGTTGCGTATCTGAATGGTTGCATTCACAGACGCAGTCTAACAGACAAATAGATGGATGGTCAACAGACTGAAGGATTAGATCCCAAATTTCAAACTGAAAATTATATTGATTGGTATGAAGAAGCTCATGTCAAAATATAAGACAAATTTTGAATCCAGCCGGACGAAACGATGCTTTCAAAATGCACTTTACCATACTACGAAGCACAAATTGCTGTGTTAGTATACTAGAAAGTTATGAGTATGAACATCTCCGAGTTCATAACACTTTCATCGCGAGAGACGAGATAACTCGTCTTCCAGGAATATTCGCTATGCGCGAGGGATAAGACAACTCGTCCTCTACTCCAAGGTTTTCTATATTATTGCAGCGCATCTTGTTGCGCAAGTGTTAAAGACCTGATCAACTAACTCCCTGTTCTTGAACAGATCCTCTTAGAATAAAGTTCACGTCTCTAGGTTTAAGACATTTTGAGTTTTAACAATACTTCGTTGAGTTAAAAGTTTAAAGACGAAGGAAGAGAAAACAGGATTCGGAGAAAACTAAAACCAGATTCGGCGAAATTAAAAATTTCACCCCCCCCCTACTCCATCCCTTCTCCAAAGAAAACGAATTCGGGGGGGAACAAAGGAAATGCTCACCTCTTTCTTGCCATATAAATATTACATACTAAGATTAATTTCTGCCCTCCCCTTGCGGCAGTGGGTCAGAGTTCAGCCTGAAATCGAGGACACTGAAGGAAAGAAGGTTGAGTCGGTGAGTGGGGGAGTGAGAATTCGAAAGCGTTTGATGCTAACCTCTCCTGCTGCTAACAGGTCTTTGCGACCCAAAAGTCAGTGTCTGGCCTACGGATTTCGACCGAAACAGCAATTTAGAATCACTTTTGTATTCTGCAGACAATGCTAGGTTATTTGACAGAGAGAAATGGAGTAGTTAGTTAACTCTCCCACAGCTGTCGCTCTCTCGAAATAGCATGAGAAACGCACTTCCTTGGGGAGAATATTTCGCTTTTCTTGGATAACAACTAGTATTAACTTAGAATGGACACAATACTAATACGATCTTTCAATAGAACAATGGAAGTTCAAATAATATTTTTAATAATATTTATTTTTCAACCATCCTTCTAATTCATTTCGTTAATCAAAATTTCAAGCTGTTAAACCAAAAAGAAAAAAAAAATTGTTTTTGATAGAACTTAACAAATAATCATAGTTAAAACACATTGACTATCAACAATCAAACGAATTCATAACGAATGATAGGCGTCCTCAAACAAGCTGCAAAAGACCTGTTTACAGCCTAATTTGTATAGCCCTTTCTGTTTTGGAAAAGGCAAAATCCGTTCTATTCACAGCGAAAATTCCATTTCTTTACAATTTTTAGGCAAAATAAATGCCATTTAAAATACGTGTTGAAAAATATAAAATTTGTTATATCTGCTAATTTAACTAGAAATCCAGATTTGATGCTTTTAAGGCTGCAAATGCGATAAATTCCGAGTGTACACTGTTAGTGGTAGAACAGTCGGACCCTGTTCAACAATGGAGATAAATCGTATCGAGACCAGGCACGGGCTGTAAAGACGGAAGGAAATAACCAAAGAGGAAATATTTTGATTAATCAAGGACCAGCCATTGATTTCGACAAGGGAACTCTCCAACCATTTTGGAGTAACTTCAGAGGTGTCCGGATTCACCTGAGCCACACTACGATATCGAAAAGAACCCGATAAAAGGGTCCTGCATCAACTGACAGTCTCAGTGGTACACAGGAACGTTCAGATTTGTGAATCCCGTTCTCGAAAAGGAGGGAAACGATCCATTTCTCGTATGCATAATCGAATTTTATTTGAGATAAGAAAAAGATATAATATGGGCAAAGAATAAAGGAGGAACTTTAAAAAAGGTAAAAAGAGGACCCTGGTGGGTATTGATCACCTAGAAAGTCCTATGTCTAAGGAACCATCTCGAAATAATCCTTTAAGACTAAACAGTGCACAGGCTATTTAGAATATGATCATGAATTCTGAAGCATGAAAGGTTAACACTCGTGAATCATAAGAATGTTCTTTACATCCAAGATAACGAGTCGCTGCACACCGCGAAAGCCTAGAGGACAGAAATTCCCGAAATGGGATGAAAACTTCCAAACCACCATCTTATATGCCCTCCCGATCTTACTCCTACTGATTTCCACTTATTCTTATTTCTACAGAAACACTTGAACAAAAGCAAACCGGGCACTTCTAGAGGCCAAAAATGAGATCGACAGACTTCTCAATATAAAAGCTCTTTGATATTTTTTTAAAAATCAAACTATCTAAAAATTGAAGCAAAGAGAGTTTAATGTTATAAATAATGACGGAAAAAAGATATTTCTGGCTTCTTTTTTCTATATACATTTTTTTCAAAAAATAAATTTCTGGCAAGAGCATTGTTTTTCATCTTATAAATAGCATTTCAATTATTATTGTTGTTATTATTACATGGCAAGCTTATGCTTCAACTTTGAATTCGATTTTAATCCTATTGATAAATGAGTGACGAAGAAGTAACTTTAAAAATCCTTTATTAATAAAGGAATACCATGATTACAGGTTCAGATAGGTATCTTCGAGCAATACAAATTTCACCTTCTAATTCTCAAAACCACATGCCGTTTATTGATTTTAGTTTAAAATTTCTGTATGTAATTAATATGTAACAAACAAGACGGCGAATTGAAATATCAAAGCATTTAACTGCATATCATCTTCGAGAGAGTTGGTTACAGTTTCTTCAGTGTGCCAAAAATCAAAATATGCAAATATGAAGCACTTAACTTGTGGGTCAGTCGGCCAAAAAAGCACCGATCTGCAAGCGAACATAAAAAATATCCTAATAATTATGTTCTGAAATTTAAATGGTAATTTGAATGAGTTCGAGTACATGTCTCTTACAAATTAAATAAAAGAACAATTTTGAAGATAATACAATAAAAATAAACGAAGGCTCTCCAAAGCTGCGAAGCCTATGGGCAGTTCTTCACTTTGCCCATTTGATAATTCGGAGCACAAACTCATGATTTCAAAAAAAAAAAAAAAATCATGTAGAAGAGAGAAAGAGAAAAAAAAAGACTACAGAATCCCATTCATTGAAAGTGAACGATATGTTCTTCCAAGGCAGAATCCAGTTTCGCGAGCCCGCCTCCCCAACCTCCCACGAACTGGTTCCGTCCCAACCGGCCGATACACATTTCGTATGAAACAGAATCCAATTTTCTTTGCGCTCCGCTGCATTGTTCGAAACATCCCTTCGTATCTTCAGCGCATCTTCGAAAGGAAAAATAAATAAATAAACCATTGAAACCAAGAAAAAAAGGCTATCTTCCGATCGTCAATATTTGACTTTTTTAAAAAAGAGATAGAAACCAAATGTATTACATGTTCAGGTATTTTCTTTTAACTTCGAACAAAAAAGTAGTATCTACGTATTTCAAACTCAAACAAGCACAGAATATATCTTTCAAATCCACAAAGAAGGGTAATCATGACTCAAACTCTCCCATTAAATCCATTTTATTCCTGCTTAAACCTTCATTCCAACTCTTTACCATTAGATGACCTCTAGTTCATTAAGTTCATATTATGTTCGCCGGATTTCTGTCATTCATTATAAATACCAAATTGCAATATTTTTAATACATAATTGTAAATGCATTTATTATAAAGTATATTAATCAATTATCGATACACAAAAAAATTACAATATAAGGGTTAAACCAGGGAATTTTAAACCATAGTATTTAAAATTCAATTACAAAGAAATCACAAGGTCAAACGGAACTCCTTTCTACATATATATTATTTAGACCACGGATAATTGATTTTTAAATAGAAGAGAAAAATGAATAGTAAACATTTTCAACATCAGAGACAAAAAAAATTGCCTAATTTCGACAGAAAAACAAGGGGAGGGGGGGAAAAGGCTGACTAATATTTAAAGAACATTTTAACATAAAAATACTTTTTAAATTTCATTGACTTTTTTAACTCTTATAATTTGTCTTTTGCAATAAAAATTTTAAGAATGTAAATAATACAAATATTTATTGGCCTGATCTGGTGAATTGCACTTCGGAATCATTTAAAATCGTCTGTGCATACAGTAAATGTGGATAATTTAACAGCGCTCAACCACTTCTAACACCGAACTTCAAACAGAGAAATTATGTGTTCTGCAGTCATTTTCCTTTTTTCCACTAGAAGTTTGATACGTTGTCGAATCTGCTAATTCTTTCTCTCTTAACCAAATCTCATCCGCAACTTTTTGAGCTCTTCGGTAGTTTTACTTATGTGTTTAGACTAGTTCCTCGATGTCCACTTCTAACTTTATAATATTGGCCAGACACACATCTATTCGATTAAAGATCATCAGACACTTGCTCAAACCGCTGGGAGTTGCATCCGACAACGCTATCGGGCCAAAACTTTTCCGATATGTTCTTTTCAACAACCATTCAACACTAATGCAAGCCAAGCCGGTATGTGACGTCAACGTCACTTGTTACTGTTTCTACAAAACATCGCTCGTTAAGCGAGTCACTTTTTTTTTATGTTTTGTTTTGCTCATTATGCGTGTCACTCGTTATAAGAGGCAGTCCTTAAGTGACGTTTGACTATATTTGGATATTTTCATAGCTTTATTATGAATTAATAAAATACTGATTCCATACAGCTTGCGCCATCTGGTGTTAAATTTGAGAAAAATGAGCATCAGTATTTAGTGATATTTATAGTAATGAACTTATAAAGTAGACTAAAAAATAAAGAAATAACTTAAATAAGAAAGAATTTTAAATACATTAATTAAAGTGAGCTACTAAACACTGAATTGAAAACTGAATCGCATTTTCGAGTCTATTTCATTAAACGAACTATCAGGCATCGACTGCTTGAAGACTATGTTTGGTTATCTCAGATACGCAGTTTCATTAGAGATGTTGAAGAAATGCAATATCCTGTTACAGGAAAAAAAAAAAAAAAGGATTTTCAAATAAAGGAAATTGGAATTCAGTTAAATTCTAAGTATGATGAGCGCACAAGATATTTGAACTCACCTTCAATTTCTTTCCTACGCAATAAGTGATTTTTATCATGGACTCTTCGATTAGTTTAGGTGGTTTTACATATTCAATAAGTTAGTCCTGAAGTATGAAATCCAACAAATTTTAAGAATGAAAGGCAGTTTCGATGGAACACTTACCTGCAAAGAAAAAAATATATATATAAATACAAAATATTTAAGAGATTTGAAATTCCGTATTTTAACACGTTGATGGACAGTACGCCTTCAGCCGTCAAGCTCATGAAAATGATACGACAGAATGCCTTATGACGTAAACGCCATAATTCTTCTGTCATAAAACATAATTTTATAATTATGTGTTGTGTAGCTACGCCTATAGGTAATATATGAAATTTAGTAGTGTCTTAGCAGGCACTGCCATCAAGGCTGTACTGCCCATCAATGGGTTAAACATTTTAAAGCTTAATCATCAGTTAATCGATTGATCTAATTACATGTTGGATCGATGCGAATGGAGACAGATGTTGATGAATTTGATAAAAAATTGAATTCAAAATTTCAAAATATTTATAATGATGAATTTAAAAAAATTCCTCCAAAGTGAAGAAAACAGTTCAAATAAAAAATATTAAAAGTATTTGAGTTTTTATTTTTTTTAATTTCTGAAAAATAAGGGAGGGAAGGGGGTCACAAAACAGCATTTGAGCCAGATAAGTATGCAAAAGATAAGGAAATTAAGCCACAATGAATCTCATAAAAATGAAAAATACATAACATTCATTAAATATAAAAAATGTTTTCACACCTGTTATTATTCCGATTCTCAATTTTTTTATTTAAAAAATAATTTCTCCTTTTTAGTACACTAACAAAACAGACAAAAAATTAAGGAAAAAAACTCTGAGCATGATTCTATAATATTCACAATAATTAATTAAAAATTATAGAAAAAAAGCTACAAACAATTAAAATAAAGAAATTTACTTATAAGAATTAAAAAAAATGTCTTCACCTTAAATATTTATTACTTATTAGTCTTAAGAAAAGGTTTATTTTTAAACTGTTTAAATTAAATTTATCGAATAGCCCGAAAGGAATTTATACTTCTCCAGCTAATATCAAATGAGAAAACTATATATCTGTTGACTTTTTAATTCGACCATAAAGTAAACCCCGTTTCTAATCACCGCTGTCCTTAAAATAATTATCGTTTTCCAGGATTCTGGGGAAAAAGAAAGAAATGAGAATTATCGGAATCGGCATTTTCAGCTTGCCCCATAAATTATTCATTTAATAAAAGAGGAAGTTCCGGAGAGAACATGAATTATTCTCTCCAATTAAGCAGCCCTGGAAGCATAATTCCGGATACAATTTTAAAAATGAATGAAAGAAAACGAAGGAGTTAGTATCTTTATTAAAATTCCGTTAACTTCGTAAACATTTGTTATGGTAACACAATTTGGAAGGGAACTTTATTTAATACATCACACTGTTTAAATAAAACGCCGATTTAATCCACCTTGCGTATTTGGAAAAGGTTTAGCTTCAAAGGAATTCGGGGGAAAAAAACATAAAAACTGATTTAGAATTAACATATTTTTCTCTGTAAAGCAGCGATCGGAAGAAAATGGTAGAAAGTACTCGCAAAACTAAATACGTTAAAAATTATTTACAAATCTAATTTGCACTATCCTTTATCACGAAGTAAGACTGATTAATTAGTTCTATAATATGAAAATTAAATAACTTTATTTATAGCTTACGACAATACAGTCAACTCAGCAATACAATGATTAAGCTGAAGACTATCAGATTTAATTAAAAAAGCAATTATTTGTAATAAATCTGAGAACAATTAATTGTCTTTGCTAACACGTTAGAGTTTTACAAAAAACAACCATCAATATGACAATTCTTCTTGGATTGCCTTTTCAAAATACTGCAATTATTTATAATTGAATAATAGAATAAGTTTATATAAATTTCGCAAGAATTAAACCTACATTCGACTTCGTACCTATTTGAAATCTGAACGGGTTCATATTCTAATCAGAACAAAATTTTAAATTTCTTGCTCCATATACTTATGATATTTTTATTCTTAAACATACTTTTCCCCAAAAAACATTTTTAGCGACATTTATAAAATAGTCACAGCACAATGCGATCAAAAAACAGAAATAAAAGCAGGTTTGGTATAAAAAGAATGTTTTTAAAAATATTGTAGGCAGACTGAATTTATGGAACCTAAGCTTTTTTGTCACCTCACCTACACTTTCGCCGCATTGGATCGGTTATTTGGGAGTCTACTGTATTTGTGAATTAAACTGGGAATATCATTGTAAATTCAGTCTGTTGATAAGAAATTTAAATCAAGCAAGATGTTTTCCCTTAAAAAATGAATGAAATATATTTTTCGTATTGCAATAATACTCATTTTAACATTTATCCTATCAGGAACGTATGCCACCTATGTTTCTAAATTTAATGTTATTTTTTATATCTTTGTAGAATTCTCCGATTCAAAAACTTACAAAGGAAAAGGTTCTAAAATTTTAAACTTGAACCTCAATCATCTGCAGGAAGCCAAAGAAATTTAAGAAGATCATAAAATGAAAAGAAAAAAGATTCAATTAGCACATAAGAAAATACCACAAACTACTGCAAGAGCGAGCACCGCTCTTGAACACAGGAAAAAGTCATTAATTTTGAACTGAAACAGCCATGTCTGTCATTCAAGTCAGAGCGATTTTGATTCTACAATACATAAATTAATATAACCGCAGTACGGAAACAAAAATAATTTCTGAGCCCTTTCAACATGAAAATAAAATGTTTATATTAATGTTACGAGACAAGATCACAATCTGAAAACAACTTAAACATTTACAATAATTAATAAGATTTGATTGTAGTTCCTGGGAAAGGACGTCACGCTTTAATAAATAAATCAGCGTAACAATAAAACAATCATTCCGTGATAACTCATCGGACACGGCAGGGCATGAAAAAAAAAACATTTGATTGAAAACAGATTAGCTTTCCTTGCATTAGTTGTCTTCACTGACTCACCAATGGGCAAGACAATAATGATTCAATTACAGGATAACAAGAGTTTATGATTTTATGACTATTAACTGTTTCGTTCCCCCACCCCCTTTCTAACAACCTCTTTCGGCACATTCGTTTTTCATGAAATGATAATGGAGCAGCTTGTTAGAATAAAAAAATCATCATAAAAAAACCCTACCAAAAACAATGTTAGGGAAATAAAGAATAATTAGACGTAATTAGAAAGTATGATCAAACATCGTTTTATAGATTTTGGATTTAGAATCGAATATTGTACATTATGCGGCAGATTTTCTAAGATTAAAAAGAAGTTTCTAAATAATGATTTTTGCTTTAGTTCATTTTAGCTTTGTTTCATTTACTACTCCATTTTTGTCAGCTTTTAGACGTACCAAAATGTTTCTATCGAAACATTAACACGATCTTCCCGCCGTCCCGTAATAGGGAGGGTGGTAAAAAATTTAAGAACGCCACATAAAACTGACTCTTTTTACAATCATATCTATCCCGATTCCAGAAAATTAAGATCTTCTATACAACTTTGGCGACCCATCTATTCGTCCAAATTGTGGACTTTTTAAACGATTAATACTGCATACCCTCCAACATGGTAACTCTAATTACCGATATATTACACATGAGATATTACACCATTACATCTACAACTTATTGTAGAAGAGATATTTCCAAAGAATTTTAATTAATTAAAACAAATATTTTCAAATATTATTTAAAATTATTTAACAAGTATTTATTATTGATTATATATATAAGTGAAATAATTTTTTAAAAAATCGCACAACACTATTTTGTTGATAAAACAAATTAGCACCATTTGTTAAAAGTTTATAATTTTATTTCATTAAATTGCAACAAACTGCCATGCTCATCTTTGCAATGATGAGAGACTGCAGTGTTTTTGTATTCATGCTAAAACGAGATTTCATTTACGTTTTTCTAACCATGCTAAAAATTCGTTCACATATTAGCACTGCTGTGAGCCAGGATTCGGAAGGATATTTTTAGCGTTTTCTGTCATTTTCCGTAATTATTCATTATATATTCCGTAATTATTCATTCATTATTCACTCCTAATTTCCATAGCAGCTAGGGAAATTTCTTAGTTATTCGAGGGTAAGGAATAGTTAAGTCATACCCACTTTGGCGATAGTTCAGTTTATTTTGGCGCTTGTTAAACTTTCTATTTAATACCTATTTCTTTTGCGTCTGGTTTTCTCAAACTGAATAGAATACCAGCCCACGTCAGAGCATTTCTTATAATATCTTGCAATTGCATTCATTAGCGAAGCATTAAATTAAGTGCACCTGTAAAAATATTCAATGAAGCAGTCTGAAACGTTCATACAGTCATTTGTTTACGTTTCACTGTTGCCATTCAGTATTATAATCTCTGAATGGCAACAGTGAAATTATTACTTAATATGTACTTCAGTATATATTAAGTAATATGAGCGATTTCTGTTCCAAGCACATTAGCGTTTTACATATACAGATTCTTCAATAAATGATACAACTTTATATATTAAATGACTTTTCTTTCTTCAATTATACGATCATGATTCTAAGAGATTTCACTCCAGATTTTCTAGTCATTCTTCAAGAATTCTTACAGATTTAATTGCGTCTGGAAAGTCCTGATCATGAATATCAAAATTTTAGCGATGAAATAAATTTCGTTTTCACCGAAAACAATCTGGCCACAGGCGACTTCACGATAAAAGAAAAGCGAGCCACACTCATTGTGTGTCGGCGATATCAGAAACAGGATGAAGCCTGAAGCACGTACACTAGGCGGGCCTTTGGAAAAAGAAAGCCGAGATAACGGACACACACTGGCGGGAAGCAGTACATGTAGGATGAGGAAGTGACACTTTCATTTATTTACTTCTTTTCAACTGGACGAAATGCCTTGTTTCACATCTTACTCGACATTTCTTCAATTCCTTCTTCTGGTCAATTTTTTAGACGAACTGTGAACACAAATTGTCAGCGAAAAAAAATACATTTAATCAGACGAATTAGGAAAGAAACATCAATAATTATTTTTTTTAAATTAAATAATAATAATAGGAACTGCAATATATATATGATAGCATTAAAAAACTCTATGTATTTATTTTGTAAGTGTTCTTACTTAATATATAATTAACTCTCAATAATCCGGATGATATCAGACTAGATGTTACAGATTAAGGAGAGCGTCGAATTAGGGGAAACGCGTTAAAAAAGTATTTTAATTATCAAACACGTTTTTAATAATTTAACAGTAAAGTTCATTGCGCGAAATTGTACAAAAAATTACAGCATATGTAATAACAAGCAGAAAATTCGAACAATAGCGAATGCTGTTTCCCCTCGTCGAGAGAACTAATTGTTAAAAGTTAGTAAGAGTTAATTGTTCAAAGTTAGTTAAGAGTTAATTGTTCCAAGCTCCGAGGGGGAAAACAAGCATTGTTTTTCCCCTCATTCAAATCTCTTACCAATAGAAGGCTCTATCACTATGACAAGAGCCGAAACCAAACTCACAGCATGTTGCTTTTGATAAATAAATACATTAGTGGTATTTAGTGCCTTTGACAAATCGCAAACTGTCACTAAAAAAACCATTCATTTTCAAACCGTCTTTTGTCATGCGGGGCCAATTCATTATCGTTGCTTCATTTCCTCTTACATTTTTCATTGTTTGCACAAATAACATAAAAAAGCTTTTCATAACCGTAACCAGCGGGAGTTTCCCCAAAAACTTTCTTACATATTGCTTAACTAATATGAATTTTTGGTTCAGACGCCCAGTCAATTGATGCCAAAATTTGACGAAGAACCACAATTGTAATCACAAAATCAAATACAAAATCTGATGTATTTAAGTTACCGCGTTTTAGAGTTATCACGTTTACATACTTCTGAAATGTACTTTCAGAAGCAAGGAGGTGTTGAACATCTGTTGACCTGTACGACCGAAAGATATTCAACCTCTTCTTAGGTATGAATCAAAGTTTAGTAAGTATCTACGTTATAGTTGTTAAATATGTACACCGAATGTTATCCATCTAGCTCTCTTCTTTTTGTAATTATCGAATTAGCTTATATTCCAACAACCGGACAGGCAGATTTCCACTGAATAGATTTAGCACAAAATTTGACAGAAATCTACAAATTTGGTGTAAAGACAGTATACCAAATTTCACCCATCTAGCTCAAAACGTTTTTGAGTTATCTTTGTCACAGACAGATAGGCAGGCATTTTTCAAAAATATGTTTTTCGAACTTAGAAAGTCTAAAGCATGAAGATTCGCCACAATCTCGAGTTAAATTTTTTGACGAGTACACTACTGTCTCTATACTACAAGAAAGTAAAAAAGCACCTAAAAGTTGTTCCACAAACGTAGAAACACTAAATCAGTTATACGACAGAAATCGTCATCTTCAATAATATCGAATATAATACCGAACATCGAACATAAATAACTAATTTCGAATCAGAATCAAAATTGAGTGGACAAACTATCTACCTCATTGCAGTTAATTCGAAATCATCCCGTGTTGCTTCCATACTAAACCAACCTCCGCAACTTTGGTGGAAATAGTGTTTGCAGAGTGCTATCGTAAGACAAAGGTCAGCAATTGCATAACTGAATGAAAATGTATTAATGTTCAAATGGATGAATGACAACTTACATAAATTATCACAGGACAGTTTCGAAACTTGACAGAGAAACATTTGTAACAGTCCGTTATACTAATTGCAGTGATTCACTAATATCGTTCGAAATATTTAAAACGAGATTTAACTTGAAAAATTTTATTTGACTTTTTTCCAATACATTAACTGAAAATAAAAACAGTAATAACAGGGATATTGTAAGATCAGATAAAATTATGCAAATGTGTGATAATGATAACAAACATTTACTAATAGATTTATTATAGACTTTATTATAGACTTTTTGATTTCAACTAGGGTTTTACACTCCCAGCGCGTTCGCCATGTAGCAAAACATTTCTTCGACAAAAAAAAGTAACTGATGATATTGATATATATGTAAAATATATATGTAAAAAACACATGTAAATGTTAAATATATATATATATATATATATATATATGTGTGTGTGTGTGTGTGTGTGTGTGTGTGTGTGTGTGTGTGTGTGTGTGTGTGTGTGTGTAAAATATAATTATACATGTAAATGTTAGATATATATATATGTAATATTATAATTATATATATATATATATATATATATATATATAATTTTAAATCGATATTTTTAATTTTTATAAATCTATTTTTATAAATGGCATGGAATCTTGAAATCCATTTTCTCCAATTCAATTCTTAAATGATTGTATACGGATTCAAAATTTAATTAAATGAATCGAATATCTGACAATGGCAAAATAGATTGTTGTACTGTAGAAAATAATGCACAAATGCGTAAATTTTCAAAACTCTGGCATATGAGGAGTCAATGGAAAATCAATGACAAAATTTTATCTTTACAAATATGAAATAATTTGAGTTAAATAAAAACAAGCAAAAACGATCCATAAAAATTTAAAAATCATCACACCTTCAAATGTCAAAATTATCAAACTTATCAACTACGTGAAGTCATTCATTCACAAACGTTTTTTGACTTAACATGGCACATCTTCACGAATACTTAATTTTCTATTTTTGCAAGAACATAAGAACCATTATAAACATTATGGGACAATAAGTAAGAAAACGACATCCTGCAGTACAGGAGTCCACTAGCGACAGACGACAATTAATATCTTACACAAAACAGCTCCGACCTGTAGGACAGAACCATCCAGAATAGGCTGAATGCGCGAATTTTTATCCATTTATTTTTTTAAACAGACACAAAAGAAATCACACCGAAAAGAAATATTTCTTTTAAGGATCGAAACCAAGTAATATTTATCAAAATGTATTTTTTTTTTCTTTTTTTTTTAAAATCTTGCATACGAAATAAAAAAAGATAAAACGTCAAAAAATTTGCCCTATTAATCGCCATCAGTATGAAAAACGCATTTCTGTCTCAAAAATGCAGTGAGTCAGAAAGAAGTTTGGTGTACGATCTTTACACCTAAGTGTAAAATTCTATTGATTTCAAGGAGAAATCTGTCAGGCGAAAATCAATAAGTATCCGAATATCAGTGAACATTGAAACTTAATACAACGCGGCAGATAGATAGTACATAGCATATGATTTCATAACGAATATTTTAGATGTATACCATATTTTAAACCAAATTCGTCCAGTCCGTAAATTGGCTGATAGATTGCCTGCCTATCAGCCAGTTTGTTCGCGAAAACTCAAAAATGCACAAACTAGAAAATATCAATCCCGCATGTAGTTTCGGCATCAAAATTGTAAATATGTATCAAATTCTAGAACCAGCCTCGATAGAAGGATCAAAATGTATGACTTATTTCCCTTGTCTATAAGATAAAAACTAAACACAAAACGAATCATAGAATGTAAACATATGGCAAGCCTGATTCCATTGAAAATACCCCGTATGTTAAAACTTGAGTGCATGTTAAAACACTAAGTCAAACATCTGCCGACTAGTGGCCACTTGGTGTGGAAGTTTGGTGGGTAGGATTGTCCTTTTCATCTGACCATGATTCAAAATGCACCTAAAATAACCTTCTCACGCAGCTTTGAAAACAAGATACAGTTTAATCAAATCAAAATCATTATTTTTCTTTGGTTCTTGTTTCATAATGCCAAATTATCCACAAAATTCATTACTCGAAAAATATATATTGACAGGATCTTTTATACTGAAAACCGACAGCACACAGTGTTCGACAACATATTTTACACATTGTTTTGCTCTAAATATGATTTGGAAAACAAAAGAGCTTCCCAGAACTCCCAACACGAATTCAACTCACAAAACACCTACGCAACTGGTATAAATATTATACGTCGTCAAATTTCAATTAAAAATTGACGGGCCATTAAAATTTCTAGGGGTGAATTAAACACTTCCTCCCCCGAAGGAGAACATGTTGTCTGCCCTGTAACCTGCCAAGATCCAGAGGAGCCCTGGCTTTGAGGGAAGGTGGGGTGCAGCTCTGGCGCGCAGGAATCGATGGGCTCGGATCAATTAATTTCCACACGCAAACGTATGACAACTCGCTCGACCCCAAGTCACTGTTTACTGGCGCCGTGGATTTGCCCTCCCACTATATGGTGAATCAAAAGAAATACTAATTCAATTTCCAATGATTTGATAATAGAAAAATTTCCACACGACTTCGATTTTTAAAGTAAATCCAGAAAGTACAGTCTCCTCAAAACGTTCTCTCATACTCTCTAATAAAGTGAATTTGTGTTTTAAACAAACTTTTTCTCAAACGAATGAAACTTAAATTTGTGTGTTACAAATTCTAATACCAAATTCGATATACTTAAGTTATTGCGTTTTTGCGTCATCGCGTTTTATGTGCTACTAAAATTGGAAAAAAAAAAAAAAAAAAATTATACATTCAACACCAAAATGGATTTACCGAAAAACTCGACAAGTGTCTACACTATAGATGTTAAATCTGAATACCAAATTTTATCCATCTTACTAACTCCGTTTTGCAGTTATTGTGTTAACTACATTCGAACAAAAAGACAGACGGACTTCCTCAGAACAGATTTTGCATAAAATTTGAAAGAAATTTACAAATTTGGTATCAAGACCATGTATCAAATTTCATTTGTTTATCTCAATTTTTTTTTTTTTTTTAGTTATCTTTGTCAGAGACAAATAGACATTTCCCAAAAATATGGAGATACCGATTTCAAATTATTAAACGATTACAAAACATTCTCTATACTTCGTATACCAGAAAGTAAAAATATATGATTTGTAGAGTTGATCTCTAAAGAGTGCCCAAATAGAAAAGACGCTATGTTTAAGAATTCCCGCAATAAAAATTTCGGTATATCCCTAAGGATGTCGGAAAAATCTGGTTACAGTTACAGTTTACGACAGTGAGTCATTGATCGAAACTGATGGGAAATACCCATGGAGTTTTTCAAACAGGCGGCTCAGCATGTTGTGAACCAAATTTTGTTGACAGAAGGTAATAAAGGAATTAACATTTGTAGCCCACTGAAGAATGTGCATCCGGTTAGAGTATTTCTAACATAGTAGTTTTCTAATGGCGCAGTGATTTTAACCATGCCACAAATGTACTGTGCTTCGTGAGACAGTTTCCTATTTTAACCATGTCACATATGTACTGTGCTTCGTGAGATAGTTTCCTATTTGGGTCCCCACAACATTACAAATAGTAATTCCACTAATAGCCTCCGCTGACAAAAACTAAATTATATTTCATTTGGAGGAATTTGGAACAACATTACTTATATCTGTTTCAATCAACGACTTGTTGCCACAGAACATTATTCCATTCTTCAAGGTGATTCAGAATTATTTCGTTTCTGAATTTTTATTTTATTCATTAATTTATTCACCATTTTCATCCAATAGTCTGTTCCCCTCCCCAGTCAGAGTAGAAAGTGTTCCACGTTTAGGTTAAAAAAAAAACCTATTGCCGAATCCGCAAACTATGAAATTTTAATTTTGAACTGAACTGAATAGAATTGTATTTTCTCCAATCTGCACGCTGTTCATTCTACTCTCCTGTACCTCCGATGCGTGATGAGTTAGCTGATTGTTAAAACGAAGAAACTTCATGGGCGGTCGATGGAGACTTTCCCACTATAATAAGAAACTTCCAAATTAACAGAGACAGGGTATTTTTACTTCTTAGAGAAAGCATTGTATCGCCCTAGAAATGTTGATAAATGCTGCGTTTTAGCATCAAAAAATTCATTTTTGTTTAAGTTAAAAACGTAAGCGCATGGTTAAATTAAAAACGTAATGAATTAGAAGGATTCAGTAAGATGCTTTTATACTAAAATTGTAGTTTCTATCAATTTTTGAACGAAATCTACATACGGGAAGCTTCCTCTTAGTCAGAAAACAGAATAGGACTATAAAGAAGGACAGAAAAACGCAAAGGACTATATGATTGCAAAAAGTACATATATTAATTCAAACTTTGGTAAATATAAGTTTGTGGCTGCACGACATTTTTACCACTATTTTTAATGCACAACATTTTTACCACTATTTGTAAAAAAATCGTATTGTTTTATATTTTGTGTATTGTCACGGTTTTTAATCATTTATATTGTATATACAAATGTGGACTGTAAGTAAAGTTAGTTAGGTCAGGCTTGTTTTGTCAGAATGGTTAACCAACTACCTACAAGTTCGATGATCTGGACAAAGAGTTTCAAAATTTGGTGCATTTATCTGCCGATCAGAGTGCTAGTATGTGCACAAACACTTTTATTGTTAATACGAATTACCATAAAAGAATGATTCATTACAGAAATTTATAAAAATATCAACAAAAAAACTAATCAAACCTTCCAGTCGCATCACTTTCGTAAAATTTTAATGGTTAATTTTCTCCATTAAATTCCTTATTACGCATAGATAATTAATAACGCACTTAAATAAGATTATAAGTTGAAAAAAATATAATCTCTGTCAGATTATGAAAGAATCAAACTGTTTCACTTATTACTTTTTATCTCAAAAACAGTAAGGATTTAAGAAAAGCCTTTAGCTTGAACAATTGAGCTTAAACCGCTTAAAACCGATAAGATTCCAAAAATATTCTGTTCATGTAACCCGATATAATTGAAGACGGCAACCGTCAACGTCATCACAAACGTCGGATGACTTTTATAACCTTTAATAATAACAACGGATGAGATGTCTGTTGGGACTCGGCAGGAAGGAAAAGAGGGGGGGAAAAAAGATTCGAGCAAGCTGATTGGATAGAGATGCACTTTGAAATACTAAAATATGAAATAAAATTTTGAAATTTATTGATGGCAATTATACAATCATGAGAAGACTTTTTTTTTTTTTATTTTAAGAAATATGAACAAAATTTTAAACATTTCGTAAAACAGGCTTTCGATGTACAAATGCAATGGCTACGATTGGAAGGTAGGTAGAATTTTATCATTCCTTGGTTTAGGAAAATCGAATATTGTAAAGTACTATTTCTATTATTTTGATTTTTTGAGAATAGTGAAAGTCTTATTCATCTGAAACTAAGGTTAAAAAAATCATTCCCTAACATGAATGATGTAAGAAAACATGCTAAAATTCAACTACAAGTGAAGATGCTGTTAACTACCAAAATTAATCCAATTCAAATTTGGTTGATTTGCTTTTCGCGAAAAAAGACCTGCTGAAACAAATAATTCAAATTAAAAAAACATATAATTGACTAACATAAATCAATTAAAAAAATAATTAATGAAAGTTATAGGAAAATGTTTTTCCCCTTTTCTTTGATATTTTCTTAAACAATTTACTTTACTACATTAGTTATTCTTTTTTTTTTTCTCCCATGCATAGAGTATGTGCAATACTTAAAAAATTTGAACTCGAGATTTTCACGAACGCCTGTGTTTCAGGTCTCCTTGAGCCCGTAAAAAACATCTTAAGAATTATATCTGCCTACAAATACGATAACTAAAAAATCTTTGTAAGTTAGACATGAAAGTGCGAATGTGGCTTATCAAAGATCTCGATGGGATTTTGGATTCAAACAAATAAAGAGAAGTACGCCTGTCTTACTTATACTTGTACATGTGAACATGATGGATAAAGCAAAAAGCAGGAGGGGTTTCCTCGAAATGTTCTCGTATACTCTAATAAATGCACTTGGGTGTTATTAGCTGCATGCTATTGGCGAACAAAGTGACGAAAGAGCTTATGAGCACGAAATCTTTGGCGATTAATAGCCAAAAATTGTTTCATTTACATTAACCAGAACATGTCATATACAACAACCAGAACACATTTTTCAAGAACGACTGAAACCGAAATTCAACACAGAACTACAATTGTAGTCACAAAATCACTTACCAAATTTCATATATTTAAGTCAATGTGTTTACGTGTTTGCAAAAGTACAGACCACCAGCCTCTTGATGGACACGATTCCAACTTCAACAGATACCTACACTTGAGATGTTAAATTTGAGTAACAATTTTTATCCATCTCTCTCTCTCTTCGTTTTATATTTATCGTGTTAATTTATATTTGGATAATTGGACTGACAGACTTCCTCAGAATAGATTTCTTACGAAATTTGCCTTTAATCTACAAATTTAATGTAAAGACCCTATCCCAATATCAATCTTTTAACCTTAAACGTTTCTGAGTTATCGAGTTCAAAGACAGATAAGATATAATTCCAAAAATGCATTTTTCATACTCGAGGAGGTCAGAAGCGAGGAGATTCATCAAGATTCAATTTCTAATTTTTTTGTTGACAATCGCAATACTTTCTTTAAGTATATTTCGTGCATGAAAAATAAAAAAAAATCTGAAAACTAGATAGATAAATTTTTGGAAAAGTGGCTTTATAGTCAGAATTGTGGGGCTGTGTTAGATTTTGATCATAGTAATCATCTGCCGTTCTGCACATAGAGATAAAGTCATAGAGAGAAACTCTTGATGAGGTTTTTTAAGACTTATTCTTGACAGAATTTCGAATTCTGGGACAAAATTCAGAAAAACTGGCCCCTTTCACTAAATGCTTTTCGAGGCTCTCGGCAACGATCAGAAGTACCTCTCAACACCTGTAATCCGGTGGCCTGTTTAACAGCAAAAGATATCGATAAGGAAAGCGAGCTGAGGAGGAGGACGGATAAGAATACCCGCACACGTCACCATCCGATCCAGAAATAGTGAAGGGTATGCGTGGGCGGACCCCCGCCCCAGCTTCTCTTGTCGTGAGCTTCTCTCTAATCAACTGAGCTACGGCCGATAAAGTGGACGCCATTATAAAATAAACGGTAGAGGATCTTCCCAGAACTTATTTAAACTGTTTACGGATTTGGCCAATAAAATTTAGAAAAAAGAAGAAAAAGAAAAAGATTGTTTATAGTTACTCGCTCAGCTTTGGAAACCTTTATCGAAAGAAAAAGAGATAAAAATAGCCCGCCGAAAGCTGCTGCCAATTAGAAATAATCCTGTGAGAAAAAAAAGTTCAACCTCTTTTTTTTAAATCTATTTAACAGCAATAAAAAAATTCCTTATGCCGATGTAATTAATTCTGAATTCAAGCGTCGGTTCAAGACGCGAAGTGCCTATTTCGACACTTTAGTTCAGAAGCCCGCTCATTCTATAATAATAAAATTTTCAGATTTTTTTTAATTAAATAAATGAAATATATAATAATCGCAAAAACATTTTTCAATTAAGAATCAATGCACTCTTAGTGTTTATAATCAAATTATAAAGTATTTTATAATCATTCAATTATATATTTAATATTAAGATGTATTTATTATTAATGAAGATAAATTTAATGAAACAGCTTGTTTCATTGTTAGTGTTGGATTTTATTTCCCTTTTTTTTTAAATGCAAGTCGGAATCAAGTCGGAATTGTGTCTTGAAATTATTTTGAATGAATAGTATGGTTGAAAATTCAATTTCGCTAACATATGAGGTATTGAAAGCCATGCAAAACTGAATCATTTTCTTAAAAATTGCTCATCTTTTTCTCTTCTTTTGAAACAAAATGTGCAGAAATCATCACTCTTCCATGAGATATCTGTCCCATGAAATATCTAAAAGATTATCACTTTTTTAAACAGAAATATTATCTAGAACAGTTTCTGAAATAAAAATATGAAACGAATAGAAAACGAATCTTTTGTTTAATTTCATTTCTAAATTTCGATAAAATAGGCTATTCCAGTATCGTAGTCAGCATATAACCCATATAGCACTGATTTAAGGAAGAAGAGCATGGAAGAAAATGATAAGCGGCCGGAAAGAAGAAACTTTTAGAACTTAATTTAAATCTACACGGCAATCATAATTAGTAAAAGGGACAAGCGATGATAAAAAGACGTCTGTTTACATAGAGCTACAACAGCAAAGTAGAGAGAAATATGTCCCTTTAGTAGTTTTACTGTGAAATTCTGACAGGGATTTCTTTGATTCGTGTAGACTTAGGAAAGGGAATTTTAGGCATCTTTAAAAGAATGTTGTAGGCGTTAAGGATTTTCTCCTTTTGCTCGGGGCCTGAGGACCAAAGAGTCAGCAATTTTTAAGAGCGCGTACTAAATATAATTAAATAAAATTCGGGTCAGGAAACAAGAGAACATGAAGTAACATGGACTAATTTAAGCTAATATAAAGGAAATGGACTAAAACTTAAATTAAGAGATATCATTACATATATATAGTTAGTTTTCGCGCTTTCATCACTATGAGATTATAGAGACAAATAATGAACACTATTAAAATTTTGTATTAATATACAGTGTATTATTTTTCTTTCGACAAGCTCCCAACACGTAGAGAAAAAAACGTGCCCCACACTGAATCAGTGATTTGTTGAGGGTTGCTGCTTTCTAGATACGACTACCTACGTACATGCGATATGCTTTGCCCGCCCAGGAGAACGGGCGTGGAGTCACGTATGTGGAATGAGATGTTTCCATTCATATCTCTATATAACATAAAATTATGCGATTCTTGTTATATAGAGAAGAATTATCGTTCTATATATTATTCAAGAACAATAAAAAGAATTTTCCGGGGGAAAATTAAGGTCAGGATGAACACTCGCTTCCCTCAACGGCTACTAATACCTCTGAGGATTGGGGTTATATTGGGGCACTGATGCTTATTAATTTAAAGTTTTGTTTAGTTATATTAACGTCCTGTTTTAAAGCAACACTATGGCACACTATTTTGGAACGGACCTCGCAATTTTGAACGGTGGTCAGATGACGCGGACGACATATGAGCTGACACCCGTACTCTCTCTAAACTTCCACACCACACCGGCAGGAGGTCATTCACCCCGATGGATTTAGCGTGCACCAGCCCCGCTTACACGATGGTTCTGCAGAGGAAACGGGTTTCGAACGTGAAGCCTTTAGGTTCGGAAACCGAGACCTTACCAACAGGCCACCGCAGGTTCTTGTTATTTTAAAGGCAAATCAGGAAGGAAATTATCATTAGGCGAATACGAAATTTGGTAAAATTGATTTACTGCGTTTTCACATATACAAAAAATAAACCAAGAAATATTAATAATGAATTTAAGTTGTCTGTTTTAAAAGTAAATCCAAAGACTAATGTCTATAAATATATAACGTTCGCACTTTAAGACTGTTTACAAGCTTACTTCGGCAAAGGACTGTGACAATGTTTTTTTTTTCTTTTTTTTCTTTTAGGTAATGAAAAAATGAGTTTAATTCGAGGAATTCCGATTATCAATCGAAATAGACGAAAACGAAAATATATAAGAATCAATCATTCATAAAGTCCAGTCGTTATGAACGAATGAGTAATGTGTTTTAGTAAACGGAGCGGAATTACTAAAGGAGCAACACCAATTTGCATTGCCAATTAAGTAAATTCAATTTTGATTTTTAAATATATTAGAATCATTTGTTTTTGTTCTTTTTAATGAATGCATGTATGAATGCATGCATTTTTTTAATGAATTTCCATTAATCTGTGGCCTCTGGTGTTAATTTCCATTAATCTGTGGCCTCTGGTATTATAATGCGAAATCATCGGAAGACTTATTTTAATTCCGTATAGCGCTTCACGATCAAAGCATGGCACTGACCTTTTAACAAAGTTTCATTTTTGTGAAAATTCAAAAAATCGTCTGCCGTTTTCTGTGCGTTCCGTTACTCCCAGACGGGATCGTTTTGTTTCGCCACGCACATGGCCGTGGGAACAAAAGAAAGTACACAATGCAAAAAAGAAATCCGCTAATGCCTCGTACACTAACAGGCGAAGACAAGATGGGTTTTCTTGCCCGCCAGTGACACGTTCTTGATCTGCGGCCAGCACATACTCGAGGATCCGGAGTGAGTGATTCAGAGACTTTTGCCACCGCGCGCCAATTGTTCTCTGTGTGATGAATCGCCTCTCCCATAACGTATGTTGTACCCACTCGCCTTTTTTTTTCCACCACAACAACAGAAATGAAAATCTTTTTCTAATTGGACGTGCCATTGAGACGTAATCGTTTGTAACAGACGTGTCAGGAAGACCCTTCATCTTCCTTAACTGCCGGTGACGATGCTGTTGCTGCCACTGAGAGCAGGGGCGGATTCACAGCAGAATTTACAGGTGCTCTTAGGAATGAAAAATGATTTTAAAAAAAAGAATAAAAAAATGTGGGAATGTCCTCTCAAATGTTTTCGCAGCACGGAGCACTCTGTGAAAGCATTTGAGTCTCGTCACTTCTGCACACAGAGGAGAGTATCGAGTAAGCTATTTGATTCTCATTTGGCAGCCCGACCAAGACATGTTTTTGACACATTCTGGTGATAAAAACATGTGCCAACGCACGCAGGAAATCAAGATAAATTTCATCCAAAATTTATATAAATCCTGTTTGTTCATAGGCAGAAAAAATTACGAACGATTCTTCTTTATTGTTTTACGGACTCGGAGATTCGTCAAAATCTCACGATCTAATAATAATTTGGCGAAAAAGAAAAAAGTAAAAGTGCAGATATGTGTGGGGAAAGGAAGTCAAAAAAAGGATAATAATCGACAAACAATAAATAAAGAATGGCTCATATCAATCGGGATTAGGGATTGCAATACCGGAACAAAATTTCAATACCGGTATTCGGTATTTTTTGGATCTTAATACCGGGATACCGGTTTTAATACCGGTATTAGAAATTTTAGGAAAAAAAAGAAAACACAGGTGTTTTTTTGTTTTATTTGCCAGTTTTATTAAATATCACAAAAAATTTATAACTTATAAATTATAACAGTATATAAAGAATCACAAAAAAAAAGTAAAAGAACATCTTGTTTATTTAAATCACAAAAAAAGTGTGAATATCACTATTCAGTCTGTGGTACTATTACAAATTTTTGAAATGTGATCTTAAAAAACATAATGCATCAATTGTACTATCATTAAGCCTGAAAAGTAATCTTGTGCAAAAATGACCAGCTGTCGAAAACGCTCTTTCGGCATCTACGCTAGTTGGTGATACTGTTAGCAATGCGCGATATACTTTTTCCAAGTATTTACCTCTTAATCCCTCATCTTCAAATAAATCAATTTCTCGTCGGAGGGTTTTGGATATAGATGATTTCAGTATTGTATTTTGGTTCGTTGAAATTTTTTTATTTACCGCTACTTCTAATTTTTGTTCAAGAGACAACCCCTTTTCACTATCGACATTAGTGTCATCATAATCTTCGATAACTGAACCGCATTCTTCTGAATGTGGATAGGTTTGTGGGTAAAAATTTTAAGAAAATTTACTATAAATTTAATCAGATTTGAATTGGTTATTTTCTTTTCTTCTTTTCCATTTTCATTTTTAAAATCATTATAATTATATAAATACCATAAGACATTTTCTATTTCGGTATGCCTTTCTTCTGTGCGGTTTTTCAATGTAATATATAATTCTTCAGATAGTGATGTGCGCTGTTCTTTCAGTGACTGCAACATGAAATGTATTGTTGCATTAGCTGTTAATAAATTAGAATCTCTCCGACATAATGCCTCAATAGTAAGTTTTATTGGAAGTAGAGCTGATGCAGTTCTGATTAAGTCGCATTTACTATCTGAAACATTAATTTACAGGTTTAAATCGATTATTGGTTGGATTGGATTTCTCAGTTTCAAAAATCGTTCCATCATTAGGAATAAACTGTTCCAAAGTGTTTTAGAATCTAATATTAACATATATTCTGTTTTATTTTCAGTTAGTATATATTTTAGTAATATGTCATTTTTTATAGAAGAACGTTTAAATATCTTTTCGAACTTTATAAATTATAGGAAGCAATTCTTGATGGGTTAATATTTCATCCTCATCACCAATGTCTTCTTCAACAATTACATTGTCTTATCTTCATTGTCAATATCACTCACACTCTTACTCTCTTCAAAGTTGGAATCCGAAGTTTCTGTATCCACAGTATTTGGATTCTTCTGTTCTTTATTTTTTTGGTATAATACATCTATTACTCTTAATTGAATTCCATGAGCATAGCACAATTGCTGATTTGCACCAATCAACTTTCCAACTTTTTTCATAGCTGTTGCTCCTTCAGTCATTATGGATACAATATCTTTTTTCAGGGATAATCCATGTTTCGCTAAGTTAGACTTAAGCGATTAATTAAGCCATTAATTAGCTAGTTAATTTCGTCCGTTAGGGAGACATAAAACAAAAACGTATACTATTTTGCTATGTTGGCGATCCCTGAACATATATATAGGGGAGGCAGTTTTAAAAATTTCTAGTAAATACCGAAAAACCGGTATTTAAACTTGTGAATACCGGTATTACAAAATTGTTCAAATGTCTCAAAATACCGGTATTCGGTATCCCGGTATACCGGTATTGCAATCCCTAATCGGGATCCAAGCTTTTGGTCTCAGAATCGAATAAAATTGTGAAAAATGTACCACTTCATTTACAATTATATGCTTCTAATTAAATTTTTTTAAGTATAATTTCAATTTAACTTTAAAAAATGATCTTCATAGAAAATAACACACTCTATTTGAGCACCATATCCAAATCCACGTCCTTCCAACATTCTAAATCCCATATGCATGCTTTTGTTGTAGATAACACGCCCCTATAGGAAGCTCCAATAATGTCTGGAACCCATATATAACTGGGACAATTCGTTATCTGACGGCATCAAAATTCTCAACCCTATAAATTTAACTGTAGAATATCCATTTTACATATCTTTGAGCTCAGCTATAATTATCTAGATAGATTTCTGTAAAAAAAGAGTATTAGTGATATATCCGAAAAATATTTAGAATTTAGGTACATAGTCTCTCTCGTCTGAACGCGAGCTGGACATTCGTCTGATCAGAATTTTGTCCAGAGGAATCAGACATCGCATAAGCTCAGACCAAAAAATACTGAACTTCCATAAAATAATTCATTGTGCCAAACATAAACAGAGAAAACTAAAATAATTATTATTAATTGAAGTATAAAATGAATAAATGTATACAAAGAAAGCTAGAGATAATAAAAATATTGTAAGATTATTAACTGAAAGAAAATAAGTCGGTCTCAAGAATGATTTATTTCGATTCCGAAAAAGCTGAAATCCGCGCGCTTCATAGGAAATATGTCGTGTCTGAGGAATTAATCTTCCAACAACCAGTTTTCGGAATATCTGGAGCAACCACAGAATTCGCTCGCGTACAGCATCTGGTTTTTTTTTTATCGCCCAAGTCCACCTCCGCATCTGTAACGCATCTGGCACATCCATCAGCTTACTTTTTCCCAAATGTTGGGATCCACTGAAGGAATTTGATACATTTAGTAAAGTAGCTACTCTTTATACAAAGTGCAAAGTCTGTCCCTGATTAACTATTGGAAATGAGAATGTAATAGTTTTATCATGGGATGGCTGGCTCCGAGTCCGAAGTAGTTTTTTTTTAACAGTAGAATGGATAATACAGCTATTTTATAAACAGTGAACAAGAATTCGAAACAGAATCGTTGGGGAACGGGGTGAAGCATCAAGTGTTTGTGGTTCAATAAAACGGAATTGACCATTCCTTTTCAAAGACAATTAAGACGTTTTTATGGACATCTGTCCCAAACAGTTTGCAATGCTGAAACAGTGAAGACAAATGCTGGGAAATACACAGGGAGAACTAGACTGTATCCTTCACAAACGTTTAATTACAAAGAGAACACAGCTGAAATCTGTTAAGGTAACTAACCGGCTTCGTTACAAATTCGTTTGAAGTAGTTACAATTTGCAAAAAAAAAAAAAAAACATATATGCCTATGTCAAATAGTTTTAGCGCATTAAATTTCTGTAATTATAGAAAGAACTTATATATTAAAAGTCCAATTCCTAACGGCAGCCGGCCGAATGGTGCTCCGATTTAGAATGCTTAACAGTAATTTTATTAGTTTAAGTTGGCCTTTAAAACAAGTTCGCAAAAAAAACCGGCTTTTAAGCTTACATCGAGTTACGTTCCCAGATAACTAAAAAATTAAAACGGCTATTTTTCGCATTTAAAGAAAAATTTATTAATCTGGGAAGAAATTTAAAGATGGGAGTTATTAAAAAAGACATACAAAACAAACTGTCGAACATTATAATAACGTATTAACTTAAAGGCACATATTTCTGAAAAAAATATTTCGCTTCTTTAAAAAGTTTAAGTGAAATTTTAGAAACCTTATTAAACACGTTTCACATAAAAAATAATAACAGTAAAAATTGCAAACCGATAACCTAAAAGCCTAATTAAGCTAACGTAACATTCAAAAGCTCATTTCATATTTTTAATTTTTTAACTTTTTAACTTTTCCTCTCAGAAAGGTAAACGTGAAAAACCGGTATATCAGCATCCATGTCCGGGTACAAACTCAGAGGTCTGTTCCAAACTCAACGGCTTAATCCAACAAAAAAAGCTGTTTCTGTATTCCCCCCTCCCTCATTTTGATATTTTTCAGGACAATTCGACTGGACTTATGTTGGAAAGTAAATTCACACCACTGCACTGCCTTTCTAATCAGCTCACTGGTAAAGATGCTGTAGAATTTCTGTTCCGAATGCACTTCCTCTTGCGCAGAATTTCTATCTAAAAAAGAAACGCACTTCGGACACATCTCCTAAAACGGGGAGAGGGGGGGGGAATCGTCCGTCTGATGACGAAAAAACCTTGGAAGGAATCATATTTCAGTCGCAAATTCGGCTGCAACAATAGAATAGCTGTTATCCAACTTCCTATTACGTCACACGAATATTAACTTCTCTCTTCAGCCGGGTGATTCAGGGTTCACATAGCGCACAAATCAACAAGTGCCAGCTCTGACCTGTGACGCAAGAGGTCCTTCAAATAAATAGTAGCTGCATATTCATTGCGTTTCTTACTGCCAGCGATTCTCACCAGATTTTTCAGCAAATGAAATCTGGTTACTCGTTCTTTCCCGGCGGACATTTTACTCATGTAAGCGTGTAAAATCAGGGGCATTTAATTTCTTATCAGAACAAATCCGAGGCAATTTTTGAATCTAGAACAGAGTCGAAATTGTCCCTGTTGATCTGGCACGTTTATTTTCTTTAAGACTTAATTTAAAATTTAAATTTTATATAATTATCATTTATACCAAACAATACCACATGATCAGCCGAATACCTTGAAATAAAAAGTCCCTTTTCTTACGTTGTAAATTAACCGATTGCTCTCCAAATAATGCACTGGTGCACAGCATAGTATTACTCGAAAACGCATATCGATTAGAATTAAATGCATATTTTTACATGGCAGTTCGTATTATATTGTCGAATTTTAAATTGAAAATTTAGGAAAAAGAAAAAAAATCTCGCAGTCTCAAGAAAGCATAACAAAGTACCGCCGATTTCATGGAATTGTTTGGCTAACATAAATGCAAACCGATTCATTGCTTGTTTGCAAAAAGGAAATAATACATAAATTCTTCCATTTTTAACATATTTTTATTACTCGTTTTGTGATCTGTTCGATACAAATTTTATAATTGATTATAAGCCAACTTCGCGATGAGTCTGACTTGAAATTTGAAACTGAGCTCAGAACTGGGTAACAATGCAATATGAACTCGTTTTTTTTTGTTTATTACAAATTATCGATTATAAACTTTCATTATCGACAGCGCTTTGCCAAGTCGTTAGTTCATCGGGGACTTAGTTTAAAATCGATTGCAAAATTTACACACAAAAGAGTAAAAAGCACAAAATATATTTATTGATTAAATACAGAGAAAATTAATATATTGCGCTTTGAAAAAGGACGAAAAATCCTGAAAATTTGTAACTGTGAATTTTAATCTGAATAGGGCTTTAGTCCGTTTTAAAAATGCGGTACATCGAAAAAAAAAATCTTTAATATTCATTTATTTACTATTGTTGTTGTCTTCTGCCTCCAAGTTTGATTCCAGCTCTATCAAATCCATTTCTTTTCACTGGTGTTTCAACCAGTGAAAACCAGTCGCTCACAATTTGCTAGAAATCTAACAATTAAGTGTTAAGATCATATACCAAATTTCATCAATTTAGCTCAAAGCGTTCTTGAATTATTTTTGTCAAGACATAATGTCAAAAATGTATTTTTCGAACTTGGTCTAAAACGTGGGATTCATCAAAATCACAAGTTCGAATTTTTTTTTTTTTTTTTTTTTTTTTTTGATGATAACAATACTTTCTCTGTACTTCGGTTCATAAGAAAATAAAAAGCGAGAAAAAGAAATTCCTACTTTTTTCTTTTCTTAATTGTAAATTTAACTTTTACTTTTGATGTTTACAAAATTTAAAATTAATCAAAATTTCCCCTAATCTCGCAAAGCCTCTTCAAAATAAATTAATTAGTTAATTAACCACAGAGTTAATTTTAAATTGTTTTCATATTATGAATTGAATAGTATCTATTGCATTGACAACTGACTTAAATGAAAAAAAATTGCTCAAGTTAAATGCTGTTTTCCATTATATTCTGTAACTTTATCACATATTACAAAAAGTTCGAAAATGGATCGATTCCTTAGTATATCTTGATCAATATGATTTCGCTATCTCCCCTACCAAAATAACAGAAGTCCTATCAATTTTCTTCTCTTCAGAAATAGTATAAGAGAACTAAATATATCCTGACTGGGCTTGATCTGGAAGCCGGATTTAAACCTAAAACGATTTTTCGTTCTTACTGGTCTAATAAATTGACGTCTATTAGTCTATAGCATAGTATAATCCCTTTATGAAAATGTTAATTATTTTATATTAAAAATAGAAAGGGGTTTAATTATTTATTAAAACACTTAGAAAATTCTGAATTTTGTTTTGCATTTATCGTTAAATGTTTAACAAAGAAAATTCTGAATTTTGTTTTGCACTTATCGTTAAATGTTTAACAAATCCCTTTTCTTTTTAAAAAATTAACACAATTTTTGCTTTTTCTCGCATTTTCTAATTTTTTTTTTTTCTATTTGAATTCAAAAATTGAAAATGTTTTTATTCATACTCAAAATTTTAAGGATATACGTTGTGGAAAGAAAATGTAACGCAATATATTATAATCCCCGTAATAAGTAACCAGTCGCCTTTGGCGATAAGCTGGTTCACCAGGAAAAATGTGATTCTTAATTTAGGTAAACTGTTAAAATATAACTTCACATTTATAATTCTGCCAAATTGTCAACCGTTTAAACCGTGTTATTTTAATTATCTTACTTGTGTTTATAGTGCAGAATATAGTGCACCTTTCGAATAGAGATGAGTCCCATAACATTATAATGCTATTAAAAATGTCAGGTTCGTCTGTTTATTACACTTCTGGATATTGAAACTTCAGTTTTTTATGCATCTTGAGAACTACATAGAATCTTCCAACAATGGAAGATAAACATACGATTAAATATTTCATAAAACAATGAAAACGATTTGAATTCAAAGCAATAATGTAATTTACTGATGGAAATCCCTCAAAAAATTTTTACAAAAAAATTGTCAAAATTTAGAAAAAATTTGAACGACTAATAAATTGAGACCATTAAAAAGACAATTTTAAGTTTTGAAACAGTGTAAAATTCATTTTTGTGCAATAATATCTTCGAAAGTTATAGTTGGAAAACGCCAAAATTCAAAATTTTTTAAAAGGAATCGCACCAAGGCGCGCGTTTCCACTTCATACACACATTCAACTTTATTATTAGTAGAGATAAGAGATTAATTCGTCATTTTTTTAGTTGTTAGTTTGCATTATTATGTATTTTGTCTGATTTGTCTTCAATGATAATGAATGTGCTATTTATCTCTAACATTCGTGCACAACTGTACAAAATTTATATGGATTTATAAACATTAATAGAATACTTCTGTGACTCTAGGGTTTATTACATTACTTGCAGAT
The DNA here is from genome assembly GCF_947563725.1 of Argiope bruennichi. Classification (NCBI taxonomy): domain Eukaryota; kingdom Metazoa; phylum Arthropoda; class Arachnida; order Araneae; family Araneidae; genus Argiope; species Argiope bruennichi. The sequence goes on along the minus strand of NC_079154.1, from coordinate 132,668,177 downwards.
CGTGGGATGTTCATTTAATTTATGAGATTAATAGGAATTAAGCCATACGATTAATATTATTAAATGCTAGAAATTTTTAATCAAGGAATTAAACCAAATTTAGAATAAACTGAAAAAAATGTTTATTAAATATTAATTCAAAGAAACAATTAAATTGATGCTCTGAAAGTCTGTATGCTATGTTTACTGAGAGAACAGAGTAGTGGTTAGGTTTGTCAGTCAAGCAAGGCTTATTTGTTTCTAATAAGAAAGAGGGGGGAGGGGGGTAATGAAGTCGAATCTTTCTTTTTAACACCGGTTTTGAAAGGATATTGAAAAACCATGACCAAGAATTATTATTGATGACACCAAGCACAAAGATGCCAATGTTTCAAGATTTTCTATGTATTCGGGTTCTATTTTCTCTCTCGCCTCCTCCCCCTGAAAACAATAAGGAGTCAACTCGACACTTCTATGAGATTCGTGATTTTCACCCGATACAGCAAAACCTTAGAAATTTTAAGTTGCAGTTATTAGACATGAGAAACGTGGAAAAACAAAAATTTACGGAATTCAGAATTAAATAAATATAAAAAAATATATTTATGTTTAAATTAAAATACAGTGAAAATGAAACAATTTTTAAAACTCGGAAAAGGACCGCATTCATGTAATGTGCAAAGAATATCCACAGAATCCTACATCAATTCGAATTTTTTGAATGACCCACAAGAAGTTGATGGATGAAACGATTGAACCTCAAATGGAAGCTTTATGGCTTGTACCCATTGCAATGCGTTTATTAAATTCGATTTTAACGGAATCATCAAGGGCTGGAGTAATAAAGTGACAAATCAAAACCGTAACTAAAAATGTGCACACATTTAGCCAGAAGAAAAAATGCTGCACTTCTTTACTAGTTACTTAGTTTCGCATATCTCCACCTTCCGAAGAAAAAATGTTGCTGCCCCGCTTCCTTCACACCAAATCATATGAATTCATAATACGTTCTACTAGTAGTAAACTTAATAATTAAGAATATATTTAATAATTATGAGATATGTGTGTATAAAGATGTTCATATCAAAATAATTTTGAAAATTACAAAGCAGTTACAAATTTAGTGTTATTGTGTTTAAATTAAAACACTTAACTTTAAAAATTGTAAAACAATATAAAGTATTCTTGCAGTCATTAAGCGTTATCATATCAAATATTATATTCATTTTAATGTAGACTTTGCTTAAAATATTACTATAATGATTTGAGAACCGAATCGACTGATATTATCATACGTTTTATTGATTACAATGTAAATAACTTTTGTTATAATAATAAGATTTTCTCTCAGTTTAAAAGAAAACTTTTTAAATTTATATGCGTTGTATGTAAGATTAAACGATGCCAATTGATCATATTTTCACTAAAATAAATTTTTGATTCTTAAAAGATTTCATAAAATAAAAGGAAATCTATGCAATAAGTTTAAAAGAATAGTTTCATCAACGATCCATATTCTTTAAGTATTATAATCAATTTAAGCGGATTGGAATTGAACTCCTTTAACTATCCGATTTTTTCCCCGTTAAATTTCCAAGACATTTCTTTTTTCCCCCCTTTCTTTCTTTTTTCCCTTTAAATAAATTTGAATCATTTTATTTTATGCAATCACTAAGTAAACTATTACAATGAATTTTTGCAAAGTTTGAATTTTTAAAACACCAACTAAAACGGAAAAACATCAGATCCATTTGATTAAAGCTATATAAATCTTACAGAATAACAATTTCAACCTTTATGTCATATTTATTTCATTTAAGATAAATAAGAAAAATACGAAAACAGAAAAATATCACTAAAATCGCAGCATTTTAAAATAAAATTTTATCGGGAAAGTATATTCTTAACCAGATTCTCAAACGATAATCAATCAATGCATACAAATGTCGCAATTTTATATCACAAAATTGAAGAATGTTATTTACCATGGAAAATATGTTTTTTGATGGACATCTTTATGGCTCTAATCACAATTCTTCCGTTAGTTTTGCATTTTTTTTAATCTTTAATATCGGCTTAAACTTTGATAGCACGAACCATCTCCAATACACATGGGCAACATGTGAACTAAAGATGATATCCCATTTATTCTAATGTAAACTAATAGAACATTTTTAAAAATTTTAAGGAATTTTAAACTCTATTTTGAAGTAATGCAATGGATTTAACTTAACTTGACCTAATTTAATTTTCTAAAAAATTATCTTATATTTAATAACTATACATGCACACATAAAATAAGTATCCTCTCACTCATGTGTGAATAAAAGCAATGACTAAAACCAATGAAAAATGCTGTTGTAAAATACTCTCAAAATCATTTTGAAATATCAGTTGAGAAAAAATTCTGCAAGGAATTAAAGAAGCTTTCAATATCCATGAAAAACTAATTTTCTAAATTTTAAAGTGGTATAAAAATGGTTCTTGCGCGCCATTACGTTCTGCTGTTACTAAGGAAAGACATTAGTATTTTAGATTAATTTATAATAGAAATTTCGAAGACAAAAATTCTTTAAGTGAGTATCAAATAATATCCAAGAAGTAACATGCAAGGCCAATTTATTAACACGAACTCACCGACTTGTCCTATTTCATGTATTGAATGATTTTTCCATCATTTGGCAGATAATACACAACTTTTAAACATATTACATAGCAGATAATACACAACTGTTAAAAACTGGTCATAAAAACTGCAGTTAAAATAGACGCAACACTGCCTATCAGGAAATCAGATTGCTGACACATTGTGCCTGATCAAAAAAAGAAGAAGAAACGCTATATGATATGAAGTTATTATTGGAAATAAGGGCGCAATTTTTTTACATTTCATGAGATATTATTTACCGAAATCTGACTCATATTTCATGAAATTAGTTGCACCATTTTCATTATTACAACTGCTTAAATAACATTTCTCTTACGGCACTCTTTTGATACAAAACAATAAAATATGTAATAGTTTTTTAATAAAATTGGTTTACTGCACGTAAAAAAATATTTAAAATTATACAAAAAAATATCGACAACTTAAATTTATTACATTTTAGCTCTGTAAAAAAAAACAAAAAAAAAAAAAAAAAAAAAAAACTGGAAGCTAAAATGGAGGATAGGTACAATAAAACCTAAAGAGAATGAAAATTAAACATATTGAAAAATAAATGCCTACATTTCCAGCAAGTGAAATATTTATAAAATTATTTAATGATAAAATGATTTCATATTTTCCCAAGTTAACATTTAAGCATTTTTTTAATTATGTCTAATTTAAATGATAATCATTCCCCTGCTTGAAATAACCGACTGAATATTTTCAGCAATAAATAAATCAAGAAAATTTCGATATAGCATGTTGAATGAAATTTGTTTAACAAATCAAATTTTCAGACAGAAAACGGAAAATTTATATAAAAGAGTTTGTTCATTCCCGAATTTCTAAAAAACTTTCTAGACCTAAAACTACTAAATAAATTTCGCAACTAATTTTGACAGATCCTTCTAACAAAATGTCGCTAACTGCGACAGCTGGTGCTCAATGCCACTGGAGAAGAAAAAAAATCCTGAAATAATTTAATAATAATTAAAGAAATTAAAAAAGAAGAAAAACGGCCAATGATTGCAGACCTAATACACAGGTCAGCTTTATCATCAATTTTCTTTTTTTTTTTTTTTTCTTTTTTTTGTGCGGATAAATTTCCGAAACAGGCTGCAGTCCGATGACAACCCTATTCTAAATAACGGCACCCATTTCCAAGAGAAGGAAGCTTATCTCGTACGAACCGATAAATGCTTTTCTGCCCTTATCAACTCACTAAACCGAATGTCACTCAACATCTGTCCATAAACAACTGCGTCGATGGAATCGAATCAGAATTTCACCGAAGAACGGCAACGCACTAACCTAACGCGTAATTCTATGGAACCTCGTGCCTGTATCCGTTTCAAATCAAACCACACCCATTCCACATGCGTTGGAACCCTTCCTTCCCTAAGTAGGCACAGGTCCGTATGGACCCCGAGAAACATGAAAAAAAAGGGTGCGATAAAGAATCAGCAAAGAGGGGTGATCACACTTACCAGGTTGTGGAGTTGTTTGAAGAGCGGAGGGGTGGGTTCAGACGGAATGGAACACTGCCGCTGTTTTAAGTCTTCCGACGAGCGTCTTCTATGCGTATTGCCACCGCCATCTTACGGTTGTGTGTTTTGTTGCGAGGTGTGGGTGCTCAGATTCCACAAGTAGTGGCGCCAACCCTCCCGTGACGTCAGATGATGTAGGGTTGCCGGCAATAAAGAGGAAAGCGTCGCCAAGGCGACCCGGTACGCAGCGGGGTCGATTAAAAATAATTCCAATCTTTTCTGAAAGTACAGAAATCAGAGGTCCAGTACCGTAACTAGCTTGAGAGAACTATTGAATGTTTCAGGATTGGTCCTTACATGGCTATCAATTAAACAATTGTTAAGGTTATTATTTGGTATTTGCAATGCTACTTAATTTTTTGCTTTCGTATAATTTACAACAGGTGTTCACTGGACTTTACTCATATTAAAATCAAGCATCATTTTTTTTAAAAAAACAACTATTGCTCATGTCACTATTCTAACTACACTTCTAATTAATTAAAGTTATTTAAGTTTTATGTATTTTTTAATTCTCTGATAATAGTTTGTTTCATAATTTTTTTAAAAAAAAATCTGATGATATAATTAAATAGTATTTAAATTGTAATTAAATAATATTAATAATATGTAATAGTAATTAAAATGTAATTTTTTTCCATTTTGTTAAAAATTATTTTTAATTTAAATTCTGAATTTTTTTTTTTATATGCATATTCGATACATTGTAGCCAACTCTTTTAAAGTGAACCCGCAACTAATTTTTTTTTTATTTCAGTTTGCTACTTAAAATTGCTTGTGCAGAGATTCATTTAGAATTAATAGAAAATATCTTATTTTGAAGCTGGAGAAAAGGAAAGTGATATTTACTTTCCCCAGGGGTTCTTAGAGGGCATAATCGAGCCCTGGTTGTAAAGATAAACTCATCAATATCACTGATTAGATGTATTTTATTTCTTGGGATATTTAATATTCTTTATAATAATATTACGAAGGATCTTATAATAGAAATTACTTTTTTTATTCATTATAAAGACGATATCACAGTTAATTATTTTATTTCTATTTTTCATTCCGGCATAAATATTTTTTATTTATTTATTTCAAATTCAACGATCACAGGATTTATTTATTTTTTAACCTTAAAATATTAATGCCTATGGAATTGCACATAGGGACCCTTAAGTTGATGGGGCTCCTGGCGTTTTGTCAGTATTGCCGCTCTAGTTACATTACTGCAAAGGAGGAAGACATATGCCACAATCCATCGTTGAAAATGTATCTCGATATACTAATATAAGGGATTTTTTTAGAGGGGAGATTCGATAATTATTCAGACAAATCGGTTTTCAATTTTAAAAGCATTTTTAAAAAGGAGGAATTCAATTGCGACATTGTTTGAAAAAATTCCTCAAAAATTCCGAAATAAACATGTAATTAATTTCTTGATGCCATTTTCTTATTTGTTTTTGAGCAAACCTATGAAGAAAAAAATAAATGAATATCGAATTATGTGATTATCGACAGTGATTTTCAACACTGTGATCATCATAATCGAAAATATAAAAAGGTTAATCGTAAAATAATAATAATAGATGTAATGGAAATAAGTATAATTTTTTTATGAAAACCATAATATTTGGGAAAAGACGTACTATTAAAATTGCATTTCGTTTAACTTTGCATCCTTTAGATGTTGAGGTACCTGACAAAACTATGGATTGTCTCCGCTAGTAACAAAAAATATATATATGAATAAACCAATAAAGTATTTTAATGCAACATACGTAACATTTATTCTTATCAAAATAGTAACAGTTACCTTGTAACAGAGAGATGATACATGAAAAGAAAAATTAATATAAATTTATTTTCCTTACTTTCATGGCAACAATGTTATTACCATATTTTTTTGGTTTCAAATATTTCACTTTTTATGGAAAGCAACGTTCTATCAGAAGAGGTCTTATTATTATTTCTTCACTAATTTTATTTTTTAAAGAAACCTTTGAGGGAGAAAATAAGCGTTTAACGTAAAAAAATAGATTTAGTTAGATTTCATCTTTCTATGGCAGTTTGTAAACCAGAAGAGAAGAGGGGAGGGCAATTTTAGTGACTTTAAAGTCGGCACTGTTCATAAACCTCTGGTTGATATCATTCTATTCGGAAGATTGAAAGTCTGTCGGTCTTTACTTCCAGTCACATGTAAACGCAATCACTGAAAAAGCAGTGACTTAAATATATCGAATTGGGTACAGATGTTGTGACTCCAGTTGTAGATCTGTGTCAATTTTTGCTTTCAATTCATTAGAATATACACTTCTAAAACACAAATTCGATTTTCAGATACTATCAGCTGCATGCCAGAGATTAATAAGCAGAAAGCTTAATAAAAAGGATCACACGATAGATTCACTAAAAGTGCTAAATTCACGTCACTGCTTAATATTTCCTAACTATTTTACGCCAATGTCACACAAGGCGTTCTCTAAGATGGCATCTTTATTAGAAAGAATGCGAGAAAGTTTTGAGTTGACTACTCCTACTGGTTAAGATGAAATATTCAGTAAAAATAGATTCGTCTTTTAAATAAATTATAATTTAAAAAACCTAACAAAAATGCATGGCTATCGCAGAAAGTTCCGTGCCAGATGAATATAAATGCTTGCTATCAAACACTGAAAGAACGGGGGGGGGGTCCTCTCAACTTTCTCGTAAACTTGTATATTATGACATGTTTAGAATTCTTTAGTGAAGTTCCTTCCTCAAACTAACAGAATCGAAATGATATAGATCTAAAAACACGATGTCATGATCACACACCATATTTCTTATTCCTGACTGAACTCTAATTTGGAGTTCCCTTTTTTAATTATCGTCTTCTCATGCGCGTGAACAGACGGACAAGCAGCTACTACAATGATGTACTTTTTTTAAATTTTATGCACATCCCCGTTTACGATGATAAAACCATATGCAACATTTGATCTAGCAAGCTCTGTCTATTGATTATTATTTCTGGATTTTCGTTTTCACATACTCATTGATAATCAGATGCCCTCATTTCCCTTTGATTGAATGCCGTTCCAAATTTAATAGAAATCTGCATTTACTAAGTAAAGTCATTGAACTAGATCTCATCCGTCTAGTTGGCTGCGTTTTTGATGTGCACATACAGATCGAGAATCGATCGCAAAAACGTTTTTTTCAGTCTCATATAGTCTAAAAAGTGAATATTAATCGAAATCGAATTTCTGAGCCATGGCAATCAAAAAGAGGCCACAAGAACGAGTTCTAGTATTCTGCATATCCGAGCAGGAGTTTTTATTCGAAATATTAGGCAACCATGACAAGAAACCTGAGTAACGTGTTACACTACCGACATTAAAACAAAAAGAGGCTATATGAATGAATTCTACTCTTTTGCATGCCCGGACAGGAATTCTCCAGAAAAAGAGTGGATCGGTATGACTTGTGCTTTTTATTTGATTCTACAAATCGATGTTAGAGTGAAAAGAATTTTGCCCTCAGGTGCATGAGAATAACCAAAAGATGGCTGCACTCGGTGGTTTGAAATGGAGTGTTTGAATTTAAATTGTTAGAAAAACTAGTTTTTAAAATGCTAAAATCTAACTAATTCTAATCACATATATATATCCATATGCAATTTCATAACTATAACGGGAATGAAAGCATATTAAAGCCTTAAATTTTTAGCAAGTCTTTTTGCTGCAGTTCTTTTCTTGAGGGGAAAACTAATTCGCAGCGATTTGCATTATTTTCTTTCAAGTCGAAATTCAGAACTGAATTCCTTTTTGCAATTGCTTTGGGAGCATTCATGATTGATTACTAAAAGCGAAAAAATAATTCCAGCACGTATTTAAATACATAAAATAATGTGTACAATGATTTCTTATTTAAGGTGTCAAGCTACACTCGGAACAAAATTTTAGAAAAACTAGATTTTTTTTTAATGATGTTTTATTATTTTTAGAGGCATTATCAATCATAAACACGAAAATGATGACAAAATTTAAAAACTGAGGAATTTCTTGTACATTTTAACGAAATGTGGCTAATACGGTTAACAGTCTGCGCCAACTTGTAATACCGCAAACATTTTTTTTTTTTTTTTTTTTTTTGCAAACTAGTTACAGGGGATAAAAATCCATGAAATGACCCAAAATCTAAGAAAACTTTTAAAATGCAAGTAAATTAGGGGAGAGAATGTGTATAAATAGGCATTTTTCTATTATTTTACAAATGAATTTTGATATAAATGCTTATAAATAAAAAAAAATATTTCACTAACTGCAAAATGTTTGCCTGGTTTCTTTGCCCATATTATTTAAAACCTATATTTTAACTTTCAGGTAATTATTTTTATTACATTTTGAGTTATTTGTTAATGATAAGGGATTTTTATGAAAAACAAATTTATGAGAAAATTGCAGCCTAAAATTTCCACTTTACTGAAAAGTTTCTCTTAACGACCAATCTTTTTTTTCTTTTTTTTTTATTTTGTTGGAGAAAAAGTTTTTTCTTTCATTGAGTTTTTGCTTTTAGCAAAGAATCTCTTTCGGAACCATTAATTAGTTCATTTTCGATCAATATCAATCTTCTAAAACATTTAATTTTTAATTCTCAACTTTAAACTTTTTAAACCATTAATATAGCTTTATAATTTTAATTAAATAAAGTACAGGTATAAATGGTCCTGGCTGCAATGATTTTTACAAAATACAGTAAAGGAATTACATAAGTTGTTATTAAAATAATCATTTATATTTTGCGTTTTTTTATACAGACACTTACGCAGTAATTGTTGATTGAATAATTCCTTGAGAAAAGGCTTTATTGGGTCTATTATGCCTTATTTGGGTCCTACCACCTTGTCCTTAAAACGCTTTCTTGTTGATATTTGCACCAACATTTTGGACGTTAAGAACGTAACAGTGAAGAAGTACTGCAGTAACAACTTTTTGCATATCTTTAAGCTGCCATTGTTGTTACAAATTATAATTCCGTAGCAGTTTTGCAATTTTTCGCAGCAGAGTTATGTCATTATTGCTTTTGTACATTTACTTAGGCCTTTGGCACATTTTTTTCAGTTTTTGAAGAAGAGCTCTAAATCTTTGCTATATATGTCAAATATACTCTAATATTTCCTCAAAATTCACACTATAATAGTCCTTTACTGCATTATATGTAAAATTGCAGAAAATAATAAAATATGACAGTTGTAAAAAATGACTTCCAGTTTTATTTACTTCAGGCAAAGTAGGTTATTAATCGTTGTAAGTTTTTATTATTATATACTTAGGAAAAAATGGTACTAGGTTTTGCGGAAGATAAAAGTGTGATCTTCAAAAAGAAGTAATTAAAGTTTTTTTCACTAAAGTGATCGGAAATCAGTGTTTTCAAAACCATCAGATGTCTTAAAAAAAGAATCCACAGTTTCAACTCATCCTTAATTCTGCTTTCATTTAAATGTCTCTAAAAATAGACATCCTTTCAATACCCCGCTAATTCGCATATGTTTTAGCAATCGAATGCTTGATATTCCAGTCAGAGGACTAATCAGAAGAATGTATTCATTAATTTTAGTTTCATAATCATGTAGAATTGATACGAAACGTAGTATGAATAGGAAAAGTTAGACGTCTGCTATCAGTATGAGTGCATGGAAAATTAAATAATTATTTTTTAAAGCCCCTCTTTACTAATGTACTAAAACGTTGAAAGCATTTTTGTCTGCAAACTGCGTGATACATTCATTGGAAAAAAAATAGGAAAGGAAAAGAAATTAATACTATTAAAAGCTATTGCAAGATAAGCAGACATTTATTTTGTAAATTGCGTGGCGTATAAATCTTCACCCGCGGAATACGATGATTAATGCAGTCAAAATGACCGAATCGAATTTATTATCATGCCAAAGATTCGAAATCGTTTATTTCTTATCAAAAATCTGAGGAAACGGTGCTTCAAGCATTTTAATTTTTGCAGTTGTAACTTAATGCTTCACTGCACCACGATACATTTCGGAAAATGTATTGTGCATTGTAAATGTATTGTAACTTGACCCTTTTTCATTTATCTATCTGTATCTATACTTATAATAAAGCTGAATGGGTGTGTTTGTGTGTGTGTGTTTGCGCTTTACAGGTCAGACCGTGCTATAACTTCTGAAAATTGATTTTTATATCATAATGAAGTTTAAAAAATAATCTTTTAAATGATATGATTGATTGATAATGATGATATAATTTCAATGTTTTAACCTATAAATTAAATTTTTATTTTTAATGAATTTTTAAAAAATAATTTCATTATATTTTTTAACAATTTATTTCGCACAAATTAAAAATAAAATTTAAGCTGCATGAGCACGTTACGCGGCAATGGGGAAAATGGCTTTTATCAACGTGTTGCCATAGCATTGACATCAAATTAAAAATTAAGTTAACTTTATCATCAAATTAAACATAACTTACATTTTCAGTACGTGTGTGAATGAAATGAAATAATGATATTTTCTAAGGAGTAAATGCAAGGAAAAGCTTTCTATGATATTTTAAAATATATATATTATTAATTCAATAAAACAGTTTTATTTAAAGCAAATATGGTTTAATATATACAAGATTTCCACTCTATGTAATAATTAATTTATTTGTAAACCTTTTGTAATTGTGTGTGTGTGTTGGCGCTCTGCAGAAAAGACCATTTGACCTACAGCTACCAAATTTGGTAAGTGTATACCTTGAAGGTCCGAAATGTGCACTATGGGTCTTTTTTTCTTTTTTGAAATTTTAATTAGAATTTTAATAATTAATTAAAAACTAACTTTCCCACCAAAAAAAAAATCCTTTCATTTTCCCTACTGCCAAATGAGTAATTTTTACCAACGATGTGCTTCGTGCACGGTGTTGGGGTGGAACGCCGTATCCAAATGCCAAATGAGTAAGGGTTTTTTCCCAACAGCAATGAGGCTAGGGCTACATTTTTTGGCCGATTATTTCAAACGATTCTGTTTATTTTCTTAATGTTTGATGCATTTAAAATTAAACGTTGTTAATTAATCGATCTTTCAGATTCATTCTGAAGTACTTTTGAATTAAAATAAAACAGATTAAAGGAAATTAAAAATTTCTAATCTACATAGCGTTACCCCAACTGGCGTAGAAAAATTCACGCATTTGCGTTACCGTAGCTGGCGTTGAAAATTCACGCATGCGCATTGTATTCCGATTGTTTACATTTCAACGGAAGCGGACTCGAATTAAATTATTTTTAGGTTAGTTGTAGGCTTTTGTAATTAAATTATATTTATGTTAGTTTAAGTTCATTGTTTTTTAAGTAATTTTTTTAACCTGTTTTCGACCGATTATTTTAAACGATTCATTTTATTTTCTTAGTGTTTGATGCATTTAAAATTAAACATTATTAATTAATATACCTGCTCAAGATGAATCTGAAAAAATTTTGTTGACAAATTCTTGAGATATTACATAAATTAAGAAAGATATTCTTTAGTGCCCATAAGGTTTAAATGCTCAGTGACTCTGTTTTCAGTAATCATATTACAAAAGAAAAAGCTTTGTTTCAGTAAAAAATATTATTATATTAATTGCAGATTAATCATTTCCATATTAATTTAAAGCATAAATTCTACGGGAGCTAACAGAAAGTTGGAGAGATACAGATTACGTTATGACTGAAGGCCTTTATAATATTCTGAGTGAATTGAAATTTGTTTTAAAATATTTTAATGAAGAAGCTATTTAAGTAGGAATTACATAAAATAGTTAATTATTAAAATTTTAAAAAGCATTAAGATTGGCGAACCGGCTGGTCGCCAAAGGTGGCTAGTATTTAATAAAACATTCTTGAGGTGCTAATGTTTTAAATAAAAAGAGTTGAACTCCAATTAAACAAATCAGTTATTAATGCTCACCGATTTATGAAAATTTGAATATCACTATTCTATAAAAAGGAATAATTTTGGACCACTTCATTCACCGTCTCAAAGAAACCAATCATCTGACAGGATTTCTCAAGAATTATTCGCCTATATTATGAAAATGTTGATTGTTCTAAAACTGTAATATTCAAAACTTAATAAATCGGACAGATTTGATCGCAGCAGGTAGAAACGTTCATTCAAAAAACAAATTGCTTGGTTTAGTAAAAAATGTTTTTTTATATTAATTGCAGGCAGTTTAATCATTTCCACTTTAATTTAAAATTGAAATTTTACGGAAACTAACCAAAAGTTTAAAAAAATATATAGTGCAGTATGGCAAGGCCTTTACAATAGTATGAATGTATTATATGAATATAAAAATTGGAAGTTTAAAAATATTTCGATGAAGAAGCTATTAAAAGACAAGTTACATAAAATATTTAATTGAAAATTTTAACGAGCATCAATATTGGTGAACCGGCTAGTCGCCAAAGGCGACTAGTTTTGATAATTTAATTGAAAATATATTTTTGGTCGTAGTGTAGAATTTCATTGTGCCCAGTAAAAAAGAAAAAAAAACTGCAGTTAAAAAATAACTAATTTTAATTCGTATTAAATGTGATTCTAAATAAATTTTCTTAATTACCTCTTTTTTCATTTCTCGAACATGGGGATGAAAGTTATCACATAAGTAGGCAACTAACGATATGATGATATTCGGCATTCCTAGAGGATGGCAGCTCGCACATTTGTCTGAATTGTCATGTCATCCAAAGTGTCATTTAGTTTCTCTCGTTCATGAGAAATCTACGAAACTGCGAATAAATAATAAAAAAATTTTGAAAAATCAAGAAATTGCAAGTTTAAAATAAATATACATGCAGAGATGTTATTTTTGTTTTCATTTGCGAGTAACATTTTAATTACATTATTTTTAATTATTGTTGTGTATAAATAGTAATGCAGTGATTTCAATTAAAAAAAACATGCGTTCCCTCGAAATAATTTTAAATTCAGTTTTTATTTATTCAAAGAAACCTTATTTATGTCACCTAAAATGACTTCTCAAAAGTTTTGTTTTGTTAGCTTTCTTCCGTACACCTCCCACGAAGGGGTCATCCATCAGGGGAATTTTGAAGAGGGGATGCCAACTCAGGTGTCGTCCTCGTCATCTGACCGCGGTTCAAAATAACGAGGTCCGTCCTAAGAAAAGCCCTATTGTTGCTTTAAAACGGGGCTTTAATATGAATAAACTAAGCCAAACCCACAAAAGGAGTACCTTAACAATCTGTGTATCGGTTAGTGATGTAAAGCTTAAAGCGAGGGAAAATGGCGGCTGAAGTTTTATCGCTTTAATCATTTGACTTAGATTCCAGGATGAATAGTCCAATTTCCCCTCACGGCGAGGCGAGCACTTGATCTATGTGTAAAAAAGCAAGTAAAATTAGTTTTTTTTTTTTTTTGTTGATGTTTTTTTTTTTTTCCTTCCTTTGATTGCATGGATACATTCAATTGTAAGGATAATTTTCATAAAAAATTTACATAAATTTGCATAATGAAAATGCATATTTTTCTTCATAAATACGAAAAAAAATAAAAGTTGCAATAATTCTGGAATTTAAAAAAATTGTTAATATTTATTTTTAAAAAAATGACGCTCAGAAAGTTTTCTAAATAGAAATGTACGTCTAATAGAGGGAGTGCGAAAATTGGGGAAGGTATTCTAATTTGCGTCTAATTTAAATGACCGCAGTTTAAAATCATAAGGCCATAATAATATAGTTTCCATGTAGTTTTTAAGTAAAATGTAGACATAACTATAATCTAGGTAACAACTTATTTGTTAACTCGCTCGAAATAGGTCAGTGCGTGTAAGAGAAATAAATATAAGAAAACAGATTACTGCTATCGTTCGAGAATCCAAAATAAAAATCGACAGTGAAGAATTCCTGTGTATATGTGAATCTAATATCACACTGATGCTGGATCACTCTCTTGAAGAAATTAGACATCGAATATTTTGAGTATGAATTAATATATTTCGAGGAATGCGGCATGAGAAAAAAAAAATTCTAACTTTGGTTTTTACAAATTAGAAGAACATTAAACAAGCCTGAAGATTATTGAGTATTCATAAATAGAAATAAAAATGGAAAACTGTAGAAAAAAATAAATTCGTTTTGAAAATTTTATTAAGGGTCACCTTCAAGCAAAGATAGAAACCGAATTTCTACATTAAAATTTAAATTCTAAAATTTCTAAAAAACGTAATTTTCTCACAATTTAACAGAATTAAAAAGATTGTAATAACAAAATTTCTTGTATTTAGACAACACACAATTTTTTAAAAAATATATACTTTAACGATTTTTTAAAAGTTGTGTAATATCTTATAACTTCAAACGAGCAATTCTTGTATACATATAAATTTATTTCATGTTTCTCGGAAACGGCTGTAATGATTTGGATAAAATTTTATATTTAAATGAGGTTTTGCTTTTTAAATGTATCTATGTAGGTGTCTTTTCTGAGAAAACACGATTTTACACAATTTTTTTTATAACTAAATATTGACATGTGGCTATACATGACTTGCATAAAAGTGTCGTAGATGGAGTTGTGGTTAGGACGCCAAAACGTCTTTCCCATGTAATGATTCCGTGTTTATAATTCCGTTAAATTTCGCTTATAACTTTAAACGAGCTATAGGGCAAGATTTTATTTACGATTTTACCAAAAAAAAAATTACTGTTGAGCGAAGCTTGGTCTTTCAGGTATAGAAATATTAACGAATGAAGGTTTGTACATATTTTAACAGAATTTCACAAGTGGAAAAATGGGTTCTTGTTATCTTTTCCCCCCTTTGGCTTTATTTTAAGATCCAAACGAGGTTGAAGAATAAAAAATTTAACAGACATTATTAATAAATAATGCATGATTGTATTAATATTGACAAAGAGTTGTTTGCTAATGTTTGCAATTTGTTTTATTTTTCTCAGAATTATTTATTTACTTTGTATATACTAAATGTACAATAGTAATATCTAATGTGTGTTTAGTTTGTTTGGTTTAGTTTAGTTATATTAACGTCCCGTTTGAAGCAACACTAGGGCTATTTTGGGATGGACCTCGTCATTTTGAACCATGGTCAGATGACGAGGACGACACCTGAGCTGGAACCCCCCTCTCCACACCACACCAGCGGGAGGATCTAATGTGTGAGAGCGATTCTAAAGAAAAGCGATTTTGGATTCACAGGTAGCTTCGCAATAGATATTTACTTTGGATTTGAATCATCGGAGCAAAGATCTGAGCTTGGATTTTTTTTATGTCTCTTAAATACACTGACTAATCTTAGACATGCTTAATATGCAGTAATGATATACAATGAATGCTAAGTTCCATATGCCGCAGCTTCATGTTTTTACTACTTCTGGATTCGATGTAAGTTGAAAGTCACTAGCAAATTTACTTAGTACTTGATAAAGCATGATCAGTTGAATAAAATGCAATCTGAACAGGTCCGCCTTCTCCAAACTTCCATACTACATTATCTCTATACTACTGGTGCATCAACACACACATATAAATATATAGTGCTACGGAAAAATCCGTCTTTTGGATGAATGATGAAAAGTCCAACAGGCTCAATAACAGATAGCGACACTTTATTTTGCAAGAAAACACAAATATGTAGTAGCGAAGCATACACAAGAACAGCACTTGCAGCAAACAGCAAAACACAAATAACAAATAGCTATTAAAAAAGCGCAACAACACAAAGCACTCACAGAAAACTCGTTGGAGACCAACACATTAAAGAGATTCGATCAACTACTACTTCTCTCCACTCGACTCAGCTGATTACAATCGTATTTGCACTTCCTCTTTTTATAACTTCCACAAGACATCGAATGATCAGAGCAAATGCTGGAACTCGAGTTATAATGGTAATATCTCCAAGATTCTCGAATATTCTAGAATTTACATCTTTGCTGTGAAACTTTGGCCACATCTGGAGGACATGAACCTGCCATCCATTCAGCAGTTACTATCTGCAAAATCGTCTTCCTTACCATGAAACTAACTGTGTAGTTATGTAGAATTGTAACAATATATATGCCTACATATACAGATATGCAGAAAAAAATTCAGATTAATTTCTAGTTGCAATATTAACTTTCCTTAAACATTAAAACTAAAAATTGCGAAGTTTCATTAAATAAGATAAACAATTGTATGAAAACACTTTATTAAAAAATTTTTATACAACCTCCATATGGAAAAGTGTCAATGAGTAAGATGATTTTTTACATTAATCTGCACACACAAAGTTTCACCTTTCTATTTACGAAATTTGCAAATGTATTTTTATTTCTAAATTTAGAAGAGCTTATCACAAATATAGCTGGAGACATTTATTCTAGAAGTGCAAATTTATTCAATACATAAAAATTGTCATGTGCAGATATTTGTCGAACAATAAATAATTATGATTAATTGACCACGCTTGCTGTTGTACATTTTAATTGGACGATAATCACAACTTTGGTTTTTTGAAGAAGAGAAGAGTAATGAATATTTAAGAGAAATTATCCATACCAAACAAGAAAATAAAATTTTTTGCTCTCAGTTGTATCTCTGACATTAAATATCCTAAAATTGAGGGAGGAATATTTAGAAATGCTAATGATTTATATTATGTAATGCTACTGCAGAAGCAAAACCTTGCTGCAAAATGCTGCAAAACCTTGTTTTCCAGCTTTCTTCTCGGTTTGCAGAAAGTTTGCAATGATTCTTCTTACTTCTCCGAAGAGAAACGGGAAGGATTTCATTTCGATTTATTTTTTAAGTTACCTTAAATGGTAGTACAGTCAGTTCAGAATTCAACATTCCATAAACGGCAATACTGTGAATGCCCCAACATAATAACCTGACATAATAAGCATGACTGCCGTTCTAGAGTTTGCGAAACTCTACTTCAGGAGGAATCTAATCCTTCTTTCTTGAGAAATGTAATTAAAACAGATGACGGCAGCTAGAATCGAGATGGAAGCATCAGTCTTCCAAGTGATCACTTTAGGAACAATACGTCCAATCTTTTTATGAAAGGTTCACAATCAATGGTAAATTTCTATAAAAGGCATTTTCAGAAACTCGTTGAAACTTTTATAAAGACTTTATATAGTGATGCGCTACATAGTTACAGATATATTCGCTGAATTTTAAATGATATTTATAATTTTAAATGATATTGAACT
The DNA here is from genome assembly GCF_947563725.1 of Argiope bruennichi. Lineage (NCBI taxonomy): Eukaryota > Metazoa > Arthropoda > Arachnida > Araneae > Araneidae > Argiope > Argiope bruennichi. The sequence continues at coordinate 132,650,792 of NC_079154.1, read as the reverse complement.
AACGAATGAATTGCTTTTAGTAGTAATTGCAATTAGCTGGTCCTACTTCTCAACACACATCGACTGTAAGATGATAGTTGGATTCGGAATTTCCTTACAGAAAAATCGACTTACAAGAGCCTGTTGAATTTCCACCTGTATCTCTGACTTGAGGTCATTAGATTTATTAATAGCTTACGAACTTCTGCATATAACGCGCCTCCTGCATACGGCGAGTGCAAGAAAACTGTCTGCATGTCACAATTAGATCAAGAAGTTATAAGTGTTATTTGAGGCCTGCAGCTTTGTACATATATATATAATGAAGGTGCTCATTTTGGCAAATTTTGTAAAAACTTCAATTAATGAAGTATTATTTAATCATTTTAAAAATTTAATAAGGATTAATAAATGCATTGTTATTTTTTGAAATTATAGTTTTATAGAAATTTATAGAAATAGAAATACGTACTATGATATGTGTATTATTCTTGAAATGAGTAACGAAAGACTCGTTCAAACACCAGTCAAAAGTACGAGAGAGTCAATTAATTTTCTTTTTAATATCTCAATTTTGTAGATAGAGACATGAACTTTAATGTAAATATATGAATGTGAGAATATTTTACTCATAGATTATTTTTTACAAAGGGGGATGTATAAAATGTTTTGTTTTACTCTTTATTACTAACATTTTCTGAAGCGAAAGTGTTTCATGCAACAGCCGACCTCATTCAATACATACATATACATCTATCTCTCTATATCTATTATTACGGAACTTCCTCCACTAAGTTCCGTAACAATATATTACACCATACACCCACTAGTCAGCGGGTTCGCTTAAAGTGGGTGTATGGTGTAACACAATCAACAGGCCTCAATAGCAAATGACGATGTTTATTGACACGTAGACATAAATATACAGATGGCAAAACACAGCCAAGACGTACACAAGCAATAAACAGCAACACACTTTGGACAAACAGCAGCCCTCAAATAGTAATCGTTAGTAAAAGCAATCACAGCACGCAAAGTGGCCAGACAGAACTCAGCAGGGGGCGGGAATCTACGTAACTTCTCTCTATGGTCGCTCCAAACGTCTGCAATTCTCCACTGTCTTCTCGCTTTAGCTGAATCCAGAATAGCCGACTCACTATTACACGAATAGCTACTCCACATATAACTCGATACTGCTTCTATAATAAAATCCAGGATTCGGCACAGAACTCAATTCACCAATTGCCAGAGCGTTTCTCTGGACTGATCCAACTACTTCGCTGTTGACTCACTATGCAACTCTAAACCTCTAGACAACTGTCTTCAGCTAGGATTGTCGGCTTTTTATAGTTTCCGAACAGGGCAGAGAATGTTTTGGAACAATAAAGCATATCTCAGCCCCTACTGGCTCTATCTCCAAATTTCTTGATTTTAGTATCATCCATCACTGATCCGGCATTCAATCAGCATCCAATAGAGCTAGCTGATCGTAAACTATCTCTCCTGTGATGGAGCTAACAGTGTTGAGAAGCAAAATAACATATTCATAACAATATATATATATAGTCTATATTAAAATATTTCCTACTTTTAAGTCACTCTTTCTTGAGATATTATAACATTTTTCAAAATTCGTTAGCAGGTAGCGTTACTGATGTAGAACCAAATTTCAGTAAAATTAAGCGATCATACGATAAATTAACTCTGAAAATGATGTTCTGTAATGAGCGAATATACAACAGCGCACAATTTGAAAGCCCAGACACATTGAGAAGAAGGAGGGAAAATTCAATTTCAGAATACCATATTTTCAAACAGAAAACAAATCAGTTTTAATAAAATTGCATAAAAATTATTATTATAAATCACTAATGATCTTGGTGATTAAGTTAGTTGGTCATCAAAGGAGGCACTAAAAATTTTATTTTTTAAAGCTTCGCATAATTATTTCATATTCCGCACGTTAGGGCGCATGGAAATTGTGTGCGTACTGAAGATTTGAAGATAGATATGATTTTCAGAAACGCTGAATTGTTTATCTAAACTCGCTTGAGACAAATAATAAGACCGCTTTCTTTTATATAAATGCAAATTTTAAATTACTGGTTACCCTTGACTTGATTCTTCTCGGCGTCTGAATTCTTCTTCGGCATTCAAGACATCACGTGCCGATTCAAATTGCTTTTGTTTTTCTATTGCAGAGAAATAGGTGACACAAGTGGTTACAATTTCTATAATTCTCCCATTCAAGAGTTTTTTTTTTTTTTCATTTACATCAGAGCATTTCATTTGGTACCCTTGGGATCGCTCTAAGATAAATCTATTTTGAAGTGCGTGTTTATTTCAACACCTAAAATACAAACAATACTACACAAGTCGCTTTTTCTTATGCAAATTTTAGAATCCATTATGTATCGAGATTTTAAAAAATAGTTTGAAAAATGGGGCGATACTTGAAGCACAGTAAGGAGGAAGCGGCCATTTTAAACTAGTGTAAACACGAAATACTTATTTAAAACAAAAGATAAGCGCTATTGAAAGAGAAGCAAGTCTATGCATTGAATTGCTTTTCTACAAATGTAGAAATTCAAAGATAGATTTTCTATTTTTTTATAGGTACAAATAACTTTCATGAATATTCAAGAAACTAGTTTGGGTAAAGCAATAAATAATATATCAGTACGCATGTCAAAGTGAAACAAAAAAATTTAAAAATAAAAATGTCACGTTGTTATACTACGAAGAGATTCCAAATCAGAGCGAAACGGAGCGAGACAAAAAATAATAAAATTTATTATGTTTCGCTTCATCATGGGACTGATAAATCATGAAATCTTACAAAAATCGGTTATTTTTCAATAATTTTTTTTTAATTTCGGTATTTCTCTCTATTATTTTATTGTAACATTAGACGCCTCAGGTGACCAGCCGATTTGCCAGGAATATTGGTTATATATCAGATAAATTGTTTAGATATAATTCCCATTTATATTCAGTCAAATAGTCTGACATTAACCGTGTTATTTTAATTGTTTTACTAAGGTTCTGTTTATTATGTACATAAACCTTTTTTTTTTTTTTTTTTTTTTTTTGAAGATCGGTCTCATGATATCATGCGTTATTAAAAACGTAAATGTGGCATTCATCTGTAATCTGGATCTCACGATATTATATCTTTCTCGTACATGAAGTATAGAGAAATTATTGTAATTGATAAAAAAAATTCGACGAATCTCCACGTTTTAGATCTTAACGAATTCAAATCATAATATTTTTTGGCATTATATTCGTCTGAATGTCTGTCTGTGAACATATTAATTCAAAATTGATTTGAACCAGGTGGAAGAAACCTTGCATATGGTCTAATTTTGGTTTGAAGAACCGAATACCAAGTTTTATTTATTAAATCTGAGGCATTTGAGAACTGAATCATTCATATGCACTCTCACTCATGGGCAGACCGACAGACGATCACCACGACCGAAATCTAATATAGGCCCACAAACGTGAATACATAGCCACATTCAAAAAATTTTCTGTCTAGTTTTCAGTATTTTTCCTCCTATTTCTTGTGAACAAAGTATTCAAAGATAAAGTATTTCAATCTTCCAAAAACTCGAATTCGGTCTGAAACGAAGGGATTCAGATCACATTTTCTGAATTATGTCTGTCTGTTTGTGAACTCGATAACTAAAAAACACTATAAGCGAAATGGAGAAAATTTGGTATGTGATCTTTATACCAAATTTGTAGATTTGAATCAAATTTTGATCAAAACCTATTCTGTAAAAGTCTATCAGTCCAGCTGCCTAAAAATATGTCAACCCGATAACTACAAAACGAGAAGAGGCAAATCAATAAAAATTGGAGTACAAGTTTATTATCTAAAGAGCAGATACTTCTTAGATTTGGAAATAAATCCCCCAACGGGCTGACCATCCATTGTTTTGTCATTTTACAAGCATGTGAATGCGGTGGTTCCGAAAAGCAGTGATTTAAATATATGAAATTTATGTGATTTTGTAATTATAATTATAACTTCCTGCTTAATTTTGAAATCAATCGATTGAAAAACACATCTCTAAAACACAAATTCGATTTCCGCATGATTTTCGGGTATTATAAATCGCCCAAAAAATGTATCAATGATCAGTAAAAATGCTAAATTCATGCCACATATTAATAGTGCGAAACTATTGTTCGCCATTATTATTCAACACAATCACGACCACCATTTTATGCGGCGGGGGAGAGCAATTTTATGCACCTTTATTAACCCTTTCTAGGGCCGTGGGAAGTATGCTTCCCACCAAATTTATCAATCTTCGTATGAATTTATGTAGGTTGGCATAAGTTCTGACAAATTTTTTTAGAAAGACAGAAACTTAGATGCTTTAGTTCTTTGTTTTACACAAAATGATGTGCCTTGATTTGATACTTAATCATTAATTAACCAAATTAATTAATTAATCAAATTAAATTTACCTAACAAGCTAAATGAATCCCTTTTCTTATTCTAATTTCAAGCCTAAAAATATTTTAACATAATATGACTAGAAAAAAATGGCCCTTTAAAGGGTTAAAGAATGTATAACAAGGTTTTCAGGATACCTCATCTGATGATCACCCAAACTAGTTTGTCTCATTACTGCTGGTTTGTCCTGTAAACAACATAGATATTAAAAAGAATTCATCTTTTAAGAATCCATCTTTATTTTCTTTTATAGTAGATAAATATCAAGTAATGAAATAATGGATAAAACAATGAAAACGAATTGAATTTCAGGGCAACAATGTAATATATTGTTAAAAATTAAATAAAAAAAAATTGTTGTTCAAAAATTTTAGTTGCCAAAATGCAGAAAAAATTCTCACGATAATTAAATGGTATCATTAAAAATAATTTTTATTAATTTTTAAATGCTGTGAAATTCATTTTTGTGCAATACTATTTTCAGAAATGATCGCACTAAAGCGGCACATTTCAGCTTAATTTTTAATTCCTTAAATTCTCCAAAAAATCACTCCGAGCTCCTCGTTTCCAAATTCCAAGATATATAAGTATCAAATTTCGTAGCTGTTGGTCAAATAGTTTTGCCTATGGAAGGCCAAAGCAACACACGCACATTCACATTTATTATTAGTAGAGATTAGCTCAAGTATTTTAACTTCTAAAGGGCAATAATTTTTTTTTATAAAATCAGCCGTCACTCATTCTCTTCAAAATAAGCAGAAAAAAAAGCGAGATTACTTCACTATACCCGTTTTACTTCCTACTTATCACTTTAATCTTTAAGCATTTGCTTGTGGATGAATTACAATAGTTCTATACATTTGCATGGCAAAGGATTGTTTAGATCTAAAAATAACTATACACTTCATTTATTTTCTTTGTTTGTGAAAGTTCATTGCAAAACTCGATTCCAAAATTAAAGTGTTACTTTTCAGCGACAAATGAATGGCAAGAAAGCAGAAAGTAACAAAAATAAGCAGATAACACTTCTTAATTTCTTAACACTCTTAAATTTCTTGCTTGGTAGTTTACTCTTTTTATTCATTTGACGCAAGAGAACTCGGATGGATGTATGGGAGAACTCGGATATTAAAAACTATAAGTTCGTATTTTTGCGTAATCGCGAAATTTCAACGAAATTTAAAAAAAAAAAAAAAAATTATATTTCAATTGGATTCCGCGAAATTTTTTATTTCATTTCATTTCCGCGACATTTTCCTTGGGATTCTGAATCTCTGGACATAAATAAGAAATAAAGGTATCCCAACACCCTCCTATTTTTTTTTTCCTTGATTGATGAGTGGGAGTTCTCAGTGAAAAGGAAAAAAAATCGAGGTATCAGTATCAGGATAGAATATCAATGCATGATGTATGATGATATCAACCTTCTAGTAAGGTAAAATTGAACATTTAAATCAACGAAAACTCTTGTAAGATGATAAAAAAAATAGTTTCAACATTCTTCATAATCAGAATATTCCTAATTATGGCCTAAAACATCGAGCGATTTTTCTCTTTGCAATTTAATTACTTTCCTTCAGGTGTTGAATTCGTCTAATGCACAGTTTTCTGTCATTTTATGTTATGATCAACACCTTATTTTCAGTGTAAACAAAAGAAGGTTTTGCATTCATTCACAATGCTAATAGTGATAGTCAATTATATTCTGAAAAGTTATCCGTTTTTCAGTTGCTTTAAACATTCGTTTTAGGCTAGTGAAGTATTTGCCGATCACGACGTGTCTAAATTCACTTAATAGTAAAGTGTTTTTTTTTACATATGAGTTCTTGCTTTGCTTTTGAAATGTGATAATTAACCTTTATCGACTCTTTAATATAATTTATTGATTTTATGGCAACAGAAATTTTGAAAAGATACTTTTTTTTAATCTGTGCGGCGTTTTTGCATAAACATAGGGCAATAGATCCCCCATAAATCAGGTTTAGTCCAGTCGTCTGGCTGGAAGAAAGATTAAAATACCATACAGAAATTCAAAGAAACACACGGACGATTCAATGCTTGAAAACCTTTCTTATATATTTCTTAGCTTTTGTTATTTTCTGTTTTCTTGCCAATTTGTTCCTGGCGAACAAATGATACTTTAGTTTTGCAATGGGCTATCATGAAGAATTAAAATAAAGTAAAATTCTGCAATATTAATTATTATGCAATAAAATCGAATGTAAGCTTTTCCCAGTTGTTTTCATTATTGAGAATAATACCACTTGTTTTAACTGGATAAGAAGCTAAATTGGCTATGTAAACAGGTTTATACGAGCGGCTAAAAGCTGAATATTTTATAGAAATGTTAGTTTACAATTTATTATATATAGAACTTAGAGATCCCTGCAAAAAAATTCAATTAGCAGAAACATCGATTTGTAAAAAAATATATTCGTTTTGCATATTCTATACACATTGCAATTTTTTATGATTTTCTTTTTAAAAACATTAATGCATTGCTGTAGGTTAAATAATATCTTAAATATTTAAAGGATCCATTAAATTTATTTATAAAAACTATGGGTACTTACGTATTAACGCCACCGCAGCTACAGATTTGGCGGTTTTTAAGTGCCGCCAATCTACACCTAAAATTATTGCGACAAATCATAAAATAAAACACTTTATTTAAAATCAAAACATTGCTCTTTAGTGGCGCATTAGTGCAAAAACCACCAAATCTGTAGCTGCGGTGGCGTTAATACGTAAGTACCAAACTCTATATGTAAACAAAAAAAAAAAAAAAATTAAATTGTTGATATCACACTTTTTAAACTTACATTGGTTCTACTTACGTTTCATTTAATCGTTTAGATGTAACTTCATGTCCATTATTCATTTAAATTGTCAGATATTAAAATGGAGACCAGTTACATGAACATGACAGTGCTTTTAGGAACTTAAATGAATAATTCGTCCATCGTCTAAATTTTGGAACGTCGTAATTTCACTTTTTTTTTTATTCATCTTGTAAATTGCACAGATTTAAAAGGGATTTTTCTTCTCTAGCTTTCGATAATGTATGACTTACTTTGAAGAAATTTAACAAATTCCTTAAACTTCGAATGATTCCTTTCTAATAGTATTCGAAATTATTGTTTTCTAATCGTGTTCCAGTCAATTGAATTTTTATTCTACAAAAATAATTTCTTTGCAAAGTCATTGCCTCAAAAATAAAGACAAATAAGTGAAAGAAAATTATAAGGTTCTAGTGCGTCGCTGACTCACTTGGTTTATCGTACAACAATGAGAGAAAATCGACGAATTATTTCATAGAACAATAAAATCGGTTTGAATTTTAGGAAAAAACGTGATTAATTGTTCGAAATTAGAAAAAAAAATATTTTTAAAAAACTTGCCGAATTCAGGGAGAAAATGTACGACTATTAAACTGGTATTGTTAAAAAGAATTAAAAAAAAATTTGAAACGTGTGAAATTTATTGTTTGACAATAATGTTTTAGTTATCTCGGGAAAATGTCTAAAATTCGTTTAATTAATTAAAATTTCAGAAAAAATGCACAAATGAGCACATTTTTATCCTTCAAGATATAACTGTGCCCAAAGTTCATAGCTGTAGGTCAAATGGTCTGGTCTGTAGAGCGCTTACACAAACACACACATTCATCTGCATTAGTAGTAGAGAAAAAGAGTAGACGCTTATTTAAAACATGCTTTTAATATACATATATATTGATTTTTGTTACATTTACAGCTAAGATTTAATTTCATAAATAAACAATGAAGAAAAATTCCACTTTATTCCACTTTAACGATTGCTGCTTTTTCCTGTAATATATTTAGATGTACGAAAAATATATATCGTTCTGATCAATTGAAAATCGCTTTCTTATTGTAATAAACTGAATTCTATGTTGAAACAGATAAGTTTTTAAAGACCAGGTCTCTAAGATATTGTATAAATTATATATATAAAAAAATATTCTGTAGCCCATATAAGATTTCAATGCTGATTGATGAATTCTATTTTCTTTAGTCACATTTAAATATATATATATTGGTTTCAGCAGAAAAGTTTTTGCATTAATTGAAATTTAATCACTTCCGTTTCAAATTAACGTTTAAATTTTAGGGGTGATAACAGAAAATTAGAGAAATGCATAGTATAATGAATAGAATAGTGTAAAGCTGGTATTTATTTGAATTTTATAAAAATTTGAAGCTTAAAAGCATTTTGCTGAAGAAGCCATTAAAATCAAATTACATAAAATTGAAATACATACATTGAACATCGAATACATTGAAACATAATTGAAATAATTATACATTAGAAATTTCAGAGCCCGCTAATCCCTGCGAACTAAGTGGTTGTTAAAAGCCCTATAACGCGAAATACATGGTATTGCATGTTCTGGACACAATTCAATTAAAGCTGTTACGAGGAGGTTCAGCTGTGTAGCTAGAAAATAATGTTATGCGTAATTGTAATCTGCATTCTTCCTGCCATAAGCCATCATAACTTTTCATAGTATCACAAATATGTTCGAACGGGAAATGATTCAAAGCATTTTAAACCGAAGCCTTCATATCTTATTTTGTTTAACAATATTATTTACAACGCTATTGCTGGTGGCGATTTTTTAAAAACTTTTTTTACTGAAAATATTTTGACTTCTTATAAACTATTAACAAATTAAATGACATTTTGTTCAGCAATTTTCCTTTTATAGTCATTTCAAAGCAGACCTTGAATTTTAAAGACCAGGTATGGTTAAGATAATTTATTTTACAGTATAATTTTAACTAACTTATTAAAAATTGGTTAATTCTTAGTTACAAAAATTATCTGAATGAGGTCGAAATCTAATTTTTTATTTATATTAACTGTTCAAAATTAATAAATAAAGGCACATTTTACGTAATGTCTATGCACATCAATGCGCAATATAATACAGACTCCTACGGCCACAATGCACGAATTACCACTGATTTTTTTTTTGGGGGGGGAGGAGGAAAGGTAAAAAAGAAAAAAAAAAAGAAGATATTTATTTATCTACATTGACCAAAGCAATTTGGTTGATTTTTCACACTTCATGTTACTTCCAAAAAGTAAAAACTTCTGCTAAACTGGAAGTCGAGCTTAAACTGAAACTAAGATTGATAAGGAATAAATAGAATGAATTTCGAAAACTTTGCATCAAAAGTTTCAATGACATTTCCATGTTAATAATGCAGCCACATTTTAGAGAAATAAAATAAATCCTTTTTATCTCTGCCACATTTCGTCATCGTGAAATCATAATTGAAATTCGAGAGGAAAAAGAAATCATTTCGATATTATAATTTGCTTCTCCCTCTGTACTTAAGAGAACTGGTTGAAATCATTTTAATGAAACAGAAAAGAGATGCATCAAAAATTAAATAATGGAACACACAAAAAAAAGTTTGCAAATGAAGAAAATTCACTCCTGTCACAAGAAGAGTTCACGGCAGACTTTATTACCGCCGATGAAACCCGTTATGAACGAAAAATAACTAAAATTTCAGAAAGAAATAAACCAGCAAGAAAAGGAAAGAGCTGAGGCGCCCGCGAAACTGCGCCAATCTTCAATCGAAACTCAAATTGAAAAAGGAAGTGGGATCAGTCGCCAACGGACCTCTCGTGTCTGCCATAATTGGAAAGTGATCGCTCTTCTGCATTGCCTGCGCAGTCGAATGTGCGCGGACGGTCGAACGTCAGTGGTGGCTCGTGCGGCACGAAAGACGGGCGCGGTCACAAATTAAACGACGGATCCATGGCTACTATTTCGTATGTAAAGAGAAAGCAATGCCACCGTTAAAAAGTTTGGCGTACTATTACTTGAATCTCCGACGATTAAATTCTCATCTTTGATGGCCACATTTCATCTGAATTATGTCTGTCGTTCTTTGAACATAACTCATGCATGGAACGACCTAAAACGATGCAATTTTATTTGTACTGTAACATCGACTATACAGATTCTTGTTAAATATTTTGCGAAATTCGTCGATATATCAGCTTATATATATATATATATATATATATATATATATATATATATATATATATATATATATATATATATATATTGCGTGCGAATGCAAAAACTCAACAAAACGAATAGCTAGATGGATGAAATTTGGAATGCAATCTTATTATTGCATATAATATACCGTATCTAATCCATCAACAGGTTGAACGTCTGTTCGATCAGTACGTTTACGAGTGCACGCACGCGGTTCGTCAAACATGCAGTCTTTGATAAATAAAATGTTGCGTGATCTTTCCAGCAACATTTTAGATGTGTATAAAATTTTGATCCAATTGATGGAAATTGTGATAAGCTAAAACATTGTTTTTAGCATATAATTTTTGCACTAAAATTATATCAAATTTTAAACGAAATCCATCACAGAATTGACTGTTTGACTGTCTGTATATTCCGCATATGAACGCGATAACACAATGAGATGAGAATATGAAATTTAGTATGCTGTCTTGATTTTACATTGATCTGAATTACAATTTTGTGTGGACTGCGCAGCGAGAAGGGCAAAATGGTAAATCCGCTTTTCTTTTATATCCAACAAGTTCCTAGAACCGCAGTGGCTTGGTGGTTAGGTCTCGGCATGGGAACCGGAGGGTTTCAGTTCGGGACCCGGTTCCACTTGTAGAAACGTCGTTTAAGCGGGTCTAGTACACATTAAATCCGTCGGGGTCACACGTCATGCCGTTGGTGTGGTTTGGAGAGGGGAAGTGCCAGCTCAGGTGTCGTTCTCGTTACATGGCCGAGGTTCAAAATGACGAGGTCCTTCCCAAAATTGCCCTAGTGTTGCTTTAAAACGGGACGTTAATATAACTAAACTAAGCTAAATTAATCCAACAAGCTCTAAATACACCATACAGTGGAAGCACACGAGAAACAGAAAAACACACCTTCTGAAAGTTGAAAGTTAATTATAATGAAGGGTGGGAAAAAATAATACCGGGCATCATTTATTTCATCGATAACAAATGCGGATGGAAAAGTTTTGCCCTGCCCATGCATATGTAATTGATGGCGACGGGATCGAGAAAACTGTGTTAAGCGAAAGAATTCACAGAAATTCATGCCGATATTCAAATTTATGTAAAAGTACGACAAGAATGAAATGCAAATACGATCAGCAAGACTCTCGTATATTTTTCTATACCATGAAGCGTGAAGCGCTTTCGTAGTACTAAGAGACCAGCAGCAATTTTAGATAGATTTCGAGTGAAATTGTGCACAGATGTACTATTTCGATGTTTAGGTTAGGCACTGAAATTCATTATCTTAACGAGATATGCTTTACGAATTACACATGCAAAGACCACGCGACAGATGATCAACTCTTTTAGGTTCATAATGCGATACAGATATAATGATAAAACCATTTGCCGAGAATATTAACTTCACAGCGTTTTCTGATTTTCTGCGGATGGATTTCGTCGAAAATTTGGCGAAAATCTGTGATAATGGTGTAAAGTAAAATATATCAAATTCCACTCGTCGTTTTTTTTTTTAATTATTGTTTTTAGAGACAGATACATCTAATACCATGAATACAATTTTTTGGACAAAGGAACTGCTTACAATGCTTCTCTTTGCATAGTTCGTATACAAAAAAGTAAAAGGCATTGTTAAAAATTATCTTAAATTAATTATCTTAATGTTAAAAATAAATTAGCGCTTTTTATGTTCACTGTTGCTTGCCATTTGGCAGATTAGATAGTTGCCTGACTTAGAGCGATCACATGCAGATCGATTGAATATAAATGTTGTAAGCCTATTTTTACGAATTGAATTATAAAATGATTTGATAAAATTAAGTATAATTGGTCATTGTAGTATAATTACATAGTATAAATATAATTATCTGTCCACTATTTTCATTTTGTTATTACAACCTATAAATAGTAAGCGTCCGTTAAAAATAATATTGTGTATAAACATGAATAGCGTGGACCATAAATCATTATATGCACATGACAACATGGCTAAAAGAAAAAAGAATTAATATAAAATATATAGTGACCATGTTAAAAATGTATTAAACTACAGCAAACTTCAAGTATCCGGCCTAATGTGGTGGAAGGGTAGGCCGGTGTTCTATGAACTCATTTCTTTGCCCACCAATACCAGAAGATAAAATTTTTATAATTCGTACTGTTATAATATGTATTTCCTCACTTCTTATTGAGTATTCTTAAGCCCTCCATTTATCTTAAGCCAAGTAGAATGTGAACACGGCTGTGACCCGATGAAACTTAGAAGCAGTTGCCAGTAACGTGCCGAGTTAAAATAGAAGGCTCTGTAATGGGAGTTTGTATATATTTATATACTACACTGCACGTTTCAAGAATTTATTAGTGAAGAAGTAAGTTAAAGGATATAAATCTTTCACGTTTTAACAGGGACTCTGTAATCTTCACTGTGGCACACTTAAAAAAACTTTAAGCATACCCAAGAACAATTTACGAATATTGTATGCATTGTGCAATTATAATCAAGAATAGCGGCAACAATTGACGTCCGTTACACTGACGAAACAATGAACAACAGGCAGAACGCTGTGGGTTTTCCTGTCACAACTTGTGTTTTCCACACGACATGTAGGAGAGTTGTAGGAGACGTCTGGATCCAATGCCTTGCTAATGTTGCCAATGCAACTCCTTGTCCTCTTCATTTAATTATGATAAAGGAAAACTAAACCAGATAGTCGCGAACCGGATACTCAGGAGTATACTGTATATTGATCAGCTTATTAAAAGCGGCGCCTCATTAAACACCCTGTTTCGGATTGCACAATGCCCCTGACAGGCAACGTACATGACGAAGACGAATAAGACATATTATTTTCTGGTTTATTATGTTTGTAGCGAGCTGAGCAGAAAAATATGTCATAGAACGTGATATTCATTCACATAGACGTGATATTCATTCACATTATAGAATCATTTTCCTTTCCGCTTAGGAAAGGGTGGTGGTAAAGCCACCTTTCCTAAGCTAAAAGATGGTCGGTGGCCTGGTGGTAAAATTTTGGCTCCGAAACCTGAGGGTTTCAGGTTCGAAACCCGATTCAACCTAAGAACCGTCGTGCAAGCGGGCCTGGGGAATGCTAATTCCATCGGAGGTAAACGTCCTCCTGGTTAAGGTGGCGTGGAATCCTGGAGAAGGTGGGAGGCACCAGCTCAAGTGCCGTCCTCTTCATCTGACAGCGGTTCGAAATTACGAGGTCGGTCCCAAAATAGCCACAGTGTTACCTTAAAACGGGGCGTTAATATAAGTAAACTAAACTTTTTCATTTAAATCGAAGAAAATGTTAACTTCTACAAAATTCTCTGACCCTAAACAGTTCTGCAGCAATTAGATCGATCAATGCATCTTAATAACCGAATAAAAATAAGCAATTATTAATAAAAATAATTGGAATTGATAAAGGAAAATATGTGTTAAAACGCAATGACTGATGAATCGAAATGTATATTTTTTTCAGAGGGCACCAAGAATTCCCGGAAGCTTGTTCCTCCTCTGACAAGATCAATGAAATAGTACATATTTGTTTTTATTGCATCGAAACTTTCGCACAAACCACTGCTCCAATTTCTTATCTACTTCCTTTTAAGTGCTTCAAGTATTAATACATCAAAGTCTTCCTAAGTAAGCTTAGCAAAATGTCATTAAACATTTTCGAAACGATTTGATGAACATTTTAAAAGACTTATCCGTATTTAAAGATTTTTGCGTAATTATCTCTACCAAAATTAAAAGGGTCTGAAAATGTACCTGTAAGTTCTCTGTTTTGCAGACTTCTATAAAATTTTGAGCAAACTCGGCTGTGCGAATACAATTTAACACAGCAACTACAAAACGAAGAGAGCGAGATGGATACATTTCGGCACACATATTTAACATCTATAATGTAGACACCTATCACATTTTAAGCCAAATTGAACATTGGTAAGAAATTTTGTGACTGCAAGTGTTATTTTGTGGCCATTTTTTATTTCAATCAGCTTGGAAAAAATGTGTCTAAAACATGAAGTCGATTTTCGGACACGTTTCACCGCATGCCAGGGATTAATCGTCAAAACACTCGCCAAGGATGACGCGATAGATTCAGTAAATCACGCCAAAGGTTAATATTTCCTAACTATTGAACGCCTAATGGGCATTCTTTAGAATAACATCTTTACTAGAGAGTATGCGAGAATGTTACTAGTTAATATACTAGTTAAATATACTAAGCTTAGAACAATTTTTTCAAAAATAAAATAATGAGTACTTTGGTATTACATAAAGATAATGCGATTAGAATGCTGCATTAAAAAAAAAAAAAAAAGCAGAATTCAAGTTTAATTTGGATTTCTATTAAATGTATACTTTTTATTTTTCTTCTGAAGTTCAGTGTGTTTATATCATTGTTGAGAATTTTTATATTTATGTTCAATACTTACTTTTTTATTTTAAGTACTGTGCAGCAGTTGTAGAATGTATTGTATAAATTTTAATTTTTTGGCTGTAAGAACTTTTCCAATAAACCATTTAGTTAGACAAAACTGTATTCCCAGGGAAAAACTCTTAAGAGCTGGTCTATTGTTTTTTTACGAAAACCTAATTGCGTCCGGAATGCGTTGCGGTTCTTTTTTTTTTTTTTTTTCTTAGTAAGTAAAAGACAAAATACTAAATACAGGATTTTGAAAATGTACAAAACACAGGACCGGTGTTTAGACGATTGCTTTTAATAGAACACCAGGCCAAAATGATACAAAAAAAAAACTTACTTGAATTTATTTAAATGAAATCAAATATCAATTTATTTTTTATCGTTAAAGATTTTTTTTCATGTTTTTAAATTTACTTGCTGACCTGTGTTACTCAATTCTACTAATTATTTTAGAGCTCAGAAAAAGTCAACTTCAAGCGAGATGAACAAAACTTACATGTGATGAGTAGGTCCGTATCAAATTTTGAACCAAATTCGTGAAGAATTTGATCGTCTGTATTTTCGCATGCATGTAAACGCTATAACTCAAAAATACGATAACTTTGATAAATTAAGTTTGATATATGATCCTGTTACAAAGATTGTAATCATGTGTTCAAATGCTGGTTCGAATCGATCGAAAAAAAGACGCCTAAAATACATATTCGGCTTGTTTTACAAAGCACAAGATTCTCATGTGGGGAGGTATGGAAATAAAATTCAATGTACACGTTGCGGTTACACCTTGCCCAAGGTCCACAATTTTCATGCAAAGGGCTGGAGGACAACAATTTTATTACATAAAGTCGCGGGAAGACACCGGTTGAATTCAATTGAATTTAGATGTATTAATAGTTCGGCATATAAGCATTCTTATTTTTCAGTTCAAAAATTATTTCCTTTTGATAGAAATGGTAAAAGAAAAGTTTTCGGGCTTTGAACATCTAGCATTCGCTTGTTGATCTAAATGTATGAGGTCAGCAAGATTATTCTATATTAATTATCTAGAATTATTAGAATATTAAAAGATAATTTATTCAAACTATCTTGATATTATAATTATTCTATAACTAGTTTGATGATACGTTTATATTTGCATTTTATTTAGATGTATTCAGTATTCAGAAGTCATAAAACTTTTAGGAGAATATCATTAAGTATGTTTCCAAAGGGTAGGAAAAATTTTTTCATTTTTTTTTCCTCATCCAGTATAGCTAAAAATAGATTGGTAACTTAAAATGCAAGAGGAAAAAAGAGAACTGAAAATGACAGAAATTGGATTTCCAATAAGAAATTTTGTTCTCGGTATTGCTTAGAAAGCTACCTGGGAAATTTCGAATGAATTAAGAAATTTAAAAATTATTCCCTTGAGAAAACTCAAAGTGAGGATATTTATTATATGAATTTTTTTATGTAAGCATTGCGTTTTAGTCGCTTTGTGATTGGTAGAAAGCAAGCCACTTGATCCGCGACATTTGAAGTATGTTTTGCCAGTATTGTTTGAAATATTTAATGAAAATTTTTGTTACATCTATGGAAAAATAATAATCAGAACATTGTTGACTGTCTTTGGTGTAATCGCTAAATATTCATCACCAAGAGAAAAAAAAAAAAAAAGATTCATTTAGATTTAATCCACCATTTTATTCACACAGCTCAAGCTCATTTTACAGAGCTCAAGTGGACTGATATAGAAGAAAGTCTATACTTTCGCCTCGTGCTCAATTGCTTGCACCCTCTCGGAGGTAGGCACGTGCATGGTGAGATCAGTTTTACTACTCATCGTAGTTTTATATTGCACTTGATGGTGAAATGGTGACAAAAAAGGAAAAATTAAGCTTCAAAGTAACAGCAAACGAGTTTAAAACAATATTATTTGTTAATTCTACTTTTAGACACACCGTTTGCAGCTACACTAATGAATGGCTTTCTCGTTTTTTTTTTTCTAATCTTTTTTGAGTAACGAAAATTTTTCGCCTTTCGACTAAAAATCACCTGAATACCTAAGAAATATACGTTTAAAACCTTTCACTGTTTTTTTTTTAAAGTTAGTTTAGTTTAGTTACATTAACATCCCATTTTAAAGCAACACTCGGGCTATTTTGGGACGGACTTTGTAATTTTGAACCTCTGTCAGATGGCGAGGATGACGCCCGAGCTGGTAGCCCCCTCTCCACGCTTCTACGCCACATCAGCGAGAGGGCGTTTGTTCCCGATGGATTTAACGTGCACCAGGCCCGTTTACGCGATGATTCTTCGACGGAATCTGGTCTCGAATTTAAATCCTCCAGTTCCGATGCCGAGACCTTGTCACCACGGCCCTTTTAAGAAAAGTAATGAAACGTCTAGCGACATCAGATGAAGAAACAATGCGAAGAAAGAAAGCGGTTTTAAGAAATTTTTTTATTTAATTCGCTTAAATTTTTTCGATTTCATGTTTTAATTCTTCATTCTGACGGAAAAATTAAAATTATGATGAGATTTCTTCTAAATTTTAACTGATGATAAAATATTTTTTTTTTAATTTGGAATTGAGCATGTTCATGGCCTTTTTAAAACAGTTTGTTTCCATTTACTTTTGTTGGCTGAAAGGAGAGAATCAACCCCCCAGCAAAACCCAAAAACCCACTAACCTGAGAACAACAACAGGAATGGCGAGCTCCCTAGTATTTAAATAACAAAATAAAGTGAATGTAAGTTTTATTTTCCACATATTCGAATTACAGTTTTAGTTTCTGAACATATTTGAATTATAGACGATATTTTCACATTATTTTAAAAGGAAATTAAAAAAACTAGAGAAAAAAAGGCGATTTACTGATGAATTTGATATAAAAACTTTTCATATAGCTAAATATCACTTAAATAGAATTCTTTCTACAGATAAAAAGAAATGAAAAATAAGCAATTTTTAAAATCGTAGAAAGATAGTATAGAAGCCAAATTTGCTTTTTTAATATTAAAAATATTAAGTGGGTGGAGCAAAATAATTCCTTGCACACTGCTTTAGCTCGTAAAAAGTGCGAAAAATGACTGTGGACAATCTGCCTACTGGGAGCGGTAGGTGTTAGAATAAGCTTCCAGTGGTCTGTTTTTTAATGTAAAATATTTTTCATGTAATTTTTCATTTTTTTAATATAAAATATGTAAAAACATTTTTTTCAAAGCAATAAAAATAGCCTGCACCTGCAAATATCGTCAAATGTGGCATCTCCCATTAGAATAGACCATTTTTAAATCAGTTTATCCATTTTTAACAAAGATGAGACCTGTTGAATGAATAAAATATAAGTGTGATAATTCCGCAGCATGTAATTTGATGTGCGGTATTAATCCGTATATATATATATATATATATATATATATATATATATATATATATATATATATATATATATATATATATATATATATATATATATATATATATATAAATGCTTAACCTAATGGGTATTTTGTAAATTTTATAGCTGTCTCAAAATTACGTGCGACATATTTAAAAGGAATTTCTATAATGAATCTATATTATTAAAATAAAATCAAAACTGACAATCATAAATCATGTCACTGATTTATAGAAGAAGAAAAGTGAAAATTACTTAAAAAATTTACAAGCAATTTTTGAAAAGTGCAGATTTAATGAAAAACGAACGCACAGCTAGAAGAAACCGATTAACAACAATGCAAAAGCATGTGAAAGCATTGGGGTGAATTAGAACAAAATAATTTTGAGCCTTGAAATTTCGGGAAATTATAAATAATGGCACAGAATTTATGCGTTCACTGTTGCCGGAACCTAAGGTGTGGAAACTGGTAATAAATTTTATTGCTCGATTTGCTCAGATATGAACTCGTACAGATTGTTGTGGTGAGAAAGCTATGTGAAAATTTAACTTTGTTATTTTAAATTCATTATCTTCGTTATTTTAACAAATTTTCTTTATTTTAGTAAAATATACTTAGAAACAGGGTTTTTACTCTTAATTCACAAAATTTCATCTCAAAACCACATGCGCGGAATTCCCTCTCTCAGAGCATATCCGTCATAAAGGGACTACTACACTACTTTTTCAGATTTTTTTTTTTTTTTTTTTTTTGGATAAAGTAAACAAGTTAAGCAAAAAAGATTTGGTCTTTTTTGTACCACGTGTCACTTCCTGCTTCAATGTATAGTGTCACCCCCTATATCCTGTTAGAAAATACGTCACTTTACCAGTCCTACTCATACAGAGTAAACGTACTTTTACTTTCCTTGTAATTGTTGATCCTTTATTATGAGTGTTAATAGTAATAAATATATTTTTTTATAATTAATATGGTATAAGTCCATTATTCTCCAATTGTTCACTATCGACGAATTTATTACTTGCTGGCACACCGCCAGAATTAGGCCTATCGCCATAATATAAAATTGGTCAGTTGAGTCGGAGAGATAGCTTTATAAAATGTCGCTCACGGCTTTAAATCGCCAAAGAGGCATATTTAAAACTAAAATTAATAAGATTGAAACCTTTCTTAAGGAATTCCAGCCTTCAGATGACTCCAAAAAGGATACTATACTGCTTAACACTAAGCTAACATCAGTTAATCATATTATGCGAGGACTCAATCAAATAAAGTGTGAATTATGTGCTCTACCTGATGACGTGGATTTAAAAGATGCTTTAGAAGTAATCTTGAATTGGAAATTTTACTGAAGAAAGCCTTCTTGTATTTCTTTCCAAATATGAAAGCGAAACTGTTTGCACTATTCCAAAAGCAAATATTAAAATACCTGACTTACCTTTGCCTACATTTAGTGGAAAATAGCAAGAATTTGAGCTCTTTAAATCTCAGTTTATGAATGATATTGGAAACAACCCATCATTGGACGAGACTCATAAACTCATCTATGTGAAAAAACGAAGCAGCGTTAATTCAAAGTGATCAAGACACTTATGATTCTCTTTTGAATACCTTAGAAAATAGATATCAAAATAAACGAGCGTTAGTCGATATACACATATCCGAAATACTTTCGATTAATAAATTTCATAATGAAAATCCTACTCAAATTAGATCACTAATCGATACTGTTAGAAATCACATACGATCTTTAGAAAATCTAAAATTTGAATCTAATCCTTTATCTGATGCTATAATATTGAATGTGTTAAATAATAAAATTGTAAGGAATCTCAAAGATTATTCCAATTAAATCTGACAACGACTGAAGTTCCCAGTTTAGAAAGCCTACTTTTATTTTTAGAATTAAGATGCATGCAGCTAGAATCAGTTATTAAACCAGATTTCTCGACAAAAAATAACCCAACAAAATGTAAAATAACTTCCGTTTTCAATGGAAATAATAATTCGTTTGAGTTAAATCTCTTTTATCCAAAAACAAACAAAATAAAAAATGCGTCATGAATGAATGTAATTTTTATCATCCCTTATATAACTGTGATAAATTAAACCATATGTGTGATCGCTGTCTGACAACAAATCATTCTAATATTGCCCCAGTTCTTTTTTCTGTTATAAACTGCAAAAACAAAAATATTAATACAATGCATAATATTTTACTATATGAAGATAAATGTATTACTAATCAAAAAATAAATTCTCCTGCAGCGAGCGAAGCATCTGAGTCATCCGTGACCTTGGCTTCCAAAAGCGATTCTAAGCAAAGGATTGCTTAATACTGCTATGATTTTTATTCATAGTCCAAAGGGGAAAATAAAGCTTCGTTGCGTTTTTGATTCGGCTTCAGAAAATTTAACGTTGAAGGCAGCAGATATGTTAGGATTAAAAAAATAAAAACCAACTCCACCGTAGAAGGTCTAAATAATTCTCTTTCAAGAATTAATTATTTTGCAAAGGCAGCTATTTCGAACTTGGATGATACATTTCACTTGAATGAGGTTGACTTTTTCCTCACTCAAGAGATAATAAAAATGCTTTCTTCAAAAAAGATAAATATTTCGGAACTTACAATTCCTCCAGGTTGTATTCTTGCAGATAAAGATTTTCATCAACTTGCTTGTTAGGAAGTGAACTCTTTTTTGATATTTTTGGTCCAAACCAATTAAAATTGCCTAACTTTAGATTAGTAGAATCCAAATTTGGATTTATTGTCGCAGGATCGTATAATGATGAATCTTGCTATCCAAATCATCGTTTCCTTTCAAAGGGTTCTAGTAAATTAAATGATGCCCTACAATCTTTAATGATTATGAAATTTAATGATGAACTTTCATACTGTGAAGATCATTTTGAAAGAACGTACGTTAGGAAACCTTGTGGTAGATATTCTGTTTCACTATCATTCAAACAAAATATTGAAGAAAATGTAAATTTAGGGGATTCTAGAACCATTGCGTCTAAACGCTTTAATGAACTCTGATGACTTCTAGACCGTGATAACAAATTAAAAGTTCTTTACACAGAATTTATTGAAGAATATCTTTCGTCAGATCACATGGAAGAAGTTTTGGAATTTGATGAAATAAAATGTGATGATGGATTCTTTCTTCCAACCATGGTGTACTTAGATCTGGCAATGACTTAAGAGTAGTTTTCAATGGCTCACAAAAAACTAATCTAAATATCTCACTCGATGATGTTCTGTGTAAAGGAGGTACAATTGAAGAAGACTTATTTTCTATAATGCTTCGTGCGCGTAAACATCATTATTTCAGCTGTGACATATGCCACATGTTTAGACAAATTGAAATAAATCCCCAACAGAGATATTTTCAGAAAATATATTTATTATTATTAACACTCATAATAAAGGATCAACAATTACAAGGAAATTAAGAGCACGTCTACTTTGTATGAGTAGGACTGGTAAAGTGGCGTATTTTCTAACAGGATATAGGGGGCGACGCTATACATTGAAACTGGAAGTGGCACGTGGTACAAACATCCCGGCCCCCGTTGAAATACTAATTTCAACAGATAAATGAATACAAATTTGAGAGCATAAATACAATAATACATGTTAAATCAAATGAAATATAAGCAAAAAAATTAACAAGTAAATGCAAATACACTAATATATATATATAATACAAGAATGATAATAATTAGCACATTTTTTTATACAGTAAGTAAAATACAAACATCTCTGATATTTCTTTTAATTATTTTTCTATCAGGAAGTTTAATATTCACAACTCTAATTTTATTATCTTTCCCCGGACAAACGTCTGTAATTTTATCTGCGATCCATTTGGTACCTGGAAGGGATTGGTTTTTAACTAAAACAAGAGTGCCTATTTCAACATTATTTTTGTTAAATTTCCATTTGCTCCTTTCTTCTAAATTATTTAGGTAATGAATGCTTGTAAAGTAAGATCAGACACAAATTCCAAATGGATCGCTTTTGTAACCAAGCATACAAATAAGCAGACATAAATTTTATTTAGTACTCCTTTACGCTACTTTTTATATTTTACCAAGTATGAACCACAGAAATCTACTCCACAGTTGTTAAAAGGAAAAGTGGGAGTTACCCTTTCTTTAGGTAAATTACCCATTAATTGATTTGACACCACAGGTTTATTTTTAAAACAAATTATACAATTGTGAACAATTTGGCGTGTCAGATTTCTACCATTAAGTGGCCAATATTTACGACGAACATGGTATAGAAAATTATTAGATGCGGCGGGTGCTATGCACCGGGGCCTCCGCGACTGAGGGGGCCCCTTTGGGATTAAGAATTAAAATAGTGTTCTGAACAATAATAGCGTTTACACGTACTGAAAGTATACAAGTTTGTTTCCACATGGCTGGCTGAACGTCAACTGACGCCGTTAATAGGCAATGATCGCAGTGATATCTATAAAAAGGAGGGGGTTCATTTATGAATAAGGAAATCCCCTTCAGACATATTAAGACAGAGCGGGGGGCATTCTGGGAGGAAGCGGCGGCTAGAAGTCGAGGCTGAATTCAAATGGACTTGTAAATCATCAGCTATTTACTTTTTTCTACATTTAATGTCATATTTTTTATGCGTGTATCTGTATATATTTGTTTATACTAAATTGTTATGTTTGTTTATATTAAGTTGTTCAAACAAAAAGCAAAACGAAGATAAATTAAACGATCAACTCTTAGAAATGCACATTGCATTACTGCTTCACCAGCAGCGACCGGAATGAGAATGAAGGAAGACGTTTAAATCGAGCAGTCGACGGATTTGGAAATATACGAAGTTTACTGCATACATTATATAGTGCAAGTGTGCAAAATATTGTTAATATAAGGTAAGTAGATTTACAGTCACTTACCTCACCTACTAGGTAATAGCGTATAGTATAGCATTTAGTAATTTGATAATTCATTCTATAAACTGTTTAATACTGTTAGATATAACCATGCCCATGCCAAGAAAATATCCCTCTGGGTGCCAAAAAAGAAAATTATCAGAAAAGAAAAAAGAAAAGATAAACTTCAAGAAGTCACAAGTAGATCTTTCTTCTTGGCTATGAAGTAATTCTAGCAAAGAAATTGCATAGACTTTAGAAATTACAATTTAAACTTCAACTGGGGAAGAAAATTTCGCGCAAAGTACAGAATCTTGCAAAAAAAAAAAAAAAAATGTTGAAACGGTGAAATTTGCTAAAGAATCGTGTGTTTATACAAATATGGCCGAATCAGAAAATAATGACGAAAGTGGCAATAACAAATATGATCATGAGAGTATAAATGATCCTGGTTTATGGTCAAGTATTATAATTGAAAAATTTAGAATGTTATGTGTTAAAATCGGACCTGTACAATACAAAGGCGTTTTTGCTAAAAATGCTGATCATTTTCCACTACGTACTACTTTAAAAAAAATGCCATAATGGTGAAACCCAACTTTGCAACTGGTTAATTTATTCAAAAACTCAAGACTCCGTATTTTGTTTTTGTTGCATACTGTTTTCCAAAAAAAGAGGAAATAACCAAACTACACGATTTATAAATGGCTATAATAACTGAAGAAAACTGTCAACTGTAATCCAAGATTACGCGCTTTCTAGTTTTCATTTTAATTCGTTTATTTCTTGGAAGGAATTAATAAAACGACTAAATTTATGTTCGACTATTGATAAAACAAATCAAGTTAATATAAGTAAGTATACGGCACGACTCAAATTACTATTTCAAAGAACTGTAGATGCGATTCTATTTTTAGCGTGTAATAATCTTCCACTTCGAGGAAACCACAAAATAACAAGTACGCCTAATAATAGAATTTTTTTTTATGTTTAATGGAATCATTAAGTAAATACGACCCTGTGCTAATGGATCATATGAACAAAATAATAAATTCTAAAAATAGAATTGTGCATCATTCAGCACATAGGTCACAAGAACAAATTATTTCTACGTTAGGAAATGAAGTCCGTAATAAAATTAAACACGGTATAAAAGCAGCCATGTACTATAGTATTCAAATGGATTGTACTCCTGATATTTCCCATAAGGAACAAGCTTCAATCATTATTAGGTTGAAGAGAAAAGATTAACTATAAACGAGTCATTTATAAGGTTTATTGAAGTAACTGGAGAAGGATTAGTAAAAACTCTATTGGAAAGTTGAAGTGAGCTTGGTTTAGATATTATGAATTGTAGAGAGCAATCATACGACAACGGTAGCAACATGAAAGGAAAATATAAAGGTGTATAATCTAGAATACTTTCTCTAAGCCCGCATGCAATTTATGTGCCTTGCACACACACACCTTTAATCTATTAATTTGTGATGCCGCTTCCAGCAGTATGTATTGTAAAAAAAAATTTTGGGATATTGCAACGCTTATGTTGCTTATTTTCTGTATCTACAAAAAGATGGGAAATTCTACAAAAGCATTTAAACATTATTCTTAAACCATTATGTGACACTCGTTGGGAAGCCAAACCAGATTCGGTTAAAGCAGTGTATACACAGTTTGAACAAACTTGTAATGCTCTAGAAGAATTTATTGATGTGAGTAACGATAATACAGTCTGAAGCTAAAGTTTATTCGATGCAATACAAGAAATACCATTTATTTTATATTTAATAGCATGGTTTGCAATATTATCTAAAATTAACACTATCAATAAACTATTTCAAACAAAAACAATTGTTCATGACTCGGCTTTCAATTTAGTCAATAAAATTTAAACTGAAATCCAAAATTTAAGAACAAAATTTAACATATTTTTAGACGAAGCAAAAGTGCTAGCATATAATTTGCACATTTCAAAACATTTTCCTACAAAATGAATTCGAAAAAGGGAAAGATTACGTTCCGAATTAGCAGAAGACGAAATTATAAAAAACCCGGTTGAGGAATTTAGATATTATTTTTTAAGACTATAATTGATAATGTTGTTGTGCAAATAGAAGATAGATTTTAAAGCAAACCAAATATTACTTCTGATTTAAAATTAATCACTGGCATAAAAACTTTAGAAAAACATAAATCAGAGAAATGTTTCAAAAACTTTGTAAAGTTTTATAACAAAGATGTAGATGAGAATCTAATCCAGGAAATTTTGTTTATTACGGGATTTGATTTTGAATGAAAGAGATGTAAATAACGCACAACACATACTACAAAACATATTAAATAATAATTATAATGAGTTATTTCTACATGTATTAACTGTGTAAAAACTTTTCTTTACGTTGTCAGTTACTATAGCAAGTGTTGAGCACCTCTTTCAGCAAATTTAAATTAATGAAGAATTATCTTCAGTCAAGCATGTGTTCATAATGCTTACATGTACTTGCTATATCGAACAAGAAAAAAAAAAAAAAAAAAAAAAAAAAAAAATGTAATTTTTCTGAAGTAATGGATGAACAAGCAAAAACAAAATCACGCATTAAATAAACATGCATTAATAATATATATTAAGGTTTGTATTTTTCTTTTTTTGCTCACAAAAAAAAAATTAGGGCCCCCAGTGGCTTTTTGCATTCGGGCCCCTTCATAGAGAAGTCCGGCTCTGTTTCCCTGACATTTATCGGATGTTTTTACCATCTTGAAAACGATGTCGCTTTATTTTATTCTTTTAACTAAAATCAATGTAAAATAAAATTTAATTCTCAGAAGGGAAAAAACAAATAAACATTATTTTCATTTATTGAATTTCAGATAAGCTTCAATTATGTAAAACCCTTCCCCAACCTTTTGTTTTGCAAATATATTAACCATCACTAGAAGATACATGCCCATCTAGACCAACTTTTAGCCAACCAGTCATATCTCGGACCTTCGCCAAATTTACTCACACACACACAAAAATATTCTCAAAT
Source organism: Argiope bruennichi (assembly GCF_947563725.1). Taxonomy (NCBI): domain Eukaryota; kingdom Metazoa; phylum Arthropoda; class Arachnida; order Araneae; family Araneidae; genus Argiope; species Argiope bruennichi. The sequence goes on along the minus strand of NC_079154.1, from coordinate 132,624,523 downwards.
ATATACACACTGGCGGAGTGCTTAAGAATGAAATGATTTGTTTCCTTTCAGTGGGGTTTCCCCTTCCACTTGCAAACACACCAATCAGAACTGAACACTAATTTTACTAACAGGGGAAAAAAAAAAAAAAAAAAAAATTACAATACAAAATGAAATCTGTGCATCTAAATAGGAAACATTCTTCAAAACTATTGACTTTTAGCTCACTAACTATAATTAAAAAAAATCGCAAGCAGGCTGGCTCAATGCTTAGCTCGTAAAATAGAGAACAAAAATTGGTCCTTATTAATTTTTTTTCTTTATTGCCTAAATAGAAAAATGTTTTAGTGGTATAAATATATTTATACATATCTGCAGTACATTAGACGTTGTGGTTAATCTTTCTCTTTCATTGACTGTTTTAGACAAATGTTTGATTTTCATATGTTGCCAACGATATTTCAATCTACTCATGATAAAATACTAGCGAATTATCATGTTGGATAAAAATTACCAATTTATATATACATAAAAAAATTCTAATTTTATAATAATATTCATTGATTTTTCCCGCCCTCCCGAAATTCTCTGACGATTCCCGGTTGGCTGGCCTCCCTGATGATTGAATGCATGAAGGACGAATGTGACGCAACAAGTTTGAATATCCATAAAAGTGCGGCTTTAAAATGTGTCCTTGAATTAAAAAAGTTCGAAATAGGCTTATTTTCGGACATTAAATTCGACGTTTTTGGATTTTACGTGTCATCTTCTGTATTCCTTCTAAATCAGTTCAACATTTTGAACTGGTATGTAGTCTTGTATATTTTCCTTTTTTGGCATGACTAATAAGTGCCTGTTTTCTCGTATTATTTAAGCTTAATATCTAATTACAAAGCGAGAAGTACGCAACAAATGGATTTTGCAGAACTTCTCAAACCATTCAGCAAAATCAGAATTAGATTTTTTTTATCTTTCCACTTCGTATTAAATGCGGACTTTGAGCCCCTTATTATTTTAAATAAATTCTCCAATCTATTTTGAATAAGCTCACAGTGTTTCAAATAATAAACAAAGTATTCAATAAACATATGATAGACTTCACACCACTGCGCTGCTTCAGTAGATGGAAGTCTCGCGCATCTCATTAGCTGCAATTCGGAAATCTCATGGAAAAAGAACAACTGCTTCGCATACAGAATAAAAAGGGAGAGAGTAGAAAAGGGGCGAGTCCCCGCATTAAACAATCGCTAATGGTATTTTGTTTTTCGGAAGCTGCGATTACGATCTTTTATTCTTGCAATCGTTAGAGATCGGAGTTTTCAAATTCCTCTGTTCTTTTTCTTTCGATTTTTAAATTCTCTGTGTTTTCCAGGTTCTCAAGGTGGCATGACAAGCCTGTTTGACTAAGAAATATATAAACTTCATGAGAATAGTATATTTTTATACTTTCTGATGAAAGTACAATACAGAACCTATTTCTTTTTTCCCCACTAACTTGTTCTCTGCCAAAACAATTTCTTGCCGATGCTGAATTTATTGGATTTTTTCATAACAAACTCCAACAGTTTTTTTTTTTTAAATAAGCTACTTACAATCATGCTTGAAAGGCATATAGCTTTATCAGATATTTCTTTTGTGAAATGTAAGACTTGCAATAATTTGCTTCCTTTTATAGCTAGCTACACTCTTTTATCAATTGTGTACCTCTTTTTGTGTACAGTCGACCATATCACCACCACTGAACGAAGCAGTATTGAGATTTCTCGTGGCTGACTATTAGAAAAATTACAATGGCATTAAAAATTTATTAAAAAAATAATTTCAATTGTGAAATTTTCTTTCAAAACATATATATATAATCATAGTTTTACTAACTTATGAATACCAAATGCATAAAAAGCCGAAAGTGGATAATCACTGATACATTTGGAAAAAAAAAAAAAAAAAAAAAAAGATTAATATACTCTGCAACACATGCAAAACCAAGTGAAAGTGTCTGTTCAATATTTCATTGTATAGCTCCTATCCTAGGAAAAATATTATCATCCCTCCTGGCATAAAAAGTTGGAACCTCCAGCAAAGCTATGAAAGCCAGGAGTACACAGATTTTTATCTTCAGAGGCCCAGTATAGTGAAGGGGGGGGGGGGACCCTTTGAGTATGCTTCGAAATTTTTGGTTGGCTAATTGAGAATGGCTAAATTAGAAACAGGGCTACAACATTAGAAAAAAGATTGCTTAGAAAAATTCATTCATCTAAGTTATTGTGTTTTTCTGTTTCAATATTTACGTGCATGTGAACATAACGACTGACAGATGGTAAATTCTGATACAGATGTATACTTTAAATGCTAAAATTGTCTGCCGAATTCTACTAATGTTGCACTTTGAAGTTATCATGTTCACTTGTACTTGGATAAGCAGACAGACACACATAAAATAATAATAAATAACAAACTTTCATGGAAATGGATTTTGTTTAAAATTTGATAGAAATCTGGAATTTAGTGTTAAGAAATTCCAACTCAAAGTCTTTGTGCTATCTTGTTCACAGACAGACATAATTGCAAAAATGTTTTACTCAGAGATTTAAATCAAGAAGATTGGGCAAATTCTCGAGTTACAAATTTTTGGCGATTACATTTCATTCCCTTTGAATAGTTTGTATACATAAAAGTAAAGAAATTTTATTGGTTTGAATTTATTTTTGGTATCTTTTGGCAAAAGTAACAAATAATAATAATAATAGTAAAAAGGTGTTATTTCTCTCCATCAGATGGAAAATATAAGCACCTGGATAAAAAATCAGTTTTTTAATGACTATGCTCTCTGATAAATAATATACATTAGATAAAAAGAGGTTCAATATCCACCATGGATGCTATTTTGTCATGTTCCAATGATTATATACAGATTCCAACAACACATATTTATCAACAATATAGAAAATTCTTTCTGCATTCTCATTGTTCAATAATTCAAAAATTTCCAATCCATCGAGATAGATGAAACTCTCCTCAAATCCAACTTTTCCATAAAATTATGAAATTCTTGTAAAATAACTTTAGTTATTAAATGTTTCATGAAAATCAAAACCTTTTATTTGATTTCCATCACTGCTTTTACCTGAATGTGTATTTGCAAATATTTGTTGAAAGCATATTCAAACATTGTGCTATACACATAATTGGTCAGTTTGGTCACATATTTGAATCCATTCTTAACTTCATCAACATAGTAATATTTTACTTTATTTTTTACACCAGTAAGTATTAGTAGTAGCTTCAATAATAACAAACCATAATTGCTAATTAATAATTCCTTATTTAGAAATAACTATAACTATCAATTATTATTATTTTCATTTTCATGATAAAGAAATAACAAATTCCCACCATATATTTTGAATTATTGTATATGACTTGTCAAATGGAATATAACAGTAATTAAACAAATAAATATTATTCTAATATATCATAAATAATTATACTTTATCCAATAGCGATTTTAATAATTCAATGTAAACACACTTTGTAATATTTTATTACAGAAATTTTGACTTTTAAAAATTTATTTATTTGGAAACCAGTCTAAAAATGGTATTTAATCTATCTGCTTGCTGTTTCCCTCTGTTTAACGGCCTAAGAAAACTGCTTAGAAGGAAACATCTCCGATTAAAGTAAGGCAGAATTAAAAATAAAACATACTTAATGTATGGAGCAAAGCCAAATGAAATTAAATGAGAACATTTTGTTAGTTCACAAGAGATCTTTTTGACAATCCTGCAATTTATCAAAGCAAGTTTAAAACCTTCTTGCAAGAGGTTAATGAATAATATCCATATATTAATATCAAACACTATTTAAGCTCTGTTTCTACACATTGTGAATACATAATGAATAACATAAAAGAACTATTTGCAGTTGTTGGATCTGTTGAAGACTCCTTGGTTGTGGTGGTTCTCATGCAAATGAAATAGAGAGAAATGATTAGTGATTAACAGTACTTCCTTCCAACACTCTTCTTTTATTAATCAAATTGTTGAGTCACATATTTCACCTAAACATAATGGATGTAATAATATTTCCCCTATTTTCAAAATATAATGAAAAACCATACACTCTACCAAGACTCTGAATTCAACAAAGTAAAATTCAAGAAGCTTTCAAGGACTGAGAGATTTCTATCTTCGGCAATCAACAAAGACATAATATAAATGGCAGATTAAGAGAAAGCATTCAGTTTGAAATCCCATTAAATGTTAGTTATGTATTTAGCATGTATTTTAGGTCATGTGATGATAGTTTGTCATAAAAATTCTAAATAAATGCATGGAAAGTTACTATTTTTAATACGCGAGATAGTGAATGGAAGGCATTGTAATATTCTACTCCTTCATAGAAATGTAATTACAAAGAGTAAATGAAAATTTATTGAATAGGAAATAACACATGAATGCAATTTTTTTCTACACCTTATTGTGTCAGAAATAACTTAAAATCAACATTCACATTTTGTTTCAGACATTTTCAATGTTCTTTCAAACAAAACCCCCATCTGATCAATTTAATAAAGAGGTTTTTGTTTCATGAATTAGACAAAATGAAACATATTAGAGAAGCATTGCTAAAAATAGATTGTTCTTCTAATGCACAGATTGCATTGCAATAGATTTTATTTCCATAAACATTTACTCACACAATAATAAACAGAGAATAAATAACAAAATTTTTATTTCTATTATTAATAATAGAAATAAAGGTATTGAATTAAGAATATTTGTCTTTTTGAATATTTTATTTGTGAAAAATATGCATAACCATTAAAAAAGTACATTTCAAAAATATTTTACACAATTTAAACATATGCCAGCTTTTAAGGAACTGGATTAATTGTGAATACAGCCAAATACAAAATTTTATAACATACTAAAATTTCAAGAGAGAGTTCTATGATAATCTAAAATATATGGAATTCTCAATGTACAACAAGATATAAACAGTCGATTAATTTTAAAAACAGAATTCCATTCAATGTTTTAAAATTACAAAATTAATGCAAAATTCCAAATATAAATAGGTATTTCAAAAAAAAAAAAAAAAAAAAAAATACTTATGACAAAAGTTTGATAAAATAATGAAATACATAATCAAATAAACCAAGATTGAACAAGAAAATATTAAACAATATATTGACTAGTGCACTAGTAAAAAAAAAAAAAAAAAAAAAAAAAAAAATCATTTTTATATATTATATGAAAAAGAAGATTTTATCTTTTTTTAAAAATATAAATTCTAAGATAAGCTCCAAAAAATATAAACAAGAACAATCAATCCTAACCAAACAACATTTGATAAACTAAAAAGATGCCCATTATAAAACTTTTTTTGTTTAAAAGTATAAATTTGAAACAAGAAAAATTCATTAAAATGTTTTACTCTAAGTAAAGACATATTTACATAACAAACAAATAAGTGACACTACTTGGTTAACTGGTAGTTAACTTTGTTCTTTCATTAAGGAAGCTCTAGTTCAAATCCTTGCTTTCTTTTTTTTCTGGAATGAAACATTTATTTGAAAGTTACAAAAAATCCAGAAACAAGCCAGTAATAACAGAATTATTGAGAATCAAAAGAAAATTTAACTAACCACTGAACACAAATTGATTTAAAATATCGATTTGAATATTTTTTTTAATGTATTAAAAACTTCCAAATTTTTTTTCTTTTGCAAAGTAAAAGAAAAAAAAAAAAAAAAAAAAAGAAGCATATTATATATATATATATATATATAAGTAACCAATCTAAAGTAAGAATAGTTTGAAAATGAAACGAACTGCAAATTTTAAAATATTTTTTAAAGGGTTTTTCAAAAGATTTTTTAATATAGTGCCTAATAAAATTTAAGAATTTTCAGTTCATTTTCTTGAATTTACTTTTTTGAGAATTCCATGTTTTTTGGCGTTTGGGAGATATATTTTCATTTTAATAAATTAATTAAACTATGCAAGAAGTTAATAACAAATTTATCATAGCGCATGGCCCGTCGCACGCTCTACCAAGGGGCACTGTGGATAGCTTTGTGTCAGGAGCATTCACAAAGAAAAAATTACTGCCACAATTGTTTTGTTTAAAAAATCTTAAAAATACAAAAAATATAAAATTTGTGAAACGGGAAGTGTAAGTTAGTTAGAAGTTAGAAGAAGTTAGCAGATAAGGAACAGATCAATAATGAAAACTCAAAATTACAAATATTCTGTAAAAACAAAAACTTGATTTATCTCCTTAATTGTTCAGAATGTAATTTAAAATATATTGGCCAAACTAGCACCGAGCTTAATTTAAGAATTAACAATCACAGATCAGATATAAAAAACTTCATTAAAAATAGGACCACTGACTTTGAACTAGAGCATTTTCAAAACCATAACTTTAACAATATTAATATCTACATTCTAGAAGACAATATTAACGAATTAAACAAAAGATTAGATTTGGAAAACATTTATATTTGCAACATGAAAACTTTATTTCCTTATGGTCTCAATAGTAAATTAAATGGGGGAGGCTATGCAGATTTAAACAATAATTGCATTTATAACAAATTTAACATATTTAAAAATTTTCTAAATAAAGATAATTTTTCTAAAAGATTTAAAAGAGGTAAAGGGAAAGGTGGCAATTTTCAAATTATATTTGAGGAATTTCAAAATTACTGTAATCTGGAACACAATAGTGAAAACATTCACAAAATTAGGAAATACATTTTTGGTCTTAGAAATAATAAAATTAAATGGGTTTTAAATAATAAATTCGGGGAATTTGAGTTTAATAATTCGTACACAAAATGTATTATTCTAGATCTTATTAAATTTAAACTTAACATTGGAAAAAACGATTTACTTTTTAATAATAAAAATAATGTTTACAAAGAATTCTGTATGATTAAATTCTTGGATATTTACTTCGAATATCTAAAATTACCCAAAATCATACACAATAATAATATATTTTTTCCTCTATCAGATAAAACAAATGTTTCAATAGCGTTTAGTTACACTTCAACTTAAAAGAAAAAAAATTAATAATTATAATTACTACAGCAAAAATTTAGATAAAATAAATAAAACAGATTGTTACTGTAACAAAGAAAAATATAAAGATTTTATAGATATTGATAAAGGTCATATTATTACAGGTAATTTAAAAATTATTGAATCCAACTCTTTAAGAGATTTGATGGGAAGAGGAACAAAAATTAAGATTAAGAGAAAAAATAAACCATAACAAAATTTTGATTTCTATTGGTATTGATTTAGATGTTTTTATTGCTAAATTATCTAGAAAATACCATTGGCCTGCGGAAGGTTTCGGGGAATGGAAAGTGAGAATTTTAAAGGAAATTAAAATAAAAATGAATACTGATTTTGACAGATCTAAAGAACATGGGATTTATTTTAGTAAAACATTGAAAAACCAAATAAAAAATTTAAAAGAAAAATTTGTTATTACAGTAATAGATAAATCAGCAAATAATTTCTGTTTAATTTGTAGATATTATTATAAAGAACTTTTAATTAATGAATATAACTCTAATGCAACTTATATGTTAAAGAACACTGGGAAAAAGGAATTAGATACAAGAATGCTAGCTTTCGCAAAAAAACCCAAAACTAAGACTTGCTCTCTTAACTATCCTTATTTATTCCCAACAGTTAAATTTCATAAAAATCCTTTAAAATTCAGATTCGTGACCTGTAGCACTGGCAGTTATAATTACTATACGGGCAAACATTTCTTTAAATATTTAAAAATTATCCTGGACAAAATAAAAACTGAAGACAACTTTATTATTTCTAGTAACAAAGAAGTACTGGATTTTCTTAAAGATAACAACATTAATAAACTTAATACTTTTGATTTCGAAAATTTATACACTAATCTTCCTCATGAAAAATTAATAAAGGTCTGCACTTTAAAAAATTAATAAATTAATAATAATTAATAAAATTAATAAAGGCATGACAAATATTTAAATGAAAATATTCCTAAAAATAACTGGCTTGAGTTATGTAATTTTAATATTACTGAAAATTACGTTTTTAATGGTATTAATTTTTATAAACAAGTCAAGGGCATTCCAATAGGAACAGCTTTCTCAAGTGCTTTAGCTAATATTTTCCTACATTACTATGAGAAAAAAAAATAATTAAATACAATTTAATAAACGGGTGGAGATATATTGATGACCTACTTTTGATTAACTTCGACAATACTAATATTACTACTAATTGCTATCCAAAAGATTTAATTCTAACGGAAACAAATAAAAATCAACTTGAGGCTACCTTTCTGGATTTAAAAATCGAAATTGCTAATGGTAAAACAATAGTTGGTATATACGATAAACGGGATGAATTCAACTTTAAAATAACAAAACTATGTAACTACCATTCCAATCTAAACTAAAATTTTCAAAAATCTAATTTTCTCACAAGTTAACAGGATCTAAAGGGTTTGCAATAATAAAAATTCCTATATTGAAGCATCAAACAACCTCATTAAAAATTTAATTAAAAATGAATTTCCTAGAAATTACTGTCAATTGTTTAATTAAACAAGGTATGGTTTGGGATTAAACCTTTGGCTTAAATAAAAATAGATCTTTCCTTGTGTATTAGATCACTCAATAGATGGCGCTGGGAGCCTACAATTTCTTACCTAATTTACCGTTAGTGTATTTTAAAAAGTGGGAATCACAATCGATAGCTTAAAATTTCCGTGATTGCTGATGGTAAGTTCTTGCCTTTTCGTTTTCCCGTTTGTGCTATTTTATGATATTTTTGTCTATTTTGTTATTGTATTTTTACTTTGTAGTGGTTATTTTGTTCTAATTTGTTGTTTTGCATTTCCCTTTCTGTTAAAATGGTATATCTCTTGGGCCTCATTTCAGGGGATTATCGGGAGGAATCATTATTAGACCTTTGTCTGGATTTCCTCACAGAAAAAATCCCTTTCTTTGAATCCCTGCCTGAGGGTGACCCTTGAAAAAGTCTTCAGGCCAGATTCTTTTTTATTTGGTTTATTTGATTTTCCTATTAACTTGATTTTAATACTTTTGTATATATATATATATATTCGAAGACTTTTAAAAAGATAAAATATCAGAAAAAGACATTTAAAAAAACAACAACTTCAAAATGATGATGTCTAGAATCCAAAATCTAGCTGTGGATTAGTATATGTCATTTGAAAGCAAAGAATTACAGGAATCTGAAGTTTGTAGAATGCTAGATTTTCTTTGATGAATCAGACATGCTGATCATAAAAAATGACACACACCCCCTCCCATCAACTATAGATTTTTCACAAACTAAAAGAAAAAAAGACCTGCTTCATAAAATATTGAATATTATTATTAATCAAAATTTAATTTTTGTGAAAAAAAGATAATAATAAATACAAAGTACAATAAATACTACTCTGAAAAAAGCAAAATTATTAAAAGGATAAAATCTTTCAAAAGAAAAAGCTCAAATTTTAGGATTGCAACTTAAATTCAGCAATTTTAAAAGGAATCATATAAAAATCCCAATTTTTTTTTCTCACTAAAATGAAACATAAAAAAAATTTAAGTATGGTTTATGGCTAAAGGTGAAGTTATATATATGTATACATACAAGCATATTTATAAAAGAAAATATTGCAAAGCAAAAATCCTACTTACCTTTAACAAAAGAAGAAAACGAGATAGTCACATTCACAATATCATCTGTTTTTGTAATTTGTGCATTTTGAAAATCATTCAACATGGGCTCACTTATGGAATTACGGAATTCAAGATTATTATATGCATAGCTCTGAAATAATAATATACATTTATCAATAACAATTTTATAATAAAATATGAATTATGTAACATATATAAAGAATACCCAAATAAAAAGAAAATTATAATTATGTGTGAAGAAATTTTAATAATAATTACAATTATGATTCAAGTGGAACAGTATAACTATAAGCAGTCATCACTGATAATGAAACACTAATCCCAGTGTTCAGCATGTTTCAGTATAGAATCTGCTGAGCTTCTAGCAGATCCTGTTTACTACAGTATCTTTTTTCCCGTTTACCATATTTAATGGTAATTAAAAATCAATTCTCATTTGCGAATTATGCAATGTACAGATAGATCCTTTGCTTACTGATAGTACAACAGCAATTTCACGTATGGCGATCCAATTATTAGCCATATGAACTCCTCTGTAACTGAAACTGCATCACAGTCATAATGTGTGCTGACCAATAAATGACAAATCCTTAATGTTTATTCATCTCATCTCGTAATGCTGATACTATCGGAATATGATGATTGTTATGCGTCTACATGAAGAAATTGGACAAATATTTTTTGTGCTGACTTGGAGGAATTCATCACGCAACAAGCCATGAAATCAATATTCTAGAAAGAAGGATATTGACGAGAAGATGCTAACTACTGGATATACCACACTATCTATAGGCAAAACATTAATTCACTAGGATAGAACAATGTATGCTATTTGCAATTGAAGACTGAATTTTCAAAATAATAAGTTCTAGTTATTAGTTAGGCATTTAAACAGTAGTATGATGCAATTAAAAAAAAAATCCCATCTCTTCAGAAATGGGAAAAAAAAAAAAAAAGTATAATGTGAAAGAAACAAATTTTTTTTTCAAAAAACAAAGCTGATTTATTGATTGTTTTGAAAAATAATTTAGCACATGGTTTCTTGAGTTTATTCTCTCTTTGTTTGTTCGAGAATTAAATAACTGGCAAGGGGGTCCAGAAAACCAGATTTATGTTTTGTTAAATATTTCGCATCCATACATTTAAAATAACTTTCCTCGCAATTTCCCAGTTTTATATAGAAATGCAAGATTATGTCTTTCTCACAGCTAGCTTATCACTTATGCAAGCTCTTTGAATATTAATAATAAATCCCCTGGATTAATTGCACTTATCCAGCAAAATTTGTTTCCCTTCCAAATAATTAAATTTTTAGAACTTGTTTGTACCTCAGGCCATGCTGGTATTCCAGAAAACGAATAAGCAGATAATTTAACTTGAAAAGTGTACACTTTTGAAGCTGTGAAATGGATATCTTGCAGCATATCAAAAATGAAATTCAGAGAGTAAAATTTAAGGAATGGAAAAAAAGTAACTATGCTAAATATTTTCCTCACTTGGAAAGCATCAAACCAGGGCCGCCGCGTAGGGGTGGCGAAATTGATCACCGCACAAGGACGCCTTGGCCACGGGGGCACCAAAATTTATAGTACTTATAGTTTTTTTTTATTTAACGTTACTTAAATAAAAGTTCTTAATTATACGCTAGCAATTTTGGATGTTTTGTATTTTCTAAGCAATAAAATGAGATTTAATTTTTATTTTAATTTAGTTTTATTTACGTTCCTGCGGGTTGTTTCCGTTTGTGTAAAATAAAATTTGATTGCCGATACGAACAATAAAAACACGTTCCGTGTAGAGTTCGTGCTACCAAACGGAACGTGTTAAAAATATAAGAATTTGTAACATGTAACAACAGGAATTGGGAATGTTTTGTATCGGAATATATTTATTTTTTATGTGCTGTGAAGCTGTTGCGGCTGAATGTCGTTGTTTAGTTTGCTTTTTTTTCGTAATGATGGGTGGCAGCACCACCGTGTGAGTGTGCCTGTGAATTAACAGGGAATAATACCCTTATCTTTGCGATGTTTTACCAAAGAGAATATGCCACCTATTGATATTTTAAATGAAAACAATCTTACCGATACATTTCCAAATATTGGAATAGCCTTACGGATTTCTTTAACCCTTCCAGCTTTGGTGGCTACTGGAGAACAAAGTTTTTCAAAACTTAAAATTATAAAAAACTACATGTGATGTACCATGGCGCAGTAGGGCTTACCGGACTTGTCAATTACATCCATAGACAGCGAAATTTTGGATAAATTAAATATAAAGGAATTGATACGAGCGTTTGTAACTTCTAAAGCTAGGAGAATCCATATTTAAATATATTTTCTAATTCTTATATTTTACTTAAAAAATGTTCTATCCTTGTCTTGTTTTTAAAATTTATGAAATAATAAAAAAACAATAAGATAATTTAAGTAATAATAAAAAACAATAAATAATAAGACAAACATGTTTTAATGTTATAATTTTAAAGCTTTTCAGTTCGAAAGTCAAATTTTGAATACTATAAAAGAGTATTTCAGAATCCCATAAAGGGGTGCCAAATTTCAATTTGAACAAGGGCGCTTAATACACACGTGGCAGCCCTGCATCAAACCTAGGCATCATCGATATCCTCCCAGTCGAAAGATAGATGTCTTACTCCTACACTTTTGCACTTTCCATTCCATGAAAAGCTCTTTATGTTTGGGCTGATTAGTTCACCCAGATATATGATGAAATTAAGGATATAGCACATAGATATTTTTTACAACAAAGTAGAATAAGTTTTCATGAACAACTTTGAAAGCAAATTTCTCCAGGTTCTCTGATTTAATGGAAGATGCATTGAAACAAACAAATGAAAGAAAGCAAATATCAAATCAAATTTCTTCAGCAACTTTCTGATCCTAAAACTCCCTTAGACAAGTTTTACTGTTTGTCTTCTTGTATTGTCATGGTTTTCAAGAATTACGCTTTCCATTCCATCTCTTTCCTTTTTGTCATTTTAAGTTTTGTTTTGAATCATTTTTTTCTTTGCAATACTGGTCAAGCTTCTTTTCAACACAACTTTTCTTATTAGGAGTCGAGAAAAATGGTGATAAAGCAACCGAATGGAAAGCATGAATCTCAAAGCACTACTGAACTGAATGTAAAATAATAAGGAAAAATCAATGAATCAGCCACCCAGAATCAACCACAAGTCTGATTTTGCTTCATAAAATTCATGACCTCTAGATATATCACTAATGATTATCTATAATCCTTCAGTTTCTTTTTTTGACAGACAGGAAAAACATTATGTTCCTGTATATTTTCTTTAAAGAAAACTCTTACAGGAGTTGAACACAGCCATTGAACCAATTTCTATAATTTTTATTTTATTTCACATGAATGTTCATAACCTCTAGCAAGGTTGCCACTCAAATTTCAAAAAGAAGAAAAAAAAATAATCTTTGTGTTTTTCTTGTACGTATATGCAATATAAGAGGAAATGTGTGAACAGCACTTACGTTCACGTTAAAATGCAATAATAATATTCCATAGTTTTAATGAGTGAAAAAAGCAATGAAAGGAAGCAACAATTTAATATTACTTGAAATAATAGTACAATAAAAGAGTTATTATATATATATATATATATATATATATATATATATATACAAAATAAGTTTATTTATTACCTAGAATTCAGCAAGACAAAATTTACATTTTCATATATTTGGGCATCAATTTTTGCAATTTCTGCAGATTTTCTAGTCATCAATTAAAATTCATTTCTTTTGCATCAATTTTATTTGCAATGTTACTTTGGGTTTGTTGGATTCCTTTTTTATCCCTTTCTAAAGTTGCATAATACCTCACACATGCTTATTCAGAACAGTCAATACACTTCCATAAAAGTTTATGATATCATATACAGTTCTTGGATCAAATAAAGAATCTTCCAGATTTTCAACAAGCATAGCCTCATACTAAATCTATTTTCCATAGCTCATTGCCATGTGACAGTTCAAGAATTATTTACAACCTCCCAAAATAAACAGGAAATTCTTTTGACTTCAAAATATTAGAACAGAAATCATCTAAACAAATTTTTTCATTAAACGAATCAAGCTGTTCTTTGGAAATAAATTTTAAATGCACAATTACAGTTTTTAAAGACACAAATTTATTAGTTTATGAAAAGATAATTTTTAAAAAATTTTATTTATTTTTTATTTACCATTTTTTTTTATCTAAAATTTATTAACATAAATATTATGGAATCTGGATACTAATTTTCCCTAAATTAAGTGCTAGGTGTGTTTCTCAAATCATATCAAAACTTAAGTAAATTGATTAACTGATAACAGAGTTCTGAAAAATATTAAAATGTATTTGTTGACAAAAATACACACAATACAAAATTTGAAAAATTTAACATATCAAGAGGTGAAATTAATTATATAATTCCAGCTTTAAAAACATAAAATGATTTAAAGTTGAATAACATTTTTTAAAGTTGGGATATCAGAAATACCTTTAAATGATTGCATATATAATCTAACTGTTGATGCCAATATCCCCTCCCAGGACTATGAGAAGGTATTCTCTTAGCATCTGTATTCCTGCTTCTCTCTTTCGGTAAAGACAGAGTTTGAGTCTCTTTACTCACAGTGCTTGGAGTCTGCTGCACACTGGCATGCATCTTCTGGGGTTCCACCATTACACAATGGTCTGTATAGGAAATCTAAAGCAAGGTTAAAACCAAAAATGTTTAAAAAACAAATAAAATGTATTCGTTATTAAATTTCATAACTTATGCATTAAAGCAATGTCAGGCAAAGATTTATTGCTTAATAGAACATCTTTTAATAGCTTTAAATATTACTTTCTCATTACTTAATAGTTAATTGGCCTCATATTATATATATATATATATATGAGGCCAATTTTATTTGTTAGTGCATGAAGTAATATGCAGTATAGATTATTTTAGTGACAGACATTATATTAAGAACAAAGCAAAAAAAGCATAATAAGTTAAAAAAATAATAAAATTCAATCTATAAAAAAAGTTGTGAATATTAAAGGCATGTATATTTTAAAACAAGAATGTGAATGCTAAGTTATCTGTGATATCTTTTCTTTCTAATCTGTCTCTTTTCTAATTTTATACTTAAAACAAATGTAGCACTTTTTGTATCTAAACATATGGATGCTGAGATAACCACCTTCTCTTGATAACAAGAAGTCTTTTATCACGGTCTTCTCTAAAGTTTACAATACAAAATAAGCATAAACATATACATAAAAATCTTACTTGCAATTCTTTATTATCAATTTCCAGCTTTCTTCCACAACAATGACAGAAAGTACCTGTTACAGAGTTCAGTTCTTTACAATTGCAACATCTCTGCATTAATTTTTCTCCACAATGCATACAATATTGAGAAGTGACAGCATTCAGAGATGAACATGAACGGCAAAATTGTAAAATCTTATCACACTTCATGCAGTAAGTAGGAGTCTCAGCAGAAACTGCACAAGTTGGTAACTTCTTATCAATCTACAAATAAAAAAATTACTGTAAAAATCACTTTGCAAGGCCAAAGATGTGTCAGAAACTAATATTTTAGATTTGAGAAAAAAAAAAAAAAAAAAAAATGTACTGATGATTACAAGAATTCATACAGATAAACAGGGCACTCAGAACTCAAATAAATCAAATCCCATTAGTAAATCTGTGATAAAAATACCCAAAAAGTTTCTATAGAATATTTAATTATTAAAAAAGTTCAGAATGTGCTGAAAATGTCAAAATAATGGGAAATGCATCAAACAACATATTTTTGAAGCTTTGAAAAGAATCACAAATATGGTTTTTAAAGATGAAATATGTTTAAAAAAAAAGCCTAAGTGGACTTGTTGCTCGCTCATACACTATATTTTTCTATTACACATGAATCATGCCAAAATAATCACAAGGTTATGGTTCTAATACTGTAGTATTAGACAACAAAACTTTGAAATTTCTTTAATATATGGTTATGTATGCATAGAAAAAAAATTATCACTTAAATGGCATGTTGCTGAATCATAATGAAGGAACAAAACAAGTAATGCTGTGTCATGGATAAAAGGCTGTTTGTTTTATTGTCTCCCACAAATAGGATCAAGCTTATTGTAATTCAGTTTTTTCTTTTTCAGAAGAGTCAGTAGAATAGCTAAATAAATATGAGAAAAAATGTATGTCAAAAAGTGCAAGTTTTCTGACATTGTTGTGTTTTACACTAATGACTATAATTGATGCATGTGATGTATCAATTTCAAGTATATATAATATTTTTCACTTAGCGTCTACTAATGGGCTTTGAAGTTTGCTTTCTTTGTCAGTTTTTTTTTTTGTTTGTTTTGTATAATAGCCATAATTGGCTATGCAATGCCAAGCAAATGGTAAAATCAAAGAGCAGATTAAAAATCAGGTTTCTTTGTCGGAACTGAATAATTACAAAGACATAATGACAACAAAATTTCTGTTTCTGCTATTCTAAAAAATAATGGAAAAGCAGGTATAAGTAGATTTATTAATGGAATGAGGGTGACTTTCAAACAGAATGACATTCATCAAAATACTACAACAAAATGTTATATTTGAGACTTGATAATAGGGGCATCTTTCTATTACTATGATAGTTACTGCAAATTTACCAGGCACTTGAAGAAAATGGGCTAAAAAACAAATTCTAGGCTACCAAAGTAAAGGAAAAGTAACAAGGAGTGATACAGGTCAATGAAGAGTTAGGGAGATGCTCAAGTCCCTTGAGGGATGATGGTCCAAAGAAAGCACTTTTCCTCCTATCATAACATTAACATTGGTAAAATCACGCGACTCAAAGATTTAACGATGCAAATACATTGTTTTGAGTTTCATTAGAAAAAAAAAAAAAAAAAAAAAAAATCACTGTAACAAATTGTCAAAAACCAATTAAAAAATGATTACAACTAAAAATAAGCAAACAAAACTGGTCTAAGTAAAAAGTTATTTTTCACACTTAAGATGTATAAAAATCATTTTTGTGTGATAACATTCTTTGGTGTTATGGTGAGAACATGCTAAAAATTTATTAAATTTTTTTTCAACTTCTAACTAAAATTTTGCAAAATCAATAAGCTTCTAATATCCAAGAAATAACTTCCTGCCAACTTTCACATTCCTAACTTCAGTGATATAGGCTGAGTATATATATATATTTAGAAAGAGAGATTTCACTGGGAAAAAAAATAATAATTCAGAAAGTGTTATGGAAAGGGGAAAAAAACCTTTTAGAAACAATAACATCTGAAACCTGAAGAATAAAGATTTCATACAACTTAAAAAAAAAATTCTTTCCAATCAATAATTTTCAAAAGAATGGGAAACGTACAGTGCAAAAGAAATGAGCTATTATTAAAAACTTATGGCTTCAAAATTATAATCTTGTCATACAGGATTTTATATAATTGGTCAATATAACTATGGCTTCAATAAATTTCCTTTCATTATAACACAGTAAAATCCCTTTCATAGATTGTTCAAATCACTCCAAAAAAAGATATTAATGAGAATGATGAAAGGTTCATTAACATCTAACATCCTAAACAGACTTACAGTAATAAGAATAAAAGCAACTAAATGTCATGCATATCATTCAAGCATATTTTTAAAGTAGCTTCTCATATCTATATCTATCCACTTATCTCTCTCTATATATATATTTCACACTAAATACATCTTATTTTCATCGATCAAAGTCAATCTGCATATCTTCATTATCAACCCATAAAGGGTTAAGCTTACACTTACCGTTTCATAAAAATTCATTACAAGCTGCAATACTAAAGATGAAAGAAATTCGTTCGAACCTTTTTCGAGTAGCAACAAGTTTGGCACAGTTCGTGTTTCATATTGCCCACTCACAATAATCATTTCAATATATAATGGTACACATTGTTGAAGAAAGAGAGAGCAGAGAATTTTTCATTAAGTGTTATCTTAACATGTGTTGAAACTCCTAGATCCTTTCCCCAGATGTTTCTTTTTTGTCAATTTCCTTTCTTGATACATCTGTTAAACAAAGATTTATGACCATGTTTTTTTAAAAAATCATATTCAATGTCGGAACAAAAAAGAAATGTTTTCTCTATGCCTTGAGAAAATTTAGCACTTTTAAGGTAAATTAATTAAATAAGGTAGACTAAGTACTTAAAAATAGCTTTCAAATTTAAATATTTTTCTTAATGTGTTTCACTCTGTCGCTGCATGTTCAGCTATTTAGAGTAAAGTTTGCATGCAAACACATTAATATTAGGATAAAAAGCATATTATGTTTCCCATTCTAGTGAGAAAATTTAAACAAGTTTCGACATTCCTATAGTTGTAGCTTGTCTTAAATGCAATGAACTTTGCCAATGCTAAATTAGTAATATCTGCTAAGCCCTTACAGGAAAAAAATCTTTTGATCTGATCCTGAATTACTTGTTTCTTTTTCATAAAATATAATCCATTTACATTTAGAATTATAGAATAAATATTATAACACTTTTAACATACCTTTAAGAGGCCATCTTCCTCTTCAACATCATACTGCCTTTTAAAACCATCAGTGTCAAAGTTTTCACCTTTTTCCTGACTGGTCAGTTCGCTTTCAGTCAAAGGAGGACTTGGAGTAATCAGTGGGGTTTTCTGGATTTCAAAATTATCCCCATTTAGTTCCTCTGTCTTATTCGACCCAGAAGCAAAAGAAGGAATCTCACTCAGACTTTCAGAAACATCATCTTCAGGGAAGATTTCCAAATCAGGAGGAAAGTCATTCAAACCGTCAGTTCCATTTTCTCTAAATTATTTGAATAAAATTAAGATGAAATGATATTTTTAATGATAGAGTACAATTCAGGACAGAACTTAAGAATAATGTAATTGCCAAATTGTGCCAATCTTCCAAAAACTTGTCAAAAGTCTGCCATCTTAGATAAATACTGCAAGTGGTAACAAATAGCTTTAAAAATTACAATAAAACATTCTCACAATTATACCTAGAGAGAAATTGCTCCAAAATATTTTGACAACCAGGCGTAAGTCTAAGCTAAAAATTTTATCCCCTCCTAAAATATCCATGCAAAAAAAAAAAAAAAAAAATGTCAATACTAAGTTACTGATGGATTATAACTTAGAAATTTTGAAAAATTTAGTTTTGGATGGAATTTGAAAATTTTAATTCCGGCATGCATATGTTTAAGCATGCTTTGATAAGCAACTTTTATTTCAGTGACATCAAAATCAATCTTTTCCCTTGATAACCAATAAACATTCATTTCAATGCCAGCTGTGCTTCATCATAACCTTCAAGCATCTATATATGGGCACAATGGACACCTCCTATGATATAATTTTATTACTAGATTGATTCATTATTTTCTGCACATTCAGCAATTGATGAATTTGGTCACAATTTCAGCAACTGCTGAACATGCAGAGCTTTAGGAAGGTCACAATTAATGAGGTTTTTCGATTCTGCACTGTAATTTAGCTTTCAGCCATGTAAATTTCTATGTTGCGAGCTCAATTGAGGTTAAAATTAAGACCTCAGAATAGAAAATGGAATTTTTAAGGCCTTGAAACAAACATTATGGTCTTTTTACAAATCCATAAAAGGCTAGATATTTTGGGTCTTTTTTTAAGTCACTGGGAAACCTAATTTAAAATGCCGTAAATGTTTTAATTTACAACATTTATAGTGAATAATATGTCAAAATATCTTGCAACAATTCTTAATATTCATAGAAAACAAAACAAAACAAAAAAAATTATCAAATCAATTTAATTTTTTAAATTAATTAGGAAGGAATTTATCTTTTTTTTTTAATTAAATAGGTTTTTTAATATTTAGAAAATTGGCAGGCTAAATGAAAATATAATACAATCACCAAATACGATTAATTTTAGTGCATTCTTCAGTTGATATTTATCAAATTTCCTACTGTTTGGGGGGGGGGGAGATCTGCTATATTCTTTAGCTTTATTTATGATATATTTGAGGAATGGAAAATACAAAAGAAAACTTTACTGTCAAATAAATTCTGAGGATTGTAAGAAAAAAAAAATCATTAAAATAACAGTCTCTACTACTATACTCAGCCAATAAATTAAGCAATGCATTATTTAAAAAGCCAATTATGATGCAGCATTTACAAGAGATCAACAAATGGAGCACAACAGAAGATCATTTATCTCAAGAAAATTATGTAACCCCAATGGGAACAATATCAAATAGATGTGTCTCAACTGTTAACATTAGGATAATAGCAGAAAAAAAAAATCATTGTGATCAATAGTTGTCCTCATGAGAATGCGTCTCTGTATCTATTAAAATCTAATTCAATGTACCAATTGAGCTTGTCATCAATATGGTAACACCTCAATAGGTAGTTTTAGCAATCTTATTGCTCATTTGTTTATAATGGTTTGCCCTGTTGAGTTCTATACCTTAAACTTGGAATTGTTGATGATGTAAAAAAGACATATTAAAGTAGATTCCCTTCTAAATGATTATTCTATGTTTACATATTTCAGTAAGAGTTTACAATTGGGTGCCCCTTGATTTTTTTATGCCAAGGGGATTTTTGGTCGGTAACCCAACAACCCTCAATGAAAACAAAACATTACGGAAACCAGAAGTGGTGCTTCATATCTGAAATTTGTCGCCAATCGAAGGGGCACACAAATCTACAATAGAACCCATATTTCTTATATGATGCAATTCATTTTTTCTGGTGTTGGATATAATGATAGAAATTTTCAATAAAATGACCTTTCACATCACTAAAATCTACAAAAATTACTCTATTTGCTTGCTTGGATTATCATATTGGCTTCAACTTCAATGGACATATTATCATAGATTTTTCAATCGGTAAAGAAGAATGAAAATAACTTAATGTTACAAAACTTTAAAATAAAATGAATGCTTAATAACAAAGATTTGTAATTACCTGCAACAGTTATTGCTGCTTTCGTCTAACATAATATCAATATTTTCTTTGCAAGCATTTGATTCAGTAAGTGGTACTAGATCTGTAGTATTCTTTTTTTTCTTCAAAACTTTAGAAGATTTTTTCTTTTTTGATTTCTCGAAATACCTTTTGGTTTCTGTGTCACTTTCAGTTTTGATAACTTCAAAATATTTAGTAACCACACTGCTTTGCATGGAATGGATATGACTACTTAAAGCTATGGCTTTTAATGTGATCTTCCCAGCTGGTAAGCAAAATGGGGATTTGTATTTATGGAGCTTACTGCCTTGGATTATACCAGCATAGGGCTGAGGTTTTGTTCCATCGAGCGTATAATATATTTCATGAGCTAAATAAGTATCACACATTAGCTCAATCTTTGTTTGTGTATCAATAGCCCGAGGACCTCCAAATAGGGGAGTTCGTAAAGGTACAACGGATGGAGCAGGAATAGAAAAAGGTGCCATTTCCTTCAGAGCATATTAGTTAGCATATCAATACATTTTACAGCAGCAAAAAATAATAATAATAAATCTGCTTAAAAATGCAGCCACAATTTTAGAATCAAACATTCGTTATGTCCATTTAAAATAAAAATAGAATACGACAAAAACATTTTAGTTTCAAAAATATTTTTAAATATAAAATAAAGTTATATTTAAGGAAAAAAAAGCTTCCCTAATTATTTTTATAGTAAATAAAATAAATATATATATTTAAAAACATAAATTAATATCTATTCGAAGAGTACCAATACTAAAATATCCATTAAATCAACATTCTTTTCTGTTGCACAAATTTCTGAATATGGGGTAAAGATCAGTTGATGAGCCACATAAATTCACGAAACGTATAATAGTAAAATTAGTCGATCATATATTTTCATGAAAAGAATATCAAATTTTAATTGATAGCAAATACAAAATCAGAAATCGGAAATATCAAAGTACATAGATAACAACCGCCAAAATTTTGAAATCTGACGAATTAACATGGTTTACAGTTAATTGCATTGAATGAACGGTTTGTCTGTAGAGATGCACAACCCACAAATTTTTTAATAATAAATATTTTGTTAGAGTTATTTTTATATATTTCAATAACAATTTAAATTTTTAATACTTTTTTAAGTGAACATAAAGAGTCTGAAAAAGATTTAAAATAAAAATTCTCTTTTTATTGCATTTCCGTAAAGTGATTGTCTTTTTATTCTGTTTTATTGTTGTTATTTTATATAAAAATTACTTTAGGTTAAAGTTTGCACAATCACTAAATACGGTAATTTATCACTGATTATTTTCGATTACAGTGATCATGTGATCTGATCTTCTACAGGCATTCATTCCGCTAGTATAATCTATTGACAAAACAAAAAAACCAAGACAAAAATTTGAAAAAAAAATGACATTTTTTAATCAATTTTTTCATTTGAATAAATAAAATTACTTTAATAAATAAAGAGAAATGCTTTAAAAAAATTAAGCTTAAGTAAATAAATTAAATCTATTACATCTTATTTATGTTAATAAATTAATTATTATTAATAAAAATAATTAATTTTTGTGATTTGAAAGTGTGATTGAAGTAACAGTTATTTTTAGCAAATGTTTAAAAATAATAGCAAAAATATTTGTTATTCAAAAAATTGTGGGTTACATATCTACACAGGTAGGGCATATACCCTGAGCGCCATCACAAGAGAGCCCAAAATTGAGGAATCGGCATCAAAAAAGTTTAACGCTCCAGGCGAGTTCATAGAAATACTTGATGCCATTTCTTGATTGAAAATCTTAATTAGAAAACATACAGATAAGCTCTCTTTAATATAATTTTAAAATATATTACAGTGAGTTTAAATCAATAATTCCAAGGTTTCATGCTTCTTTAAGTTTGATAGATGAATCCTCACCAGTATCGGTTTTCTTTTTATTTATCTATTGACGGTGTCTCGGTAACTTTTTTCATGTTCTACCATCAATCTCATTCGAATATATCAAGTAATATTAAATAATTTTAGTTGCTTTTCTGATGCGAACATAAAGGTCCCTTGTAGCATAACAGAAGACAAATCTTCCTTACTCTTTCTGATTATCATAAAATGGATAAAGTGCGATTTATATTGGAAGAGTACCTTTCAAAAGTGTCCTTAATACACTATAGCGGATTGTTATGAGCGAGGATAGAATCTGGGACCTTGTGGTGCGCAGCCGAGTAACAAGACCACAAGACAAAAGCAATTGCCCGTGTTTCGTAGCTGTTATCTGGCTTAAAAGCTTTTCACCACAACACTTTTGAAATGTATTATAGCTTAGGTGAAATATAGGCTAAGCAGATGCTATAACAAGTTATTCTAGATTTCATGAGATGCGTGTTTTTATTATTATTATAAT
Organism: Argiope bruennichi; assembly: GCF_947563725.1. Taxonomy (NCBI): domain Eukaryota; kingdom Metazoa; phylum Arthropoda; class Arachnida; order Araneae; family Araneidae; genus Argiope; species Argiope bruennichi. The sequence goes on along the minus strand of NC_079154.1, from coordinate 132,601,402 downwards.
TTACTTTAACTTCGCCTTCACTATAAATTGAATCGACATTCCAGACAAAATACTTCCCCTGCATCATTTCATGAGTCAAACAGTATTTTGCGATCTTTTTAAAAGTATCCTAGATAAATTTTAGTTTTGTATCGTTGGAAAATTCAATTAGTCTTTCTAAGCTGTTCCAAGTTTGAAATAAAATTTCTTCAGCTTTCACAAATTCTTATGTTTCTTCACCAATGAAAGACAGTTATGACGAAACACATAATATATACACAAATGTTTGCGCATGTATATCTTGATTATATATTTTTTAACTCGCGATTGATTGTTTTGAGATACTAGAATTGAATAAATTAAAATCTTAGTTATATTTCGTGATCGAGATGCTAAGTAAATAGAATAAAATTAAGAGTTTCAATAAAGTTTACAATGAAAGTGCTTTTAACTTTAAGGGATTGCAATCAATAGCCTCCTGAACAAGGCAGCTTATTTTTGATTATCTCATCTTCAAAAACTTCTTTTTGGAAAATAAATGCACTGAACTTTCGCCAGTATCTCACAACGGAAACGCTATTTGCTACGAAGATGTATTTTTTTTATCTCATATTTATCTCAAAAGTTAAATAAACTGGCATGGGGTTTTTTTACAATAAGAAAATACTGAAATGTACAAAATTTTTTTAGAAAACTTTGTCTCCTAAGATTTTTAATTCTAATAATCTACGAAGTCGCGGGTTACAGCTAGTTATATATATAACCATAGTATTATCTAAGGCTTAAAACTAATTCTTTCAGTTTCTGTTTGCATATACTGTTCAAGTCGATCATTTTAGTCTTTATAGGAAAATGTCAGTATGAAAAAACCGTGTCAATCTTCTCAAAGAAATAAATTGCAACAACTGAATTCACCAATTATTAAAGGTTAGTTAAACTTTTCAGCGAAATAATCAAAGGTTAGAAAAGAACCGCGAAATGAATACCGAGAATTTGCGTCGTTTCTTTTAAAAGTAAGAATTACCTATACATAAAGTTATTTTCTAAATGTTTATTTAAGATAGATACTCCAGATGTCTGAAGAATAAAAAAAAATCCTAATAACGTTAAGTATTCGTGTTCAAAAGCAGATTAAGCACAGAAACATTTTGAGTAATTCAGAAATTTATGAAAAATAACTTCGAAATTTAATAATATTCAGTGGTATACTAAAAAAAAATTGACGATTCATTCTTTTTCGTACAGTGGAGATAAGATGGTAAATGGCGGTATCAGAAATTGTTATACAGTCAGTTATTCATAAGCAATAATTACATAAAATGAGTTAAAACCCTTAGGAAGTATTTAGACAGAATAATTTTATTTGTCAGAAAATTCAATTTCTAAACTTTGATCAATCTCGGTCTTTCAGATTTTTTTTTTAATAAAAATGTTTTGCATTATTGTCCGTTTATTCTATATGATAACCAACCAGCAGGAGTGGTTCCCCTCAAACTTTCTAAAATCCTTTCAAATAAAAGTGAAATATCGCACCCCCTCCCACTTTAAATTGTGGATCTTGGGTAAGGGAGAACGTTAAGTAGAGCGTCCAATAGTTTAATAATAACTTCTGGCACGAATTTGGTATTTTTGCTGAATATCGTGCGATTCTTTTTTTCGGCGATTAATCCTTGGCATGTAGTTATCTGAAGATAGTATTTGCATTTTGGTATCTGAAGATCGAATTTGCATTTTAAGCGCAGTTTTCTCCAAACGATTAAAACAAAATTTGACAAGCAACTACAATTGTAGCCGCAAAATCTTATATCAAATTCGACATATTTAAATAATTGTTTTTATGCTTCTGAAACCATGCTTACATGCTCCTGAAAATACGGACCGACAGACAGTCTACTCCTTGCTGGATTTGGCTTAAAATTTGAGATGTTAAATCTGTGCCGAATCTTATCTGTCTAGGTCTCTTTTGTAGCTATCATATTAGCTTACATAAGAACAGCTAGATTGTCAGACTTTCTGAATATATTTTACTCAAACTTTCATAGAAATCTATAAATTTGATGTGAACATATTATCCGTCTACCATTAGTAGTTTCGTTTTCCAAAGTTGTGTTTATCGAAATCGGGGAATTGTAAAACATGAAGTTTCGTTAAAATTTCGAAATTTTTAACGAATACAATATTACGGAAAAGTCAATCTTTAAACCAATTTATTATTTCATTATTAAATATAATACCTTCATGGAATTTTTATCAGATAAGTTGAATTTAATGAACAATTAAATTTTACTTTCGTAATATTTTCCTTATTTAAAATTTTATTAAATTATTTCAAATCTATAAGTATTTAACATTTAATTATCATTGAGTTCTGAAAAAATATTATAAAAAATATAAAAACCTATGAAACTTAAATCTCCTATCCAAATATTTCGGACAAGAGACCATAAAATAAATTCGGATTCAGTACCACAATTTCAGGCTGAAAATAAAATTCCCTCATTTTAATAGAATTTCATTGGCTTAAAACATTTTTACGGTATAGGCATCTCAATTCATTTATTTAAAAAAATTGCTAATTTTTTCAGCAAAATAAACGCGTTGTTTAAAAGCAAGAAGACTAATATGTCAGAAGATGCAAGAAGAATCAACTAAAGAAGCTAAATTAGGAATTGATTTGAAAAGTAATGTAAATACTTCAATGGTTAATAACAATATTTCTAATTTGAAAATTAATACTCAAATTAAGGATAAATTTAAATTCGTTTGATTATTTTTTAAAAAATTCCGTAAATGAAAGCGAAAGAGAAGTGTTTACTTAAATGTACAAATCCAAATGGGTTGGTTCTTTTGGGGAGGAGTTTTCATCAAATGAAATACTGAATGCACAGAACTACTGTCACTATTGTTATGAAATTTGGTACACACAGAAAAAGACCTGCTGGATTGAATTATTGAAAACATTGGTTTCTGTAATGGAAAAAATTGAAATAATTATATTAAAGAACATTCAATTAATCAGTTCATCAACTGGAACAAACCCATGACGTCGAAATCTTCCAATTAACACCAACTTTTTAAAAAAAAGGGGAGTTTCATTTTCTTTGTTGATTGCAAAACAAGCCATAGTAACCATGTTTTTAAGATTGTCTTCCTGTGTTAACAAATTCTATAAGGATAAGGTAAAATCCGTAATAAGGTAAACAAAACTTATGACGGACAGCTAATATGCATTGCTAAGAAACATTGCAAGAGTTGGTTATGTGATAATTGTCACATGACAGCTGAATCTATTCCTTTATATTTGACTTTATAAGTACTATTACATAAAATTGGATGTAGAATACTAAGAACAATGAAACTAAATAATTAAAAGTACTTGAATTTTATTCAAAAATCGGATCTATACTAGATCGGATAGAAACAGGCTGTCCATTTTTGTAAAGGAGTTAAGGTTATATACCTTACATCCGATTTATTCTACTATTTGGGAAATTTAAATGCTAGAAAACTCATTTCAATTCTTCACTTAAGACACCATATTTAAAGATTACACGAGAAATAGGAAATACGAGAATTAAGAAAATTTTATTTACCAATTTATAACACTAATATATATGGTAAACATACAAATAGTCATTACAGCTTTAAAAGTGAAATATGTGCACATTTAAAAAAAGAATGAAATTGATGAAATACAAACAATTTGCCCTTACTATTTTATTTAATTCCTATAATAAATTTTTAAAAACACTTCAATATTAAAGAAGCTATTTTATTTTAATTATCCTGCATTCTAAATTTAAACCTATAATTTATAGCAAATATTATGGTACCTTAAAATTAATTTCTTAAATTTACTTTGGTGACACCACAGGAATGGAATCTACTTTTATTCATTACTAATACTTAATACATTACGTTCTGAAAACAATATATACATAAAACAACTAAAATCTTTCAAAATTCTTGCAAATGTAGAAAAATGAAAAACGATTTCTAAATTCCATCTTTATAAGCATAAGAAAAAGCAAAGATAGTACAATAAAAACTTTTAATAAAATGAAAATGGTTAAACTAAGATAACCACTAAAGATAGATTAAAAGTGAAATCGGAAACATTTATATGAATTGTGGCATTAATTTCACAAATGTAATCTGATGTTTTCTTTTGTAACGTTTAAACTGATTGATTTGAAAGAAAGAATTTCAACGATAAAATTATCTGAAAAATTGATATATTTAAGACGCAGATCATTTACAAATTGAAACATTAAAAGATAAATTTCAGTAATAGAAACTTGAAAGTAGTCTGCGTTTGCATTGTTACTATTAATTGCCTCCACTCAACACTTGTCTGGAAATAGATAGCGGTATTGAAGTATTTTATTAATGAAAAATACTTTCACACTCAATTTAATTTTTGCTAAAGTTTACTACACGATTAGGTTGCAAGTTTGTTTAAAGCATATTAATCCCCATGTTGATCAGGCATGGCGATCAAATAATGCTTTCACAAATTTAGAGGATTCTTGATGGATTGGCCGGCCGAACCAATCGAGAATCTTACACCGGAAAGCTAAGCTAAAAAAAAAAGGATTAGAATTAAATTAACTATAAGTTATTTAAGACACAGTTTTATAATTATAATAGAATAAAAGCTTTTACTGCCTTAAAATTTAAACGTTTGCTTTTAAATTAAAAAAAAAGCCAGTTTTGGAATATCGTTAAATGGATGCAATTAGTGAATAAATTGAGTATACTTTTCAGATCTATTGGAAAATTCTTTGAAACTTAATAAGATTTACAAGTCGGATATTTAAATTATTATATAACATAATTAATGTATCTTTAAACTTCTAGATAAGAAAACATAAGGAATTGTAGCACATTCTGAAATGTCAATCGTCATGAAGATTGAAATCCCATTACTAAATATTTCATAAAACTGCTGCTCATTTGCAAATATGCCATACGCAATTGCCGATTATCATAAACTGTGGAGTGTTCCACTTCGTTTTTCTACAAAATATTGCGTATGAACATTACAGAACGATTTCGAGGCTGAAAGCTCACCATTTTAAGTAATAATGTAACAATTTCTTTAAGAAAAATGTACTATACATTTTACTAGTAATCACTAAATAATTTTCAAAATAAATCAATTAAACAGAATGAAAATAGAGTTTCATAGTAACCCAAGAGAATCGTAAGATATCCATCAAATGATTTTAAATGAACAAATACATATTCAGAGCAAAATCCTTATACCTTATTCTAATGAGAAAGCAGATTTAGTCAAAAAATGACAAAAGAGTGATTTTTTTTCGCAGTATCCTTGAATGAGAAACTGCGCCGAAAACTCAGAACGCACATTAAAATTAAATGCCTCAATATCCTTATAACTGAAATTTATTAAATATATTAAGAAAAATAAATCATCAACAACGGTACTAAGACACAAATATGAAAAGAGAAAATGGAAGTTGGCACTAAATTCTATGACAAATACCAATGACTTTCAAATGTTAACCACTTTAAAATTTGGATTTTCTCCAATAAAAAAATAACCGAGTGAAATTACTTCAGCCGATATTTTTTGATAGATACGCAATCTATTAAATATTTTGAACAGTCGATGCGTTTCCACAATAACTAGAAATGCGGGACAACGGTAAGAGAAAGTATGCATACCCAGTGTATTTTCAAAACTAAATTTAATTTAAATGATTACATAGCTTCTTCAGTGTATAAATCCACACTTCAATGATTTATTACTTTACAGTTTACTTTGCTTTTGATAAAATGCACAACTGATTAATGGCAGAATGCACTTTAGCAAATGCAGTGGGTCGAGGCAAGAATTCAATAATTGATTCTAAAGCTTTATGTGCATTCCTTTTTAAGCAATGCCAATCAGTGTCTGCTCTCATAGAAATTGAATAAAGAAATCCTTTAGAAGTAAATGTCAATCGAAGTTATAGCCTTAGAGAAGTTAATTACCAGCAGAAAGACTGCTTAAAAATTCCAAAATATTCATGGTACCAATGTATAAAACGAATTTGATTTTGATATAAATTACATTTAAGCGCAAAATAAATAGCGGGTAAATTTTAGTGTGTTCAAAAGTAGGATAATGAAGTCAATAATTTTCAGTGTGACTTTCTATTAGGAATGTGCAACGATATGGTTCAAGAATTGATAAATCCTATAAAAGTGGTGCATAACACTGATAAAATTGACGATGTTGGTTAAAAAGCAATATAAAAACAGCTATCGGGGCTCTGAAAAATTCCCAAAAGGATTATAATATAGAATTCTTGCACCCATCTATGGCGGATAATCAAGAATCAGATGTGTAAACCTTTACGTTATAAAAAAATCTGGAAGAACACTGCTCATTCCAAAATAAAGAATGCACGATTGAAGAGCATTAAGTGAAAAATTGTTGCTGCCATTTTACAATAATGCTGCCATACGATTTAGGTATAATTTTTAAAACTTAAGAGTCTGATGGTGAAAATAATTTGAGTTTAAAAAAGGAATGTAGAACAGAGCCATATTCGACACTTCCGCAATCTACCATAGATCGGATGATATTTCGATAGACATGAGCGGTTTGCATCCCAAGATGCACTGGGAAGTTTAATATATATATATATATATATATATTGATCAAAGACTTTTCTTCCACCAGTCGATGTGACTGGAAAATCAACCGTTTATAAAATATGCTTTACAATAATTTGAAAACGTATTGAGATGCCTTTCCAAAGCGATTTTAGATTTGAATGAAGAAGCTGTCTACAAAAGAGAACACTAATATACTTGTTTATATTATTTGTGTGTTAGTGTGTAGGTATAATATTATCGATCCTATTATACAACTCAGTATTTTTGATGGTTTATGGAACTGTCTTCCAATGAATTTTACGTAGCATGAAAAGTTTTAACCGTCAAAATAACTCAGTTATGAACAGCCAGTCAAAGATGGACAAAGGAAATGCTTAAGCACTATGACATCTTCGTGAAAGCTGTCATTGTTATCCGATTAATGAAGACTATATGCAACAATTGAATCCATTCGTGACTAATGGAGTAAAATAGAAGATGGATTGTTCGAAGAAGTATTGTTTATCTATTTGGATACGAATCTGTAACTTCAATATTACTGGAAAAATTTATTGTTAAATGAAAATCAGCGCTGGTGAATTTTAAAACGTAGCGAATATTAAGATTACTCCACTACTAAAATAGAATATTTGAGAACAAAAATATCTTTAGTTTGATCAAACATTTGATTGTTGCAGCTAAATAGAATTACTACAGTTATAAAAACTTTCGAGAACTATTAGAATGAAAAGTTGATTGAATATTTAATGCCCTTGTCGAACAACATACAAAATATACCATAGAAAAAGGCAGGCAAACAGAAAATGACCAAGTATTCATATATTATTAATATATGAATACTTCAATAATGCATTTGAGACATTTAAAAGATTTCTAAAAATCTGAGAAAGGTAAATAGATTTTAAGGATGCAATAGTAAGAAGAACTATGCAGTTTCGAGAAATTAAAACATTTAAACTAAATAGATTAGACAAAAATACTTGGTTGCTATAGAAGTGTTGATAACAATAGTGAACTTGAAATGTTGATTGACTTTATTTCAATGACTCTTTACTTTCTCATCTTGCGACGTACTCCATTTGACTACCAGCCATATTTCCACTCAGCAGGTCGACTCAAATAACTTGATATAACAAGAGCCTCACAAGCTATCTACTAGTAAAAGTGCCGGATGCCCATTGTTTAGGTTCTCATGAAAGCATGGTTTTCCATGACATTTGGTGATGATTCAACACTAGCTGTCCTCCTTTTCTTAATGGATCTATGTAGTCTTGCTATCATCGAGTGAGATCTGGAGGAAGAAGGTTTAGATTTACAAGGATCAGCTATGAGTTTAGTGTTCAAATGCCGATTTACAAATTTATCAGAAAATAAGGTTCTTAGAATTTTAGTCAATAAATAAAAGCTTCTACTTTATCAATTAGAATAAACTACAATTTTTCATAATTTTTAAAGTATAATGAAAAATCATTTCTTTAATGATATTAAGTCTAGAACTGAAACTCCTTTCAAAATTTTGGATGGTTTTGAAGGGACAAAAAATTCTACTTGAAATAAAATGATTTTAAAAGCAAACAATGAAAACTGAAAGCAATGAGAAATTAAATCAAATGATCATTCATCATTTACAAATTGAATCCATTTTTCCCACAATTATCAAAATTCAAAAGCTTACCTTGTCCTAAAATAACATGAATGTTGACGCCCATGAGGAACCTGCTCTTCTTTATCCAGAATTGTCGACGTCTGTGGAATTCGGAAAATAACCACTCGATGGGCAGAATGACCTTTTCAATCCCAAAGAAGTGACATCATAGAACATTCATCTTGTTGTATCATCGGCAAATCAGATGAATCACATCTTGATGAATTTGGTTTTTCTAGAGCTTACTTAAAAGAAGGAAAAATGCAGATGAAAAATATTCTTCCGATGCTTATAAACGTAATGAAATCGATACTCGCAAAGAATGGATCACAAAACTCTAGGAGAATGGAATGTTTTAAGCAGTTCATAACTGAAAGCAATTTTAAATTAAGCAATCTTCGAAGAGTAAAGCTAAAAATTTCCGATTCCACCAATAGCTTACGGTGAGATAAACATCGTCAGGTGTTCAAGTGAAATGGAATTTTTAAGTAGCTAATAAGTTTCCGAGCTTAATAATTAGTCAATTAAGATTTCAATATTTATAAAAACACTGCTGATTAAATTTTGATGTTAATGTGTCGAAATTTGTTCTCATTCGTTCTTTCGCTTCATGAATCTGTTCAAATTTTGGATCTTCCTGTTGATTTCTGATTACGAAACAATTACTTTCCATTATTCTCCTTTCATTTACTGCAGGTCAGTTAATTCCAAAAGCGTCTAACATTTGAGATTTTCAATCTCTCACATCGAAAGAATCTGAAAACATTCTTGAAAGAAAGGTCTTAATTCTGTATTCGCTATAAGCACTTAACGGATTTCCAGCTAACGACTGAGTCATGTTTCCTGTTCTTTTACATTTCCGTAGACTCAATACAACCATCAGACGTTATGTTCATTGTCAAGGCTATTTAAGTTTGGGAATTTTAGGATAACGGCCATTATTTGGTCCATTCCGCGCCAAAAAAGCCAATGGGCTACGAAAATAGCTCCTGAAGAACCTTTAGTTCCTTACGTCTGCGCATGCCCAGAATCTCTGAGCGATTTTAGGCTTTTATTTCTAAAATTTCTTTAATTTGGAAGTATTTATAAATAAAATATAGAAATATTTGTAAATTTTGGTCGAAATATTAGTACTTGAAAAGAAAAAATATGATTTTCACTAAAGTTAAACTAAAAAAGAATTAAATTAAATGAAAAAAAGTGAAAGCAAAATGAATGCAAACAACGCGGATCGAACCTGTGCCCACTGCTTTGCAGGCCAATACTCCGTTCACAAGGCTACATACGACCCGTCGTGAGAGAGAATTTAAAGCCACATGTTTATTTATTAGTTTAAACTATAATTGTGCAAATCCCTGCTTGAAAGCCATGTGTATACGAGAAGGAATACGTCTGCGCATGCCCAGAATCTCTCAGCGAATTTAGGCTTTTATTTCTAAAATTTCTTTAATTTGAAAGTAATTTTAAATAAAACATTGAAATCTTTGTAAATTCCCTTTGAAATATTAGTACTTGAAAAGAAAAATTATGATTTTCACTAAACTTAAAGTAAAAAAAAAAAATATTAAATAGAATGAAAAAAAGTGAAAGTAAAACGAAGGCGAATAACATGGATCGAACCTAAAGCCACTGCTTGGCACTCCTATACTCGGTCCACAAGGCTACATACGACCCGTCGTGACAGAGAATTTAAAGCCACATGATTATTTAGTACTTTAATCTCTATAAATGTGCAAATCCCTGCTTGAAAGCCATGTGTATACGAGAAAAAATATGTCTGCGCATGCCCAGAATCTCGGAGCGAATTTAGGCTTTTATTTCTAAAATTTCTATACATTGGAAGTACTTTTAAATAAAATATTGAAATCTTTGTCAATTTTCGTCGAAATATTAGTTATTGAAAAGAAAAAATATTATTTTCACTAAACTTAAAGTAAAAAAAATTTAAATAAAATGAAAAAAAGTGAATGTAAATCGAATGCGAACAACGCGGATCTAACCTGCGGCCACTGCTTGGCAGGCCGATACTCGGTCCACAACGCTACATACGATCCGTCGTGACAGAGGATTTAAAGCCACAAATTTATGCATTAGTTTAAATCAATAATTGCGCAAATCCCTGCTTGAAAGCCAAGTGTATACGAGAAGGAATAGGTGTGGGCATGGCCAGAATCTTTGCGCAAATTTAGGCTTTTATTTCTAAAATTTCTTTGATTTGGAAGTTTTATAAATAAAATATTGAAATCTTTGTAAATTCTTTTCGAAACATTAGTACTTAAAAAGAAAAATTATGATTTTTTCTAAACTTAAAGTAAAAAAAAATTAAATTAAATTAAAAAAAAGTGAAAGTAAATCGAATGCGAACAACGCGTATCAAACCTGCGGCCACTGCCTGGCAGGCCGATACTCGGTCCACAAGGCTACATACGACCCATCGGCACAGAGAATTTAAAGCCACATGTTTATGCATTAGTTGAATCTCTATAATTGTGCAAATCCCTGCTTGAAAGCCATGTGTATACGAGAAGGAATATGTCTGCGCATGCCCAGAGACTCTCAGCGAATTTAGGCTTTTATTTCTAAAATATCTTTATTTTGGAAGTATTTTTCAATAAAATATTGTAATCTTTGTAAATGTTGGTCGAAATATTAGTACTAGAAAAGAAAAATTATGATTTTCACTAAACTTAAAGTAAAAAAGAATTAAATAAAATGAAAAAAAGTGAAAGCAAAACAAATGCGAACAACAAGGATAGAACCTGCTGCCACTGTTTGGGAGGCCGACACTCGGTCCACAAAGCTACATACGACCCATCGTGACAGAGAATTTAAAGCCACATATGTATTTATTAGATTAAACTCTATAATTGTGCAAATCCCTGCTTGAAAGCCAAGGTTATTCCAGAAGGAAAAAGTCTGCCCAGGCCCAGAATCTCGGAGCAAATTTAGGCTTTTATTTCTAAAATTTCTTTAATTTCAAAGTATTTTTAAATAAAATATTGAAATCTTTGTAAATTTTGGTCGAAATATTAGTATTTGAAAAGAAAAATTATGATTTTCAATAAACTTAAAAAAAAAAAAAAAAAGAATTAAATAAAATGACAAAAAGTGAAAGCAAAACGAATGCGAAGAAGAAGGATCGTACTTGCGGCCACTGCTTGGCAGGCCGAAACTCGGTTCACAAGGCTACATACGACCCGTCGTGACAGAGAATTTAAAGCCACATGTTTATTTATTAGTTTAAACTCTGTAATTGTGCAAATCCCTGCATGAAAGCCAAGTGTATACGAGAAGGAATACGTCTGCGCATGCCCAGAATCACGGAGCAAATTCTTGCTTTTACTTCTAAAATTTTTTAATTTGGAAGTATTTTTAAATAAAATATTGAAATCTTTGTAAATGTTGGTAGAAATATTAGTACTTGAAAAAAAAATTATGATTTTCACTAAACTTAAAGTAAAAAAGAATTAAATAAAATGAAAAAAGTGAATGCAAAACGAATTCGAACTACGCGGATCGAAAATGCGTCCACTGCTTCTCGGGCCGATACTCGGTCCACAAGGAAACATACGACCTGTCGTGACAGAGGATTTAAAGCCACCTATTTATTTATTAGATTAAACTCTATAATTGTGCAAATCCCTGCATGAAAGCCATGTGTATGCGAGAAGAAATACGTCTGCGCATGCCCAGAATCACGGAGCAAATTTTGACTTTTATTTCTAAAATATCTTTATTTTGGAAGTGTTTTTCAATAAAATATTGAAATCTTTGTAACTTTTGGTCGGAATATTAGTACTTGAAAAGAAAAATTATGATTTTCACTAAACTTAAAAAAAAAAAGAATGAGATAAAATTACAAAAAGTGAAAGCAAAACGAATGGGAAGAAAGCGGCTCGAACTTGCGGCCACTGCTTAGCAGGCCGATACTCAACGCAGAAGCATACATACGACCCGTCGTGACAGAGAATTTAAAGCCACATGTTTATTTATTAGTTTAAACTCTATAATTGTGCAAATCCCTGCTTGAAAGCCATGCGTATCCGAGAAGGAAAACGTCTGCGCATGCCCAAAATCTCGGAGCAAAATAAGGCTTTTATTTCTAAAATTTCTTTCATTTGGAAGTATTTTTAAATAAAATATTGAAATCTTTGTAAAGTTTGGTAGAAATATTAGTACTTGAAAAGAAAAATTATGATTATCACGAAACTTAAATTAAAAAAGAATTCAATAAAATGACAAATAATGAAAGTTAAACGAATGCGAAGAACGCGGATCGACCTTGCGCCCACAGCTTCGCATGCCGATACTCGGTCCACAAGGCTACATACGACCTGTCGTGACAGAGAATTTAAAGCCACATGTTTATTTATTAGTTTAAACTCTATAATTGTGCAAATCCCTGCATGAAAGCCATGTGTATGCGAGAAGGAATATGTCTGCGCATGCCGAGAATCTCGGAGCGAATTTTGACTTTTATTTCTAAAATATCTTTATTTTGGAAGTATTTTTAAATAAAATATTGAAATCTTTGTAACTTTTGGTCGGAATATTAGTACTTGAAAAGAAAAATTATGATTTTCACTAAACTTAAAAAAAAAAAGAATGAGATAAAATTACAAAAAGTGAAAGCAAAACGAATGGGAAGAAAGCGGCTCGAACTTGCGGCCACTGCTTAGCAGGCCGATACTCAACGCAGAAGCATACATACGACCCGTCGTGACAGAGAATTTAAAGCCACATGTTTATTTATTAGTTTAAACTCTATAATTGTGCAAATCCCTGCTTGAAAGCCATGCGTATCCGAGAAGGAAAACGTCTGCGCATGCCCAAAATCTCGGAGCAAAATAAGGCTTTTATTTCTAAAATTTCTTTCATTTGGAAGTATTTTTAAATAAAATATTGAAATCTTTGTAAAGTTTGGTAGAAATATTAGTACTTGAAAAGAAAAATTATGATTATCACGAAACTTAAATTAAAAAAGAATTCAATAAAATGACAAATAATGAAAGTTAAACGAATGCGAAGAACGCGGATCGACCTTGCGCCCACAGCTTCGCATGCCGATACTCGGTCCACAAGGCTACATACGACCTGTCGTGACAGAGAATTTAAAGCCACATGTTTATTTATTAGTTTAAACTCTATAATTGTGCAAATCCCTGCATGAAAGCCATGTGTATGCGAGAAGGAATATGTCTGCGCATGCCGAGAATCTCGGAGCGAATTTTGACTTTTATTTCTAAAATATCTTTATTTTGGAAGTATTTTTAAATAAAATATTGAAATCTTTGTAAAGTTTGGTCGAAATATTAGTACTTGAAAAGAAAAATTATGATTATCACGAAACTTAAATTAAAAAAGAATTCAATAAAATGACAAATAATGAAAGTTAAACGAATGCGAAGAACGCGGATCGACCTTGCGCCCACAGCTTCGCATGCCGATACTCGGTCCACAAGGCTACATACGACCTGTCGTGACAGAGAATTTAAAGCCACATGTTTATTTATTAGTTTAAACTCTATAATTGTGCAAATCCCTGCATGAAAGCCATGTGTATGCGAGAAGGAATATGTCTCCGCATGCCGAGAATCTCGGAGCGAATTTTGACTTTTATTTCTAAAATATCTTTATTTTGGAAGTATTTTTAAATAAAATATTGAAATCTTTGTAAAGTTTGGTCGAAATATTAGTACTAGAAAAGAAAAATTGTGATTTTCACTAAACTTAAAGTAAAAAAAGGAATTAAATAAAATGACAAAAAGTGAAAGCAAAACGAATGCGAAGAACGCGGATCGAACTTGCGGCCACTGCTTAGCAGGCCGATACTCAACCCAGAAGGCTGCATACGACCCGTCGTGACAGAGAATTTAAAGCCACATGTTTATTTATTAGCTTAAACTCTATAATTGTGCAAATCCCTGCATGAAAACAATGTGGATAGGAGAAGAAATACGTTAGGGCATGCCCAGAATCTCTGAACGAATTTAGGCTTTTATTTCTAAAATATCTTTATTTTGGAAGTATTTTTCAATAAAATATTGAAATCTTTGTAACTGTTGGTCGAAATATTAGTACTAGAAAAGAAAAATTATGATTTTCACTTAACTTAAAGTAAAAAAGAATTAAATAAAATGAAAAAACCTGAAAGCAAAACGATTGCGAACAAAGCGGATAGAACCTGCGGCCACTGCTTCGGAGGCCGACACTCGGTCCACAAAGCTACATACGACCCGTCGTGACAGAGAATTTAAAGCCACATGTTTATTTATTAGTTTAAACTGTGTAATTGTGCAACTCCCTGCATGAAAGCCATGTGTATGCGAGAAGGAATATGTCTGCGCATGCCCAGAATCTCGGAGCGAATTTTGACTTTTATTTCTAAAATATCTTTATTTTGGAAGTATTTTTAAATAAAATATTGAAATCTTTGTAAAGTTTGGTCGAAATATTAGTACTTGAAAAGAAAAACTATGATTTTCACTAAACTTAAAGTAAAAAAAAGGAATTAAATAAAATGACAAAAAGTGAAAGCAAAACGAAGGCGAATAACATGGATCGAACCTGCGGCAACTGCTTTTGCAGGCCGATACTCGGTCTAGAAGGCGGCTACATACGACACATCGTGACATAGAATTAAAAGTCACATCTTTATTTATTAGTTTAAACTATAATTGTGCCAATCCCTGCTTGAAAGCCGTGCATACGAGAAGGACTATGTCTGCGCATGTCCAGAATCTCTCAGCGAATTTAGGCTTTTATTTTTAAAATTTCTGTAATTTGGAAGTATTTATAAATAAAATATTGAAATCTTTGTAAATTTTAATCGAAATATTAGTACTTGAAAAGAAAAATTATGATTTTCACTAAACTTAAAGTAAAAAAAAAAAATTAAATAAAATGAAAAAAAGTGAAAGCAAAACGAATGCGAAGAACGCTGACCGAACTTGCGGCCACTGCTTGGGAGGCCGACACTCGGTCCACAAGGCTACATGCGACCCATCGTGACAGAGAATTTAAAGCCACCTATTTATTTATTAGATTAAACTCTATAATTGTGCAAATCCCTGCTTGAAAGCCAAGGTTATTCCAGAAGGAAAACGTCTGCGCATGCCCAGAATCTCGGAGCAAATTTAGGCTTTTATTTCTAAAATTTCTTTAATTTGGAAGTATTTTTAAAGAAAATATTAAAATCTTTGTAAATTTTGGTCGAAATATTAGTATTTGAAAAGAAAAATTATGATTTTCAATAAACTTAAAAATAAAAAAAAAAGAATTAAGTAAAATGACAAAAAGTGAAACCAAAACGAATGCTAAGAACAAGTATCGTACTTGCGGCCACTGCTTGGCAGGCCGATACTCGGTTCACAAGGCTACATACGACCCGTCGTGACAGAGAATTTAAAGCCACATGTTTGTTTATTAGTTTAAACTCTATAATTGTGCAAATCCCTGCATGAAAGCCATGTGTATACGAGAAGGAATAAGTCTGCGCATGCCCAGAATCACGGAGCAAATTCAGGCTTTTATTTCTATAATTTCTTTAATTTGGAAGTATTTTAAATAAAATATTGAAATCTTTGTAAATGTTGGTCGAAATATTAGTACTTGAAAAGAATAATTATGATTTTTACTAAACTTAAAGTAAAAAAATATTAAATAAAAAGAAAAAAAGTGAATGCAAAACGAATTCGAACTACGCGGATCGAACCTGCGTCCACTGCTTCTCAGGCCGATACTCGGTCCACAAGGAAACATACGACCTGTCGCGACAGAGAATTTAAGGCCACATGTTTATTTATTAGTTTAAACTCTATAATTGTGCAAATCCCTGCATGATAGCCATGTGGATACGAGAAGGAATTTGTCTGCGCATGGCTAGAATCTCTGATCGAATTTAGGCTTTTATTTTTAAAATTTTCTTTAATTTGGAAGTATTTTTCAATAAAATATTGAAATCTTTGTAAATGTTGGTCGAAATATTAGTACTTGAAAAGAAAAATTATGATTATCACGAAACTTAAATTAAAAAAGAATTAAATAGAATGACGAATACGAACAACGTGGATCGACCATGCGGCCACCGGTCGGCAGGCCGATACTCGGTCGACTAGGTTACATACGATCCGTCGTGACAGAGAATATAAAGCCATTTAATTCTTTTTTACTTTAAGTTTAGTGAAAATCATAATTTTTCTTTTCAAGTACTAATATTTCGGCCAACATTTACAAAGATTTCAATATTTTATTGAAAAAAACTTCCAAAATAAAGATATTTTAGAAATAAAATCCTAAATTCGTTCATAGATTCTGGGCATGCGCAGACGTATTCCTTCTCGTATACACATGGCTTTCAAGCAGGGATTTGCACAGTTTAAACTAATAAATAAACATGTGGCTTTAAATTCTCTGTCACGACGGGTCGTATGTAGCCTGCTGGTTTGAGTATCGGCCTGCTAAGCAGTGGCCGCAAGTTCGATCCGCGTTGTTCGCATTCGTTTTGCTTTCACTTTTTTTCATTTTATTTAATTCTTTTTTACATTACGTTTAGTGAAAATCATAATTTTTCTTTTTAAGTACTAATATTTCGACCAACATTTACAAAGATTTCAATATTTTATTTAAAAATACTTCCAAATTCAAGAAATTTTAAAAATAAAAGCCTAAATTCGCTCAGAGATTCTGGGCATGCGCAGACGTATTCCTTCTCGTATACACATGGCTTTCAAGCAGGGATTTGCACAATTAGAGTTTAAACTAATAAATAAACATGTGGCTTTAAATTTTCTGTCACGACGGGTCGTATGTAGCCTGCTGGTTTCAGTATCGGCCTGCTAAGCAGTGGCCGCAAGTTAGATCCGCGTTGTTCGCATTCGTTTTGCTTTCACTTTTTTTCATTTTATTTAATTCTTTTTTACTTTAAGTTTAGTGAAAATCATAATTTTTCTTTTCTAGTACTAATATTTCGAGCAACATTTACAAAGATTTCAATATTTTATTTAAAAATACTTCCAAAATAAAGATATTTTAGAAATAAAGCCTAAATTCGTTCATAGATTCTGGGCATGCTCGGACGTATTCCTTCTCGTATACACATGGCTTTCAAGCAGGGATTTGCACAATTATAGAAATTAAACTAATAAATAATTATGTGGCTTTAAATTCTCTGTCTCGGCAGGTCGTATGTAGTCTTGTGGGCGGAGTATCGGCCTGCGAAGAAGTGGACGCAGGCTCGATCCGCGTTGTTCGCATTCGTTTTGCTTTCACTTTTTGTCATTTTATTTAATTCTTTTTTACTTTAAGTTTAGTGAAAATCATAATTTTTCTTTTCAAGTACTAATATTTCGGCCAACATTTACAAAGATTTCAATATTTTATTGAAAAAAACTTCCAAATTAAAGATATTTTAGAAATAAAATCCTAAATTCGTTCATAGATTCTGGGCATGCGCAGACGTATTCCTTCTCGTATACACATGGCTTTCAAGCAGGGATTTGCACAATTAGTTTAAACTAATAAATAAAAATGTGGCTTTCAATTCTCCATCACGAAGGATCGTATGTAGCCTTGTGGACCGAGTGTCGTCCTCCTACGCAGTGGCCGCAGGTTTGATCCGCGTTGTTCGCATTCGTTTTGCTTTCAATTTTTTTCATTTTATTTAATTCTTTTTTACTTTAAGTTTAGTGAAAATCATAATTTTTCTTCTCTAGTACTAATATTTCGACCAACATTTACAAAGATTTCAATATTTTATTGAAAAATACTTCCAAAATAAAGATATTTGAGAAATAAAAGCCTAAATTGGTTCAGAGATTCTGGGCATGCGCAGTCGTATTCCTTCTCGTATACACATGGCTTTCAAGCATGGATTTTCACAATTATAGAGTTTAAACAAATAAATAAACATGTGGCTTTCATTTCTCTGTCACGACGGGTCGTATGTAGCCTTGTGGACCGAGTGTCGGCCTCCTAAGCAGTGGCCGCAGGTTCGATCCGCGTTGTTCGCATTCGTTTTGCTTTCACTTTTTTTCATTTTATTTAATTCTTTTTTACTTTAAGTTTAGTGAAAATCATAATTTTTCTTTTCAAGTACAATATTTCGGCCAACATTTACAAAGATTTCAATATTTTATTGAAAAAAACTTCCAAAATAAAGATATTTTAGAAATAAAATCCTAAATTCGTTCATAGTTTCTGGGCATGCGCAGACGTATTCCTTCTCGTATACACATGGCTTTCAAGCAGGGATTTGCTCAGAGTTTAAACTAATAAATAAACATGTGGCTTTAAATTCTCTGTCACGACGGGTCGTATGTAGCCTGCTGGTTTGAGTATCGGCCTGCTAAGCAGTGGCCGCAAGTTCGATCCGCGTTGTTCGCATTCGCTTTGCTTTCACTTTTTTTCATTTTATTTAATTCTTTTTTACATTAAGTTTAGTGAAAATCATAATTTTTCTTTTTAAGTACTAATATTTCGACCAACATTTACAAAGATTTCAATATTTTATTTAAAAATACTTCCAAATTCAAGAAATTTTAAAAATAAAAGCCTAAATTCGTTCATAGATTCTGGGCATGCGCAGACGTATTCCTTCTCGTATACACATGGCTTTCAAGCAGGGATTTGCACAATTATAGAGTTTAAACTAATAGATAAACATGTGGCTTTAAATTCTTTGTCACGACGGGTCGTATGTAGCCTGCTGGTTTGAGTATCGGCCTGCTAAAAAGTGGCCGCAAGTTCGATCCGCGTTGTTCGCATTCGTTTTGCTTTCACTTTTTTTCATTTGATTTAATTCTTTTTGACTTTAAGTTAAGTGAAAATCATAATTTTTCTTTTCTAGTACTAATATTTCGACCAACAGTTACAAAGGTTTCAATATTTGATTTAAAAATACTTCCAAATTCAAGAAATTTTAGAAATAAAAGCCTAAATTCGCTCATAAATTCTGGGCATGCGCAGACGTATTCCTTCTCGTATACACAGGGCTTTCAAGCAAGGATTTGCACAATTATAGAGTTTAAACTAATAAATAAAAATGTGGCTTTCAATTCTCTGTCACGACGGGTCGTATGTAGCCTTGTGGACCGAGTGTCGGCCTCCTAAGCCGTGGCCGCAGGTTCGGTCCGCGTTGTTCGCTTTCGTTTTGCTTTCACTTTTTTTCATTTTATTTAATTCTTTCTGACTTTAAGTTTAGTGAAAAGCATAATTTTTCTTTTCTAGTACTAATATTTCGACCAACAGTTACAAAGATTTCAATATTTTATTGAAAAATACTTCCAAAATAAAGATATTTTAGAAATAAAAGCCTAAATTCGTTCATAGATTCTGGGCATGCGCAGACGTATTCCTTCTCGTATACACATGGCTTTCAAGCAGGGATTTGCACAATTAGAGTTTAAACTAATAAATAAACATGTGGCTTTAAATTCTCTGTCACTACGAGTCTTATGTAGCCTTGTGGACCGAGCGTCGGCCTTCTAAGAAATGGCCGCAGGTTCGATCCTTGTTGTTTGCAATCGTTTTGCTTTCACTTTTTTCATTTTATTTAATTCTTTTTTACTTTACGTTTAGTGAAAATCATAATTTTTTTTTCTAGTACTAATATTTCGACCATTATTTACAAAGATATCAATATTTTATTTAAAAATACTTCCAAATTCAAGAAATTTTCGAAATAAAAGCCTAAATTCGTTCAGAGATTCTGGGCATGCGCAGATGTATTCCTTCTCGTATACACATGGCTTTCAAGCAGGGATTTGCACAATTATAGTTTAAACTAATAAATAAACATGTGGCTTTAAATTCCCTGTCACGACGGGTCATATGTAGCCTTGTGGACCGAGTATAGGCGTGCCAAGCAGTAGCCTTAGGTTCGATCCATGTTATTCGCCTTCATTTTACTTTCACTTTTTTTCATTCTATTTAATTTTTTTTTTTTTTTACTTTAAGTTTAGTGAAAATCATAATTTTTCTTTTCAAGTACTAATATTTCAAAGGGAATTTACAAAGATTTCAATATTTTATTTAAAAATATTTCCAAATTAAAGAAATTTTAGAAATAAAAGCCTAAATTCGCTGAGAGATTCTGGGCATGCGCAGACGTATTCCTTTTCGTATACAATGCTTTCAAGCAGTTATTTGCACAATTATAGAGTTTAAACTAATAAATAAACATGTGGCTTTAAATTCTCTGTCACGACGGGTCGTCTGTAGCCTTGTGGCCCGAGCGTCGGCCTTCTAAGAAGTGGCCGCAGGTTCGATCCTTGTTGTTTGCAATCGTTTTGCTTTCACTTTTTTCATTTTATTTAATTCTTTTTTACTTTACGTTTAGTGAAAATCATAATTTTTCTTTTCTAGTACTAATATTTCGACCATTATTTACAAAGATATCAATATTTTATTTAAAAATACTTCCAAATTCAAGAAATTTTCGAAATAAAAGCCTAAATTCGTTCAGAGATTCTGGGCATGCGCAGATGTATTCCTTCTCGTATACACATGGCTTTCAAGCAGGGATTTGCACAATTATAGTTTAAACTAATAAATAAACATGTGGCTTTAAATTCTCTGTCACGACGGGTCGTATGTAGCCTTGTGGACCGAGTATAGGCGTGCCAAGCAGTAGCCTTAGGTTCGATCCATGTTATTCGCCTTCATTTTACTTTCACTTTTTTTCATTCTATTTAATTTTTTTTTTTTTTTTTTTACTTTAAGTTTAGTGAAAATCATAATTTTTCTTTTCAAGTACTAATATTTCAAAGGGAATTTACAAAGATTTCAATATTTTATTTAAAAATACTTCCAAATTAAAGAAATTTTAGAAATAAAAGCCTAAATTCGCTGAGAGATTCTGGGCATGCGCAGACGTATTCCTTTTCGTATACAATGCTTTCAAGCAGTTATTTGCACAATTATAGTTTAAACTAATAAATAAACATGTGGCTTTAAATTCTCTGTCACTACGAGTCTTATGTAGCATTGTGGACCGAGTGTCGGCCTGCTAAGCAGTGGCCGCAGGTTCGATCCGCTTTGTTCGCATTCGTTTTGCTTTCCCTTTTTTTTATTTTATTTAATTCTTTTTTACTTTAATTTTAGTGAAAATCATAATTTTTCTTTTCTAGTACTAATATTTCGACACACATTTACAAAGATTTCAATATTTTATTGAAAAATACTTCCAAAATAAAGATATTTTAGAAATAAAAGCCTAAATTCGTTCATAGATTCTGGGCATGCGCAGACGTATTCCTTCTCGTATACACATTTCTTTCAAGCATGGATTTGCACAATTATAGAGTTTAAACTAATAAATAAACATGTGGCTTTAAATTCTCTGTCACTACGAGTCTTATGTAGCCTTGTGGACCGTGTGTCGGCCTAATAAGCAGTGGCCGCAGGTTCGATCCGCGTTGTTCGCAACCGGTTTGCTTTCACTTTTTTTCATTTTTTTAAATTCTTTTTTACTTTAAGTTTAGTGAAAATCATAATTTTTCTTTTCTAGTACAAATATTTCGACCAACATTTACAAAGATTTCAATATTTTATTGAAAAATACTTCCAAAATAAAGATATTTAGAAATAAAAGCCTAAATTCGTTCATAGATTCTGGGCATGCGCAGACGTATTCCTTCTCGTATACACAGGGATTTCAAGCAGGGATTTGCACAATTATAGAGTTTAAACTAATAAATAAAAATGTGGCTTTAAATTCTCTGTCACGAAGGATCGTATGTAGCCTTGTGGACCGAGTATCGGCCTCCTAAGCAGTGGCCACAGGTTCGATCCGCGTTGTTCGCATTCGTTTTGCTTTCACTTTTTTTCATTTTATTTAATTCTTTTTTACTTTAAGTTTAGTGAAAATCATAATTTTTCTTATCTAATACGAATATTTCGACCAACATTTACAAAGATTTCAATATTTTATTGAAAAATACTTCCAAAATAAAGATATTTTCGAAATAAAAGCCTAAATTCGTTCATAGATTCTGGGCATGCGCAGACGTATTCCTTCTCGTATACACATGGCTTTCAAGCAGGGATTTGCACAATTAGAGTTTAAACTAATAAATAAACATGTGGCTTTAAATTCTCTGTCACTACGAGTCTTATGTAGCCTTGTGGACCGAGCGTCGGCCTTCTAAGAAATGGCCGCAGGTTCGATCCTTGTTGTTTGCAATCGTTTTGCTTTCACTTTTTTCATTTTATTTAATTCTTTTTTACTTTACGTTTAGTGAAAATCATAATTTTTTTTTCTAGTACTAATATTTCGACCATTATTTACAAAGATATCAATATTTTATTTAAAAATACTTCCAAATTCAAGAAATTTTCGAAATAAAAGCCTAAATTCGTTCAGAGATTCTAGGCATGCGCAGATGTATTCCTTCTCGTATACACATGGCTTTCAAGCAGGGATTTGCACAATTATAGTTTAAACTAATAAATAAACATGTGGCTTTAAATTCCCTGTCACGACGGGTCGTATGTAGCCTTGTGGACCGAGTATAGGCGTGCCAAGCAGTAGCCTTAGGTTCGATCCATGTTATTCGCCTTCATTTTACTTTCAATTTTTCATTCTATTTAATTTTTTTTTTTTTTTTTACTTTAAGTTTAGTGAAAATCATAATTTTTCTTTTCAAGTACTAATATCTCAAAGGGAATTTACAAAGATTTCAATATTTTATTTAAAAATACTTCCAAATTAAAGAAATTTTAGAAATAAAAGCCTAAATTCGCTGAGAGATTCTGGGCATGCGCAGACGTATTCCTTTTCGTATACAATGCTTTCAAGCAGTTATTTGCACAATTATAGTTTAAACTAATAAATAAACATGTGGCTTTAAATTCTCTGTCACTACGAGTCTTATGTAGCCTTGTGGACCGAGTGTCGGCCTGCTAAGCAGTGGCCGCAGGTTCGATCCGCTTTGTTCGCATTCGTTTTGCTTTCCATTTTTTTTATTTTATTTAATTCTTTTTTACTTTAATTTTAGTGAAAATCATAATTTTTCTTTTCTAGTACTAATATTTCGACACACATTTACAAAGATTTCAATATTTTATTGAAAAATACTTCCAAAATAAAGATATTTTAGAAATAAAAGCCTAAATTCGTTCATAGATTCTGGGCATGCGCAGACGTATTCCTTCTCGTATACACATTTCTTTCAAGCATGGATTTGCACAATTATAGAGTTTAAACTAATGAATAAACATGTGGCTTTAAATTCTCTGTCACTACGAGTCTTATGTAGCCTTGTGGACCGTGTGTCGGCCTGATAAGCAGTGGCCGCAGGTTCGATCCGCGTTGTTCGCAACCGGTTTGCTTTCACTTTTTTTCATTTTTTTAAATTCTTTTTTAGTTTAAGTTTAGTGAAAATCATAATTTTTCTTTTCTAGTACAAATATTTCGACCAACATTTACAAAGATTTCAATATTTTATTGAAAAATACTTCCAAAATAAAGATATTTAGAAATAAAAGCCTAAATTCGTTCATAGATTCTGGGCATGCGCAGACGTATTCCTTCTCGTATACACAGGGATTTAAAGCAGGGATTTGCACAATTATAGAGTTTAAACTAATAAATAAAAATGTGGCTTTAAATTCTCTGTCACGAAGGATCGTATGTAGCCTTGTGGACCGAGTATCGGCCTCCTAAGCAGTGGCCACAGGTTCGATCCGCGTTGTTCGCATTCGTTTTGCTTTCACTTTTTTTCATTTTATTTAATTCTTTTTTACTTTAAGTTTAGTGAAAATCATAATTTTTCTTATCTAATACGAATATTTCGACCAACATTTACAAAGATTTCAATATTTTATTGAAAAATACTTCCAAAATAAAGATATTTTCGAAATAAAAGCCTAAATTCGTTCAGAGATTCTCGGCATGCGCAGACGTATTCCTTCTCGTATACACATGGCTTTCTAGCAGGGATTTGCACAGTTATAGAGTTTAAACTAATAAATAAAAATGTGGCTTTAAATTCTCTGTCACGCAGGATCGTATGTAGCCTGCTGGTTTGAGTAGCGGCCTGCTAAGCAGTGGCCGCAAGTTCGATCCGCGTTGTTCGCATTCGTTTTGCTTTCACTTTTTTTCATTTGATTTAATTCTTTTTGACTTTAAGTTAAGTGAAAATCATAATTTTTCTTTTCTAGTACTAATATTTCGACCAACAGTTACAAAGGTTTCAATATTTTATTGAAAAATACTTCCAAAATAAAGATATTTTAGAAATAAAATCATAAATTCGTTCATAGATTCTGGGCATGCGCGGACGTATTCCTTCTCGTATACACATGGCTTTCAAGCAGGGATTTGCACAATTATAGAGTTTAAACTCATAAATAAACATGTGACTATAAATTCTCTGTCACGACGGGTCGTATGTAGCCTTGTGGACCGAGCGTCGGCCTCCTAAGCCGTGGCCGCAGGTTCGGTAAGCGTTGTTCGCTTTCGTTTTGCTTTCACTTTTTTTCATTTTATTTAATTCTTTTTTACTTTAAATTTAGTGAAAATCATAATTTTTCTTTTCTAGTACTAATATTTCGACCAACATTTACAAAGATTATAATATTTTATTGAAAAATACTTCCAAAATAAAGATATTTTAGAAATAAAAGCCTAAATTCGCTCCGAGATTCTGGGCATGCGCAGACGTATACCTTCTCGTATATATGGCTTTCAAGCAGGGATTTCCACAATTATAGTTTAAACTGATAAATAGACATGTGGCTTTAAATGCTCTGTAACGACGGGTCGTATGTAACCTGCTGGTTTGAGTATCGGCCTGCTAAGCAGTGGCCACAAGTTCGATCCGCGTTGTTCGCATTCGTTTTGCTTTCACTTTTTTTCATTTTATTTAATTCTTTTTTACTTTAAGTTTAGTGAAAATCACAACTTTTCTTTTCTAGTACCAATAGTTCGACCAACATTTACAAAGATTTCAATATTTTATTGAAAAATACTTCCAAAATAAAGATATTTTAGAAATAAAAGCCTAAATTCGTTCATAGATTCTGGGCATGCGCAGACGTATTCCTTCTCGTATACACATGGCTTTCAAGCAGGGATTTGCACAATTATAGTTTAAACTAATAAATAAACATGTGGCTTTAAATTCTCTGTCACGACGGGTCGTATGTAGCCTGCTTGGTTGAGTATCGGCCTGCTAATCAGAGGCCGCAAGTTCGATCCGCGTTGTTCGCATTCGTTTTGCTTTCACTTTTTTTCATTTTATTTAATTCTTTCTGACTTTAAGTTTAGTGAAAAGCATAATTTTTCTTTTCTAGTACTAATATTTCGACCAACATTTACAAAGATTTCAATATTTTATTGAAAAATACTTCCAAAATAAAGATATTTTAGAAATAAAATCATAAATTCGTTCATAGATTCTGGGCATGCGCGGACGTATTCCTTCTCGTATACACATGGCTTTCAAGCAGGGATTTGCACAATTATAGAGTTTAAACTCATAAATAGAACATGTGGCTATAAATTCTCTGTCACGACGGGTCGTATGTAGCCTTGTGGACCGAGTGTCGGCCTCCTAAGCCGTGGCCGCAGGTTCGGTAAGCGTTGTTCGCTTTCGTTTTGCTTTCACTTTTTTTCATTTTATTTAATTCTTTTTTACTTTAAATTTAGTGAAAATCATAATTTTTCTTTTCTAGTACTAATATTTCGACCAACATTTACAAAGATTATAATATTTTATTGAAAAATACTTCCAAAATAAAGATATTTTAGAAATAAAAGCCTAAATTCGCTCCGAGATTCTGGGCATGCGCAGACGTATACCTTCTCGTATACACATGGCTTTCAAGCAGGGATTTCCACAATTATAGTTTAAACTGATAAATAGACATGTGGCTTTAAATGCTCTGTAAAGACGGGTCGTATGTAACCTGCTGGTTTGAGTATCGGCCTGCTAAGCAGTGGCCACAAGTTCGATCCGCGTTGTTCGCATTCGTTTTGCTTTCACTTTTTTTCATTTTATTTAATTCTTTTTTACTTTAAGTTTAGTGAAAATCACAATTTTTCTTTTCTAGTACCAATATTTCGACCAACATTTACAAAGATTTCAATATTTTATTGAAAAATACTTCCAAAATAAAGATATTTTAGAAATAAAAGCCTAAATTCGTTCTTAGATTCTGGGCATGCGCAGACGTATTCCTTCTCGTATACACATGGCTTTCAAGCAGGGATTTGCACAATTATAGTTTAAACTAATAAATAAACATGTGGCTTTAAATTCTCTGTAACGATGGGTCGTATGTAGCCTGCTGGTTTGAGTATCGGCCTGCTAAGCAGTGGCCGCAAGTTCGATCCGCGTTGTTCGCATTCGTTTTGCTTTCACTTTTTTCATTTTACTTAATTCTTTTTTACTTTAAGTTTAGTGAAAATCATAATTTTTCTTTTCTAGTACTAATATTTCGACCAACATTTACAAAGATTTCAATATTTTATTGAAAAATACTTCCAAAATAAAGATATTTTAGAAATAAAATCCTAAATTCGTTCATAGATTCTGGGCATGCGCAGACGTATTCCTTCTCGTATACACATGGCTTTCAAGCAGGGATTTGCACAATTATAGTTTAAACTAATAAATAAACATGTGGCTTTAAATTCTCTGTCACGACGGGTCGTATGTAGCCTGCTTGGTTGAGTATCGGCCTGCTAATCAGAGGCCGCAAGTTCGATCCGCGTTGTTCGCATTCGTTTTGCTTTACCTTTTTTTCATTTTATTTAATTCTTTTTTACTTTAAGTTTAGTGAAAATCATAATTTTTCTTTTCAAGTACTAATATATCGACCAACATTTACAAAGATTTCAATATTTTATTGAAAAATACTTCCAAAATAAAGATATTTAGAAATAAAAGCCTAAATTCGTTCATAGATTCTGGGCATGCGCAGACGTATTCCTTCTCGTATACACAGGGCTTTCAAGCAGGGATTTGCACAATTATAGAGTTTAAACTAATAAATAAAAATGTGGCTTTAAATTCTCTGTCACAAAGGATCGTATGTAGCCTTGTGGACCGAGTATCGGCCTCCTAAGCAGTGGCCACAGGTTCGATCCGCGGTGTTCGCATTCGTTTTGCTTTCACTTTTTTTCATTTTATTTAATTCTTTTTTACTTTAAGTTTAGTGAAAATCATAATTTTTCTTTTCTAGTACTAATATTTCGACCAACATTTACAAAGATTTCAATATTTTAATGAAAAATACTTCCAAAATAAAGATATTTTCGAAATAAAAGCCTAAATTCGTTCAGAGATTCTCGGCATGCGCAGACAAATTCCTTCTCGTATACACATGGCTTTCAAGCAGGGATTTGCACAGTTATAGAGTTTAAACTAATAAATAAAAATGTGGCTTTAAATTCTCTGTCACGCAGGATCGTATGTAGCCTTGTGGACCGAGTGTCGGCCTCCTAAGCAGTCGCCGCAGGTTCGATCCGCGTTGTTCGCAATCGTTTTGCTTTCACTGTTTTTCATTTTATTTAATTCTTTTTTACTTTACGTTTAGTGAAAATCATAATTTTTCTTTTCTAGTACTAATATTTTGACCAACATTTACAAAGATTTCAATATTTTATTGAAAAATACTTCCAAAATAAAGATATTTTAGAAATAAAAGCCTAAATTCGTTCAGAGATTCTGGGCATGCGCAGACGTATTTCTTCTCGTATACACATGGCTTTCAAGCAGGGATTTGCACAATTATAGTTTAAACTAATAAATAAACATGTGGCTTTAAATTCTTTGTCACGACGGGTCGTATGTAGCCTGCTGGTTTGAGTAGCGGCCTACTAAGCAGTGGCCGCAAGTTCGATCCGCGTTGTTCGCATTCGTTTTGCTTTCACTTTTTTTCATTTGATTTAATTCTTTTTGACTTTGAGTTAAGTGAAAATCATAATTTTTCTTTTCTAGTACTAATATTTCGACCAACAGTTACAAAGGTTTCAATATTTTATTGAAAAATACTTCCAAAATAAAGATATTTTAGAAATAAAAGCCTAAATTCGTTCATAGATTCTGGGCATGCTCGGACGTATTCCTTCGCGTATACGCATTTCTTTCAAGCAGTGATTTGCACAATTATAGAGTTTAAACTCATTAATAAACTTGTGGCTTTAAATTCTCTGTCACGACGGGTCGTATGTAGCCTTGTGGACCGATTGTCGGCCTCC
Source organism: Argiope bruennichi (assembly GCF_947563725.1). Lineage (NCBI taxonomy): Eukaryota > Metazoa > Arthropoda > Arachnida > Araneae > Araneidae > Argiope > Argiope bruennichi. The sequence goes on along the minus strand of NC_079154.1, from coordinate 132,572,942 downwards.
TAAGCCGTGGCCGCAGGTTCGGTCCGCGTTGTTCGCTTTCGTTTTGCTTTCACTTTTTTTCATTTTATTTAATTCTTTCTGACTTTAAGTTTAGTGAAAAGCATAATTTTTCTTTTCTAGTACTAATATTTCGACCAACATTTACAAAGATTTCAATATTTTATAGAAAAATACTTCCAAAATAAAGATATTTTAGAAATAAAATCATAAATTCGTTCATAGATTCTGGGCATGCGCGGACGTATTCCTTCTCGTATACACATGGCTTTCAAGCAGGGATTTGCACAATTATAGAGTTTAAACTCATAAATAAACATGTGGCTATAAATTCTCTGTCACGACGGGTCGTATGTAGCCTTGTGGACCGAGTGTCGGCCTCCTAAGCCGTGGCCGCAAGTTCGGTAAGCGTTGTTCGCTTTCGTTTTGCTTTCACTTTTTTTCATTTTATTTAATTCTTTTTTACTTTAAATTTAGTGAAAATCATAATTTTTCTTTTCTAGTACTAATATTTCGACCAACATTTACAAAGATTATAATATTTTATTGAAAAATACTTCCAAAATAAAGATATTTTAGAAATAAAAGCCTAAATTCGCTCCGAGATTCTGGGCATGCGCAGACGTATACCTTCTCGTATATATGGCTTTCAAGCAGGGATTTCCACAATTATAGTTTAAACTGATAAATAGACATGTGGCTTTAAATGCTCTGTACCGACGGGTCGTATGTAACCTGCTGGTTTGAGTATCGGCCTGCTAAGCAGTGGCCACAAGTTCGATCCGCGTTGTTCGCATTCGTTTTGCTTTCACTTTTTTTCATTTTATTTAATTCTTTTTTACTTTAAGTTTAGTGAAAATCACAATTTTTCTTTTCTAGTACCAATAGTTCGACCAACATTTACAAAGATTTCAATATTTTATTGAAAAATACTTCCAAAATAAAGATATTTAGAAATAAAAGCCTAAATTCGTTCATAGATTCTGGGCATGCGCAGACGTATTCCTTCTCGTATACACAGGGCTTTCAAGCAGGGATTTGCACAATTATAGAGTTTAAACTAATAAATAAAAATGTGGCTTTAAATTCTCTGTCACCAAGGATCGTATGTAGCCTTGTGGACCGAGTATCGGCCTCCTAAGCAGTGGCCACAGGTTCGATCCGCGTTGTTCGCATTCGTTTTGCTTTCACTTTTTTTCATTTTATTTAATTCTTTTTTACTTTAAGTTTAGTGAAAATCATAATTTTTCTTTTCTAGTACTAATATTTCGACCAACATTTACAAAGATTTCAATATTTTATTGAAAAATACTTCCAAAATAAAGATATTTTCGAAATAAAAGCCTAAATTCGTTCAGAGATTCTCGGCATGCGCAGACAAATTCCTTCTCGTATACACATGGCTTTCAAGCAGGGATTTGCACAGTTATAGAGTTTAAACTAATAAATAAAAATGTGGCTTTAAATTGTCTGTCACGCGGGATCGTATGTAGCCTTGTGGACCGAGTGTCGGCCTCCTAAGCAGTCGCCGCAGGTTCGATCCGCGTTGTTCGCAATCGTTTTGCTTTCACTGTTTTTCATTTTATTTAATTCTTTTTTACTTTACGTTTAGTGAAAATCATAATTTTTCTTTTCTAGTACTAATATTTTGACCAACATTTACAAAGATTTCAATATTTTATTGAAAAATACTTCCAAAATAAAGATATTTTAGAAATAAAAGCCTAAATTCGTTCAGAGATTCTGGGCATGCGCAGACGTATTTCTTCTCGTATACACATGGCTTTCAAGCAGGGATTTGCACAATTATAGTTTAAACTAATAAATAAACATGTGGCTTTAAATTCTTTGTCACGACGGGTCGTATGTAGCCTGCTGGTTTGAGTAGCGGCCTACTAAGCAGTGGCCGCAAGTTCGATCCGCGTTGTTCGCATTCGTTTTGCTTTCACTTTTTTTCATTTGATTTAATTCTTTTTGACTTTAAGTTAAGTGAAAATCATAATTTTTCTTTTCTAGTACTAATATTTCGACCAACAGTTACAAAGGTTTCAATATTTTATTGAAAAATACTTCCAAAATAAAGATATTTTAGAAATAAAAGCCTAAATTCGTTCATAGATTCTGGGCATGCTCGGACGTATTCCTTCTCGTATACGCATTTCTTTCAAGCAGTGATTTGCACAATTATAGAGTTTAAACTCATTAATAAACTTGTGGCTTTAAATTCTCTGTCACGACGGGTCGTATGTAGCCTTGTGGACCGAGTGTCGGCCTCCTAAGCCGTGGCCGCAGGTTCGGTCCGCGTTGTTCGCTTTCGTTTTGCTTTCACTTTTTTTCATTTTATTTAATTCTTTCTGACTTTAAGTTTAGTGAAAAGCATAATTTTTCTTTTCTAGTACTAATATTTCGACCAACATTTACAAAGATTTCAATATTTTATGGAAAAATACTTCCAAAATAAAGATATTTTAGAAATAAAATCATAAATTCGTTCATAGATTCTGGGCATGCGCGGACGTATTCCTTCTCGTATACACATGGCTTTCAAGCAGGGATTTGCACAATTATAGAGTTTAAACTCATAAATAAACATGTGGCTATAAATTCTCTGTCACGACGGGTCGTATGTAGCCTTGTGGACCGAGTGTCGGCCTCCTAAGCCGTGGCCGCAGGTTCGGTAAGCGTTGTTCGCTTTCGTTTTGCTTTCACTTTTTTTCATTTTATTTAATTCTTTTTTACTTTAAATTTAGTGAAAATCATAATTTTTCTTTTCTAGTACTAATATTTCGACCAACATTTACAAAGATTATAATATTTTATTGAAAAATACTTCCAAAATAAAGATATTTTAGAAATAAAAGCCTAAATTCGCTCCGAGATTCTGGGCATGCGCAGACGTATACCTTCTCGTATATATGGCTTTCAAGCAGGGATTTCCACAATTATAGTTTAAACTGATAAATAGACATGTGGCTTTAAATGCTCTGTAACGACGGGTCGTATGTAACCTGCTGGTTTGAGTATCGGCCTGCTAAGCAGTGGCCACAAGTTCGATCCGCTTTGTTCGCATTCGTTTTGCTTTCACTTTTTTTCATTTTATTTAATTCTTTTTTACTTTAAGTTTAGTGAAAATCATAATTTTTCTTTTCTAGTACTAATATTTCGACCAACATTTACAAAGATTTCAATATTTTATTGAAAAAAACTTCCAAAATAAAGATATTTAGAAATAAAAGCCTAAATTCGTTCATAGATTCTGGGCATGCGCAGACGTATTCCTTCTCGTATACACATGGCTTTCAAGCAGGGATTTGCACAATTATAGAGTTTAAACTAATAAATAAAAATGTGGCTTTAAATTCTCTGTCACAAAGGATCGTATGTAGCCTTGTGGACCGAGTATCGGCCTCCTAAGCAGTGGCCACAGGTTCGATCCGCGTTGTTCGCATTCGTTTTGCTTTCACTTTTTTTCATTTTATTTAATTCTTTTTTACTTTAAGTTTAGTGAAAATCATAATTTTTCTTTTCTAGTACTAATATTTCGACCAACATTTACAAAGATTTCAATATTTTATTGAAAAATACTTCCAAAATAAAGATATTTTCGAAATAAAAGCCTAAATTCGTTCAGAGATTCTCGGCATGCGCAGACAAATTCCTTCTCGTATACACATGGCTTTCAAGCAGGGATTTGCACAGTTATAGAGTTTAAACTAATAAATAAAAATGTGGCTTTAAATTCTCTGTCACGCAGGATCGTATGTAGCCTTGTGGACCGAGTGTCGGCCTCCTAAGCAGTCGCCGCAGGTTCGATCCGCGTTGTTCGCAATCGTTTTGCTTTCACTGTTTTTCATTTTATTTAATTCTTTTTTACTTTACGTTTAGTGAAAATCATAATTTTTCTTTTCTAGTACTAATATTTTGACCAACATTTACAAAGATTTCAATATTTTATTGAAAAATACTTCCAAAATAAAGATATTTTAGAAATAAAAGCCTAAATTCGTTCAGAGATTCTGGGCATGCGCAGACGTATTTCTTCTCGTATACACATTTCTTTCAAGCATGGATTTGCACAATTATAGAGTTTAAACTAATAAATAAACATGTGGCTTTAAATTCTCGGTCACGACGGGACGTATGTAGCCTTGTGGACCGAGTGTCGGCCTCCTAAGCAGTGGCCGCAGGTTCGATCTGCGTTGTTCGCATTCGGTTTGCTTTCACTTTTTTTCATTTTTTTTTAATTCTTTTTTACTTTAAGTTTAGTGAAAATCATAATTTTTCTTTTCTAGTACTAATATATTGACCAACATTTACAAAGATTTCAATATTTTATTGAAAAATACTTCCAAAATAAAGATATTTTCGAAATAAAAGCCTAAATTCGTTCAGAGATTCTGGGCATTCGCAGACGTATTTCTTCTCGTATACACATGGCTTTCAAGCAGGGATTTGCACAATTATAGTTTAAACTGATAAATAGACATGTGGCTTTAAATGCTCTGTAACGACGGGTCGTATGTAACCTGCTGGTTTGAGTATCGGCCTGCTAAGCAGTGGCCACAAGTTCGATCCGCGTTGTTCGCATTCGTTTTGCTTTCACTTTTTTTCATTTTATTTAATTCTTTTTTACTTTAAGTTTAGTGAAAATCATAATTTTTCTTTTCTAGTACTAATATTTCGACCAACATTTACAAAGATTTCAATATTTTATTGAAAAATACTTCCAAAATAAAGATATTTTAGAAATAAAAGCCTAAATTCGTTCATAGATTCTGGGCATGCGCAGACGTATTCCTTCTCATATACACATGGCTTTCAAGCAGGGATTTGCACAATTATAGTTTAAACTAATAAATAAACATGTGGCTTTAAATTCTCTGTAACGATGGGTCGTATGTAGCCTGCTGGTTTGAGTATCGGCCTGCTAAGCAGTGGCCGCAAGTTCGATCCGCGTTGTTCGCATTCGTTTTGCTTTCACTTTTTTCATTTTATTTAATTCTTTTTTACTTTAAGTTTAGTGAAAATCATAATTTTTCTTTTCTAGTACTAATATTTCGACCAACATTTACAAAGATTTCAATATTTTATTGAAAAATACTTCCAAAATAAAGATATTTTAGAAATAAAATCCTAAATTCGTTCATAGATTCTGGGCATGCGCAGACGTATTCCTTCTCGTATACACATGGCTTTCAAGCAGGGATTTGCACAATTATAGTTTAAACTAATAAATAAACATGTGGCTTTAAATTCTCTGTCACGACGGGTCGTATGTAGCCTGCTTGGTTGAGTATCGGCCTGCTAATCAGAGGCCGCAAGTTCGATCCGCGTTGTTCGCATTCGTTTTGCTTTACCTTTTTTTCATTTTATTTAATTCTTTTTTACTTTAAGTTTAGTGAAAATCATAATTTTTCTTTTCAAGTACTAATATATCGACCACCATTTACAAAGATTTCAATATTTTATTTAAAAATACTTCCAAATTCAAGAAATTTTAGAAATAAAAGCCTAAATTCGCTCATAGATTCTGGGCATGCGCAGACGTATTCCTTCTCGTATACACAGGGCTTTCAAGCAGGGATTTGCACAATTATAGAGTTTAAACTAATAAATAAAAATGTGGCTTTCAATTCTCTGTCACGAAGGATCGTATGTAGCCTTGTGGACCGAGTGTCGTCCTCCTACGCAGTGGCCGCAGGTTTGATCCGCGTTGTTCGCATTCGTTTTGCTTTCACTTTTTTTCATTTTATTTAATTCTTTTTTACTTTAAGTTTAGTGAAAATCATAATTTTTCTTGTCTAGTACTAATATTTCGACCAACATTTACAAAGATTTCAATATTTTATTGAAAAATACTTCCAAAATAAAGATATTTTCGAAATAAAAGCCTAAATTCGTTCAGAGATTCTGGGCATGCGCAGACGTATTCCTTCTCGTATACACATTTCTTTCAAGCATGGATTTGCACAATTATAGAGTTTAAACTAATAAATAAACATGTGGCTTTAAATTCTCTGTCACGAAGGATCGTATGTAGCCTTGTGGACCGAGTATCGGCCTCCTAAGCAGTGGCCACAGGTTCGATCCGCGTTGTTCGCATTCGTTTTGCTTTCACTTTTTTTCATTTTATTTAATTCTTTTTTACTTTAAGTTTAGTGAAAATCATAATTTTTCTTTTCTAGTACTAATATTTCGACCAACATTTACAAAGATTTCAATATTTTATTGAAAAATACTTCCAAAATAAAGATATTTTCGAAATAAAAGCCTAAATTCGTTCAGAGATTCTCGGCATGAGCAGACGTATTCCTTCTCGTATACACATGGCTTTCAAGCAGGGATTTGCACAGTTCTAGAGTTTAAACTAATAAATAAAAATGTGGCTTTAAATTCTCTGTCACGCAGGATCGTATGTAGCCTTGTGGACCGAGTGTCGGCCTCCTAAGCAGTCGCCGCAGGTTCAATCCGCGTTGTTCGCATTCGTTTTGCTTTCACTGTTTTTCATTTTATTTAATTCTTTTTTACTTTACGTTTAGTGAAAATCATAATTTTTCTTTTCTAGTACTAATATTTTGACCAACATTTACAAAGATTTCAATATTTTATTGAAAAATACTTCCAAAATAAAGATATTTTAGAAATAAAAGCCTAAATTCGTTCAGAGATTCTGGGCATGCGCAGACGTATTTCTTCTCGTATACACATGGCTTTCAAGCAGGGATTTGCACAATTATAGTTTAAACTAATAAATAAACATGTGGCTTTAAATTCTTTGTCACGACGGGTCGTATGTAGCCTGCTGGTTTGAGTAGCGGCCTGCTAAGCAGTGGCCGCAAGTTCGATCCGCGTTGTTCGCATTCGTTTTGCTTTCACTTTTTTTCATTTGATTTAATTCTTTTTGACTTTAAGTTAAGTGAAAATCATAATTTTTCTTTTCTAGTACTAATATTTCGACCAACAGTTACAAAGGTTTCAATATTTTATTGAAAAATACTTCCAAAATAAAGATATTTTAGAAATAAAAGCCTAAATTCGTTCATAGATTCTGGGCATGCTCGGACGTATTCCTTCTCGTATACGCATGGCTTTCAAGCAGTGATTTGCACAATTATAGAGTTTAAACTCATAAATAAACTTGTGGCTTTAAATTCTCTGTCACGACGGGTCGTATGTAGCCTTGTGGACCGAGTGTCGGCCTCCTAAGCCGTGGCCGCAGGTTCAGTAAGCGTTGTTCGCTTTCGTTTTGCTTTCACTTTTTTTCATTTTATTTAATTCTTTTTTACTTTAAATTTAGTGAAAATCATAATTTTTCTTTTCTAGTACTACTATTTCGACCAACATTTACAAAGATTACAATATTGTATTGAAAAATACTTCCAAAATAAAGATATTTTAGAAATAAAAGCCTAAATTCACTCCGAGATTCTGGGCATGCGCAGACGTATTCCTTCTCGTATACATATGGCTTTCAAGCAGGGATTTAAACAATTATAGTTTAAACTGATAAATAGACATGTGGCTTTAAATGCTCTGTAACGACGGGTCGTATGTAACCTGCTGGTTTGAGTATCGGCCTGCTAAGCAGTGGCCACAAGTTCGATCCGCGTTGTTCGCATTCGTTTTGCTTTCACTTTTTTTCATTTTATTTAATTCTTTTTTACTTTAAGTTTAGTGAAAATCATAATTTTTCTTTTCTAGTACTAATATTTCGACCAACATTTACAAAGATTTCAATATTTTATTGAAAAATACTTCCAAAATAAAGATATTTTCGAAATAAAAGCCTAAATTCGTTCAGAGATTCTGGGCATGCGCAGACGTATTCCTTCTCGTATACACATTTCTTTCAAGCATGGATTTGCACAATTAGAGTTTAAACTAATAAATAAACATGTGGCTTTAAATTCTCTGTAACGATGGGTCGTATGTAGCCTGCTGGTTTGAGTATCGGCCTGCTAAGCAGTGGCCACAAGTTCGATCCGCGTTGTTCGCATTCGTTTTGCTTTCACTTTTTTTCATTTTATTTAATTCTTTTTTACTTTAAGTTTAGTGAAAATCATAATTTTTCTTTTCTAGTACTAATATTTCGACCAACATTTACAAAGATTTCAATATTTTATTGAAAAATACTTCCAAAATAAAGATATTTTCGAAATAAAAGCCTAAATTCGTTCAGAGATTCTCGGCATGCGCAGACGGATTCCTTCTCGTATACACATGGGTTTCAAGCAGGGATTTGCACAGCTATAGAGTTTAAACTAATAAATAAAAATGTGGCTTTAAATTCTCTGTCACGCAGGATCGTATGTAGCCTTGTGGACCGAGTGTCGGCCTCCTAAGCAGTCGCCGCAGGTTCGATCCGCGTTGTTCGCTTTCGTTTTGCTTTCCCTTTTTTTCATTTTATTTAATTCTTTTTTACTTTAAATTTAGTGAAAATCATAATTTTTCTTTTCTAGTACTACTATTTCGACCAACATTTACAAAGATTACAATATTGTATTGAAAAATACTTCCAAAATAAAGATATTTTAGAAATAAAAGCCTAAATTCACTCCGAGATTCTGGGCATGCGCAGACGTATTCCTTCTCGTATACATATGGCTTTCAAGCAGGGATTTAAACAATTATAGTTTAAACTGATAAATAGACATGTGGCTTTAAATGCTCTGTAACGACGGGTCGTATGTAACCTGCTGGTTTGAGTATCGGCCTGCTAAGCAGTGGCCACAAGTTCGATCCGCGTTGTTCGCATTCGTTTTGCTTTCACTTTTTTTCATTTTATTTAATTCTTTTTTACTTTAAGTTTAGTGAAAATCATAATTTTTCTTTTCTAGTACTAATATTTTGACCAACATTTACAAAGATTTCAATATTTTATTGAAAAATACTTCCAAAATAAAGATATTTTAGAAATAAAAGCCTAAATTCGTTCAGAGATTCTGGGCATGCGCAGACGTATTTCTTCTCGTATACACATGGCTTTCAAGCAGGGATTTGCACAATTATAGAGTTTAAACTAATAAATAAATATGTGGCTTTAAATTTTCTGTCACGAAGGATCGTATATAGCCTTGTGGACCGAGTATCGGCCTCCTAAGCAGTGGCCACAGGTTCGATCCGCGTTGTTCGCATTCGTTTTGCTTTCAGTTTTTTTCATTTTATTTAATTCTTTTTTACTTTAAGTTTAGTGAAAATCATAATTTTTCTTTTCTAGTACTAATATTTCGACCAACATTTACAAAGATTTCAATATTTTATTGAAAAATACTTCCAAAATAAAGATATTTTCGAAATAAAAGCCTAAATTCGTTCAGAGATTCTCGGCATGCGCAGACGGATTCCTTCTCGTATACACATGGGTTTCAAGCAGGGATTTGCACAGTTATAGAGTTTAAACTAATAAATAAAAATATGGCTTTAAATTCTCTGTCACGCAGGATCGTATGTAGCCTTGTGGACCGAGTGTCGGCCTCCTAAGCAGTCGCCGCAGGTTCGATCCGCGTTGTTCGCTTTCGTTTTGCTTTCCCTTTTTTTCATTTTATTTAATTCTTTTTTACTTTAAATTTAGTGAAAATCATAATTTTTCTTTTCTAGTACTACTATTTCGACCAACATTTACAAAGATTACAATATTGTATTGAAAAATACTTCCAAAATAAAGATATTTTAGAAATAAAAGCCTAAATTCACTCCGAGATTCTGGGCATGCGCAGACGTATTCCTTCTCGTATACATATGGCTTTCAAGCAGGGATTTAAACAATTATAGTTTAAACTGATAAATAGACATGTGGCTTTAAATGCTCTGTAACGACGGGTCGTATGTAACCTGCTGGTTTGAGTATCGGCCTGCTAAGCAGTGGCCACAAGTTCGATCCGCGTTGTTCGCATTCGTTTTGCTTTCACTTTTTTTCATTTTATTTAATTCTTTTTTACTTTAAGTTTAGTGAAAATCATAATTTTTCTTTTCTAGTACTAATATTTTGACCAACATTTACAAAGATTTCAATATTTTATTGAAAAATACTTCCAAAATAAAGATATTTTAGAAATAAAAGCCTAAATTCGTTCAGAGATTCTGGGCATGCGCAGACGTATTTCTTCTCGTATACACATGGCTTTCAAGCAGGGATTTGCACAATTATAGTTTAAACTAATAAATAAACATGTGGCTTTAAATTCTTTGTCACGACGGGTCGTATGTAGCCTGCTGGTTTGAGTAGCGGCCTGTTAAGCAGTGGCCGCAAGTTCGATCCGCGTTGTTCGCATTCGTTTTGCTTTCACTTTTTTTCATTTGATTTAATTCTTTTTGACTTTAAGTTAAGTGAAAATCATAATTTTTCTTTTCTAGTACTAATATTTCGACCAACAGTTACAAAGGTTTCAATATTTTATTGAAAAATACTTCCAAAATAAAGATATTTTAGAAATAAAAGCCTAAATTCGTTCATAGATTCTGGGCATGCTCGGACGTATTCCTTCTCGTATACGCATGGCTTTCAAGCAGTGATTTGCACAATTATAGAGTTTAAACTCATAAATAAACTTGTGGCTTTAAATTCTCTGTCACGACGGGTCGTATGTAGCCTTGTGGACCGAGTGTCGGCCTCCTAAGCCGTGGCCGCAGGTTCAGTAAGCGTTGTTCGCTTTCGTTTTGCTTTCACTTTTTTTCATTTTATTTAATTCTTTTTTACTTTAAATTTAGTGAAAATCATAATTTTTCTTTTCTAGTACTACTATTTCGACCAACATTTACAAAGATTACAATATTGTATTGAAAAATACTTCCAAAATAAAGATATTTTAGAAATAAAAGCCTAAATTCACTCCGAGATTCTGGGCATGCGCAGACGTATTCCTTCTCGTATACATATGGCTTTCAAGCAGGGATTTAAACAATTATAGTTTAAACTGATAAATAGACATGTGGCTTTAAATGCTCTGTAACGACGGGTCGTATGTAACCTGCTGGTTTGAGTATCGGCCTGCTAAGCAGTGGCCACAAGTTCGATCCGCGTTGTTCGCATTCGTTTTGCTTTCACTTTTTTTCATTTTATTTAATTCTTTTTTACTTTAAGTTTAGTGAAAATCATAATTTTTCTTTTCTAGTACTAATATTTCGACCAACATTTACAAAGATTTCAATATTTTATTGAAAAATACTTCCAAAATAAAGATATTTTCGAAATAAAAGCCTAAATTCGTTCAGAGATTCTGGGCATGCGCAGACGTATTCCTTCTCGTATACACATTTCTTTCAAGCATGGATTTGCACAATTAGAGTTTAAACTAATAAATAAACATGTGGCTTTAAATTCTCTGTAACGATGGGTCGTATGTAGCCTGCTGGTTTGAGTATCGGCCTGCTAAGCAGTGGCCGCAAGTTCGATCCGCGTTGTTCGCATTCGTTTTGCTTTCACTTTTTTCATTTTATTTAATTCTTTTTTACTTTAAGTTTAGTCAAAATCATAATTTTTCTTTTCTAGTACTAATATTTCGACCAACATTTACAAAGATTTCAATATTTTATTGAAAAATACTTCCAAAATAAAGATATTTTAGAAATAAAATCCTAAATTCGTTCATAGATTCTGGGCATGCGCAGACGTATTCCTTCTCGTATACACATGGCTTTCAAGCAGGGATTTGCACAATTATAGTTTAAACTAATAAATAAACATGTGGCTTTAAATTCTCTGTCACGACGGGTCGTATGTAGCCTGCTTGGTTGAGTATCGGCCTGCTAATCAGAGGCCGCAAGTTCGATCCGCGTGGTTCGCATTCGTTTTGCTTTACCTTTTTTTCATTTTATTTAATTCTTTTTTACTTTAAGTTTAGTGAAAATCATAATTTTTCTTTTCTAGTACTAATATTTCGACCAACATTTACAAGGATTTCAATATTTTATTGAAAAATACTTCCAAAATAAAGATATTTAGAAATAAAAGCCTAAATTCGTTCATAGATTCTGGGCATGCGCAGACGTATTCCTTCTCGTATACACAGGGATTTAAAGCAGGGATTTGCACAATTATAGAGTTTAAACTAATAAATAAAAATGTGGCTTTAAATTCTCTGTCACGCAGGATCGTATGTAGCCTTGTGGACCGAGTGTCGGCCTCCTAAGCAGTCGCCGCAGGTTCGATCCGCGTTGTTCGCTTTCGTTTTGCTTTCCCTTTTTTTCATTTTATTTAATTCTTTTTTACTTTAAATTTAGTGAAAATCATAATTTTTCTTTTCTAGTACTACTATTTCGACCAACATTTACAAAGATTACAATATTGTATTGAAAAATACTTCCAAAATAAAGATATTTTAGAAATAAAAGCCTAAATTCACTCCGAGATTCTGGGCATGCGCAGACGTATTCCTTCTCGTATACATATGGCTTTCAAGCAGGGATTTAAACAATTATAGTTTAAACTGATAAATAGACATGTGGCTTTAAATGCTCTGTAACGACGGGTCGTATGTAACCTGCTGGTTTGAGTATCGGCCTGCTAAGCAGTGGCCACAAGTTCGATCCGCGTTGTTCGCATTCGTTTTGCTTTCACTTTTTTTCATTTTATTTAATTCTTTTTTACTTTAAGTTTAGTGAAAATCATAATTTTTCTTTTCTAGTACTAATATTTTGACCAACATTTACAAAGATTTCAATATTTTATTGAAAAATACTTCCAAAATAAAGATATTTTAGAAATAAAAGCCTAAATTCGTTCAGAGATTCTGGGCATGCGCAGACGTATTTCTTCTCGTATACACATGGCTTTCAAGCAGGGATTTGCACAATTATAGTTTAAACTAATAAATAAACATGTGGCTTTAAATTCTTTGTCACGACGGGTCGTATGTAGCCTGCTGGTTTGAGTAGCGGCCTGTTAAGCAGTGGCCGCAAGTTCGATCCGCGTTGTTCGCATTCGTTTTGCTTTCACTTTTTTTCATTTGATTTAATTCTTTTTGACTTTAAGTTAAGTGAAAATCATAATTTTTCTTTTCTAGTACTAATATTTCGACCAACAGTTACAAAGGTTTCAATATTTTATTGAAAAATACTTCCAAAATAAAGATATTTTAGAAATAAAAGCCTAAATTCGTTCATAGATTCTGGGCATGCTCGGACGTATTCCTTCTCGTATACGCATGGCTTTCAAGCAGTGATTTGCACAATTATAGAGTTTAAACTCATAAATAAACTTGTGGCTTTAAATTCTCTGTCACGACGGGTCGTATGTAGCCTTGTGGACCGAGTGTCGGCCTCCTAAGCCGTGGCCGCAGGTTCAGTAAGCGTTGTTCGCTTTCGTTTTGCTTTCACTTTTTTTCATTTTATTTAATTCTTTTTTACTTTAAATTTAGTGAAAATCATAATTTTTCTTTTCTAGTACTACTATTTCGACCAACATTTACAAAGATTACAATATTGTATTGAAAAATACTTCCAAAATAAAGATATTTTAGAAATAAAAGCCTAAATTCACTCCGAGATTCTGGGCATGCGCAGACGTATTCCTTCTCGTATACATATGGCTTTCAAGCAGGGATTTAAACAATTATAGTTTAAACTGATAAATAGACATGTGGCTTTAAATGCTCTGTAACGACGGGTCGTATGTAACCTGCTGGTTTGAGTATCGGCCTGCTAAGCAGTGGCCACAAGTTCGATCCGCGTTGTTCGCATTCGTTTTGCTTTCACTTTTTTTCATTTTATTTAATTCTTTTTTACTTTAAGTTTAGTGAAAATCATAATTTTTCTTTTCTAGTACTAATATTTCGACCAACATTTACAAAGATTTCAATATTTTATTGAAAAATACTTCCAAAATAAAGATATTTTCGAAATAAAAGCCTAAATTCGTTCAGAGATTCTGGGCATGCGCAGACGTATTCCTTCTCGTATACACATTTCTTTCAAGCATGGATTTGCACAATTAGAGTTTAAACTAATAAATAAACATGTGGCTTTAAATTCTCTGTAACGATGGGTCGTATGTAGCCTGCTGGTTTGAGTATCGGCCTGCTAAGCAGTGGCCGCAAGTTCGATCCGCGTTGTTCGCATTCGTTTTGCTTTCACTTTTTTCATTTTATTTAATTCTTTTTTACTTTAAGTTTAGTCAAAATCATAATTTTTCTTTTCTAGTACTAATATTTCGACCAACATTTACAAAGATTTCAATATTTTATTGAAAAATACTTCCAAAATAAAGATATTTTAGAAATAAAATCCTAAATTCGTTCATAGATTCTGGGCATGCGCAGACGTATTCCTTCTCGTATACACATGGCTTTCAAGCAGGGATTTGCACAATTATAGTTTAAACTAATAAATAAACATGTGGCTTTAAATTCTCTGTCACGACGGGTCGTATGTAGCCTGCTTGGTTGAGTATCGGCCTGCTAATCAGAGGCCGCAAGTTCGATCCGCGTGGTTCGCATTCGTTTTGCTTTACCTTTTTTTCATTTTATTTAATTCTTTTTTACTTTAAGTTTAGTGAAAATCATAATTTTTCTTTTCTAGTACTAATATTTCGACCAACATTTACAAAGATTTCAATATTTTATTGAAAAATACTTCCAAAATAAAGATATTTTCGAAATAAAAGCCTAAATTCGTTCAGAGATTCTCGGCATGCGCAGACGGATTCCTTCTCGTATACACATGGGTTTCAAGCAGGGATTTGCACAGTTATAGAGTTTAAACTAATAAATAAAAATGTGGCTTTAAATTCTCTGTCACGCAGGATCGTATGTAGCCTTGTGGACCGAGTGTCGGCCTCCTAAGCAGTCGCCGCAGGTTCGATCCGCGTTGTTCGCATTCGTTTTGCTTTCACTGTTTTTCATTTTATTTAATTCTTTTTTACTTTACGTTTAGTGAAAATCATAATTTTTCTTTTCTAGTACTAATATTTTGACCAACATTTACAAAGATTTCAATATTTTATTGAAAAATACTTCCAAAATAAAGATATTTTAGAAATAAAAGCCTAAATTCGTTCCGAGATTCTGGGCATGCGCAGACGTATTTCTTCTCGTATACACATGGCTTTCAAGCAGGGATTTGCACAATTATAGTTTAAACTGATAAATAGACATGTGGCTTTAAATGCTTTGTAACGACGGGTCGTATGTAACCTGCTGGTTTGAGTATCGGCCTGCTAAGCAGTGGCCACAAGTTCGATCCGCGTTGTTCGCATTCGTTTTGCTTTCACTTTTTTTCATTTGATTTAATTCTTTTTTACTTTAAGTTTAGTGAAAATCATAATTTTTCTTTTCTAGTACTAATATTTCGACCAACATTTACAAAGATTTCAATATTTTATTGAAAAATACTTCCAAAATAAAGATATTTTAGAAATAAAAGCCTAAATTCGTGCAGAGATTCTGGGCATGCGCAGACGTATTCCTTCTCGTATACACATGGCTTTCAAGCAGGGATTTGCACAATTATAGTTTAAACTAATAAATAAACATGTGGCTTTAAATTCTCTGTAACGATGGGTCGTATGTAGCCTGCTGGTTTGAGTATCGGCCTGCTAAGCAGTGGGCGCAAGTTCGATCCGCGTTGTTCGCATTCGTTTTGCTTTCACTTTTTTCATTTTATTTAATTCTTTTTTACTTTAAGTTTAGTGAAAATCATAATTTTTCTTTTCTAGTACTAATATTTCGACCAACATTTACAAAGATTTCAATATTTTATTGAAAAATACTTCCAAAATAAAGATATTTTAGAAATAAAATCCTAAATTCGTTCATAGATTCTGGGCATGCGCAGACGTATTCCTTCTCGTATACACAAGGCTTTCAAGCAGGGATTTGCACAATTATAGTTTAAACTAATAAATAAACATGTGGCTTTAAATTCTCTGTCATGACGGGTCGTATGTAGCCTGCTTGGTTGAGTATCGGCCTGCTAATCAGAGGCCGCAAGTTCGATCCGCGTTGTTCGCATTCGTTTTGCTTTACCTTTTTTTCATTTTATTTAATTCTTTTTTACTTTAAGTTTAGTGAAAATCATAATTTTTCTTTTCAAGTACTAATATATCGACCAACATTTACAAAGATTTCAATATTTTATTTAAAAATACTTCCAAATTCAAGAAATTTTAGAAATAAAAGCCTAAATTCGCTCATAGATTCTGGGCATGCGCAGACGTATTCCTTCTCGTATACACAGGGCTTTCAAGCAGGGATTTCCACAATTATAGAGTTTAAACTAATAAATAAAAATGTGGCTTTCAATTATCTGTCACGAAGGATCGTATGTAGCCTTGTGGACCGAGTGTCGTCCTCCTACGCAGTGGCCGCAGGTTTGATCCGCGTTGTTCGCATTCGTTTTGCTTTCACTTTTTTTTCATTTTATTTAATTCTTTTTTACTTTAAGTTTAGTGAAAATCATAATTTTTCTTGTCTAGTACTAATATTTCGACCAACATTTACAAAGATTTCAATATTTTATTGAAAAATACTTCCAAAATAAAGATATTTTCGAAATAAAAGCCTAAATTCGTTCAGAGATTCTGGGCATGCGCAGACGTATTCCTTCTCGTATACACATTTCTTTCAAGCATGGATTTGCACAATTATAGAGTTTAAACTAATAAATAAACATGTGGCTTTAAATTCTCTGTCACGACGGGTCGTATGTAGCCTTGTGGACCGAGTGTCGGCCTCCTAAGCAGTGGCCGCAGGTTCGATCCGCGTTGTTCGCATTCGGTTTGCTTTCACTTTTTTTCATTTTTTTTAATTCTTTTTTACTTTAAGTTTAGTGAAAATCATAATTTTTCTTTTCTAGTACTAATATATTGACCAACATTTACAAAGATTTCAATATTTTATTGAAAAATACTTCCAAAATAAAGATATTTAGAAATAAAAGCCTAAATTCGTTCATAGATTCTGGGCATGCGCAGACGTATTCCTTCTCGTATACACATTTCTTTCAAGCAGGGATTTGCACAATTATAGAGTTTAAACTAATAAATAAATATGTGGCTTTAAATTCTCTGTCACGAAGGATCGTATGTAGCCTTGTGGACCGAGTATCGGCCTCCTAAGCAGTGGCCACAGGTTCGATCCGCGTTGTTCGCATTCGTTTTGCTTTCACTTTTTTTCATTTTATTTAATTCTTTTTTACTTTAAGTTTAGTGAAAATCATAATTTTTCTTTTCTAGTACTAATATTTCGACCAACATTTACAAAGATTTCAATATTTTATTGAAAAATACTTCCAAAATAAAGATATTTTCGAAATAAAAGCCTAAATTCGTTCAGAGATTCTCGGCATGCGCAGACGTATTCCTTCTCGTATACACATGGCTTTCAAGCAGTGATTTGCACAATTATAGAGTTTAAACTCATAAATAAACTTGTGGCTTTAAATTCTCTGTCACGACGGGTCGTATGTAGCCTTGTGGACCGAGTGTCGGCCTCCTAAGCCGTGGCCGCAGGTTCGGTAAGCGTTGTTCGCTTTCGTTTTGCTTTCACTTTTTTTCATTTTATTTAATTCTTTTTTACTTTAAATTTAGTGAAAATCATAATTTTTCTTTTCTAGTACTACTATTTCGACCAACATTTACAAAGATTACAATATTTTATTGAAAAATACTTCCAAAATAAAGATATTTTAGAAATAAAAGCCTAAATTCGCTCCGAGATTCTGGGCATGCGCAGACGTATTCCTTCTCGTATACACATGGCTTTCAAGCAGGGATTTCCACAATTATAGTTTAAACTGATAAATAGACATGTGGCTTTAAATGCTCTGTAACGACGGGTCGTATGTAACCTGCTGGTTTGAGTATCGGCCTGCTAAGCAGTGGCCACAAGTTCGATCCGCGTTGTTCGCATTCGTTTTGCTTTCACTTTTTTTCATTTTATTTAATTCTTTTTTACTTTAAGTTTATTGAAAATCATAATTTTTCTTTTCTAGTACTAATATTTCGACCAACATTTACAAAGATTTCAATATTTTATTTAAAAATACTTCCAAATTCAAGAAATTTTAGAAATAAAAGAATAAATTCGCTCATAGATTCTGGGCATGCGCAGACGTATTCCTTCTCGTATACACAGGGCTTTCAAGCAGGGATTTGCACAATTATAGAGTTTAAACTAATATATAAAAATGTGGCTTTCAATTCTCTGTCACGAAGGATCGTATGTAGCCTTGTGGACCGAGTGTCGTCCTCCTACGCAGCGGCCGCAGGTTTGATCCGCGTTGTTCGCATTCGTTTTGCTTTCACTTTTTTTCATTTTATTTAATTCTTTTTTACTTTAAGTCTAGTGAAAATCATAATTTTTCTTCTCTAGTACTAATATTTCGACCAACATTTACAAAGATTTCAATATTTTATTGAAAAATACTTCCAAAATAAAGATATTTTAGAAATAAAAGCCTAAATTCGTTCAGAGATTCTGGGCATGCGCAGACGTATTTCTTCTCGTATACACATGGCTTTCAAGCAGGGATTTGCACAATTATAGTTTAAACTAATAAATAAACATGTGGCTTTAAATTCTGTGTCACGTCGGGTCGTATGTAGCCTTGTGGACCGAGTGTCGGCCTCCTAAGCAGTGGCCGCAGGTTCGATCCGAGTTGTTGGCATTCGTTTTGCTTTCACTTTTTTTCATTTTATTTAATTCTTTTTTACTTTAAGTTTAGTGAAAATCATAATTTTTTTGTTTCTAGTACTAATATTTCGACCAACATTTACAAAGATTTCAATATTTTATTTAAAAATACTTCCAAATTAAAGAAATTTTAGAAATAAAATCCTGAATTTGCTCCGTGATTCTGGGCATGCGCAGACGTATTCCGTCTCGTATACGCATGGCTTTCATGCAGGGATTTGCACAATTATAGAGTTTAAACTAATAAATAAACATGTGGCTTTAAATTCTCTGTCACGACGGGTCGTATGTAGCCTTGTGAACCGAGTATCGGCCTGCCAAAAAGTGGCCACAGGTTCGATCCGCGTTGTTCGCATTCGTTTTGCTTTCACTTTTTTTCATTTTATTTAATTCTTTTTTACTTTAAGTTTAGTGAAAATCCTAATTTTTCTTTTCTAGTACTAATATTTCGACCAACATTTACAAAGATTTCAATATTTTTTTGAAAAATACTTCCAAAATAAAGATATTTTAGAAATAAAAGCCTAAATTCGCTGAGAGTTTCTGCTCATGCGCAGACGTATTCCTTTTCGTATACACACGGTTTTCAAGCAGGGATTTGCACAATTATAGAGTTTAAACTAATAAATAAACATGTGGCTTTAAATTCTCTGTCACGATGGGTCGTATGTAGAGTTTTGGAACGAGTGTCGGACTCCCAATCAGTGGCCGCAGGTTCGATCCGCGTTGTTCGCATTCGTTTTGCTTTCACTTTTTTTCATTTTATTTAATTCTTTTTTACTTTAAGTTTAGTGAAAATCATAATTTTTCTTTTCAAGTACTAATATTTCTACCAAAATTTACAAAGATTTCAATATTTTATTGAAAAATATTTCCAAAATAAAGATATATTAGAAATAAAAGCCTAAATTCGATCAGAGATTCTGAGCATGCACAGACATATTCCTTCTCGTATACACATGGCTTTCATGCAGGTATATGCACAATTACAGAGTTTAAACTAATAAATAAACATGTGGCTTTATATTCTCTGTCACGACGGATCGTATGTAACCTAGTCGACCGAGTATCGGCCTGCCGACCGGTGGCCGCATGGTCGATCCACGTTGTTCGTATTCGTTTAACTTTCATTATTCGTCATTCTATTTAATTCTTTTTTAATTTAAGTTTCGTGATAATCATAGTTTTTCTTTTCAAGTACTAATATTTCGACCAACATTTACAAAGATTTCAATATTTTATTGAAAAATACTTCCAAATTAAAGAAAATTTTAAAAATTAAATCCTAAATTCGATCAGAGATTCTAGCCATGCGCAGACAAATTCCTTCTCGTATCCACATGGCTATCATGCAGGGATTTGCACAATTATAGAGTTTAAACTAATAAATAAACATGTGGCTTTAAATTCTCTGTCGCGACAGGTCGTATGTTTCCTTGTGGACCGAGTATCGGCCTGAGAAGCAGTGGACGCAGGTTCGATCCGCGTAGTTCGAATTCGTTTTGCATTCACTTTTTTTCTTTTTATTTAATATTTTTTTACTTTAAGTTTAGTAAAAATCATAATTTTTCTTTTCAAGTACTAATATTTCGACCAACATTTACAAAGATTTCAATATTTTATTGAAAAATACTTCCAAATTAAAGAAATTATAGAAATAAAAGCCTGAATTCACTCCGTGATTCTGGGCATGCGCAGACTTATTCCTTCTCGTATACACATGGCTTTCATGCAGGGATTTGCACAATTATAGAGTTTAAACTAATAAACAAACATGTGGCTTTAAATTCTCTGTCACGACGGGTCGTATGTAGCCTTGTGAACCGAGTATCGGCCTGCCAAGCAGTGGCCGCAAGTACGATACTTGTTCTTAGCATTCGTTTTGGTTTCACTTTTTGTCATTTTACTTAATTCTTTTTTTTTTTATTTTTAAGTTTATTGAAAATCATAATTTTTCTTTTCAAATACTAATATTTCGACCAAAATTTACAAAAATTTCAATATTTTATTTAAAAATACTTCCAAAGTAAAGAAATTTTAGAAATAAAAGCCTAAATTCGCTGAGAGTTTCTGGGCATGCGCAGACATATTCCTTCTCGTATACACATGGCTTTCAAGCAGGGATTTGCACAAGTATAGAGTTTAAACTAATAAATAAACATGTCGCTTTAAATTCTCTGACGCGACGGATCGCATGTAGCCTTGTGGAGTTAGTAATCAGAAGCCCTTTTCAGTAGTAAGACTATTGTAATGATATAAAGACAAACCATTGCATTGTCAATGCGGCCTATTCACATCGCAGTTTTCTCACAAAATGGGTAGCGACACTTGTTACTATGGAGGGAAGTCGTTTTACACTCCAAGCATCTTATTCTTTCATCAAAGGACTGTCGGAAATTCTGAGGCCGTGTACAAACTACCGCTTTTAAAATAGAATTAAAAGACAAAAAAATAAAAAAAAGATTGGGAGTATTCTTTATCGCCCTCTTCAAAGAGTGAGATAAATTATATAAATACTGAGTTCCTTTATAGAATGCCATTCTGAAAATTTCTCTTCAGTTGTGAATTTCTACTCTTTATTTTATGTACTGTGAATCGGGTGTTTGGATTATCAGAGTAATTTTTCTATTGAAACGCTTATTATTTCTTCATTATGAGTAAAAGAAATCGTGAACACACTGAAGAAGAAATTAAAGCAATTTTACTTGATTCTGATGAAAGTGACAGTGATCTATCAGCGAAGATGATGGTTGGCTAAAAAATGATACTTTCGCTGATCTCTCATTTATTCTATGCAAAGAAGCAGGAGATGAACGAGAGAGATAGAGATGAGAAGTCAAAAAATGTTATATAATGTACATATTATCAAAAATTTGCAAATGATTCCCTCGTGTGGAAATTTAATATGAAGCTTTCGTTCAAAAATTTATCTTGTCTTAACAATACTATAGAAAACTTCACATAACATTTTAAAATCAGAAATTCAGCTTGAAAAATTCAACATGACATTCATACTAAAAAAGTAATATTTATTATTAATGTAATTTTAAATGTGTTAAATCTTCATATTTAGTTTATGAAGAATGTAATGTTTTAGAAAAATGTTTAGGCTGAAAACTGAAGGAATGTATTTTCGAAATATATTTCGCTGAGTAATTTTTCCCCCGAATTTTATTTCATAAATTTTTGCATTTCATTATTAAATGAAGTTTTAAAAATATGTTATCTCATCTATCGAAACAATTCGATAGATGAGATATATAACGTTTGACGTAATATATTCCCTTGGTAAGAAAAAAATTTTAATAGTTATATTTTAAAAGATTAGTAAAAATGAGTGGCAAAATAAAGATATTTTTGGAATTTATATTTACCCTACATTCTTTTTCGATTATTTAATGTAAAAGCAAGAATGCGTAAGGTTTTGGGGGGAAAAAATGTGAAAACTTCTTTAAAAATTTAATTAAAGTTCTAAAATTTTTCTCTTAGTATCACTATCGAAAATACAAAATAATATTTTATATTTAAAAATTCAATAAAGATAATCGTTTATACTTTTATATACATTTATTTTTAAAAAAAAATTCTAAAGACAATAAAAAAAAAAAATCTAGGCTGAGTGTTGAAAGAACATATTATTTTCGAAACATCTTTCAAAAAGAGCAATAACATTTTTTTTATCCAACGATTGTTTTTATTTCGGTATTAAATGAAGATTTAAAACATTATCTTGTTTAACACTGAAAAGCATTGACATCTATACTATGTAAAAAAATGTACTAATTGCATTGATATATGTATAATGTATGTTTTACATTACTATGTAAAAATTTTTTACATGGTAATATGACATATTATTTAATTTTGGCAACAAAAAATGTAAAAGCGTATTGAGAATTAAATGAAACATAAAGATGTTTTTGAAATTGCTAGTAAAGCAAGTTTTTATTTAAATGGTTTGGAAGCCTAACATAAAACTTAAAAAAAAAAAAAAACCAAAAAAAACAACAACCCTATTTTCTAAATTATAGAATAAATTTCAAATTTTTTGTAAAAAAAAAAAAATACCCTACAAAGATGATGAGCGAAACACTTCACACTAAAAAATATAAATACATTAGAATAAAACTCTTAAGCCGATGGAAAATCGCAAGGCAATCTCGTTGTCGAAAACCGCAAGGCAATTATTGAAGGTAGAGCGTCGACAGTTTTATTACTTCAGAGTGCGGGGGGTAACTGTCCCTCAGCTAGAAAGAGTCCATGTCTTTCAGAGACAGGCTGAAAAAGTCTGGATGTTAAAGGGAATGCCACTTGAAAAGTGCTTGGATGTTAAAGAGTTAAACTCTAATTGTGCAAATCCCTGCTTGAAAGCCATGTGTATACGAGAAGGAATACGTCTGCGCATGCCCAGAATCTCTGAGCGAATTTAGGCTTTTATTTTTAAAATTTCTTGAATTTGGAAGTATTTTTAAATAAAATATTGAAAACTTTGTAAATGTTGGTCGAAATATTAGTACTTGAAAAGAAAAATTATGATTTTCACTAAACTTAAAGTAAAAAAGAATTAAATGAAATGAAAAAAAGTGAAAGCAAAACGAATGCGAACAACGCGGATCGAACTTGCGGCCACTGCTTAGCAGGCCGATACTCAAACCAGCAGGCGACATACGACCCGTCGTGACAGAGAATTTAAAGCCACATGTTTATTTATTAGTTTAAACTCTAATTGTGCAAATCCCTGCTTGAAAGCCATGTGTATACGAGAAGGAATACGTCTGCGCATGCCCAGAATCTCTGAGCGAATTTAGGCTTTTATTTTTAAAATTTCTTGAATTTGGAAGTATTTTTAAATAAAATATGGAAATCTTTGTAAATGTTGGTCGAAATATTAGTACTTGAAAAGAAAAATTATGATTTTCACTAAACTTAAAGTAAAAAAGAATTAAATAAAATGAAAAAAAGTGAAAGCAAAACGAATGCGAACAACGCGGATCGAACTTGCGGCCACTACTTAGCAGGCCGATACTCAAACAAGCAGGCTACATACGACCCGTCGTGACAGAGAATTTAAAGCCACATGTTTATTTATTAGTTTAAACTCTAATTGTGCAAATCCCTGCTTGAAAGCCATGTGTATACGAGAAGGAATACGTCTGCGCATGCCCAGAATCTATGAACGAATTTAGGATTTTATTTCTAAAATATCTTTATTTTGGAAGTATTTTTCAATAAAATATTGAAATCTTTGTAAATGTTGGCCGAAATATTAGTACTAGAAAAGAAAAATTATGATTTTCACTAAACTTAAAGTAAAAAAGAATTAAATAAAATGAAAATAGTGAAAGCAAAATGTTTGCGAACAACGCGGATCGAACCTGCGGCCACTGCTTAGAACGCCGACACTCGGTCCACAAGGCTGCATACGACAGGTCGTGACAGAGAATTTAAAGCCACATGTTTATTTATTAGTTTAAACTATAATTGTGCAAATCCCTGCTTGAAAGCCATGCGTATACGAGAAGGAATACGTCTGCGCATGCCCAGAATCTCTGAGCGAATTTAGGCTTTTATTTTTAAAATTTCTTGAATTTGGAAGTATTTTTAAATAAAATATTGAAATCTTTGTAAATGTTGGTCGAAATATTAGTACTTGAAAAAAAAAATTATGATTTTCACTAAACTTAAAGTAATAAAGAATTAAATAAAATGAAAAAAAGTGAAAGCAAAACGAATGCGAACAACGCGGATCGAACTTGCGGCCACTGCTTAGCAGGCCGATACTCAAATCAGCAGGCTACATACGACCCGTCGTGACAGAGAATTTAAAGCCACATGTTTATTTATTAGTTTAAACTCTGTGCAAATCCCTGCTTGAAAGCCATGTGTATACGAGAAGGAATACATCTGCGCATGCCCAGAATCTCTGAGCGAATTTAGGCTTTTATTTTTAAAATTTCTTGAATTTGGAAGTATTTTTAAATAAAATATTGAAATCTTTGTAAATGTTGGTCGAAATATTAGTACTTGAAAAGAAAAATTATTATTTTCACTAAACTTAAAGTAAGAAAGAATTAAATAAAATGAAAAAAAGTGAAAGCAAAACGAATGCGAACAACGCGGATCGAACTTGCGGCCACTGCTTAGCAGGCCGATACTCAAACCAGCAGGCTACATATGACCCGTCGTGACAGAGAATTTAAAGCCACATGTTTATTTATTAGTTTAAACTCTAATTGTGCAAATCCCTGCTTGAAAGCCATGTGTATACGAGAAGGAATACGTCTGCGCATGCCCAGAATCTCTGAGCGAATTTAGGCTTTTATTTTTAAAATTTCTTGAATTTGGAAGTATTTTTAAATAAAATATTTAAATCTTTGTAAATGTTGGTCGAAATATTAGTACTTGAAAAGAAAAATTATGATTTTCACTAAACTTAAAGTAAAAAAGAATTAAATAAAATGAAAAAAAGTGAAAGCAAAACGAATGCGAACAACGCGGATCGAACTTGCTGCCACTGCTTAGAAGGCCGATACTCAAACCAGCAGGCTACATACGACCCGTCGTGACAGAGAATTTAAAGCCACATGTTTATTTATTAGTTTAAACTCGAATTGTGCAAATCCCTGCTTGAAAGCCTTGTGTATACGAGAAGGAATACGTCTGCGCATGCCCAGAATCTATGAACGAATTTAGGATTTTATTTCTAAAATATCTTTATTTTGGAAGTATTTTTCAATAAAATATTGAAATCTTTGTTAATGTTGGCCGAAATATTAGTACTAGAAAAGAAAAATTCTGATTTTCACTAAACTTAAAGTAAAAAAGGATTAAATAAAATGAAAATAGTGAAAGCAAAAGGAATACGAACAACGCGGATCGAACCTGCGGCCACTGCTTAGAACGCCGACACTCGGTCCACAAGGCTGCATACGACAGGTCGTGACAGAGAATTTAAAGCCACATGTTTATTTATTAGTTTAAACTATAATTGTGCAAATCCCTGCTTGAAAGCCATGCGTATACGAGAAGGAATACGTCTGCGCATGCCCAGAATCTCTGAGCGAATTTAGGCTTTTATTTTTAAAATTTCTTGAATTTGGAAGTATTTTTAAATAAAATATTGAAATCTTTGTAAATGTTGGTCGAAATATTAGTACTTGAAAAGAAAAATTATGATTTTCACTAAACTTAAAGTAAAAAAGAATTAAATAAAATGAAAAAAAGTGAAAGCAAAACGAATGCGAACAACGCGGATCGAACTTGCGGCCACTGCTTAGCAGGCCGATACTCAAACCAGCAGGCAACATACGACCCGTCGTGACAGAGAATTTAAAGCCACATGTTTATTTATTAGTTTAAACTCTGCAAATCCCTGCTTGAAAGCCATGTGTATACGAGAAGGAATACGTCTGCGCATGCCCAGAATCTCTGAGAGAATTTAGGCTTTTATTTTTAAAATTTCTTGAATTTGGAAGTATTTTTAAATAAAATATTGAAGTCTTTGTAAATGTTGGTCGAAATATTAGTACTTGAAAAGAAAAATTATGATTTTCACTAAACTTAAAGTAAAAAAGAATTAAATAAAATGAAAAAAAGTGAAAGCAAAACGAATGCGAACAACGCGGATCGAACTTGCGGCCACTGCTTAGCAGGCCGATACTCAAATCAGCAGGCTACATACGACCCGTCGTGACAGAGAATTTAAAGCCACATGTTTATTTATTAGTTTAAACTCTGCAAATCCCTGCTTGAAAGCCATGTGTATACGAGAAGGAATACATCTGCGCATGCCCAGAATCTCTGAGCGAATTTAGGCTTTTATTTTTAAAATTTCTTGAATTTGGAAGTATTTTTAAATAAAATATTGAAATCTTTGTAAATGTTGGTCGAAATATTAGTACTTGAAAAGAAAAATTATTATTTTCACTAAACTTAAAGTAAGAAAGAATTAAATAAAATGAAAAAAAGTGAAAGCAAAACGAATGCGAACAACGCGGATCGAACTTGCGGCCACTGCTTAGCAGGCCGATACTCAAACCAGCAGGCTACATATGACCCGGCGTGACAGAGAATTTAAAGCCACATGTTTATTTATTAGTTTAAACTCTAATTGTGCAAATCCCTGCTTGAAAGCCATGTGTATACGAGAAGTAATACGTCTGCGCATGCCCAGAATCTCGGAGCGAATTTAGGCTTTTATTTTTAAAATTTCATGAATTTGGAAGTATTTTTAAATAAAATATTGAAGTCTTTGTAAATGTTGGTCGAAATATTAGTACTTGAAAAGAAAAATTATGATTTTCACTAAACTTAAAGTAAAAAAGAATTAAATAAAATGAAAAAAAGTGAAAGCAAAACGAATGCGAACAACGCGGATCGAACTTGCGGCCACTGCTTCGCAGGCCGATACTCAAACCAGCAGGCTACATATGACCCGTCGTGACAGAGAATTTAAAGCCACATGTTTATTTATTAGTTTAAACTCTAATTGTGCAAATCCCTGCTTGAAAGCCATGTGTATACGAGAAGGAGTACGTCTGCGCATGCCCAGAATCTCTGAGCGAATTTAGGCTTTTATTTTTAAAATTTCTTGAATTTGGAAGTATTTTTAAATAAAATATTGAAGTCTTTGTAAATGTTGGTCGAAATATTAGTACTTGAAAAGAAAAATTATGATTTTCACTAAACTTAAAGTAAAAAAGAATTAAATAAAATGAAAAAAAGTGAAAGCAAAACGAATGCGAACAACGCGGATCGAACTTGCGGCCACTGCTTAGCAGGCCGATACTCAAATCAGCAGGCTACATACGACCCGTCGTGACAGAGAATTTAAAGCCACATGTTTATTTATTAGTTTAAACTCTGTGCAAATCCCTGCTTGAAAGCCATGTGTATACGAGAAGGAATACATCTGCGCATGCCCAGAATCTCTGAGCGAATTTAGGCTTTTATTTTTAAAATTTCTTGAATTTGGAAGTATTTTTAAATAAAATATTGAAATCTTTGTAAATGTTGGTCGAAATATTAGTACTTGAAAAGAAAAATTATGATTTTCACTAAACTTAAAGTAAAAAAGAATTAAATAAAATGAAAAAAAGTGAAAGCAAAACGAATGCGAACAACGCGGATCGAACTTGCGGCCACTGCTTAGCAGGCCGATACTCAAACCAGCAGGCAACATATGACCCGTCGTGACAGAGAATTTAAAGCCACATGTTTATTTATTAGTTTAAACTCTAATTGTGCAAATCCCTGCTTGAAAGCCATGTGTATACGAGAAGGAGTACGTCTGCGCATGCCCAGAATCTCTGAGCGAATTTAGGCTTTTATTTTTAAAATTTCTTGAATTTGGAAGTATTTTTAAATAAAATATTGAAATCTTTGTAAATGTTGGTCCAAATATTAGTACTTGAAAAGAAAAATTATGATTTTCACTAAACTTAAAGTAAAAAAGAATTAAATAAAATGAAAAAAAGTGAAAGCAAAACGAATGCGAACAACGCGGATCGAACTTGCGGCCACTGCTTAGCAGGCCGATACTCAAATCAGCAGGCTACATACGACCCGTCGTGACAGAGAATTTAAAGCCACATGTTTATTTATTAGTTTAAACTATGTGCAAATCCCTGCTTGAAAGCCATGTGTATACGAGAAGGAATACATCTGCGCATGCCCAGAATCTCTGAGCGAATTTAGGCTTTTATTTTTAAAATTTCTTGAATTTGGAAGTATTTTTAAATAAAATATTGAAATCTTTGTAAATGTTGGTCGAAATATTAGTACTTGAAAAGAAAAATTATTATTTTCACTAAACTTAAAGTAAGAAAGAATTAAATAAAATGAAAAAAAGTGAAAGCAAAACGAATGCGAACAACGCGGATCGAACTTGCGGCCACTGCTTAGCAGGCCGATACTCAAACCAGCAGGCTACATATGACCCGTCGTGACAGAGAATTTAAAGCCACATGTTTATTTATTAGTTTAAACTCTAATTGTGCAAATCCCTGCTTGAAAGCCATGTGTATACGAGAAGGAATACGTCTGCGCATGCCCAGAATCTCTGAGTGAATTTACTCTTTTATTTCTAAAATATCTTTATTTTGGAAGTAATTTTCAATAAAATATTGTAATCTTTGTAAATGTTGGTCGAAATATTAGTACTAGAAAAGAAAAATTATGATTTTCACTAAATTTAAAGTAAAAAAGAATTAAATAAAATGAAAAAAAGTGACAGCAAAACGAAAGCGAACAAAGTGTCCCGAACCTGCGGCCACGGCTTAGGAGGCCGATACTCAAACCAGCAGGCTACATACGACCTGTCGTGACAGAGAATTTAAAGCCACATGTTTATTTATTAGTTTAAACTCTGCAAATCCCTGCTTGAAAGCCATGTGTATACGAGAAGGAATACGTCTGCGCATGCCCAGAATCTCTGAGGGAATTTAGGCTTTTATTTTTAAAATTTCTTGAATTTGGAAGTATTTTTAAATAAAATATTGAAATCTTTGTAAATGTTGGTCGAAATATTAGTACTTGAAAAGAAAAATTATGATTTTCACTAAACTTAAAGTAAAAAAGAATTAAATAAAATGAAAAAAAGTGAAAGCAAAACGAATGCGAACAACGCGGATCGAACTTGCGGCCACTGCTTAGCAGGCCGATACTCAAACCAGCAGGCAACATACGACCCGTCGTGACAGAGAATTTAAAGCCACATGTTTATTTATTAGTTTAAACTCTGCAAATCCCTGCTTGAAAGCCATGTGTATACGAGAAGGAATACGTCTGCGCATGCCCAGAATCTCTGAGGGAATTTAGGCTTTTATTTTTAAAATTTCTTGAATTTGGAAGTATTTTTAAATATAATATTGAAATCTTTGTAAATGTTGGTCGAAATATTAGTACTTGAAAAGAAAAATTATTATTTTCACTAAACTTAAAGTAAGAAAGAATTAAATAAAATGAAAAAAAGTGAAAGCAAAACGAATGCGAACAACGCGGATCGAACTTGCGGCCACTGCTTAGCAGGCCGATACTCAAACCAGCAGGCTACATAGGACCCGTCGTGACAGAGAATTTAAAGCCACATGTTTATTTATTAGTTTAAACTCTAATTGTGCAAATCCCTGCTTGAAAGCCATGTGTATACGAGAAGGAATACGTCTGCGCATGCCCAGAATCTCTGAGCGAATTTAGGCTTTTATTTTTAAAATTTCTTGAATTTGGAAGTATTTTTAAATAAAATATTGAAATCTTTGTAAATGTTGGTCGAAATATTAGTACTTGAAAAGAAAAATTATGATTTTCACTAAACTTAAAGTAAAAAAGAATTAAATAAAATGAAAAAAAGTGAAAGCAAAACGAATGCGAACAACGCGGATCGAACTTGCGGCCACTGCATAGCAGGCCGATACTCAAACCAGCAGGCTACATATGACCCGTCGTGACAGAGAATTTAAAGCCACATGTTTATTTATTAGTTTAAACTCTAATTGTGCAAATCCCTGCTTGAAAGCCATGTGTATACAAGAAGGAATACGTCTGCGCATGCCCAGAATCTCTGAGCGAATTTAGGCTTTTATTTTTAAAATTTCTTGAATTTGGAAGTATTTTTAAATAAAATATTGAAATCTTTGTAAATGTTGGTCGAAATATTAGTACTTGAAAAGAAAAATTATGATTTTCACTAAACTTAAAGTAAAAAAGAATTAAATAAAATGAAAAAAAGTGAAAGCAAAACGAATGCGAACAACGCGGATCGAACTTGCGGCCACTGCTTAGCAGGCCGATACTCAAACCAGCAGGCAACATACGACCCGTCGTGACAGAGAATTTAAAGCCACATGTTTATTTATTAGTTTAAACTGTGCAAATCCCTGCTTGAAAGCCATGTGTATACGAGAAGGAATACGTCTGCGCATGCCCAGAATCTCTGAGCGAATTTAGGCTTTTATTTTTAAAATTTCTTGAATTTGGAAGTATTTTTAAATAAAATATTGAAATCTTTGTAAATGTTGGTCGAAATATTAGTACTTGAAAAGAAAAATTATGATTTTCACTAAACTTAAAGTAAAAAAGAATTAAATAAAATGAAAAAAAGTGAAAGCAAAACGAATGCGAACAACGCGGATCGAACTTGCGGCCACTGCATAGCAGGCCGATACTCAAACCAGCAGGCTACATATGACCCGTCGTGACAGAGAATTTAAAGCCACATGTTTATTTATTAGTTTAAACTCTAATTGTGCAAATCCCTGCTTGAAAGCCATGTGTATACAAGAAGGAATACGTCTGCGCATGCCCAGAATCTCTGAGCGAATTTAGGCTTTTATTTTTAAAATTTCTTGAATTTGGAAGTATTTTTAAATAAAATATTGAAATCTTTGTAAATGTTGGTCGAAATATTAGTACTTGAAAAGAAAAATTATGATTTTCACTAAACTTAAAGTAAAAAAGAATTAAATAAAATGAAAAAAAGTGAAAGCAAAACGAATGCGAACAACGCGGATCGAACTTGCGGCCACTGCTTAGCAGGCCGATACTCAAACCAGCAGGCAACATACGACCCGTCGTGACAGAGAATTTAAAGCCACATGTTTATTTATTAGTTTAAACTGTGCAAATCCCTGCTTGAAAGCCATGTGTATACGAGAAGGAATACGTCTGCGCATGCCCAGAATCTCTGAGGGAATTTAGGCTTTTATTTTTAAAATTTCTTGAATTTGGAAGTATTTTTAAATAAAATATTGAAGTCTTTGTAAATGTTGGTCGAAATATTAGTACTTGAAAAGAAAAATTATGATTTTCACTAAACTTAAAGTAAAAAAGAATTAAATAAAATGAAAAAAAGTGAAAGCAAAACGAATGCGAACAACGCGGATCGAACTTGCGGCCACTGCTTAGCAGGCCGATACTCAAACCAGCAGGCTACATATGACCCGTCGTGACAGAGAATTTAAAGCCACATGCTTATTTATTAGTTTAAACTCTAATTGTGCAAATCCCTGCTTGAAAGCCATGTGTATACGAGAAGGAATACGTCTGCGCATGCCCAGAATCTCTGAGCGAATTTAGGCTTTTATTTTTAAAATTTCTTGAATTTGGAAGTATTTTTAAATAAAATATTGAAATCTTTGTAAATGTTGGTCGAAATATTAGTACTTGAAAAGAAAAATTATGATTTTCACTAAACTTAAAGTAAAAAAGAATTAAATAAAATGAAAAAAAGTGAAAGCAAAACGAATGCGAACAACGCGGATCGAACTTGCGGCCACTGCTTAGCAGGCCGATACTCAAATCAGCAGGCTACATACGACCCGTCGTGACAGAGAATTTAAAGCCACATGTTTATTTATTAGTTTAAACTCTGTGCAAATCCCTGCTTGAAAGCCATGTGTATACGAGAAGGAATACATCTGCGCATGCCCAGAATCTCTGAGCGAATTTAGGCTTTTATTTTTAAAATTTCTTGAATTTGGAAGTATTTTTAAATAAAATATTGAAATCTTTGTAAATGTTGGTCGAAATATTAGTACTTGAAAAGAAAAATTATTATTTTCACTAAACTTAAAGTAAGAAAGAATTAAATAAAATGAAAAAAAGTGAAAGCAAAACGAATGCGAACAACGCGGATCGAACTTGCGGCCACTGCTTAGCAGGCCGATACTCAAATCAGCAGGCTACATACGACCCGTCGTCACAGAGAATTTAAAGCCACATGTTTATTTATTAGTTTAAACTCTGTGCAAATCCCTGCTTGAAAGCCATGTGTATACGAGAAGGAATACATCTGCGCATGCCCAGAATCTCGGAGCGAATTTAGGCTTTTATTTTTAAAATTTCTTGAATTTGGAAGTATTTTTAAATAAAATATTGAAATCTTTGTAAATGTTGGTCGAAATATTAGTACTTGAAAAGAAAAATTATGATTTTCACTAAACTTAAAGTAAGAAAGAATTAAATAAAATGAAAAAAAGTGAAAGCAAAACGAATGCGAACAATGCGGATCGAACTTGCGGCCACTGCTTAGCAGGCCGATACTCAAACCAGCAAGCTACATATGACCCGTCGTGACAGAGAATTTAAAGCCACATGTTTATTTATTAGTTTAAACTCTAATTGTGCAAATCCCTGCT
The DNA here is from genome assembly GCF_947563725.1 of Argiope bruennichi. Lineage (NCBI taxonomy): Eukaryota > Metazoa > Arthropoda > Arachnida > Araneae > Araneidae > Argiope > Argiope bruennichi. The sequence goes on along the minus strand of NC_079154.1, from coordinate 132,540,184 downwards.
TGAAAGCCATGTGTATACGAGAAGGAATACGTCTGCGCATGCCCAGAATCTCTGAGCGAATTTAGGCTTTTATTTTTAAAATTTCTTGAATTTGGAAGTATTTTTAAATAAAATATTGAAGTCTTTGTAAATGTTGGTCGAAATATTAGTACTTGAAAAGAAAAATTATGATTTTCACTAAACTTAAAGTAAAAAAGAATTAAATAAAATGAAAAAAAGTGAAAGCAAAACGAACGCGAACAACGCGGATCGAACTTGCGGCCACTGCTTAGCAGGCCGATACTCAAACCAGCAGGCTACATATGACCCGTCGTGACAGAGAATTTAAAGCCACATGCTTATTTATTAGTTTAAACTCTAATTGTGCAAATCCCTGCTTGAAAGCCATGTGTATACGAGAAGGAGTACGTCTGCGCATGCCCAGAATCTCTGAGCGAATTTAGGCTTTTATTTTTAAAATTTCTTGAATTTGGAAGTATTTTTAAATAAAATATTGAAATCTTTGTAAATGTTGGTCGAAATATTAGTACTTGAAAAGAAAAATTATGATTTTCACTAAACTTAAAGTAAAAAAGAATTAAATAAAATGAAAAAAAGTGAAAGCAAAACGAATGCGAACAACGCGGATCGAACTTGCGGCCACTGCTTAGCAGGCCGATACTCAAACCAGCAGGCTACATACGACCCGTCGTTACAGAGCATTTAAAGCCACATGTCTATTTATCAGTTTAAACTTTATAATTGTGGAAATCCCTGCTTGAAAGCCATGTGTATACGAGAAGGAATACGTCTGCGCATGCCCAGAATCTCTGAGCGAATTTACTCTTTTATTTCTAAAATATCTTTATTTTGGAAGTATTTTTCAATAAAATATTGTAATCTTTGTAAATGTTGGTCGAAATATTAGTACTAGAAAAGAAAAATTATGATTTTCACTAAATTTAAAGTAAAAAAGAATTAAATAAAATGAAAAAAAGTGAAAGCAAAACGAAAGCGAACAATGTGTCCCGAACCTGCGGCCACGGCTTAGGAGGCCGATACTCAAACCAGCAGGCTACATACGACCCGTCGTGACAGAGAATTTAAAGCCACATGTTTATTTTTAGTTTAAACTCTGCAAATCCCTGCTTGAAAGCCATGTGTATACGAGAAGGAATACGTCTGCGCATGCCCAGAATCTCTGAGGGAATTTAGGCTTTTATTTTTAAAATTTCTTGAATTTGGAAGTATTTTTAAATAAAATATTGAAATCTTTGTAAATGTTGGTCGAAATATTAGTACTTGAAAAGAAAAATTATGATTTTCACTAAACTTAAAGTAAAAAAGAATTAAATAAAATGAAAAAAAGTGAAAGCAAAACGAATGCGAACAACGCGGATCGAACTTGCGGCCACTGCTTAGCAGGCCGATACTCAAACCAGCAGGCAACATACGACCCGTCGTGACAGAGAATTTAAAGCCACATGTTTATTTATTAGTTTAAACTGTGCAAATCCCTGCTTGAAAGCCATGTGTATACGAGAAGGAATACGTCTGCGCATGCCCAGAATCTCTGAGGGAATTTAGGCTTTTATTTTTAAAATTTCTTGAATTTGGAAGTATTTTTAAATAAAATATTGAAATCTTTGTAAATGTTGGTCGAAATATTAGTACTTGAAAAGAAAAATTATGATTTTCACTAAACTTAAAGTAAAAAAGAATTAAATAAAATGAAAAAAAGTGAAAGCAAAACGAATGCGAACAACGCGGATCGAACTTGCGGCCACTGCTTAGCAGGCCGATACTCAAACCAGCAGGCAACATACGACCCGTCGTGACAGAGAATTTAAAGCCACATGTTTATTTATTAGTTTAAACTGTGCAAATCCCTGCTTGAAAGCCATGTGTATACGAGAAGGAATACGTCTGCGCATGCCCAGAATCTCTGAGGGAATTTAGGCTTTTATTTTTAAAATTTCTTGAATTTGGAAGTATTTTTAAATAAAATATTGAAATCTTTGTAAATGTTGGTCGAAATATTAGTACTTGAAAAGAAAAATTATGATTTTCACTAAACTTAAAGTAAAAAAGAATTAAATAAAATGAAAAAAAGTGAAAGCAAAACGAATGCGAACAACGCGGATCGAACTTGCGGCCACTGCTTAGCAGGCCGATACTCAAACCAGCAGGCAACATACGACCCGTCGTGACAGAGAATTTAAAGCCACATGTTTATTTATTAGTTTAAACTCTGCAAATCCCTGCTTGAAAGCCATGTGTATACGAGAAGGAATACGTCTGCGCATGCCCAGAATCTCTGAGGGAATTTAGGCTTTTATTTTTAAAATTTCTTGAATTTGGAAGTATTTTTAAATATAATATTGAAATCTTTGTAAATGTTGGTCGAAATATTAGTACTTGAAAAGAAAAATTATTATTTTCACTAAACTTAAAGTAAGAAAGAATTAAATAAAATGAAAAAAAGTGAAAGCAAAACGAATGCGAACAACGCGGATCGAACTTGCGGCCACTGCTTAGCAGGCCGATACTCAAACCAGCAGGCTACATAGGACCCGTCGTGACAGAGAATTTAAAGCCACATGTTTATTTATTAGTTTAAACTCTAATTGTGCAAATCCCTGCTTGAAAGCCATGTGTATACGAGAAGGAATACGTCTGCGCATGCCCAGAATCTCTGAGCGAATTTAGGCTTTTATTTTTAAAATTTCTTGAATTTGGAAGTATTTTTAAATAAAATATTGAAATCTTTGTAAATGTTGGTCGAAATATTAGTACTTGAAAAGAAAAATTATGATTTTCACTAAACTTAAAGTAAAAAAGAATTAAATAAAATGAAAAAAAGTGAAAGCAAAACGAATGCGAACAACGCGGATCGAACTTGCGGCCACTGCATAGCAGGCCGATACTCAAACCAGCAGGCTACATATGACCCGTCGTGACAGAGAATTTAAAGCCACATGTTTATTTATTAGTTTAAACTCTAATTGTGCAAATCCCTGCTTGAAAGCCATGTGTATACAAGAAGGAATACGTCTGCGCATGCCCAGAATCTCTGAGCGAATTTAGGCTTTTATTTTTAAAATTTCTTGAATTTGGAAGTATTTTTAAATAAAATATTGAAATCTTTGTAAATTTTGGTCGAAATATTAGTACTTGAAAAGAAAAATTATGATTTTCACTAAACTTAAAGTAAAAAAGAATTAAATAAAATGAAAAAAAGTGAAAGCAAAACGAATGCGAACAACGCGGATCGAACTTGCGGCCACTGCTTAGCAGGCCGATACTCAAGTCAGCAGGCTACATACGACCCGTCGTGACAGAGAATTTAAAGCCACATGTTTATTTATTAGTTTAAACTCTGTGCAAATCCCTGCTTGAAAGCCATGTGTATACGAGAAGGAATACATCTGCGCATGCCCAGAATCTCTGAGCGAATTTAGGCTTTTATTTTTAAAATTTCTTGAATTTGGAAGTATTTTTAAATAAAATATTGAAATCTTTGTAAATGTTGGTCGAAATATTAGTACTTGAAAAGAAAAATTATGATTTTCACTAAACTTAAAGTAAAAAAGAATTAAATAAAATGAAAAAAAGTGAAAGCAAAACGAATGCGAACAACGCGGATCGAACTTGCGGCCACTGCTTAGCAGGCCGATACTCAAACCAGCAGGCAACATACGACCCGTCGTGACAGAGAATTTAAAGCCACATGTTTATTTATTAGTTTAAACTGTGCAAATCCCTGCTTGAAAGCCATGTGTATACGAGAAGGAATACGTCTGCGCATGCCCAGAATCTCTGAGGGAATTTAGGCTTTTATTTTTAAAATTTCTTGAATTTGGAAGTATTTTTAAATAAAATATTGAAATCTTTGTAAATGTTGGTCGAAATATTAGTACTTGAAAAGAAAAATTATGATTTTCAGTAAACTTAAAGTAAAAAAGAATTAAATAAAATGAAAAAAAGTGAAAGCAAAACGAATGCGAACAACGCGGATCGAACTTGCGGCCACTGCTTAGCAGGCCGATACTCAAATCAGCAGGCTACATACGACCCGTCGTCACAGAGAATTTAAAGCCACATGTTTATTTATTAGTTTAAACTCTGTGCAAATCCCTGCTTGAAAGCCATGTGTATACGAGAAGGAATACATCTGCGCATGCCCAGAATCTCTGAGCGAATTTAGGCTTTTATTTTTAAAATTTTTTGAATTTGGAAGTATTTTTAAATAAAATATTGAAATCTTTGTAAATGTTGGTCGAAATATTAGTACTTGAAAAGAAAAATTATGATTTTCACTAAACTTAAAGTAAGAAAGAATTAAATAAAATGAAAAAAAGTGAAAGCAAAACGAATGCGAACAACGCGGATCGAACTTGCGGCCACTGCTTAGCAGGCCGATACTGAAACCAGCAGGCTACATATGACCCGTCGTGACAGAGAATTTAAAGCCACATGTTTATTTATTAGTTTAAACTCTAATTGTGCAAATCCCTGCTTGAAAGCCATGTGTATACGAGAAGGAATACGTCTGCGCATGCCCAGAATCTCTGAGCGAATTTAGGCTTTTATTTTTAAAATTTCTTGAATTTGGAAGTATTTTTAAATAAAATATTGAAGTCTTTGTAAATGTTGGTCGAAATATTAGTACTTGAAAAGAAAAATTATGATTTTCACTAAACTTAAAGTAAGAAAGAATTAAATAAAATGAAAAAAAGTGAAAGCAAAACGAATGCGAACAACGCGGATCGAACTTGCGGCCACTGCTTAGCAGGCCGATACTGAAACCAGCAGGCTACATATGACCCGTCGTGACAGAGAATTTAAAGCCACATGTTTATTTATTAGTTTAAACTCTAATTGTGCAAATCCCTGCTTGAAAGCCATGTGTATACGAGAAGGAATACGTCTGCGCATGCCCAGAATCTCTGAGCGAATTTAGGCTTTTATTTTTAAAATTTCTTGAATTTGGAAGTATTTTTAAATAAAATATTGAAGTCTTTGTAAATGTTGGTCGAAATATTAGTACTTGAAAAGAAAAATTATGATTTTCACTAAACTTAAAGTAAAAAAGAATTAAATAAAATGAAAAAAAGTGAAAGCAAAACGAATGCGAACAACGCGGATCGAACTTGCGGCCACTGCTTAGCAGGCCGATACTCAAACCAGCAGGCAACATACGACCCGTCGTGACAGAGAATTTAAAGCCACATGTTTATTTATTAGTTTAAACTGTGCAAATCCCTGCTTGAAAGCCATGTGTATACGAGAAGGAATACGTCTGCGCATGCCCAGAATCTCTGAGGGAATTTAGGCTTTTATTTTTAAAATTTCTTGAATTTGGAAGTATTTTTAAATAAAATATTGAAATCTTTGTAAATGTTGGTCGAAATATTAGTACTTGAAAAGAAAAATTATGATTTTCAGTAAACTTAAAGTAAAAAAGAATTAAATAAAATGAAAAAAAGTGAAAGCAAAACGAATGCGAACAACGCGGATCGAACTTGCGGCCACTGCTTAGCAGGCCGATACTCAAATCAGCAGGCTACATACGACCCGTCGTCACAGAGAATTTAAAGCCACATGTTTATTTATTAGTTTAAACTCTGTGCAAATCCCTGCTTGAAAGCCATGTGTATACGAGAAGGAATACATCTGCGCATGCCCAGAATCTCTGAGCGAATTTAGGCTTTTATTTTTAAAATTTTTTGAATTTGGAAGTATTTTTAAATAAAATATTGAAATCTTTGTAAATGTTGGTCGAAATATTAGTACTTGAAAAGAAAAATTATGATTTTCACTAAACTTAAAGTAAGAAAGAATTAAATAAAATGAAAAAAAGTGAAAGCAAAACGAATGCGAACAACGCGGATCGAACTTGCGGCCACTGCTTAGCAGGCCGATACTGAAACCAGCAGGCTACATATGACCCGTCGTGACAGAGAATTTAAAGCCACATGTTTATTTATTAGTTTAAACTCTAATTGTGCAAATCCCTGCTTGAAAGCCATGTGTATACGAGAAGGAATACGTCTGCGCATGCCCAGAATCTCTGAGCGAATTTAGGCTTTTATTTTTAAAATTTCTTGAATTTGGAAGTATTTTTAAATAAAATATTGAAGTCTTTGTAAATGTTGGTCGAAATATTAGTACTTGAAAAGAAAAATTATGATTTTCACTAAACTTAAAGTAAAAAAGAATTAAATAAAATGAAAAAAAGTGAAAGCAAAACGAATGCGAACAACGCGGATCGAACTTGCGGCCACTGCTTAGCAGGCCGATACTCAAACCAGCAGGCTACATATGACCCGTCGTGACAGAGAATTTAAAGCCACATGCTTATTTATTAGTTTAAACTCTAATTGTGCAAATCCCTGCTTGAAAGCCATGTGTATACGAGAAGGAGTACGTCTGCGCATGCCCAGAATCTCTGAGCGAATTTAGGCTTTTATTTTTAAAATTTCTTGAATTTGGAAGTATTTTTAAATAAAATATTGAAATCTTTGTAAATGTTGGTCGAAATATTAGTACTTGAAAAGAAAAATTATGATTTTCACTAAACTTAAAGTAAAAAAGAATTAAATAAAATGAAAAAAAGTGAAAGCAAAACGAATGCGAACAACGCGGATCGAACTTGCGGCCACTGCTTAGCAGGCCGATACTCAAATCAGCAGGCTACATACGACCCGTCGTGACAGAGAATTTAAAGCCACATGTTTATTTATTAGTTTAAACTCTGTGCAAATCCCTGCTTGAAAGCCATGTGTATACGAGAAGGAATACATCTGCGCATGCCCAGAATCTCTGAGCGAATTTAGGCTTTTATTTTTAAAATTTCTTGAATTTGGAAGTATTTTTAAATAAAATATTGAAATCTTTGTAAATGTTGGTCGAAATATTAGTACTTGAAAAGAAAAATTATTATTTTCACTAAACTTAAAGTAAGAAAGAATTAAATAAAATGAAAAAAAGTGAAAGCAAAACGAATGCGAACAACGCGGATCGAACTTGCGGCCACTGCTTAGCAGGCCGATACTCAAATCAGCAGGCTACATACGACCCGTCGTCACAGAGAATTTAAAGCCACATGTTTATTTATTAGTTTAAACTCTGTGCAAATCCCTGCTTGAAAGCCATGTGTATACGAGAAGGAATACATCTGCGCATGCCCAGAATCTCGGAGCGAATTTAGGCTTTTATTTTTAAAATTTCTTGAATTTGGAAGTATTTTTAAATAAAATATTGAAATCTTTGTAAATGTTGGTCGAAATATTAGTACTTGAAAAGAAAAATTATGATTTTCACTAAACTTAAAGTAAGAAAGAATTAAATAAAATGAAAAAAAGTGAAAGCAAAACGAATGCGAACAACGCGGATCGAACTTGCGGCCACTGCTTAGCAGGCCGATACTCAAACCAGCAAGCTACATATGACCCGTCGTGACAGAGAATTTAAAGCCACATGTTTATTTATTAGTTTAAACTCTAATTGTGCAAATCCCTGCTTGAAAGCCATGTGTATACGAGAAGGAATACGTCTGCGCATGCCCAGAATCTCTGAGCGAATTTAGGCTTCTATTTTTAAAATTTCTTGAATTTGGAAGTATTTTTAAATAAAATATTGAAGTCTTTGTAAATGTTGGTCGAAATATTAGTACTTGAAAAGAAAAATTATGATTTTCACTAAACTTAAAGTAAAAAAGAATTAAATAAAATGAAAAAAAGTGAAAGCAAAACGAATGCGAACAACGCGGATCGAACTTGCGGCCACTGCTTAGCAGGCCGATACTCAAACCAGCAGGCTACATATGACCCGTCGTGACAGAGAATTTAAAGCCACATGCTTATTTATTAGTTTAAACTCTAATTGTGCAAATCCCTGCTTGAAAGCCATGTGTATACGAGAAGGAGTACGTCTGCGCATGCCCAGAATCTCTGAGCGAATTTAGGCTTTTATTTTTAAAATTTCTTGAATTTGGAAGTATTTTTAAATAAAATATTGAAATCTTTGTAAATGTTGGTCGAAATATTAGTACTTGAAAAGAAAAATTATGATTTTCACTAAACTTAAAGTAAAAAAGAATTAAATAAAATGAAAAAAAGTGAAAGCAAAACGAATGCGAACAACGCGGATCGAACTTGCGGCCACTGCTTAGCAGGCCGATACTCAAACCAGCAGGCTACATACGACCCGTCGTTACAGAGCATTTAAAGCCACATGTCTATTTATCAGTTTAAACTTTATAATTGTGGAAATCCCTGCTTGAAAGCCATGTGTATACGAGAAGGAATACGTCTGCGCATGCCCAGAATCTCTGAGCGAATTTACTCTTTTATTTCTAAAATATCTTTATTTTGGAAGTATTTTTCAATAAAATATTGTAATCTTTGTAAATGTTGGTCGAAATATTAGTACTAGAAAAGAAAAATTATGATTTTCACTAAATTTAAAGTAAAAAAGAATTAAATAAAAGGAAAAAAAGTGAAAGCAAAACGAAAGCGAACAATGTGTCCCGAACCTGCGGCCACGGCTTAGGAGGCCGATACTCAAACCAGCAGGCTACATACGACCCGTCGTGACAGAGAATTTAAAGCCACATGTTTATTTTTAGTTTAAACTCTGCAAATCCCTGCTTGAAAGCCATGTGTATACGAGAAGGAATACGTCTGCGCATGCCCAGAATCTCTGAGGGAATTTAGGCTTTTATTTTTAAAATTTCTTGAATTTGGAAGTATTTTTAAATAAAATATTGAAATCTTTGTAAATGTTGGTCGAAATATTAGTACTTGAAAAGAAAAATTATGATTTTCACTAAACTTAAAGTAAAAAAGAATTAAATAAAATGAAAAAAAGTGAAAGCAAAACGAATGCGAACAACGCGGATCGAACTTGCGGCCACTGCTTAGCAGGCCGATACTCAAACCAGCAGGCAACATACGACCCGCCGTGACAGAGAATTTAAAGCCACATGTTTATTTATTAGTTTAAACTGTGCAAATCCCTGCTTGAAAGCCATGTGTATACGAGAAGGAATACGTCTGCGCATGCCCAGAATCTCTGAGGGAATTTAGGCTTTTATTTTTAAAATTTCTTGAATTTGGAAGTATTTTTAAATAAAATATTGAAATCTTTGTAAATGTTGGTCGAAATATTAGTACTTGAAAAGAAAAATTATGATTTTCACTAAACTTAAAGTAAAAAAGAATTAAATAAAATGAAAAAAAGTGAAAGCAAAACGAATGCGAACAACGCGGATCGAACTTGCGGCCACTGCTTAGCAGGCCGATACTCAAATCAGCAGGCTACATACGACCCGTCGTGACAGAGAATTTAAAGCCACATGTTTATTTATTAGTTTAAACTCTGTGCAAATCCCTGCTTGAAAGCCATGTGTATACGAGAAGGAATACATCTGCGCATGCCCAGAATCTCTGAGCGAATTTAGGCTTTTATTTTTAAAATTTCTTGAATTTGGAAGTATTTTTAAATAAAATATTGAAATCTTTGTAAATGTTGGTCGAAATATTAGTACTTGAAAAGAAAAATTATGATTTTCACTAAACTTAAAGTAAAAAAGAATTAAATAAAATGAAAAAAAGTGAAAGCAAAACGAATGCGAACAACGCGGATCGAACTTGCGGCCACTGCTTAGCAGGCCGATACTCAAACCAGCAGGCTACATACGACCCGTCGTTACAGAGCATTTAAAGCCACATGTCTATTTATCAGTTTAAACTTTATAATTGTGGAAATCCCTGCTTGAAAGCCATGTGTATACGAGAAGGAATACGTCTGCGCATGCCCAGAATCTCTGAGCGAATTTACTCTTTTATTTCTAAAATATCTTTATTTTGGAAGTATTTTTCAATAAAATATTGTAATCTTTGTAAATGTTGGTCGAAATATTAGTACTAGAAAAGAAAAATTATGATTTTCACTAAATTTAAAGTAAAAAAGAATTAAATAAAAGGAAAAAAAGTGAAAGCAAAACGAAAGCGAACAATGTGTCCCGAACCTGCGGCCACGGCTTAGGAGGCCGATACTCAAACCAGCAGGCTACATACGACCCGTCGTGACAGAGAATTTAAAGCCACATGTTTATTTTTAGTTTAAACTCTGCAAATCCCTGCTTGAAAGCCATGTGTATACGAGAAGGAATACGTCTGCGCATGCCCAGAATCTCTGAGGGAATTTAGGCTTTTATTTTTAAAATTTCTTGAATTTGGAAGTATTTTTAAATAAAATATTGAAATCTTTGTAAATGTTGGTCGAAATATTAGTACTTGAAAAGAAAAATTATGATTTTCACTAAACTTAAAGTAAAAAAGAATTAAATAAAATGAAAAAAAGTGAAAGCAAAACGAATGCGAACAACGCGGATCGAACTTGCGGCCACTGCTTAGCAGGCCGATACTCAAACCAGCAGGCAACATACGACCCGCCGTGACAGAGAATTTAAAGCCACATGTTTATTTATTAGTTTAAACTGTGCAAATCCCTGCTTGAAAGCCATGTGTATACGAGAAGGAATACGTCTGCGCATGCCCAGAATCTCTGAGGGAATTTAGGCTTTTATTTTTAAAATTTCTTGAATTTGGAAGTATTTTTAAATAAAATATTGAAATCTTTGTAAATGTTGGTCGAAATATTAGTACTTGAAAAGAAAAATTATGATTTTCACTAAACTTAAAGTAAAAAAGAATTAAATAAAATGAAAAAAAGTGAAAGCAAAACGAATGCGAACAACGCGGATCGAACTTGCGGCCACTGCTTAGCAGGCCGATACTCAAATCAGCAGGCTACATACGACCCGTCGTGACAGAGAATTTAAAGCCACATGTTTATTTATTAGTTTAAACTCTGTGCAAATCCCTGCTTGAAAGCCATGTGTATACGAGAAGGAATACATCTGCGCATGCCCAGAATCTCTGAGCGAATTTAGGCTTTTATTTTTAAAATTTCTTGAATTTGGAAGTATTTTTAAATAAAATATTGAAATCTTTGTAAATGTTGGTCCAAATATTAGTACTTGAAAAGAAAAATTATTATTTTCACTAAACTTAAAGTAAGAAAGAATTAAATAAAATGAAAAAAAGTGAAAGCAAAACGAATGCGAACAACGCGGATCGAACTTGCGGCCACTGCTTAGCAGGCCGATACTCAAACCAGCAGGCTACATATGACCCGTCGTGACAGAGAATTTAAAGCCACATGTTTATTTATTAGTTTAAACTCTAATTGTGCAAATCCCTGCTTGAAAGCCATGTGTATACGAGAAGGAATACGTCTGCGCATGCCCAGAATCTCTGAGCGAATTTAGGCTTTTATTTTTAAAATTTCTTGAATTTGGAAGTATTTTTAAATAAAATATTGAAGTCTTTGTAAATGTTGGTCGAAATATTAGTACTTGAAAAGAAAAATTATGATTTTCACTAAACTTAAAGTAAAAAAGAATTAAATAAAATGAAAAAAAGTGAAAGCAAAACGAATGCGAACAACGCGGATCGAACTTGCGGCCACTGCTTAGCAGGCCGATACTCAAACCAGCAGGCTACATACGACCCGTCGTTACAGAGCATTTAAAGCCACATGTCTATTTATCAGTTTAAACTTTATAATTGTGGAAATCCCTGCTTGAAAGCCATGTGTATACGAGAAGGAATACGTCTGCGCATGCCCAGAATCTCTGAGCGAATTTACTCTTTTATTTCTAAAATATCTTTATTTTGGAAGTATTTTTAAATAAAATATTGTAATCTTTGTAAATGTTGGTCGAAATATTAGTACTAGAAAAGAAAAATTATGATTTTCACTAAATTTAAAGTAAAAAAGAATTAAATAAAATGAAAAAAAGTGAAAGCAAAACGAAAGCGAACAAAGTGTCCCGAACCTGCGGCCACGGCTTAGGAGGCCGATACTCAAACCAGCAGGCTACATACGACCCGTCGTGACAGAGAATTTAAAGCCACATGTTTATTTTTAGTTTAAACTCTGCAAATCCCTGCTTGAAAGCCATGTGTATACGAGAAGGAATACGTCTGCGCATGCCCAGAATCTCTGAGGGAATTTAGGCTTTTATTTTTAAAATTTCTTGAATTTGGAAGTATTTTTAAATAAAATATTGAAATCTTTGTAAATGTTGGTCGAAATATTAGTACTTGAAAAGAAAAATTATGATTTTCACTAAACTTAAAGTAAAAAAGAATTAAATAAAATGAAAAAAAGTGAAAGCAAAACGAATGCGAACAACGCGGATCCAACTTGCGGCCACTGCTTAGCAGGCCGATACTCAAACCAGCAGGCAACATACGACCCGTCGTGACAGAGAATTTAAAGCCACATGTTTATTTATTAGTTTAAACTGTGCAAATCCCTGCTTGAAAGCCATGTGTATACGAGAAGGAATACGTCTGCGCATGCCCAGAATCTCTGAGGGAATTTAGGCTTTTATTTTTAAAATTTCTTGAATTTGGAAGTATTTTTAAATAAAATATTGAAATCTTTGTAAATGTTGGTCGAAATATTAGTACTTGAAAAGAAAAATTATGATTTTCACTAAACTTAAAGTAAAAAAGAATTAAATAAAATGAAAAAAAGTGAAAGCAAAACGAATGCGAACAACGCGGATCGAACTTGCGGCCACTGCTTAGCAGGCCGATACTCAAATCAGCAGGCTACATACGACCCGTCGTGACAGAGAATTTAAAGCCACATGTTTATTTATTAGTTTAAACTCTGTGCAAATCCCTGCTTGAAAGCCATGTGTATACGAGAAGGAATACATCTGCGCATGCCCAGAATCTCTGAGCGAATTTAGGCTTTTATTTTTAAAATTTCTTGAATTTGGAAGTATTTTTAAATAAAATATTGAAATCTTTGTAAATGTTGGTCGAAATATTAGTACTTGAAAAGAAAAATTATTATTTTCACTAAACTTAAAGTAAGAAAGAATTAAATAAAATGAAAAAAAGTGAAAGCAAAACGAATGCGAACAACGCGGATCGAACTTGCGGCCACTGCTTAGCAGGCCGATACTCAAATCAGCAGGCTACATACGACCCATCGTCACAGAGAATTTAAAGCCACATGTTTATTTATTAGTTTAAACTCTGTGCAAATCCCTGCTTGAAAGCCATGTGTATACGAGAAGGAATACATCTGCGCATGCCCAGAATCTCTGAGCGAATTTAGGCTTTTATTTTTAAAATTTCTTGAATTTGGAAGTATTTTTAAATAAAATATTGAAATCTTTGTAAATGTTGGTCGAAATATTAGTACTTGAAAAGAAAAATTATGATTTTCACTAAACTTAAAGTAAGAAAGAATTAAATAAAATGAAAAAAAGTGAAAGCAAAACGAATGCGAACAACGCGGATCGAACTTGCGGCCACTGCTTAGCAGGCCGATACTCAAACCAGCAGGCTACATATGACCCGTCGTGACAGAGAATTTAAAGCCACATGTTTATTTATTAGTTTAAACTCTAATTGTGCAAATCCCTGCTTGAAAGCCATGTGTATACGAGAAGGAATACGTCTGCGCATGCCCAGAATCTCTGAGCGAATTTAGGCTTTTATTTTTAAAATTTCTTGAATTTGGAAGTATTTTTAAATAAAATATTGAAGTCTTTGTAAATGTTGGTCGAAATATTAGTACTTGAAAAGAAAAATTATGATTTTCACTAAACTTAAAGTAAAAAAGAATTAAATAAAATGAAAAAAAGTGAAAGCAAAACGAATGCGAACAACGCGGATCGAACTTGCGGCCACTGCTTAGCAGGCCGATACTCAAACCAGCAGGCTACATATGACCCGTCGTGACAGAGAATTTAAAGCCACATGCTTATTTATTAGTTTAAACTCTAATTGTGCAAATCCCTGCTTGAAAGCCATGTGTATACGAGAAGGAGTACGTCTGCGCATGCCCAGAATCTCTGAGCGAATTTAGGCTTTTATTTTTAAAATTTCTTGAATTTGGAAGTATTTTTAAATAAAATATTGAAATCTTTGTAAATGTTGGTCGAAATATTAGTACTTGAAAAGAAAAATTATGATTTTCACTAAACTTAAAGTAAAAAAGAATTAAATAAAATGAAAAAAAGTGAAAGCAAAACGAATGCGAACAACGCGGATCGAACTTGCGGCCACTGCTTAGCAGGCCGATACTCAAACCAGCAGGCTACATACGACCCGTCGTTACAGAGCATTTAAAGCCACATGTCTATTTATCAGTTTAAACTTTATAATTGTGGAAATCCCTGCTTGAAAGCCATGTGTATACGAGAAGGAATACGTCTGCGCATGCCCAGAATCTCTGAGCGAATTTACTCTTTTATTTATAAAATATCTTTATTTTGGAAGTATTTTTCAATAAAATATTGTAATCTTTGTAAATGTTGGTCGAAATATTAGTACTAGAAAAGAAAAATTATGATTTTCACTAAATTTAAAGTAAAAAAGAATTAAATAAAATGAAAAAAAGTGAAAGCAAAACGAAAGCGAACAATGTGTCCCGAACCTGCGGCCACGGCTTAGGAGGCCGATACTCAAACCAGCAGGCTACATACGACCCGTCGTGACAGAGAATTTAAAGCCACATGTTTATTTTTAGTTTAAACTCTGCAAATCCCTGCTTGAAAGCCATGTGTATACGAGAAGGAATACGTCTGCGCATGCCCAGAATCTCTGAGGGAATTTAGGCTTTTATTTTTAAAATTTCTTGAATTTGGAAGTATTTTTAAATAAAATATTGAAATCTTTGTAAATGTTGGTCGAAATATTAGTACTTGAAAAGAAAAATTATGATTTTCACTAAACTTAAAGTAAAAAAGAATTAAATAAAATGAAAAAAAGTGAAAGCAAAACGAATGCGAACAACGCGGATCGAACTTGCGGCCACTGCTTAGCAGGCCGATACTCAAACCAGCAGGCAACATACGACCCGTCGTGACAGAGAATTTAAAGCCACATGTTTATTTATTAGTTTAAACTGTGCAAATCCCTGCTTGAAAGCCATGTGTATACGAGAAGGAATACGTCTGCGCATGCCCAGAATCTCTGAGGGAATTTAGGCTTTTATTTTTAAAATTTCTTGAATTTGGAAGTATTTTTAAATAAAATATTGAAATCTTTGTAAATGTTGGTCGAAATATTAGTACTTGAAAAGAAAAATTATGATTTTCACTAAACTTAAAGTAAAAAAGAATTAAATAAAATGAAAAAAAGTGAAAGCAAAACGAATGCGAACAACGCGGATCGAACTTGCGGCCACTGCTTAGCAGGCCGATACTCAAATCAGCAGGCTACATACGACCCGTCGTGACAGAGAATTTAAAGCCACATGTTTATTTATTAGTTTAAACTCTGTGCAAATCCCTGCTTGAAAGCCATGTGTATACGAGAAGGAATACATCTGCGCATGCCCAGAATCTCTGAGCGAATTTAGGCTTTTATTTTTAAAATTTCTTGAATTTGGAAGTATTTTTAAATAAAATATTGAAATCTTTGTAAATGTTGGTCGAAATATTAGTACTTGAAAAGAAAAATTATTATTTTCACTAAACTTAAAGTAAGAAAGAATTAAATAAAATGAAAAAAAGTGAAAGCAAAACGAATGCGAACAACGCGGATCGAACTTGCGGCCACTGCTTAGCAGGCCGATACTCAAACCAGCAGGCTACATATGACCCGTCGTGACAGAGAATTTAAAGCCACATGTTTATTTATTAGTTTAAACTCTAATTGTGCAAATCCCTGCTTGAAAGCCATGTGTATACGAGAAGGAATACGTCTGCGCATGCCCAGAATCTCTGAGCGAATTTAGGCTTTTATTTTTAAAATTTCTTGAATTTGGAAGTATTTTTAAATAAAATATTGAAGTCTTTGTAAATGTTGGTCGAAATATTAGTACTTGAAAAGAAAAATTATGATTTTCACTAAACTTAAAGTAAAAAAGAATTAAATAAAATGAAAAAAAGTGAAAGCAAAACGAATGCGAACAACGCGGATCGAACTTGCGGCCACTGCTTAGCAGGCCGATACTCAAACCAGCAGGCTACATATGACCCGTCGTGACAGAGAATTTAAAGCCACATGTTTATTTATTAGTTTAAACTCTAATTGTGCAAATCCCTGCTTGAAAGCCATGTGTATACGAGAAGGAATACGTCTGCGCATGCCCAGAATCTCTGAGGGAATTTAGGCTTTTATTTTTAAAATTTCTTGAATTTGGAAGTATTTTTAAATAAAATATTGAAATCTTTGTAAATGTTGGTCGAAATATTAGTACTTGAAAAGAAAAATTATGATTTTCACTAAACTTAAAGTAAAAAAGAATTAAATAAAATGAAAAAAAGTGAAAGCAAAACGAATGCGAACAACGCGGATCGAACTTGCGGCCACTGCTTAGCAGGCCGATACTCAAATCAGCAGGCTACATACGACCCGTCGTGACAGAGAATTTAAAGCCACATGTTTATTTATTAGTTTAAACTCTGTGCAAATCCCTGCTTGAAAGCCATGTGTATACGAGAAGGAATACATCTGCGCATGCCCAGAATCTCTGAGCGAATTTAGGCTTTTATTTTTAAAATTTCTTGAATTTGGAAGTATTTTTAAATAAAATATTGAAATCTTTGTAAATGTTGGTCGAAATATTAGTACTTGAAAAGAAAAATTATTATTTTCACTAAACTTAAAGTAAGAAAGAATTAAATAAAATGAAAAAAAGTGAAAGCAAAACGAATGCGAACAACGCGGATCGAACTTGCGGCCACTGCTTAGCAGGCCGATACTCAAACCAGCAGGCTACAAATGACCCGTCGTGACAGAGAATTTAAAGCCACATGTTTATTTATTAGTTTAAACTCTAATTGTGCAAATCCCTGCTTGAAAGCCATGTGTATACGAGAAGGAATACGTCTGCGCATGCCCAGAATCTCTGAGCGAATTTAGGCTTTTATTTTTAAAATTTCTTGAATTTGGAAGTATTTTTAAATAAAATATTGAAGTCTTTGTAAATGTTGGTCGAAATATTAGTACTTGAAAAGAAAAATTATGATTTTCACTAAACTTAAAGTAAAAAAGAATTAAATAAAATGAAAAAAAGTGAAAGCAAAACGAATGCGAACAACGCGGATCGAACTTGCGGCCACTGCTTAGCAGGCCGATACTCAAACCAGCAGGCTACATATGACCCGTCGTGACAGAGAATTTAAAGCCACATGTTTATTTATTAGTTTAAACTCGAATTGTGCAAATCCCTGCTTGAAAGCCATGTGTATACGAGAAGGAATACGTCTGCGCATGCCCAGAATCTCTGAGGGAATTTAGGCTTTTATTTTTAAAATTTCTTGAATTTGGAAGTATTTTTAAATAAAATATTGAAATCTTTGTAAATGTTGGTCGAAATATTAGTACTTGAAAAGAAAAATTATGATTTTCACTAAACTTAAAGTAAAAAAGAATTAAATAAAATGAAAAAAAGTGAAAGCAAAACGAATGCGAACAACGCGGATCGAACTTGCGGCCACTGCTTAGCAGGCCGATACTCAAACCAGCAGGCAACATACGACCCGTCGTGACAGAGAATTTAAAGCCACATGTTTATTTATTAGTTTAAACTGTGCAAATCCCTGCTTGAAAGCCATGTGTATACGAGAAGGAATACGTCTGCGCATGCCCAGAATCTCTGAGGGAATTTAGGCTTTTATTTTTAAAATTTCTTGAATTTGGAAGTATTTTTAAATAAAATATTGAAATCTTTGTAAATGTTGGTCGAAATATTAGTACTTGAAAAGAAAAATTATGATTTTCACTAAACTTAAAGTAAAAAAGAATTAAATAAAATGAAAAAAAGTGAAAGCAAAACGAATGCGAACAACGCGGATCGAACTTGCGGCCACTGCTTAGCAGGCCGATACTCAAATCAGCAGGCTACATACGACCCGTCGTGACAGAGAATTTAAAGCCACATGTTTATTTATTAGTTTAAACTCTGTGCAAATCCCTGCTTGAAAGCCATGTGTATACGAGAAGGAATACATCTGCGCATGCCCAGAATCTCTGAGCGAATTTAGGCTTTTATTTTTAAAATTTCTTGAATTTGGAAGTATTTTTAAATAAAATATTGAAATCTTTGTAAATGTTGGTCGAAATATTAGTACTTGAAAAGAAAAATTATTATTTTCACTAAACTTAAAGTAAGAAAGAATTAAATAAAATGAAAAAAAGTGAAAGCAAAACGAATGCGAACAACGCGGATCGAACTTGCGGCCACTGCTTAGCAGGCCGATACTCAAACCAGCAGGCTACATATGACCCGTCGTGACAGAGAATTTAAAGCCACATGTTTATTTATTAGTTTAAACTCTAATTGTGCAAATCCCTGCTTGAAAGCCATGTGTATACGAGAAGGAATACGTCTGCGCATGCCCAGAATCTCTGAGCGAATTTAGGCTTTTATTTTTAAAATTTCTTGAATTTGGAAGTATTTTTAAATAAAATATTGAAGTCTTTGTAAATGTTGGTCGAAATATTAGTACTTGAAAAGAAAAATTATGATTTTCACTAAACTTAAAGTAAAAAAGAATTAAATAAAATGAAAAAAAGTGAAAGCAAAACGAATGCGAACAACGCGGATCGAACTTGCGGCCACTGCTTAGCAGGCCGATACTCAAACCAGCAGGCTACATATGACCCGTCGTGACAGAGAATTTAAAGCCACATGTTTATTTATTAGTTTAAACTCTAATTGTGCAAATCCCTGCTTGAAAGCCATGTGTATACGAGAAGGAATACGTCTGCGCATGCCCAGAATCTCTGAGGGAATTTAGGCTTTTATTTTTAAAATTTCTTGAATTTGGAAGTATTTTTAAATAAAATATTGAAATCTTTGTAAATGTTGGTCGAAATATTAGTACTTGAAAAGAAAAATTATGATTTTCACTAAACTTAAAGTAAAAAAGAATTAAATAAAATGAAAAAAAGTGAAAGCAAAACGAATGCGAACAACGCGGATCGAACTTGCGGCCACTGCTTAGCAGGCCGATACTCAAACCAGCAGGCAACATACGACCCGTCGTGACAGAGAATTTAAAGCCACATGTTTATTTATTAGTTTAAACTGTGCAAATCCCTGCTTGAAAGCCATGTGTATACGAGAAGGAATACGTCTGCGCATGCCCAGAATCTCTGAGGGAATTTAGGCTTTTATTTTTAAAATTTCTTGAATTTGGAAGTATTTTTAAATAAAATATTGAAATCTTTGTAAATGTTGGTCGAAATATTAGTACTTGAAAAGAAAAATTATGATTTTCACTAAACTTAAAGTAAAAAAGAATTAAATAAAATGAAAAAAAGTGAAAGCAAAACGAATGCGAACAACGCGGATCGAACTTGCGGCCACTGCTTAGCAGGCCGATACTCAAATCAGCAGGCTACATACGACCCGTCGTGACAGAGAATTTAAAGCCACATGTTTATTTATTAGTTTAAACTCTGTGCAAATCCCTGCTTGAAAGCCATGTGTATACGAGAAGGAATACATCTGCGCATGCCCAGAATCTCTGAGCGAATTTAGGCTTTTATTTTTAAAATTTCTTGAATTTGGAAGTATTTTTAAATAAAATATTGAAATCTTTGTAAATGTTGGTCGAAATATTAGTACTTGAAAAGAAAAATTATTATTTTCACTAAACTTAAAGTAAGAAAGAATTAAATAAAATGAAAAAAAGTGAAAGCAAAACGAATGCGAACAACGCGGATCGAACTTGCGGCCACTGCTTAGCAGGCCGATACTCAAACCAGCAGGCTACATATGACCCGTCGTGACAGAGAATTTAAAGCCACATGTTTATTTATTAGTTTAAACTCTAATTGTGCAAATCCCTGCTTGAAAGCCATGTGTATACGAGAAGGAGTACGTCTGCGCATGCCCAGAATCTCTGAGCGAATTTAGGCTTTTATTTTTAAAATTTCTTGAATTTGGAAGTATTTTTAAATAAAATATTGAAGTCTTTGTAAATGTTGGTCGAAATATTAGTACTTGAAAAGAAAAATTATTATTTTCACTAAACTTAAAGTAAAAAAGAATTAAATAAAATGAAAAAAAGTGAAAGCAAAACGAATGCGAACAACGCGGATCGAACTTGCGGCCACTGCTTAGAAGGCCGATACTCAAACCAGCAGGCTGCATACGACCCGTCGTGACAGAGAATTTAAAGCCACATGTTTATTTATTAGTTTAAACTCTAATTGTGCAAATCCCTGCTTGAAAGCCTTGTGTATACGAGAAGGAATACGTCTGCGCATGCCCAGAATCTATGAACGAATTTAGGATTTTATTTCTAAAATATCTTTATTTTGGAAATATTTTTCAATAAAATATTGAAATCTTTGTAAATGTTGGCCGAAATATTAGTACTAGAAAAGAAAAATTATGATTTTCACTAAACTTAAAGTAAAAAAGAATTAAATAAAATGAAAATATTGAAAGCAAAATGAATGCGAACAACGCGGATCGAACCTGCGGCCACTGCTTAGAACGCCGACACTCGGTCCACAAGGCTGCATACGACAGGTCGTGACAGAGAACTTAAAGCCACATGTTTATTTATTAGTTTAAACTATAATTGTGCAAATCCCTGCTTGAAAGCCATGCGTATACGAGAAGGAATACGTCTGCGCATGCCCAGAATCTCTGAGCGAATTTAGGCTTTTATTTTTAAAATTTCTTGAATTTGGAAGTATTTTTAAATAAAATATTGAAATCTTTGTAAATGTTGGTCGAAATATTAGTACTTGAAAAGAAAAATTATGATTTTCAGTAAACTTAAAGTAAAAAAGAATTAAATAAAATGAAAAAAAGTGAAAGCAAAACGAATGCGAACAACGCGGATCGAACTTGCGGCCACTGCTTAGCAGGCCGATACTCAAATCAGCAGGCTACATACGACCCGTCGTCACAGAGAATTTAAAGCCACATGTTTATTTATTAGTTTAAACTCTGTGCAAATCCCTGCTTGAAAGCCATGTGTATACGAGAAGGAATACATCTGCGCATGCCCAGAATCTCTGAGCGAATTTAGGCTTTTATTTTTAAAATTTCTTGAATTTGGAAGTATTTTTAAATAAAATATTGAAATCTTTGTAAATGTTGGTCGAAATATTAGTACTTGAAAAGAAAAATTATGATTTTCACTAAACTTAAAGTAAGAAAGAATTAAATAAAATGAAAAAAAGTGAAAGCAAAACGAATGCGAACAACGCGGATCGAACTTGCGGCCACTGCTTAGCAGGCCGATACTCAAACCAGCAGGCTACATACGACCCGTCGTTACAGAGCATTTAAAGCCACATGTCTATTTATCAGTTTAAACTTTATAATTGTGGAAATCCCTGCTTGAAAGCCATGTGTATACGAGAAGGAATACGTCTGCGCATGCCCAGAATCTCTGAGCGAATTTACTCTTTTATTTCTAAAATATCTTTATTTTGGAAGTATTTTTCAATAAAATATTGTAATCTTTGTAAATATTGGTCGAAATATTAGTACTAGAGAAGAAAAATTATGATTTTCACTAAACTTAAAGTAAAAAAGAATTAAATAAAATGAAAAAAAGTGAAAGCAAAACGAATGCGAACAACGCGGATCGAACTTGCGGCCACTGCTTAGCAGGCCGATACTCAAACCAGCAGGCAACATACGACCCGTCGTGACAGAGAATTTAAAGCCACATGTTTATTTATTAGTTTAAACTGTGCAAATCCCTGCTTGAAAGCCATGTGTATACGAGAAGGAATACGTCTGCGCATGCCCAGAATCTCTGAGGGAATTTAGGCTTTTATTTTTAAAATTTCTTGAATTTGGAAGTATTTTTAAATAAAATATTGAAATCTTTGTAAATGTTGGTTGAAATATTAGTACTTGAAAAGAAAAATTATGATTTTCACTAAACTTAAAGTAAAAAAGAATTAAATAAAATGAAAAAAAGTGAAAGCAAAACGAATGCGAACAACGCGGATCGAACTTGCGGCCACTGCTTAGCAGGCCGATACTCAAATCAGCAGGCTACATACGACCCGTCGTGACAGAGAATTTAAAGCCACATGTTTATTTATTAGTTTAAACTCTGTGCAAATCCCTGCTTGAAAGCCATGTGTATACGAGAAGGAATACGTCTGCGCATGCCCAGAATCTCTGAGGGAATTTAGGCTTTTATTTTTAAAATTTCTTGAATTTGGAAGTATTTTTAAATAAAATATTGAAATCTTTGTAAATGTTGGTCGAAATATTAGTACTTGAAAAGAAAAATTATGATTTTCACTAAACTTAAAGTAAAAAAGAATTAAATAAAATGAAAAAAAGTGAAAGCAAAACGAATGCGAACAACGCGGATCGAACTTGCGGCCACTGCTTAGCAGGCCGATACTCAAATCAGCAGGCTACATACGACCCGTCGTGACAGAGAATTTAAAGCCACATGTTTATTTATTAGTTTAAACTCTGTGCAAATCCCTGCTTGAAAGCCATGTGTATACGAGAAGGAATACATCTGCGCATGCCCAGAATCTCTGAGCGAATTTAGGCTTTTATTTTTAAAATTTCTTGAATTTGGAAGTATTTTTAAATAAAATATTGAAATCTTTGTAAATGTTGGTCGAAATATTAGTACTTGAAAAGAAAAATTATTATTTTCACTAAACTTAAAGTAAGAAAGAATTAAATAAAATGAAAAAAAGTGAAAGCAAAACGAATGCGAACAACGCGGATCGAACTTGCGGCCACTGCTTAGCAGGCCGATACTCAAATCAGCAGGCTACATACGACCCGTCGTCACAGAGAATTTAAAGCCACATGTTTATTTATTAGTTTAAACTCTGTGCAAATCCCTGCTTGAAAGCCATGTGTATACGAGAAGGAATACATCTGCGCATGCCCAGAATCTCTGAGCGAATTTAGGCTTTTATTTTTAAAATTTCTTGAATTTGGAAGTATTTTTAAATAAAATATTGAAATCTTTGTAAATGTTGGTCGAAGTATTAGTACTTGAAAAGAAAAATTATGATTTTCACTAAACTTAAAGTAAGAAAGAATTAAATAAAATGAAAAAAAGTGAAAGCAAAACGAATGCGAACAACGCGGATCGAACTTGCGGCCACTGCTTAGCAGGCCGATACTCAAACCAGCAGGCTACATATGACCCGTCGTGACAGAGAATTTAAAGCCACATGTTTATTTATTAGTTTAAACTCTAATTGTGCAAATCCCTGCTTGAAAGCCATGTGTATACGAGAAGGAATACGTCTGCGCATGCCCAGAATCTCTGAGCGAATTTAGGCTTTTATTTTTAAAATTTCTTGAATTTGGAAGTATTTTTAAATAAAATATTGAAGTCTTTGTAAATGTTGGTCGAAATATTAGTACTTGAAAAGAAAAATTATGATTTTCACTAAACTTAAAGTAAAAAAGAATTAAATAAAATGAAAAAAAGTGAAAGCAAAACGAATGCGAACAACGCGGATCGAACTTGCGGCCACTGCTTAGCAGGCCGATACTCAAACCAGCAGGCTACATATGACCCGTCGTGACAGAGAATTTAAAGCCACATGCTTATTTATTAGTTTAAACTCTAATTGTGCAAATCCCTGCTTGAAAGCCATGTGTATACGAGAAGGAGTACGTCTGCGCATGCCCAGAATCTCTGAGCGAATTTAGGCTTTTATTTTTAAAATTTCTTGAATTTGGAAGTATTTTTAAATAAAATATTGAAATCTTTGTAAATGTTGGTCGAAATATTAGTACTTGAAAAGAAAAATTATGATTTTCACTAAACTTAAAGTAAAAAAGAATTAAATAAAATGAAAAAAAGTGAAAGCAAAACGAATGCGAACAACGCGGATCGAACTTGCGGCCACTGCTTAGCAGGCCGATACTCAAACCAGCAGGCTACATACGACCCGTCGTTACAGAGCATTTAAAGCCACATGTCTATTTATCAGTTTAAACTTTATAATTGTGGAAATCTCTGCTTGAAAGCCATGTGTATACGAGAAGGAATACGTCTGCGCATGCCCAGAATCTCTGAGCGAATTTACTCTTTTATTTCTAAAATATCTTTATTTTGGAAGTATTTTTCAATAAAATATTGTAATCTTTGTAAATGTTGGTCGAAATATTAGTACTAGAAAAGAAAAATTATGATTTTCACTAAATTTAAAATAAAAAAGAATGAAATAAAATGAAAAAAAGTGAAAGCAAAACGAAAGCGAACAAAGTGTCCCGAACCTGCGGCCACGGCTTAGGAGGCCGATACTCAAACCAGCAGGCTACATACGACCCGTCGTGACAGAGAATTTAAAGCCACATGTTTATTTTTAGTTTAAACTCTGCAAATCCCTGCTTGAAAGCCATGTGTATACGAGAAGGAATACGTCTGCGCATGCCCAGAATCTCTGAGGGAATTTAGGCTTTTATTTTTAAAATTTCTTGAATTTGGAAGTATTTTTAAATAAAATATTGAAATCTTTGTAAATGTTGGTCGAAATATTAGTACTTGAAAAGAAAAATTATGATTTTCACTAAACTTAAAGTAAAAAAGAATTAAATAAAATGAAAAAAAGTGAAAGCAAAACGAATGCGAACAACGCGGATCGAACTTGCGGCCACTGCTTAGCAGGCCGATACTCAAACCAGCAGGCAACATACGACCCGTCGTGACAGAATTTAAAGCCACATGTTTATTTATTAGTTTAAACTGTGCAAATCCCTGCTTGAAAGCCATGTGTATACGAGAAGGAATACGTCTGCGCATGCCCAGAATCTCTGAGGGAATTTAGGCTTTTATTTTTAAAATTTCTTGAATTTGGAAGTATTTTTAAATAAAATATTGAAATCTTTGTAAATGTTGGTCGAAATATTAGTACTTGAAAAGAAAAATTATGATTTTCACTAAACTTAAAGTAAAAAAGAATTAAATAAAATGAAAAAAAGTGAAAGCAAAACGAATGCGAACAACGCGGATCGAACTTGCGGCCACTGCTTAGCAGGCCGATACTCAAATCAGCAGGCTACATACGACCCGTCGTGACAGAGAATTTAAAGCCACATGTTTATTTATTAGTTTAAACTCTGCAAATCCCTGCTTGAAAGCCATGTGTATACGAGAAGGAATACATCTGCGCATGCCCAGAATCTCTGAGCGAATTTAGGCTTTTATTTTTAAAATTTCTTGAATTTGGAAGTATTTTTAAATAAAATATTGAAATCTTTGTAAATGTTGGTCGAAATATTAGTACTTGAAAAGAAAAATTATTATTTTCACTAAACTTAAAGTAAGAAAGAATTAAATAAAATGAAAAAAAGTGAAAGCAAAACGAATGCGAACAACGCGGATCGAACTTGCGGCCACTGCTTAGCAGGCCGATACTCAAACCAGCAGGCTACATATGACCCGTCGTGACAGAGAATTTAAAGCCACATGTTTATTTATTAGTTTAAACTCTAATTGTGCAAATCCCTGTTTGAAAGCCATGTGTATACGAGAAGGAATACGTCTGCGCATGCCCAGAATCTCTGAGCGAATTTAGGCTTTTATTTTTAAAATTTCTTGAATTTGGAAGTATTTTTAAATAAAATATTGTAATCTTTGTAAATGTTGGTCGAAATATTAGTACTAGAAAAGAAAAATTATGATTTTCACTAAATTTAAAGTAAAAAAGAATTAAATAAAATGAAAAAAAGTGAAAGCAAAACGAAAGCGAACAAAGTGTCCCGAACCTGCGGCCACGGCTTAGGAGGCCGATACTCAAACCAGCAGGCTACATACGACCCGTCGTGACAGAGAATTTAAAGCCACATGTTTATTTTTAGTTTAAACTCTGCAAATCCCTGCTTGAAAGCCATGTGTATACGAGAAGGAATACGTCTGCGCATGCCCAGAATCTCTGAGGGAATTTAGGCTTTTATTTTTAAAATTTCTTGAATTTGGAAGTATTTTTAAATAAAATATTGAAATCTTTGTAAATGTTGGTCGAAATATTAGTACTTGAAAAGAAAAATTATGATTTTCACTAAACTTAAAGTAAAAAAGAATTAAATAAAATGAAAAAAAGTGAAAGCAAAACGAATGCGAACAACGCGGATCGAACTTGCGGCCACTGCTTAGCAGGCCGATACTCAAACCAGCAGGCAACATACGACCCGTCGTAACAGAGAATTTAAAGCCACATGTTTATTTATTAGTTTAAACTGTGCAAATCCCTGCTTGAAAGCCATGTGTATACGAGAAGGAATACGTCTGCGCATGCCCAGAATCTCTGAGGGAATTTAGGCTTTTATTTTTAAAATTTCTTGAATTTGGAAGTATTTTTAAATAAAATATTGAAATCTTTGTAAATGTTGGTCGAAATATTAGTACTTGAAAAGAAAAATTATGATTTTCACTAAACTTAAAGTAAAAAAGAATTAAATAAAATGAAAAAAAGTGAAAGCAAAACGAATGCGAACAACGCGGATCGAACTTGCGGCCACTGCTTAGCAGGCCGATACTCAAATCAGCAGGCTACATACGACCCGTCGTGACAGAGAATTTAAAGCCACATGTTTATTTATTAGTTTAAACTCTGTGCAAATCCCTGCTTGAAAGCCATGTGTATACGAGAAGGAATACATCTGCGCATGCCCAGAATCTCTGAGCGAATTTAGGCTTTTATTTTTAAAATTTCTTGAATTTGGAAGTATTTTTAAATAAAATATTGAAATCTTTGTAAATGTTGGTCGAAATATTAGTACTTGAAAAGAAAAATTATGATTTTCACTAAACTTCAAGTAAGAAAGAATTAAATAAAATGAAAAAAAGTGAAAGCAAAACGAATGCGAACAACGCGGATCGAACTTGCGGCCACTGCTTAGCAGGCCGATACTCAAACCAGCAGGCTACATATGACCCGTCGTGACAGAGAATTTAAAGCCACATGTTTATTTATTAGTTTAAACTCTAATTGTGCAAATCCCTGCTTGAAAGCCATGTGTATACGAGAAGGAATACGTCTGCGCATGCCCAGAATCTCTGAGCGAATTTAGGCTTTTATTTTTAAAATTTCTTGAATTTGGAAGTATTTTTAAATAAAATATTGAAGTCTTTGTAAATGTTGGTCGAAATATTAGTACTTGAAAAGAAAAATTATGATTTTCACTAAACTTAAAGTAAAAAAGAATTAAATAAAATGAAAAAAAGTGAAAGCAAAACGAATGCGAACAACGCGGATCGAACTTGCGGCCACTGCTTAGCAGGCCGATACTCAAACCAGCAGGCTACATATGACCCGTCGTGACAGAGAATTTAAAGCCACATGTTTATTTATTAGTTTAAACTCTAATTGTGCAAATCCCTGCTTGAAAGCCATGTGTATACGAGAAGGAGTACGTCTGCGCATGCCCAGAATCTCTGAGCGAATTTAGGCTTTTATTTTTAAAATTTCTTGAATTTGGAAGTATTTTTAAATAAAATATTGAAGTCTTTGTAAATGTTGGTCGAAATATTAGTACTTGAAAAGAAAAATTATTATTTTCACTAAACTTAAAGTAAAAAAGAATTAAATAAAATGAAAAAAAGTGAAAGCAAAACGAATGCGAACAACGCGGATCGAACTTGCGGCCACTGCTTAGAAGGCCGATACTCAAACCAGCAGGCTGCATACGACCCGTCGTGACAGAGAATTTAAAGCCACATGTTTATTTATTAGTTTAAACTCTGTGCAAATCCCTGCTTGAAAGCCTTGTGTATACGAGAAGGAATACGTCTGCGCATGCCCAGAATCTATGAACGAATTTAGGATTTTATTTCTAAAATATCTTTATTTTGGAAATATTTTTCAATAAAATATTGAAATCTTTGTAAATGTTGGCCGAAATATTAGTACTAGAAAAGAAAAATTATGATTTTCACTAAACTTAAAGTAAAAAAGAATTAAATAAAATGAAAATATTGAAAGCAAAATGAATGCGAACAACGCGGATCGAACCTGCGGCCACTGCTTAGAACGCCGACACTCGGTCCACAAGGCTGCATACGACAGGTCGTGACAGAGAATTTAAAGCCACATGTTTATTTATTAGTTTAAACTATAATTGTGCAAATCCCTGCTTGAAAGCCATGCGTATACGAGAAGGAATACGTCTGCGCATGCCCAGAATCTCTGAGCGAATTTAGGCTTTTATTTTTAAAATTTCTTGAATTTGGAAGTATTTTTAAATAAAATATTGAAATCTTTGTAAATGTTGGTCGAAATATTAGTACTTGAAAAGAAAAATTATGATTTTCACTAAACTTAAAGTAAAAAATAATTAAATAAAATGAAAAAAAGTGAAAGCAAAACGAATGCGAACAACGCGGATCGAACTTGCGGCCACTGCTTAGCAGGCCGATACTCAAACCAGCAGGCTACATACGACCCGTCGTTACAGAGCATTTAAAGCCACATGTCTATTTATCAGTTTAAACTCTATAATTGTGGAAATCCCTGCTTGAAAGCCATGTGTATACGAGAAGGAATACGTCTGCGCATGCCCAGAATCTCTGAGCGAATTTACTCTTTTATTTCTAAAATATCTTTATTTTGGAAGTATTTTTCAATAAAATATTGTAATCTTTGTAAATGTTGGTCGAAATATTAGTACTAGAAAAGAAAAATTATTATTTTCACTAAATTTAAAGTAAAAAAGAATTAAATAAAATGAAAAAAAGTGACAGCAAAACGAAAGCGAACAAAGTGTCCCGAACCTGCGGCCACGGCTTAGGAGGCCGATACTCAAACCAGCAGGCTACCAACGACCCGTCGTGACAGAGAATTTAAAGCCACATGTTTATTTATTAGTTTAAACTCTGCAAATCCCTGCTTGAAAGCCATGTGTATACGAGAAGGAATACGTCTGCGCATGCCCAGAATCTCTGAGGGAATTTAGGCTTTTATTTTTAAAATTTTTTGAATTTGGAAGTATTTTTAAATAAAATATTAAATCTTTGTAAATGTTGGTCGAAATATTAGTCCTTGAAAAGAAAAATTATTATTTTCACTAAACTTAAAGTAAAAAAGAATTAAATAAAATGAAAAAAAGTGAAAGCAAAACGAATGCGAACAACGCGGATCGAAATTGCGGCCACTGCTTAGAAGGCCGATACTCAAACCAGCAGGCTGCATACGACCCGTCGTGACAGAGAATTTAAAGCCACATGTTTATTTATTAGTTTAAACTCTAATTGTGCAAATCCCTTCTTGAAAGCCTTGTGTATACCAGAAGGAATACGTCTGCGCATGCCCAGAATCTATGAACGAATTTCGGATTTTATTTCTAAAATATCTTTATTTTGGAAGTATTTTTCAATAAAATATTGAAATCTTTGTAAATGTTGGCCGAAATATTAGTACTAGAAAAGAAAAATTATGATTTTCACTAAACTTAAAGTAAAAAAGAATTAAATAAAATGAAAATAGTGAAAGCAAAATGAATGCGACCAACGCGGATCGAACCTGCGGCCACTGCTTAGCAGGCCGATACTCAAATCAGCAGGCTACATACGACCCGTCGTCACAGAGAATTTAAAGCCACATGTTTATTTATTAGTTTAAACTCTGTGCAAATCCCTGCTTGAAAGCCATGTGTATACGAGAAGGAATACATCTGCGCATGCCCAGAATCTCTGAGCGAATTTAGGCTTTTATTTTTAAAATTTCTTGAATTTGGAAGTATTTTTAAATAAAATATTGAAATCTTTGTAAATGTTGGTCGAAATATTAGTACTTGAAAAGAAAAATTATGATTTTCACTAAACTTAAAGTAAAAAAGAATTAAATAAAATGAAAAAAAGTGAAAGCAAAACGAATGCGAACAACGCGGATCGAACTTGCGGCCACTGCTTAGCAGGCCGATACTCAAACCAGCAGGCAACATACGACCCGTCGTGACAGAATTTAAAGCCACATGTTTATTTATTAGTTTAAACTGTGCAAATCCCTGCTTGAAAGCCATGTGTATACGAGAAGGAATACGTCTGCGCATGCCCAGAATCTCTGAGGGAATTTAGGCTTTTATTTTTAAAATTTCTTGAATTTGGAAGTATTTTTAAATAAAATATTGAAATCTTTGTAAATGTTGGTCGAAATATTAGTACTTGAAAAGAAAAATTATGATTTTCACTAAACTTAAAGTAAAAAAGAATTAAATAAAATGAAAAAAAGTGAAAGCAAAACGAATGCGAACAACGCGGATCGAACTTGCGGCCACTGCTTAGCAGGCCGATACTCAAATCAGCAGGCTACATACGACCCGTCGGGACAGAGAATTTAAAGCCACATGTTTATTTATTAGTTTAAACTCTGTGCAAATCCCTGCTTGAAAGCCATGTGTATACGAGAAGGAATACATCTGCGCATGCCCAGAATCTCTGAGCGAATTTAGGCTTTTATTTTTAAAATTTCTTGAATTTGGAAGTATTTTTAAATAAAATATTGAAATCTTTGTAAATGTTGGTCGAAATATTAGTACTTGAAAAGAAAAATTATGATTTTCACTAAACTTAAAGTAAGAAAGAATTAAATAAAATGAAAAAAAGTGAAAGCAAAACGAATGCGAACAACGCGGATCGAACTTGCGGCCACTGCTTAGCAGGCCGATACTCAAACCAGCAGGCTACATATGACCCGTCGTGACAGAGAATTTAAAGCCACATGTTTATTTATTAGTTTAAACTCTAATTGTGCAAATCCCTGCTTGAAAGCCATGTGTATACGAGAAGGAATACGTCTGCGCATGCCCAGAATCTCTGAGCGAATTTAGGCTTTTATTTTTAAAATTTCTTGAATTTGGAAGTATTTTTAAATAAAATATTGAAGTCTTTGTAAATGTTGGTCGAAATATTAGTACTTGAAAAGAAAAATTATGATTTTCACTAAACTTAAAGTAAAAAAGAATTAAATAAAATGAAAAAAAGTGAAAGCAAAACGAATGCGAACAACGCGGATCGAACTTGCGGCCACTGCTTAGCAGGCCGATACTCAAACCAGCAGGCTACATATGACCCGTCGTGACAGAGAATTTAAAGCCACATGTTTATTTATTAGTTTAAACTCTAATTGTGCAAATCCCTGCTTGAAAGCCATGTGTATACGAGAAGGAGTACGTCTGCGCATGCCCAGAATCTCTGAGCGAATTTAGGCTTTTATTTTTAAAATTTCTTGAATTTGGAAGTATTTTTAAATAAAATATTGAAGTCTTTGTAAATGTTGGTCGAAATATTAGTACTTGAAAAGAAAAATTATTATTTTCACTAAACTTAAAGTAAAAAAGAATTAAATAAAATGAAAAAAAGTGAAAGCAAAACGAATGCGAACAACGCGGATCGAACTTGCGGCCACTGCTTAGAAGGCCGATACTCAAACCAGCAGGCTGCATACGACCCGTCGTGACAGAGAATTTAAAGCCACATGTTTATTTATTAGTTTAAACTCTGTGCAAATCCCTGCTTGAAAGCCTTGTGTATACGAGAAGGAATACGTCTGCGCATGCCCAGAATCTATGAACGAATTTAGGATTTTATTTCTAAAATATCTTTATTTTGGAAATATTTTTCAATAAAATATTGAAATCTTTGTAAATGTTGGCCGAAATATTAGTACTAGAAAAGAAAAATTATGATTTTCACTAAACTTAAAGTAAAAAAGAATTAAATAAAATGAAAAAAAGTGACAGCAAAACGAAAGCGAACAAAGTGTCCCGAACCTGCGGCCACGGCTTAGGAGGCCGATACTCAAACCAGCAGGCTACATACGACCCGTCGTGACAGAGAATTTAAAGCCACATGTTTATTTTTAGTTTAAACTCTGCAAATCCCTGCTTGAAAGCCATGTGTATACGAGAAGGAATACGTCTGCGCATGCCCAGAATCTCTGAGGGAATTTAGGCTTTTATTTTTAAAATTTCTTGAATTTGGAAGTATTTTTAAATAAAATATTGAAATCTTTGTAAATGTTGGTCGAAATATTAGTACTTGAAAAGAAAAATTATGATTTTCACTAAACTTAAAGTAAAAAAGAATTAAATAAAATGAAAAAAAGTGAAAGCAAAACGAATGCGAACAACGCGGATCGAACTTGCGGCCACTGCTTAGCAGGCCGATACTCAAACCAGCAGGCAACATACGACCCGTCGTGACAGAGAATTTAAAGCCACATGTTTATTTATTAGTTTAAACTGTGCAAATCCCTGCTTGAAAGCCATGTGTATACGAGAAGGAATACGTCTGCGCATGCCCAGAATCTCTGAGGGAATTTAGGCTTTTATTTTTAAAATTTCTTGAATTTGGAAGTGTTTTTAAATAATTTATTGAAATCTTTGTAAATGTTGGTCGAAATATTAGTACTTGAAAAGAAAAATTATGATTTTCACTAAACTTAAAGTAAAAAAGAATTAAATAAAATGAAAAAAAGTGAAAGCAAAACGAATGCGAACAACGCGGATCGAACTTGCGGCCACTGCTTAGCAGGCCGATACTCAAGTCAGCAGGCTACATACGACCCGTCGTGACAGAGAATTTAAAGCCACATGTTTATTTATTAGTTTAAACTCTGTGCAAATCCCTGCTTGAAAGCCATGTGTATACGAGAAGGAATACATCTGCGCATGCCCAGAATCTCTGAGCGAATTTAGGCTTTTATTTTTAAAATTTCTTGAATTTGGAAGTATTTTTAAATAAAATATTGAAATCTTTGTAAATGTTGGTCGAAATATTAGTACTTGAAAAGAAAAATTATTATTTTCACTAAACTTAAAGTAAGAAAGAATTAAATAAAATGAAAAAAAGTGAAAGCAAAACGAATGCGAACAACGCGGATCGAACTTGCGGCCACTGCTTAGCAGGCCGATACTCAAACCAGCAGGCTACATATGACCCGTCGTGACAGAGAATTTAAAGCCACATGTTTATTTATTAGTTTAAACTCTAATTGTGCAAATCCCTGCTTGAAAGCCATGTGTATACGAGAAGGAATACGTCTGCGCATGCCCAGAATCTCTGAGGGAATTTAGGCTTTTATTTTTAAAATTTCTTGAATTTGGAAGTGTTTTTAAATAATTTATTGAAATCTTTGTAAATGTTGGTCGAAATATTAGTACTTGAAAAGAAAAATTATGATTTTCACTAAACTTAAAGTAAAAAAGAATTAAATAAAATGAAAAAAAGTGAAAGCAAAACGAATGCGAACAACGCGGATCGAACTTGCGGCCACTGCTTAGCAGGCCGATACTCAAGTCAGCAGGCTACATACGACCCGTCGTGACAGAGAATTTAAAGCCACATGTTTATTTATTAGTTTAAACTCTGTGCAAATCCCTGCTTGAAAGCCATGTGTATACGAGAAGGAATACATCTGCGCATGCCCAGAATCTCTGAGCGAATTTAGGCTTTTATTTTTAAAATTTCTTGAATTTGGAAGTATTTTTAAATAAAATATTGAAATCTTTGTAAATGTTGGTCGAAATATTAGTACTTGAAAAGAAAAATTATTATTTTCACTAAACTTAAAGTAAGAAAGAATTAAATAAAATGAAAAAAAGTGAAAGCAAAACGAATGCGAACAACGCGGATCGAACTTGCGGCCACTGCTTAGCAGGCCGATACTCAAACCAGCAGGCTACATATGACCCGTCGTGACAGAGAATTTAAAGCCACATGTTTATTTATTAGTTTAAACTCTAATTGTGCAAATCCCTGCTTGAAAGCCATGTGTATACGAGAAGGAATACGTCTGCGCATGCCCAGAATCTCTGAGGGAATTTAGGCTTTTATTTTTAAAATTTCTTGAATTTGGAAGTATTTTTAAATAAAATATTGAAATCTTTGTAAATGTTGGTCGAAATATTAGTACTTGAAAAGAAAAATTATTATTTTCACTAAACTTAAAGTAAGAAAGAATTAAATAAAATGAAAAAAAGTGAAAGCAAAACGAATGCGAACAACGCGGATCGAACTTGCGGCCACTGCTTAGCAGGCCGATACTCAAACCAGCAGGCTACATATGACCCGTCGTGACAGAGAATTTAAAGCCACATGTTTATTTATTAGTTTAAACTCTAATTGTGCAAATCCCTGCTTGAAAGCCATGTGTATACGAGAAGGAATACGTCTGCGCATGCCCAGAATCTCTGAGCGAATTTAGGCTTTTATTTTTAAAATTTCTTGAATTTGGAAGTATTTTTAAATAAAATATTGAAGTCTTTGTAAATGTTGGTCGAAATATTAGTACTTGAAAAGAAAAATTATGATTTTCACTAAACTTAAAGTAAAAAAGAATTAAATAAAATGAAAAAAAGTGAAAGCAAAACGAATGCGAACAACGCGGATCGAACTTGCAGCCACTGCTTAGCAGGCCGATACTCAAACCAGCAGGCTACATATGACCCGTCGTGACAGAGAATTTAAAGCCACATGTTTATTTATTAGTTTAAACTCTAATTGTGCAAATCCCTGCTTGAAAGCCATGTGTATACGAGAAGGAGTACGTCTGCGCATGCCCAGAATCTCTGAGCGAATTTAGGCTTTTATTTTTAAAATTTCTTGAATTTGGAAGTATTTTTAAATAAAATATTGAAGTCTTTGTAAATGTTGGTCGAAATATTAGTACTTGAAAAGAAAAATTATTATTTTCACTAAACTTAAAGTAAAAAAGAATTAAATAAAATGAAAAAAAGTGAAAGCAAAACGAATGCGAACAACGCGGATCGAACTTGCGGCCACTGCTTAGAAGGCCGATACTCAAACCAGCAGGCTGCATACGACCCGTCGTGACAGAGAATTTAAAGCCACATGTTTATTTATTAGTTTAAACTCTAATTGTGCAAATCCCTGCTTGAAAGCCTTGTGTATACGAGAAGGAATACGTCTGCGCATGCCCAGAATCTATGAACGAATTTAGGATTTTATTTCTAAAATATCTTTATTTTGGAAATATTTTTCAATAAAATATTGAAATCTTTGTAAATGTTGGCCGAAATATTAGTACTAGAAAAGAAAAATTATGATTTTCACTAAACTTAAAGTAAAAAAGAATTAAATAAAATGAAAATATTGAAAGCAAAATGAATGCGAACAACGCGGATCGAACCTGCGGCCACTGCTTAGAACGCCGACACTCGGTCCACAAGGCTGCATACGACAGGTCGTGACAGAGAATTTAAAGCCACATGTTTATTTATTAGTTTAAACTATAATTGTGCAAATCCCTGCTTGAAAGCCATGCGTATACGAGAAGGAATACGTCTGCGCATGCCCAGAATCTCTGAGCGAATTTAGGCTTTTATTTTTAAAATTTCTTGAATTTGGAAGTATTTTTAAATAAAATATTGAAATCTTTGTAAATGTTGGTCGAAATATTAGTACTTGAAAAGAAAAATTATGATTTTCACTAAACTTAAAGTAAAAATTAATTAAATAAAATGAAAAAAAGTGAAAGCAAAACGAATGCGAACAACGCGGATCGAACTTGCGGCCACTGCTTAGCAGGCCGATACTCAAACCAGCAGGCTACATACGACCCGTCGTTACAGAGCATTTAAAGCCACATGTCTATTTATCAGTTTAAACTCTATAATTGTGGAAATCCCTGCTTGAAAGCCATGTGTATACGAGAAGGAATACGTCTGCGCATGCCCAGAATCTCTGAGCAAATTTACTCTTTTATTTCTAAAATATCTTTATTTTGGAAGTATTTTTCAATAAAATATTGTAATCTTTGTAAATGTTGGTCGAAATATTAGTACTAGAAAAGAAAAATTATCATTTTCACTAAATTTAAAGTAAAAAAGAATTAAATAAAATGAAAAAAAGTGACAGCAAAACGAAAGCGAACAAAGTGTCCCGAACCTGCGGCCACGGCTTAGGAGGCCGATACTCAAACCAGCAGGCTACATACGACCCGTCGTGACAGAGAATTTAAAGCCACATGTTTATTTATTAGTTTAAACTCTGCAAATCCCTGCTTGAAAGCCATGTGTATACGAGAAGGAATACGTCTGCGCATGCCCAGAATCTCTGAGGGAATTTAGGCTTTTATTTTTAAAATCTCTTGAATTTGGAAGTATTTTTAAATAAAATATTAAATCTTTGTAAATGTTGGTCGAAATATTAGTCCTTGAAAAGAAAAATTATTATTTTCACTAAACTTAAAGTAAAAAAGAATTAAATAAAATGAAAAAAAGTGAAAGCAAAACGAACGCGAACAACGCGGATCGAACTTGCGGCCACTGCTTAGCAGGCCGATATTCAAACCAGCAAGCTACATACGACCCGTCGTGACAGTGAATTTAAAGCCACATGTTTATTTATTAGTTTAAACCCTGTGCAAATCCCTGCTTGAAAGCCATGCGTATACGAGAAGGAATACGTCTGCGCATGCCCAGAAAATCTGAGCGAATTTAGGCTTTTATTTTTAAAATTTCTTGAATTTGGAAGTATTTTTAAATAAAATATTGAAATCTTTGTAAATGTTGGTCGAAATATTAGTACTTGAAAAGAAAAATTATTATTTTCACTAAACTTAAAGTAAAAAAGAATTAAATAAAATGAAAAAAAGTGAAAGCAAAACGAACGCGAACAACGCGGATCGAACTTGCGGCCACTGCTTAGCAGGCCGATACTCAAACCAGCAGGCTACATACGACCCGTCGTGACAGAGAATTTAAAGCCACATGTTTATTTATTAGTTTAAACTCTGCAAATCCCTGCTTGAAAGCCATGTGTATACGAGAAGGAATACGTCTGCGCATGCCCAGAATCTCTGAGGGAATTTAGGCTTTTATTTTTAAAATTTCTTGAATTTGGAAGTATTTTTAAATAAAATATTAAATCTTTGTAAATGTTGGTCGAAATATTAGTCCTTGAAAAGAAAAATTATTATTTTCACTAAACTTAAAGTAAAAAAGAATTAAATAAAATGAAAAAAAGTGAAAGCAAAACGAACGCGAACAACGCGGATCGAACTTGCGGCCACTGCTTAGCAGGCCGATACTCAAACCAGCAGGCTACATACGACCCGTCGTGACAGAGAATTTAAAGCCACATGTTTATTTATTAGTTTAAACCCTGTGCAAATCCCTGCTTGAAAGCCATGCGTATACGAGAAGGAATACGTCTGCGCATGCCCAGAATCTCTGAGCGAATTTAGGCTTTTATTTTTAAAATTTCTTGAATTTGGAAGTACTTTTAAATAAAATATTGAAATCTTTGTAAATGTTGGTCGAAATATTAGTACTTGAAAAGAAAAATTATTATTTTCACTAAACTTAAAGTAAAAAAGAATTAAATAAAATGAAAAAAAGTGAAAGCAAAACGAATGCGAACAACGCGGATCGAACTTGCGGCCACTGCTTAGAAGGCCGATACTCAAACCAGCAGGCTGCATACGACCCGTCGTGACAGAGAATTTAAAGCCACATGTTTATTTATTAGTTTAAACTCTAATTGTGCAAATCCCTGCTTGAAAGCCTTGTGTATACGAGAAGGAATACGTCTGCGCATGCCCAGAATCTATGAACGAATTTAGGATTTTATTTCTAAAATATCTTTATTTTGGAAGTATTTTTCAATAAAATATTGAAATCTTTGTAAATGTTGGCCGAAATATTAGTACTAGAAAAGAAAAATTATGATTTTCACTAAACTTAAAGTAAAAAAGAATTAAATAAAATGAAAATAGTGAAAGCAAAATGAATGCGACCAACGCGGATCGAACCTGCGGCCACTGCTTAGAACGCCGACACTCGGTCCACAAGGCTGCATACGACAGGTCGTGACAGAGAATTTAAAGCCACATGTTTATTTATTAGTTTAAACTATAATTGTGCAAATCCCTGCTTGAAAGCCATGCGTATACGAGAAGGAATACGTCTGCGCATGCCCAGAATCTCGGAGCGAATTTAGGCTTTTATTTTTAAAATTTCTTGAATTTGGAAGTATTTTTAAATAAAATATTGAAATCTTTGTAAATGTTGGTCGAAATATTAGTACTTGAAAAGAAAAATTATGATTTTCACTAAACTTAAAGTAAAAAATAATTAAATAAAATGAAAAAAAGTGAAAGCAAAACGAATGCGAACAACACGGATCGAACTTGCGGCCACTGCTTAGCAGGCCGATACTCAAACCAGCAGGCTACATACGACCCGTCGTTACAGAGCATTTAAAGCCACATGTCTATTTATCAGTTTAAACTCTATAATTGTGGAAATCCCTGCTTGAAAGCCATGTGTATACGAGAAGGAATACGTCTGCGCATGCCCAGAATCTCTGAGCGAATTTACTCTTTTATTTCTAAAATATCTTTATTTTGGAAGTATTTTTCAATAAAATATTGTAATCTTTGTAAATGTTGGTCGAAATATTAGTACTAGAAAAGAAAAATTATTATTTTCACTAAATTTAAAGTAAAAAAGAATTAAATAAAATGAAAAAAAGTGACAGCAAAACGAAAGCGAACAAAGTGTCCCGAACCTGCGGCCACGGCTTAGGAGGCCGATACTCAAACCAGCAGGCTACATACGACCCGTCGTGACAGAGAATTTAAAGCCACATGTTTATTTATTAGTTTAAACTCTGCAAATCCCTGCTTGAAAGCCATGTGTATACGAGAAGGAATACGTCTGCGCATGCCCAGAATCTCTGAGGGAATTTAGGCTTTTATTTTTAAAATTTCTTGAATTTGGAAGTATTTTTAAATAAAATATTAAATCTTTGTAAATGTTGGTCGAAATATTAGTCCTTGAAAAGAAAAATTATTATTTTCACTAAACTTAAAGTAAAAAAGAATTAAATAAAATGAAAAAAAGTGAAAGCAAAACGAACGCGAACAACGCGGATCGAACTTGCGGCCACTGCTTAGCAGGCCGATACTCAAACCAGCAGGCTACATACGACCCGTCATGACAGAGAATTTAAAGCCACATGTTTATTTATTAGTTTAAACCCTGTGCAAATCCCTGCTTGAAAGCCATGCGTATACGAGAAGGAATACGTCTGCGCATGCCCAGAATCTCTGAGCGAATTTAGGCTTTTATTTTTAAAATTTCTTGAATTTGGAAGTATTTTTAAATAAAATATTGAAATCTTTGTAAATGTTGGTCGAAATATTAGTACTTGAAAAGAAAAATTATGATTTTCACTAAACTTAAAGTAAAAAAGAATTAAATAAAATGAAAAAAAGTGAAAGCAAAACGAATGCGAACAACGCGGATCGAACTTGCGGCCACTGCTTAGAAGGCCGATACTCAAACCAGCAGGCTGCATACGACCCGTCGTGACAGAGAATTTAAAGCCACATGTTTATTTATTAGTTTAAACTCTAATTGTGCAAATCCCTGCTTGAAAGCCTTGTGTATACGAGAAGGAATACGTCTGCGCATGCCCAGAATCTATGAACGAATTTAGGATTTTATTTCTAAAATATCTTTATTTTGGAAGTATTTTTCAATAAAATATTGAAATCTTTGTAAATGTTGGCCGAAATATTAGTACTAGAAAAGAAAAATTATGATTTTCACTAAACTTAAAGTAAAAAAGAATTAAATAAAATGAAAATAGTGAAAGCAAAATGAATGCGACCAACGCGGATCGAACCTGCGGCCACTGCTTAGAACGCCGACACTCGGTCCACAAGGCTGCATACGACAGGTCGTGACAGAGAATTTAAAGCCACATGTTTATTTATTAGTTTAAACTATAATTGTGCAAATCCTTGCTTGAAAGCCATGCGTATACGAGAAGGAATACGTCTGCGCATGCCCAGAATCTCTGAGCGAATTTAGGCTTTTATTTTTAAAATTTCTTGAATTTGGAAGTATTTTTAAATAAAATATTGAAATCTTTGTAAATGTTGGTCGAAATATTAGTACTTGAAAAGAAAAATTATGATTTTCACTAAACTTAAAGTAAAAAATAATTAAATAAAATGAAAAAAAGTGAAAGCAAAACGAATGCGAACAACGCGGATCGAACTTGCGGCCACTGCTTAGCAGGCCGATACTCAAACCAGCAGGCTACATACGACCCGTCGTTACAGAGCATTTAAAGCCACATGTCTATTTATCAGTTTAAACTCTATAATAGTGGAAATCCCTGCTTGAAAGCCATGTGTATACGAGAAGGAATACGTCTGCGCATGCCCAGAATCTCTGAGCGAATTTACTCTTTTATTTCTAAAATATCTTTATTTTGGAAGTATTTTTCAATAAAATATTGTAATCTTTGTAAATGTTGGTCGAAATATTAGTACTAGAAAAGAAAAATTATTATTTTCACTAAATTTAAAGTAAAAAAGAATTAAATAAAATGAAAAAAAGTGACAGCAAAACGAAAGCGAACAAAGTGTCCCGAACCTGCGGCCACGGCTTAGGAGGCCGATACTCAAACCAGCAGGCTACATACGACCCGTCGTGACAGAGAATTTAAAGCCACATGTTTATTTATTAGTTTAAACTCTGCAAATCCCTGCTTGAAAGCCATGTGTATACGAGAAGGAATACGTCTGCGCATGCCCAGAATCTCTGAGGGAATTTAGGCTTTTATTTTTAAAATTTCTTGAATTTGGAAGTATTTTTAAATAAAATATTAAATCTTTGTAAATGTTGGTCGAAATATTAGTACTTGAAAAGAAAAATTATTATTTTCACTAAACTTAAAGTAAAAAAGAATTAAATAAAATGAAAAAAAGTGAAAGCAAAACGAACGCGAACAACGCGGATCGAACTTGCGGCCACTGCTTAGCAGGCCGATATTCAAACCAGCAAGCTACATACGACCCGTCGTGACAGAGAATTTAAAGCCACATGTTTATTTATTAGTTTAAACCCTGTGCAAATCCCTGCTTGAAAGCCATGCGTATACGAGAAGGAATACGTCTGCGCATGCCCAGAAAATCTGAGCGAATTTAGGCTTTTATTTTTAAAATTTCTTGAATTTGGAAGTATTTTTAAATAAAATATTGAAATCTTTGTAAATGTTGGTCGAAATATTAGTACTTGAAAAGAAAAATTATTATTTTCACTAAACTTAAAGTAAAAAAGAATTAAATAAAATGAAAAAAAGTGAAAGCAAAACGAACGCGAACAACGCGGATCGAACTTGCGGCCACTGCTTAGCAGGCCGATACTCAAACCAGCAGGCTACATACGACCCGTCGTGACAGAGAATTTAAAGCCACATGTTTATTTATTAGTTTAAACCCTGTGCAAATCCCTGCTTGAAAGCCATGCGTATACGAGAAGGAATACGTCTGCGCATGCCCAGAATCTCTGAGCGAATTTAGGCTTTTATTTTTAAAATTTCTTGAATTTTCAAGTATTTTTAAATAAAATATTGAAATCTTTGTAAATGTTGGTCGAAATATTAGTACTTGAAAAGAAAAATTATGATTTTCACTAAATTTAAAGTAAAAAAGAATTAAATAAAATGAAAAAAAGTGAAAGCAAAACGAATGCGAACAACGCGGATCGAACTTGCGGCCACTGCTTAGCAGGCCGATACTCAAACCAGCAGGCTACATACGACCCGTCGCGACAGAGAATTTAAAGCCACATGTTTATTTATTAGTTTAAACTCTAATTGTGCAAATCCCTGCTTGAAAGCCATGTGTATACGAGAAGGAATACGTCTGCGCATGCCCAGAATCTCTGAGTGAATTTAGGCTTTTATTTTTAAAATTTCTTGAATTTGGAAGTATTTTTAAATAAAATATTGAAATCTTTGTAAATGTTGGTCGAAATATTAGTACTTGAAAAGAAAAATTATGATTTTCACTAAACATAAAGTAAAAAGAATGAAATAAAATGAAAAAAAGTGAAAGCAAAACGAATGCGAACAACGCGGATCGAACTTGCGGCCACTGCTTAGCAGGCCGATACTCAAATCAGCAGGCTACATATGACCCGTCGTGACAGAGAATTTAAAGCCACATGTTTATTTATTAGTTTAAACTCGAATTGTGCAAATCCCTGCTTGAAAGCCATGTGTATACGAGAAGGAATACATCTGCGCATGCCCAGAATCTCTGAGCGAATTTAGGCTTTTATTTTTAAAATTTCTTGAATTTGGAAGTATTTTTAAATAAAATATTGAAATCTTTGTAAATGTTGGTCGAAATATTAGTACTTGAAAAGAAAAATTATGATTTTCACTTAACTTAAAGTCAAAAAGAATTAAATCAAATGAAAAAAAGTGAAAGCAAAACGAATGCGAACAACGCGGATCGAACTTGCGGCCACTGCTTAGAAGGCCGATACTTAAACCAGCAGGCTACATACGACCCGTCGTGACAGAGAATTTAAAGCCACATGTTTATTTATTAGTTTAAACTCGAATTGTGCAAATCCCTGCTTGAAAGCCTTGTGTATACGAGAAGGAATACGTCTGCGCATGCCCAGAATCTATGAACGAATTTAGGATTTTATTTCTAAAATATCTTTATTTTGGAAGTATTTTTCAATAAAATATTGAAATCTTTGTAAATGTTGGCCGAAATATTAGTACTAGAAAAGAAAAATTATGATTTTCACTAAACTTAAAGTAAAAAAGAATTAAATAAAATGAAAATAGTGAAAGCAAAATGAATGCGAACAACGCGGATCGAACCTGCGGCCACTGCTTAGAACGCCGACACTCGGTCCACAAGGCTGCATACGACAGGTCGTGACAGAGAATTTAAAGCCACATGTTTATTTATTAGTTTAAACTATAATTGTGCAAATCCCTGCTTGAAAGCCATGCGTATACGAGAAGGAATACGTCTGCGCATGCCCAGAATCTCTGAGTGAATTTAGGCTTTTATTTTTAAAATTTCTTGAATTTGGAAGTATTTTTAAATAAAATATTGAAATCTTTGTAAATGTTGGTCGAAATATTAGTACTTGAAAAGAAAAATTATGATTTTCACTAAACTTAAAGTAAAAAATAATTAAATAAAATGAAAAAAAGTGAAAGCAAAACGAATGCGAACAACGCGGATCGAACTTTCGGCCGCTGCTTAGCAGGCCGATACTCAAACCAGCAGGCTACATACGACCCGTCGTGACAGAGAATTTAAAGCCACATGTTTATTTATTAGTTTAAACTCTGTGCAAATCCCTGCTTGAAAGCCATGTGTATACGAGAAGGAATACATCTGCGCATGCCCAGAATCTCTGAGCGAATTTAGGCTTTTATTTTTAAAATTTCTTGAATTTGGAAGTATTTTTAAATAAAATATTGAAATCTTTGTAAATGTTGGTCGAAATATTAGTACTTGAAAAGAAAAATTATGATTTTCACTAAACTTAAAGTAAAAAACAATTAAATAAAATGAAAAAAAGTGAAAGAAAAACGAATGCGAACAACGCGGATCGAACTTGCGGCCACTGCTTAGCAGGCCGATACTCAAACCAGCAGGCTACATACGACCCGTCGTGACAGAGAATTTAAAGCCACATGTTTATTTATTAGTTTAAACTCTAATTGCGCAAATCCCTGCTTGAAAGCCATGTGTATACGAGAAGGAATAGGTCTGCGCATGCCCAGAATCTCTGAGCGAATTTAGGCTTTTATTTTTAAAATTTCTTGAATTTGGAAGTATTTTTAAATAAAATATTGAAATCTTTGTAAATGTTGGTCGAAATATTAGTACTTGAAAAGAAAAATTATGATTTTCACTAAACTTAAAGTAAAAAAGAATGAAATAAAATGAAAAAAAGTGAAAGCAAAACGAATGCGAACAACGCGGATCGAACTTGCGGCCACTGCTTAGGAGGCCGATACTCAAATCAGCAGGCTACATACGAACCGTCTTGACAGAGAATTTAAAGCCACATGTTTATTTATTAGTTTAAACTCTGTGCAAATCCCTGCTTGAAAGCCATGTGTATACGAGAAGGAATACATCTGCGCATGCCCAGAATCTCTGAGCGAATTTAGGCTTTTATTTTTAAAATTTCTTGAATTTGGAAGTATTTTTAAATAAAATATTGAAATCTTTGTAAATGTTGGTCGAAATATTAGTACTTGAAAAGAAAAATTATGATTTTCACTAAACTTAAAGTAAAAAAGAATGAAATAAAATGAAAAAAAGTGAAAGCAAAACGAATGCGAACAACGCGGATCGAACTTGCGGCCACTGCTTAGCAGGCCGATACTCAAATCAGCAGGCTACATA
The DNA here is from genome assembly GCF_947563725.1 of Argiope bruennichi. Taxonomy (NCBI): domain Eukaryota; kingdom Metazoa; phylum Arthropoda; class Arachnida; order Araneae; family Araneidae; genus Argiope; species Argiope bruennichi. The sequence goes on along the minus strand of NC_079154.1, from coordinate 132,495,962 downwards.
CGACCCGTCGTGACAGAGAATTTAAAGCCACATGTTTATTTATTAGTTTAAACTCTGTGCAAATCCCTGCTTGAAAGCCATGTGTATACGAGAAGGAATACATCTGCGCATGCCCAGAATCTCGGAGCGAATTTAGGCTTTTATTTTTAAAATTTCTTGAATTTGGAAGTATTTTTAAATAAAATATTGAAATCTTTGTAAATGTTGGTCGAAATATTAGTACTTGAAAAGAAAAATTATGATTTTCACTAAACTTAAAGTAAAAAAGAATGAAATAAAATGAAAAAAAGTGAAAGCAAAACGAATGCGAACAACGCGGATCGAACTTGCGGCCACTGCTTAGCAGGCCGATACTCAAATCAGCAGGCTACATACGAACCGTCTTGACAGAGAATTTAAAGCCACATGTTTATTTATTAGTTTAAACTCTGTGCAAATCCCTGCTTGAAAGCCATGTGTATACGAGAAGGAATACATCTGCGCATGCCCAGAATCTCTGAGCGAATTTAGGCTTTTATTTTTAAAATTTCTTGAATTTGGAAGTATTTTTAAATAAAATATTGAAATCTTTGTAAATGTTGGTCGAAATATTAGTACTTGAAAAGAAAAATTATGATTTTCACTAAACTTAAAGTAAAAAAGAATGAAATAAAATGAAAAAAAGTGAAAGCAAAACGAATGCGAACAACGCGGATCGAACTTGCGGCCACTGCTTAGCAGGCCGATACTCAAACCAGCAGGCTACATACGACCCGTCGTGACAGAGAATTTAAAGCCACATGTTTATTTATTAGTTTAAACTGTGCAAATCCCTGCTTGAAAGCCATGTGTATACGAGAAGGAATACATCTGCGCATGCCCAGAATCTCTGAGCGAATTTAGGCTTTTATTTTTAAAATTTCTTGAATTTGGAAGTATTTTTAAATAAAATATTGAAATCTTTGTAAATGTTGGTCGAAATATTAGTACTTGAAAAGAAAAATTATTATTTTCACTAAACTTAAAGTAAGAAAGAATTAAATAAAATAAAAAAGTGAAAGCAAAACGAATGCGAACAACGCGGATCGAACTTGCGGCCACTGCTTAGAAGGCCGATACTCAAACCAGCAGGCTACATACGACCCGTCGTGACAGAGAATTTAAAGCCACATGTTTATTTATTAGTTTAAACTAATTGTGCAAATCCCTGCTTGAAAGCCTTGTGTATACGAGAAGGAATACGTCTGCGCATGCCCAGAATCTATGAACGAATTTAGGATTTTATTTCTAAAATATCTTTATTTTGGAAGTATTTTTCAATAAAATATTGAAATCTTTGTAAATGTTGGCCGAAATATTAGTACTAGAAAAGAAAAATTATGATTTTCACTAAACTTAAAGTAAAAAAGAATTAAATAAAATGAAAATAGTGAAAGCAAAATGAATGCGAACAACGCGGATCGAACCTGCGGCCACTGCTTAGAACGCCGACACTCGGTCCACAAGGCTGCATACGACAGGTCGTGACAGAGAATTTAAAGCCACATGTTTATTTATTAGTTTAAACTATAATTGTGCAAATCCCTGCTTGAAAGCCATGCGTATACGAGAAGGAATACGTCTGCGCATGCCCAGAATCTCTGAGCGAATTTAGGCTTTTATTTTTAAAATTTCTTGAATTTGGAAGTATTTTTAAATAAAATATTGAAATCTTTGTAAATGTTGGTCGAAATATTAGTACTTGAAAAGAAAAATTATGATTTTCACTAAACTTAAAGTAAAAAATAATTAAATAAAATGAAAAAAAGTGACAGCAAAATGAAAGCGAACAAAGTGTCAAGAACCTGCGGCCACGGCTTAGGAGGCCGATACTCAAACCAGCAGGCTACATACGACCCGTCGTGACAGAGAATTTAAAGCCACATGTTTATTTATTAGTTTAAACTCTGCAAATCCCTGCTTGAAAGCCATGTGTATACGAGAAGGAATACGTCTGCGCATGCCCAGAATCTCTGAGGGAATTTAGGCTTTTATTTTTAAAATTTCTTGAATTTGGAAGTATTTTTAAATAAAATATTAAATCTTTGTAAATGTTGGTCGAAATATTAGTACTTGAAAAGAAAAATTATGATTTTCACTAAACATAAAGTAAAAAGAATGAAATAAAATGAAAAAAAGTGAAAGCAAAACGAATGCGAACAACGCGGACCGAACTTGCGGCCACTGCTTAGCAGGCCGATACTCAAATCAGCAGGCTACATATGACCCGTCGTGACAGAGAATTTAAAGCCACATGTTTATTTATTAGTTTAAACTCTGCAAATCCCTGCTTGAAAGCCATGTGTATACGAGAAGGAATACGTCTGCGCATGCCCAGAATCTCTGAGGGAATTTAGGCTTTTATTTTTAAAATTTCTTGAATTTGGAAGTATTTTTAAATATAATATTGAAATCTTTGTAAATGTTGGTCGAAATATTAGTACTTGAAAAGAAAAATTATTATTTTCACTAAACTTAAAGTAAGAAAGAATTAAATAAAATGAAAAAAAGTGAAAGCAAAACGAATGCGAACAACGCGGATCGAACTTGCGGCCACTGCTTAGCAGGCCGATACTCAAACCAGCAGGCTACATATGACCCGTCGTGACAGAGAATTTAAAGCCACATGTTTATTTATTAGTTTAAACTCTAATTGTGCAAATCCCTGCTTGAAAGCCATGTGTATACGAGAAGGAATACGTCTGCGCATGCCCAGAATCTCTGAGCGAATTTAGGCTTTTATTTTTAAAATCTCTTGAATTTGGAAGTATTTTTAAATAAAATATTGAAATCTTTGTAAATGTTGGTCGAAATATTAGTACTTGAAAAGAAAAATTATGATTTTCACTAAACTTAAAGTAAAAAAGAATGAAATAAAATGAAAAAAAGTGAAAGCAAAACGAATGCGAACAACGCGGATCGAACTTGCGGCCACTGCTTAGCAGGCCGATACTCAAATCAGCAGGCTACATACGACCCGTCGTGACAGAGAATTTAAAGCCACATGTTTATTTATTAGTTTAAACTCTGTGCAAATCCCTGCTTGAAAGCCATGTGTATACGAGAAGGAATACATCTGCGCATGCCCAGAATCTCTGAGCGAATTTAGGCTTTTATTTTTAAAATTTCTTGAATTTGGAAGTATTTTTAAATAAAATATTGAAATCTTTGTAAATGTTGGTCGAAATATTAGTACTTGAAAAGAAAAATTATTATTTTCACTAAACTTAAAGTAAAAAAGAATGAAATAAAATGAAAAAAAGTGAAAGCAAAACGAATGCGAAAAACGCGGATCGAACTTGCGGCCACTGCTTAGCAGGCCGATACTCAAACCAGCAGGCTACATACGACCCGTCGTGACAGAGAATTTAAAGCCACATGTTTATTTATTAGTTTAAACTCTGTGCAAATCCCTGCTTGAAAGCCATGTGTATACGAGAAGGAATACATCTGCGCATGCCCAGAATCTCTGAGCGAATTTAGGCTTTTATTTTTAAAATTTCTTGAATTTGGAAGTATTTTTAAATAAAATATTGAAATCTTTGTAAATGTTGGTCGAAATATTAGTACTTGAAAAGAAAAATTATGATTTTCACTAAACTTAAAGTAAAAAAGAATGAAATAAAATGAAAAAAAGTGAAAGCAAAACGAATGCGAACAACGCGGATCGAACTTGCGGCCACTGCTTAGCAGGCCGATACTCAAACCAGCAGGCTACATACGACCCGTCGTGACAGAGAATTTAAAGCCACATGTTTATTTATTAGTTTAAACTCTGTGCAAATCCCTGCTTGAAAGCCATGTGTATACGAGAAGGAATACATCTGCGCATGCCCAGAATCTCTGAGCGAATTTAGGCTTTTATTTTTAAAATTTCTTGAATTTGGAAGTATTTTTAAATAAAATATTGAAATCTTTGTAAATGTTGGTCGAAATATTAGTACTTGAAAAGAAAAATTATGATTTTCACTAAACTTAAAGTAAAAAAGAATGAAATAAAATGAAAAAAAGTGAAAGCAAAACGAATGCGAACAACGCGGATCGAACTTGCGGCCACTGCTTAGCAGGCCGATACTCAAATCAGCAGGCTACATACGAACCGTCTTGACAGAGAATTTAAAGCCACATGTTTATTTATTAGTTTAAACTCTGTGCAAATCCCTGCTTGAAAGCCATGTGTATACGAGAAGGAATACATCTGCGCATGCCCAGAATCTCTGAGCGAATTTAGGCTTTTATTTTTAAAATTTCTTGAATTTGGAAGTATTTTTAAATAAAATATTGAAATCTTTGTAAATGTTGGTCGAAATATTAGTACTTGAAAAGAAAAATTATTATTTTCACTAAACTTAAAGTAAGAAAGAATTAAATAAAATAAAAAAGTGAAAGCAAAACGAATGCGAACAACGCGGATCGAACTTGCGGCCACTGCTTAGAAGGCCGATACTCAAACCAGCAGGCTACATACGACCCGTCGTGACAGAGAATTTAAAGCCACATGTTTATTTATTAGTTTAAACTAATTGTGCAAATCCCTGCTTGAAAGCCTTGTGTATACGAGAAGGAATACGTCTGCGCATGCCCAGAATCTATGAACGAATTTAGGATTTTATTTCTAAAATATCTTTATTTTGGAAGTATTTTTCAATAAAATATTGAAATCTTTGTAAATGTTGGCCGAAATATTAGTACTAGAAAAGAAAAATTATGATTTTCACTAAACTTAAAGTAAAAAAGAATTAAATAAAATGAAAATAGTGAAAGCAAAATGAATGCGAACAACGCGGATCGAACCTGCGGCCACTGCTTAGAACGCCGACACTCGGTCCACAAGGCTGCATACGACAGGTCGTGACAGAGAATTTAAAGCCACATGTTTATTTATTAGTTTAAACTATAATTGTGCAAATCCCTGCTTGAAAGCCATGCGTATACGAGAAGGAATACGTCTGCGCATGCCCAGAATCTCTGAGCGAATTTAGGCTTTTATTTTTAAAATTTCTTGAATTTGGAAGTATTTTTAAATAAAATATTGAAATCTTTGTAAATGTTGGTCGAAATATTAGTACTTGAAAAGAAAAATTATTATTTTCACTAAACTTAAAGTAAAAAAGAATTAAATAAAATGAAAAAAAGTGAAAGCAAAATGAATGCGAACAACGCGGATCGAACTTGCGGCCACTGATTAGCAGGCCGATACTCAAACCAGCAGGCTACATACGACCCGTCGTTACAGAGCATTTAAAGCCACATGTTTATTTATTAGTTTAAACTCTAATTGTGCAAATCCCTGCTTGAAAGCCATGTGTATACGAGAAGGAGTACGTCTGCGCATGCCCAGAATCTCGGAGCGAATTTAGGCTTTTATTTTTAAAATTTCTTGAATTTGGAAGTATTTTTAAATAAAATATTGAAGTCTTTGTAAATGTTGGTCGAAATATTAGTACTTGAAAAGAAAAATTATTATTTTCACTAAACTTAAAGTAAAAAAGAATTAAATAAAATGAAAAAAAGTGAAAGCAAAATGAATGCGAACAACGCGGATCGAACCTGCGGCCACTGCTTAGAACGCCGACACTCGGTCCACAAGGCTGCATACGACAGGTCGTGACAGAGAATTTAAAGCCACATGTTTATTTATTAGTTTAAACTCTGCAAATCCCTGCTTGAAAGCCATGTGTATACGAGAAGGAATACGTCTGCGCATGCCCAGAATCTCTGAGGGAATTTAGGCTTTTATTTTTAAAATTTCTTGAATTTGGAAGTATTTTTAAATAAAATATTAAATCTTTGTAAATGTTGGTCGAAATATTAGTACTTGAAAAGAAAAATTATGATTTTCACTAAACATAAAGTAAAAAGAATGAAATAAAATGAAAAAAAGTGAAAGCAAAACGAATGCGAACAACGCGGACCGAACTTGCGGCCACTGCTTAGCAGGCCGATACTCAAATCAGCAGGCTACATATGACCCGTCGTGACAGAGAATTTAAAGCCACATGTTTATTTATTAGTTTAAACTCTGCAAATCCCTGCTTGAAAGCCATGTGTATACGAGAAGGAATACGTCTGCGCATGCCCAGAATCTCTGAGGGAATTTAGGCTTTTATTTTTAAAATTTCTTGAATTTGGAAGTATTTTTAAATATAATATTGAAATCTTTGTAAATGTTGGTCGAAATATTAGTACTTGAAAAGAAAAATTATTATTTTCACTAAACTTAAAGTAAGAAAGAATTAAATAAAATGAAAAAAAGTGAAAGCAAAACGAATGCGAACAACGCGGATCGAACTTGCGGCCACTGCTTAGCAGGCCGATACTCAAACCAGCAGGCTACATATGACCCGTCGTGACAGAGAATTTAAAGCCACATGTTTATTTATTAGTTTAAACTCTAATTGTGCAAATCCCTGCTTGAAAGCCATGTGTATACGAGAAGGAATACGTCTGCGCATGCCCAGAATCTCGGAGCGAATTTAGGCTTTTATTTTTAAAATTTCTTGAATTTGGAAGTATTTTTAAATAAAATATTGAAATCTTTGTAAATGTTGGTCGAAATATTAGTACTTGAAAAGAAAAATTATGATTTTCACTAAACTTAAAGTAAAAAAGAATGAAATAAAATGAAAAAAAGTGAAAGCAAAACGAATGCGAACAACGCGGATCGAACTTGCGGCCACTGCTTAGCAGGCCGATACTCAAATCAGCAGGCTACATACGACCCGTCGTGACAGAGAATTTAAAGCCACATGTTTATTTATTAGTTTAAACTCTGTGCAAATCCCTGCTTGAAAGCCATGTGTATACGAGAAGGAATACATCTGCGCATGCCCAGAATCTCTGAGCGAATTTAGGCTTTTATTTTTAAAATTTCTTGAATTTGGAAGTATTTTTAAATAAAATATTGAAATCTTTGTAAATGTTGGTCGAAATATTAGTACTTGAAAAGAAAAATTATGATTTTCACTAAACTTAAAGTAAAAAAGAATGAAATAAAATGAAAAAAAGTGAAAGCAAAACGAATGCGAACAACGCGGATCGAACTTGCGGCCACTGCTTAGCAGGCCGATACTCAAACCAGCAGGCTACATACGACCCGTCGTGACAGAGAATTTAAAGCCACATGTTTATTTATTAGTTTAAACTCTGCAAATCCCTGCTTGAAAGCCATGTGTATACGAGAAGGAATACATCTGCGCATGCCCAGAATCTCTGAGCGAATTTAGGCTTTTATTTTTAAAATTTCTTGAATTTGGAAGTATTTTTAAATAAAATATTGAAATCTTTGTAAATGTTGGTCGAAATATTAGTACTTGAAAAGAAAAATTATGATTTTCCCTAAACTTAAAGTAAAAAAGAATGAAATAAAATGAAAAAAAGTGAAAGCAAAACGAATGCGAACAACGCGGATCGAACTTGCGGCCACTGCTTAGCAGGCCGATACTCAAATCAGGAGGCTACATACGACCCGTCGTGACAGAGAATTTAAAGCCACATGTTTATTTATTAGTTTAAACTCTGTGCAAATCCCTGCTTGAAAGCCATGTGTATACGAGAAGGAATACATCTGCGCATGCCCAGAATCTCTGAGCGAATTTAGGCTTTTATTTTTAAAATTTCTTGAATTTGGAAGTATTTTTAAATAAAATATTGAAATCTTTGTAAATGTGTCGAAATATTAGTACTTGAAAAGAAAAATTATGATTTTCACTAAACTTAAAGTAAAAAAGAATGAAATAAAATGAAAAAAAGTGAAAGCAAAACGAATGCGAACAACGCGGATCGAACTTGCGGCCACTGCTTAGCAGGCCGATACTCAAACCAGCAGGCTACATACGACCCGTCGTGACAGAGAATTTAAAGCCACATGTTTATTTATTAGTTTAAACTCTGTGCAAATCCCTGCTTGAAAGCCATGTGTATACGAGAAGGAATACATCTGCGCATGCCCAGAATCTCTGAGCGAATTTAGGCTTTTATTTTTAAAATTTCTTGAATTTGGAAGTATTTTTAAATAAAATATTGAAATCTTTGTAAATGTTGGTCGAAATATTAGTACTTGAAAAGAAAAATTATTATTTTCACTAAACTTAAAGTAAGAAAGAATTAAATAAAATAAAAAAGTGAAAGCAAAACGAATGCGAACAACGCGGATCGAACTTGCGGCCACTGCTTAGAAGGCCGATACTCAAACCAGCAGGCTACATACGACCCGTCGTGACAGAGAATTTAAAGCCACATGCTTATTTATTAGTTTAAACTAATTGTGCAAATCCCTGCTTGAAAGCCTTGTGTATACGAGAAGGAATACGTCTGCGCATGCCCAGAATCTATGAACGAATTTAGGATTTTATTTCTAAAATATCTTTATTTTGGAAGTATTTTTCAATAAAATATTGAAATCTTTGTAAATGTTGGCCGAAATATTAGTACTAGAAAAGAAAAATTATGATTTTCACTAAACTTAAAGTAAAAAAGAATTAAATAAAATGAAAATAGTGAAAGCAAAATGAATGCGAACAACGCGGATCGAACCTGCGGTCACTGCTTAGAACGCCGACACTCGGTCCACAAGGCTGCATACGACAGGTCGTGACAGAGAATTTAAAGCCACATGTTTATTTATTAGTTTAAACTATAATTGTGCAAATCCCTGCTTGAAAGCCATGCGTATACGAGAAGGAATACGTCTGCGCATGCCCAGAATCTCTGAGCGAATTTAGGCTTTTATTTTTAAAATTTCTTGAATTTGGAAGTATTTTTAAATAAAATATTGAAATCTTTGTAAATGTTGGTCGAAATATTAGTACTTGAAAAGAAAAATTATTATTTTCACTAAACTTAAAGTAAAAAAGAATTAAATAAAATGAAAAAAAGTGAAAGCAAAACGAATGCGAACAACGCGGATCGAACTTGCGGCCACTGATTAGCAGGCCGATACTCAAACCAGCAGGCTACATACGACCCGTCGTTACAGAGCATTTAAAGCCACATGTCTATTTATCAGTTTAAACTCTATAATTGTGGAAATCCCTGCTTGAAAGCCATGTGTATACGAGAAGGAATACGTCTGCGCATGCCCAGAATCTCTGAGCGAATTTACTCTTTTATTTCTAAAATATCTTTATTTTGGAAGTATTTTTCAATAAAATATTGTAATCTTTGTAAATGTTGGTCGAAATATTAGTACTAGAAAAGAAAAATTATGATTTTCACTAAATTTAAAGTAAAAAAGAATGAAATAAAATGAAAAAAAGTGAAAGCAAAACGAATGCGAACAACGCGGATCGAACTTGCGGCCACTGCTTAGCAGGCCGATACTCAAATCAGGAGGCTACATACGACCCGTCGTGACAGAGAATTTAAAGCCACATGTTTATTTATTAGTTTAAACTCTGTGCAAATCCCTGCTTGAAAGCCATGTGTATACGAGAAGGAATACATCTGCGCATGCCCAGAATCTCTGAGCGAATTTAGGCTTTTATTTTTAAAATTTCTTGAATTTGGAAGTATTTTTAAATAAAATATTGAAATCTTTGTAAATGTGTCGAAATATTAGTACTTGAAAAGAAAAATTATGATTTTCACTAAACTTAAAGTAAAAAAGAATGAAATAAAATGAAAAAAAGTGAAAGCAAAACGAATGCGAACAACGCGGATCGAACTTGCGGCCACTGCTTAGCAGGCCGATACTCAAACCAGCAGGCTACATACGACCCGTCGTGACAGAGAATTTAAAGCCACATGTTTATTTATTAGTTTAAACTCTGTGCAAATCCCTGCTTGAAAGCCATGTGTATACGAGAAGGAATACATCTGCGCATGCCCAGAATCTCTGAGCGAATTTAGGCTTTTATTTTTAAAATTTCTTGAATTTGGAAGTATTTTTAAATAAAATATTGAAATCTTTGTAAATGTTGGTCGAAATATTAGTACTTGAAAAGAAAAATTATTATTTTCACTAAACTTAAAGTAAGAAAGAATTAAATAAAATAAAAAAGTGAAAGCAAAACGAATGCGAACAACGCGGATCGAACTTGCGGCCACTGCTTAGAAGGCCGATACTCAAACCAGCAGGCTACATACGACCCGTCGTGACAGAGAATTTAAAGCCACATGCTTATTTATTAGTTTAAACTAATTGTGCAAATCCCTGCTTGAAAGCCTTGTGTATACGAGAAGGAATACGTCTGCGCATGCCCAGAATCTATGAACGAATTTAGGATTTTATTTCTAAAATATCTTTATTTTGGAAGTATTTTTCAATAAAATATTGAAATCTTTGTAAATGTTGGCCGAAATATTAGTACTAGAAAAGAAAAATTATGATTTTCACTAAACTTAAAGTAAAAAAGAATTAAATAAAATGAAAATAGTGAAAGCAAAATGAATGCGAACAACGCGGATCGAACCTGCGGTCACTGCTTAGAACGCCGACACTCGGTCCACAAGGCTGCATACGACAGGTCGTGACAGAGAATTTAAAGCCACATGTTTATTTATTAGTTTAAACTATAATTGTGCAAATCCCTGCTTGAAAGCCATGCGTATACGAGAAGGAATACGTCTGCGCATGCCCAGAATCTCTGAGCGAATTTAGGCTTTTATTTTTAAAATTTCTTGAATTTGGAAGTATTTTTAAATAAAATATTGAAATCTTTGTAAATGTTGGTCGAAATATTAGTACTTGAAAAGAAAAATTATTATTTTCACTAAACTTAAAGTAAAAAATAATTAAATAAAATGAAAAAAAGTGAAAGCAAAACGAATGCGAACAACGCGGATCGAACTTGCGGCCACTGATTAGCAGGCCGATACTCAAACCAGCAGGCTACATACGACCCGTCGTTACAGAGCATTTAAAGCCACATGTCTATTTATCAGTTTAAACTCTATAATTGTGGAAATCCCTGCTTGAAAGCCATGTGTATACGAGAAGGAATACGTCTGCGCATGCCCAGAATCTCTGAGCGAATTTACTCTTTTATTTCTAAAATATCTTTATTTTGGAAGTATTTTTCAATAAAATATTGTAATCTTTGTAAATGTTGGTCGAAATATTAGTACTAGAAAAGAAAAATTATGATTTTCACTAAATTTAAAGTAAAAAAGAATTAAATAAAATGAAAAAAAGTGACAGCAAAACGAAAGCGAACAAAGTGTCAAGAACCTGCGGCCACGGCTTAGGAGGCCGATACTCAAACCAGCAGGCTACATACGACCCGTCGTGACAGAGAATTTAAAGCCACATGTTTATTTATTAGTTTAAACTCTGCAAATCCCTGCTTGAAAGCCATGTGTATACGAGAAGGAATACGTCTGCGCATGCCCAGAATCTCTGAGGGAATTTAGGCTTTTATTTTTAAAATTTCTTGAATTTGGAAGTATTTTTAAATAAAATATTAAATCTTTGTAAATGTTGGTCGAAATATTAGTACTTGAAAAGAAAAATTATGATTTTCACTAAACATAAAGTAAAAAGAATGAAATAAAATGAAAAAAAGTGAAAGCAAAACGAATGTGAACAACGCGGACCGAACTTGCGGCCACTGCTTAGCAGGCCGATACTCAAATCAGCAGGCTACATATGACCCGTCGTGACAGAGAATTTAAAGCCACATGTTTATTTATTAGTTTAAACTCTAATTGTGCAAATCCCTGCTTGAAAGCCATGTGTATACGAGAAGGAATACATCTGCGCATGCCCAGAATCTCTGAGCGAATTTAGGCTTTTATTTTTAAAATTTCTTGAATTTGGAAGTATTTTTAAATAAAATATTGAAATCTTTGTAAATGTTGGTCGAAATATTAGTACTTGAAAAGAAAAATTATGATTTTCACTTAACTTAAAGTCAAAAAGAATTAAATCAAATGAAAAAAAGTGAAAGCAAAACGAATGCGAACAACGCGGATCGAACTTGCGGCCACTGCTTAGAAGGCCGATACTTAAACCAGCAGGCTACATACGACCCGTCGTGACAGAGAATTTAAAGCCACATGTTTATTTATTAGTTTAAACTCTAATTGTGCAAATCCCTGCTTGAAAGCCTTGTGTATACGAGAAGGAATACGTCTGCGCATGCCCAGAATCTATGAACGAATTTAGGATTTTATTTCTAAAATATCTTTATTTTGGAAGTATTTTTCAATAAAATATTGAAATCTTTGTAAATGTTGGCCGAAATATTAGTACTAGAAAAGAAAAATTATGATTTTCACTAAACTTAAAGTAAAAAAGAATTAAATAAAATGAAAATAGTGAAAGCAAAATGAATGCGAACAACGCGGATCGAACCTGCGGCCACTGCTTAGAACGCCGACACTCGGTCCACAAGGCTGCATACGACAGGTCGTGACAGAGAATTTAAAGCCACATGTTTATTTATTAGTTTAAACTATAATTGTGCAAATCCCTGCTTGAAAGCCATGCGTATACGAGAAGGAATACGTCTGCGCATGCCCAGAATCTCTGAGCGAATTTAAGCTTTTATTTTTAAAAATTCTTGAATTTGGAAGTATTTTTAAATAAAATATTGAAATCTTTGTAAATGTTGGTCGAAATATTAGTACTTGAAAAGAAAAATTATTATTTTCACTAAACTTAAAGTAAAAAATAATTAAATAAAATGAAAAAAAGTGAAAGCAAAACGAATGCGAACAACGCGGATCGAACTTGCGGCCACTGATTAGCAGGCCGATACTCAAACCAGCAGGCTACATACGACCCGTCGTTACAGAGCATTTAAAGCCACATGTCTATTTATCAGTTTAAACTCTATAATTGTGGAAATCCCTGCTTGAAAGCCATGTGTATACGAGAAGGAATACGTCTGCGCATGCCCAGAATCTCTGAGCGAATTTACTCTTTTATTTCTAAAATATCTTTATTTTGGAAGTATTTTTCAATAAAATATTGTAATCTTTGTAAATGTTGGTCGAAATATTAGTACTAGAAAAGAAAAATTATGATTTTCACTAAATTTAAAGTAAAAAAGAATTAAATAAAATGAAAAAAAGTGACAGCAAAACGAAAGCGAACAAAGTGTCAAGAACCTGCGGCCACGGCTTAGGAGGCCGATACTCAAACCAGCAGGCTACATACGACCCGTCGTGACAGAGAATTTAAAGCCACATGTTTATTTATTAGTTTAAACTCTGCAAATCCCTGCTTGAAAGCCATGTGTATACGAGAAGGAATACGTCTGCGCATGCCCAGAATCTCTGAGGGAATTTAGGCTTTTATTTTTAAAATTTCTTGAATTTGGAAGTATTTTTAAATAAAATATTAAATCTTTGTAAATGTTGGTCGAAATATTAGTACTTGAAAAGAAAAATTATGATTTTCACTAAACATAAAGTAAAAAGAATGAAATAAAATGAAAAAAAGTGAAAGCAAAACGAATGTGAACAACGCGGACCGAACTTGCGGCCACTGCTTAGCAGGCCGATACTCAAATCAGCAGGCTACATATGACCCGTCGTGACAGAGAATTTAAAGCCACATGTTTATTTATTAGTTTAAACTCTAATTGTGCAAATCCCTGCTTGAAAGCCATGTGTATACGAGAAGGAATACATCTGCGCATGCCCAGAATCTCTGAGCGAATTTAGGCTTTTATTTTTAAAATTTCTTGAATTTGGAAGTATTTTTAAATAAAATATTGAAATCTTTGTAAATGTTGGTCGAAATATTAGTACTTGAAAAGAAAAATTATGATTTTCACTTAACTTAAAGTCAAAAAGAATTAAATCAAATGAAAAAAAGTGAAAGCAAAACGAATGCGAACAACGCGGATCGAACTTGCGGCCACTGCTTAGAAGGCCGATACTTAAACCAGCAGGCTACATACGACCCGTCGTGACAGAGAATTTAAAGCCACATGTTTATTTATTAGTTTAAACTCTAATTGTGCAAATCCCTGCTTGAAAGCCTTGTGTATACGAGAAGGAATACGTCTGCGCATGCCCAGAATCTATGAACGAATTTAGGATTTTATTTCTAAAATATCTTTATTTTGGAAGTATTTTTCAATAAAATATTGAAATCTTTGTAAATGTTGGCCGAAATATTAGTACTAGAAAAGAAAAATTATGATTTTCACTAAACTTAAAGTAAAAAAGAATTAAATAAAATGAAAATAGTGAAAGCAAAATGAATGCGAACAACGCGGATCGAACCTGCGGCCACTGCTTAGAACGCCGACACTCGGTCCACAAGGCTGCATACGACAGGTCGTGACAGAGAATTTAAAGCCACATGTTTATTTATTAGTTTAAACTATAATTGTGCAAATCCCTGCTTGAAAGCCATGCGTATACGAGAAGGAATACGTCTGCGCATGCCCAGAATCTCTGAGCGAATTTAAGCTTTTATTTTTAAAAATTCTTGAATTTGGAAGTATTTTTAAATAAAATATTGAAATCTTTGTAAATGTTGGTCGAAATATTAGTACTTGAAAAGAAAAATTATGATTTTCACTAAACTTAAAGTAAAAAAGAATGAAATAAAATGAAAAAAAGTGAAAGCAAAACGAATGCGAACAACGCGGATCGAACTTGCGGCCGCTGCTTAGCAGGCCGATACTCAAACCAGCAGGCTACATACGACCCGTCGTGACAGAGAATTTAAAGCCACATGTTTATTTATTAGTTTAAAGTCTGTGCAAATCCCTGCTTGAAAGCCATGTGTATACGAGAAGGAATACATCTGCGCATGCCCAGAATCTCTGAGCGAATTTAGGCTTTTATTTTTAAAATTTCTTGAATTTGGAAGTATTTTTAAATAAAATATTGAAATCTTTGTAAATGTTGGTCAAAATATTAGTACTTGAAAAGAAAAATTATGATTTTCACTAAACTTAAAGTAAAAAAGAATTAAATAAAATGAAAAAAAGTGAAAGCAAAACGAATGCGAACAACGCGGATCGAACTTGCGGCCACTGCTTAGCAGGCCGATACTCAAACCAGCAGGCTACATACGACCCGTCGTGACAGAGAATTTAAAGCCACATGTTTATTTATTAGTTTAAACTCTGTGCAAATCCCTGCTTGAAAGCCATGTGTATACGAGAAGGAATACATCTGCGCATGCCCAGAATCTCTGAGCGAATTTAGGCTTTTATTTTTAAAATTTCTTGAATTTGGAAGTATTTTTAAATAAAATATTGAAATCTTTGTAAATGTTGGTC
Source organism: Argiope bruennichi (assembly GCF_947563725.1). Classification (NCBI taxonomy): domain Eukaryota; kingdom Metazoa; phylum Arthropoda; class Arachnida; order Araneae; family Araneidae; genus Argiope; species Argiope bruennichi. The sequence goes on along the minus strand of NC_079154.1, from coordinate 132,480,756 downwards.
GAAATATTAGTACTTGAAAAGAAAAATTATGATTTTCACTAAACTTAAAGTAAAAAAGAATGAAATAAAATGAAAAAAAGTGAAAGCAAAACGAATGCGAACTTGCGGCCACTGCTTAGCAGGCCGATACTCAAATCAGCAGGCTACATACGACCCGTCGTGACAGAGAATTTAAAGCCACATGTTTATTTATTAGTTTAAACTCTGTGCAAATCCCTGCTTGAAAGCCATGTGTATACGAGAAGGAATACATCTGCGCATGCCCAGAATCTCTGAGCGAATTTAGGCTTTTATTTTTAAAATTTCTTGAATTTGGAAGTATTTTTAAATAAAATATTGAAATCTTTGTAAATGTTGGTCGAAATATTAGTACTTGAAAAGAAAAATTATGATTTTCACTAAACTTAAAGTAAAAAAGAATGAAATAAAATGAAAAAAAGTGAAAGCAAAACGAATGCGAACAACGCGGATCGAACTTGCGGCCACTGCTTAGCAGGCCGATACTCAAACCAGCAGGCTACATACGACCCGTCGTGACAGAGAATTTAAAGCCACATGTTTATTTATTAGTTTAAACTCTGTGCAAATCCCTGCTTGAAAGCCATGTGTATACGAGAAGGAATACATCTGCGCATGCCCAGAATCTCTGAGCGAATTTAGGCTTTTATTTTTAAAATTTCTTGAATTTGGAAGTATTTTTAAATAAAATATTGAAATCTTTGTAAATGTTGGTCGAAATATTAGTACTTGAAAAGAAAAATTATTATTTTCACTAAACTTAAAGTAAGAAAGAATTAAATAAAATAAAAAAGTGAAAGCAAAACGAATGCGAACAACGCGGATCGAACTTGCGGCCACTGCTTAGAAGGCCGATACTCAAACCAGCAGGCTACATACGACCCGTCGTGACAGAGAATTTAAAGCCACATGTTTATTTATTAGTTTAAACTAATTGTGCAAATCCCTGCTTGAAAGCCTTGTGTATACGAGAAGGAATACATCTGCGCATGCCCAGAATCTCTGAGCGAATTTAGGCTTTTATTTTTAAAATTTCTTGAATTTGGAAGTATTTTTAAATAAAATATTGAAATCTTTGTAAATGTTGGTCGAAATATTAGTACTTGAAAAGAAAAATTATTATTTTCACTAAACTTAAAGTAAGAAAGAATTAAATAAAATAAAAAAGTGAAAGCAAAACGAATGCGAACAACGCGGATCGAACTTGCGGCCACTGCTTAGAAGGCCGATACTCAAACCAGCAGGCTACATACGACCCGTCGTGACAGAGAATTTAAAGCCACATGTTTATTTATTAGTTTAAACTAATTGTGCAAATCCCTGCTTGAAAGCCTTGTGTATACGAGAAGGAATACGTCTGCGCATGCCCAGAATCTATGAACGAATTTAGGATTTTATTTCTAAAATATCTTTATTTTGGAAGTATTTTTCAATAAAATATTGAAATCTTTGTAAATGTTGGCCGAAATATTAGTACTAGAAAAGAAAAATTATGATTTTCACTAAACTTAAAGTAAAAAAGAATTAAATAAAATGAAAATAGTGAAAGCAAAATGAATGCGAACAACGCGGATCGAACCTGCGGCCACTGCTTAGAACGCCGACACTCGGTCCACAAGGCTGCATACGACAGGTCGTGACAGAGAATTTAAAGCCACATGTTTAATTATTAGTTTAAACTATAATTGTGCAAATCCCTGCTTGAAAGCCATGCGTATACGAGAAGGAATACGTCTGCGCATGCCCAGAATCTCTGAGCGAATTTAGGCTTTTATTTTTAAAATTTCTTGAATTTGGAAGTATTTTTAAATAAAATATTGAAATCTTTGTAAATGTTGGTCGAAATATTAGTACTTGAAAAGAAAAATTATGATTTTCACTAAACTTAAAGTAAAAAATAATTAAATAAAATGAAAAAAAGTGACAGCAAAACGAATGCGAACAACGCGGATCGAACTTGCGGCCACTGCTTAGCAGGCCGATACTCAAACCATCAGGCTACATACGACCCGTCGTTACAGAGCATTTAAAGCCACATGTCTATTTATCAGTTTAAACTCTATAATTGTGGAAATCCCTGCTTGAAAGCCATGTGTATACGAGAAGGAATACGTCTGCGCATGCCCAGAATCTCGGAGCGAATTTACTCTTTTATTTCTAAAATATCTTTATTTTGGAAGTATTTTTCAATAAAATATTGTAATCTTTGTAAATGTTGGTCGAAATATTAGTACTAGAAAAGAAAAATTATGATTTTCACTAAATTTAAAGTAAAAAAGAATTAAATAAAATGAAAAAAAGTGACAGCAAAACGAAAGCGAACAAAGTGTCAAGAACCTGCGGCCACGGCTTAGGAGGCCGATACTCAAACCAGCAGGCTACATACGACCCGTCGTGACAGAGAATTTAAAGCCACATGTTTATTTATTAGTTTAAACTCTGCAAATCCCTGCTTGAAAGCCATGTGTATACGAGAAGGAATACGTCTGCGCATGCCCAGAATCTCTGAGGGAATTTAGGCTTTTATTTTTAAAATTTCTTGAATTTGGAAGTATTTTTAAATAAAATATTGAAATCTTTGTAAATGTTGGTCGAAATATTAGTACTTGAAAAGAAAAATTATGATTTTCACTAAACTTAAAAAAAAAAGAATTAAATAAAATGAAAAAAAGTGAAAGCAAAACGAACGCGAACAACGCGGATCGAACTTGCGGCCACTGCTTAGCAGGCCGATACTCAAACCAGCAGGCTACATACGACCCGTCGTGACAGAGAATTTAAAGCCACATGTTTATTTATTAGTTTAAACCCTGTGCAAATCCCTGCTTGAAAGCCATGTGTATACGATAAGGAATACGTCTGCGCATGCCCAGAATCTCTGAGGGAATTTAGGCTTTTATTTTTAAAATTTCTTGAATTTGGAAGTATTTTTAAATAAAATATTGAAATCTTTGTAAATGTTGGTCGAAATATTAGTACTTGAAAAGAAAAATTATGATTTTCACTAAACTTAAAGTAAAAAAGAATTAAATAAAATGAAAAAAAGTGAATGCAAAACGAATGCGAACAACGCGGATCGAACTTGCGGCCACTGCTTAGCAGGCCGATACTCAAACCAGCAGGCTACATACGACCCGTCGTGACAGAGAATTTAAAGCCACATGTTTATTTATTAGTTTAAACTCTAATTGTGCAAATCCCTGCTTGAAAGCCATGTGTATACGAGAAGGAATACGTCTGCGCATGCCCAGAATCTATGAACGAATTTAGGATTTTATTTCTAAAATATCTTTATTTTGGAAGTATTTTTCAATAAAATATTGAAATCTTTGTAAATGTTGGCCGAAATATTAGTACTAGAAAAGAAAAATTATTATTTTCACTAAACTTAAAGTAAAAAAGAATTAAATAAAATGAAAATAGTGAAAGCAAAATGAATGCGAACAACGCGGATCGAACCTGCGGCCACTGCTTAGAACGCCGACACTCGGTCCACAAGGCTGCATACGACAGGTCGTGACAGAGAATTTAAAGCCACATGTTTATTTATTAGTTTAAACTATAATTGTGAAAATCCCTGCTTGAAAGCCATGCGTATACGAGAAGGAATACGTCTGCGCATGCCCAGAATCTCTGAGCGAATTTAGGCTTTTATTTTTAAAATTTCTTGAATTTGGAAGTATTTTTAAATAAAATATTGAAATCTTTGTAAATGTTGGTCGAAATATTAGTACTTGAAAAGAAAAATTATGATTTTCACTAAACTTAAAGTAAAAAATAATTAAATAAAATGAAAAAAAGTGAAAGCAAAACGAATGCGAACAACGCGGATCGAACTTGCGGCCACTGCTTAGCAGGCCGATACTCAAACCAGCAGGCTACATACGACCCGTCGTTACAGAGCATTTAAAGCCACATGTCTATTTATCAGTTTAAACTATAATTGTGGAAATCCCTGCTTGAAAGCCATGTGTATACGAGAAGGAATACGTCTGCGCATGCCCAGAATCTCTGAGCGAATTTACTCTTTTATTTCTAAAATATCTTTATTTTGGAAGTATTTTACAACAAAATATTGTAATCTTTGTAAATGTTGGTCGAAATATTAGTACTAGAAAAGAAAAATTATGATTTTCACTAAATTTAAAGTAAAAAAGAATTAAATAAAATGAAAAAAAGTGACAGCAAAACGAAAGCGAACAAAGTGTCCCGAACCTGCGGCCATGGCTTAGGAGGCCGACACTCGGTCCACAAGGCTACATACGACCCGTCGTGACAGAGAATTTATAGCCACATGTTTATTTATGAGTTTAAACTCTATAATTTTGCAAATCCCTGCTTGAAAGCCATGTGTATACGAGAAGGAATACGTCCGCGCATGCCCAGAATCTATGAACGAATTTAGGATTTTATCTCTAAAATATCTTTATTTTGGAAGTATTTTTAAATAAAATATTGAAATCTTTGTAAATGTTGGTCGAAATATTAGTACTTGAAAAGAAAAATTATTATTTTCACTAAACTTAAAGTAAGAAAGAATTAAATAAAATGAAAAAAATTGAAAACAAAACGAATGCGAACAACGCGGATCGAACTTGCGGCCACTGCTTAGCAGGCCGATACTCAAACCAGCAGGCTACATACGACCCGTCGTGACAGAGAATTTAAAGCCACATGTTTATTTATTAGTTTAAACTATAATTTTGCAAATCCCTGCTTGAAAGCCATGTGTATACGAGAAGGAATACGTCCGCGCATGCCCAGAATCTATGAACGAATTTAGGATTTTATTTCTAAAATATCTTTATTTTGGAAGTATTTTTAAATAAAATATTGAAATCTTTGTAAATGTTGGTCGAAATATTAGTACTTGAAAAAAAAATTATGATTTTCACTAAACTTAAAGTAAAAAAGAATTAAATAAAATGAAAAAAAGTGAAAGCAAAACGAATGCGAACAACGCGGATCGAACTTGCGGCCACTGCTTAGCAGGCCGATACTCAAACCAGCAGGCAACATACGACCCGTCGTGACAGAGAATTTAAAGCCACATGTTTATTTATTAGTTTAAACTCTGTGCAAATCCCTGCTTGAAAGCCATGTGTATACGAGAAGGAATACGTCTGCGCATGCCCAGAATCTCTGAGGGAATTTAGGCTTTTATTTTTAAAATTTCTTGAATTTGGAAGTATTTTTAAATAAAATATTGAAATCTTTGTAAATGTTGGTCGAAATATTAGTACTTGAAAAGAAAAATTATGATTTTCACTAAACTTAAAGTAAAAAAGAATTAAATAAAATGAAAAAAAGTGAAAGCAAAACGAATGCGAACAACGCGGATCGAACTTGCGGCCACTGCTTAACAGGCCGATACTCAAATCAGCAGGCTACATACGACCCGTCGTGACAGAGAATTTAAAGCCACATGTTTATTTATTAGTTTAAACTCGGGGCAAATCCCTGCTTGAAAGCCATGTGTATACGAGAAGGAATACATCTGCGCATGCCCAGAATCTCTGAGCGAATTTAGGCTTTTATTTTTAAAATTTCTTGAATTTGGAAGTATTTTTAAATAAAATATTGAATTCTTTGTAAATGTTGGTCGAAATATTAGTACTTGAAAAGAAAAATTATGATTTTCACTAAACTTAAAGTAAAAAAGAATTAAATAAAATGAAAAAAAGTGAAAGCAAAACGAATGCGAACAACGCGGATCGAACTTGCGGCCACTGCTTAGCAGGCCGATACTCAAACCAGCAGGCTACATATGACCCGTCGTGACAGAGAATTTAAAGCCACATGTTTATTTATTAGTTTAAACTCTAATTGTGCAAATCCCTGCTTGAAAGCCATGTGTATACGAGAAGGAATACGTCTGCGCATGCCCAGAATCTCTGAGCGAATTTAGGCTTTTATTTTCAAAATTTCTTGAATTTGGAAGTATTTTTAAATAAAATATTGAAATCTTTGTAAATTGTTGGTCGAAATATTAGTACTTGAAAAGAAAAATTATGATTTTCACTAAACTTAAAGTAAAAAAGAATTAAATAAAATGAAAAAAAGTGAAAGCAAAACGAATACGAACAACGCGGATCGAACTTGCGGCCACTGCTTAGAAGGCCGATATTCAAACCAGCAGGCTACATGCGATCCGTCGTGACAGAGAATTTAAAGCCACATGTTTATTTATTAGTTTAAACTCTAATTGTGCAAATCCCTGCTTGAAAGCCTTGTGTATACGAGAAGGAATACGTCTGCGCATGCCCAGAATCTAGGAACGAATTTAGAATTTTATTTCTAAAATATCTTTATTTTGGAAGTATTTTTCAATAAAATATTGAAATCTTTGTAAATGTTGGCCGAAATATTAGTACTAGAAAAAAAAAATAATGATTTTCACTAAACTTAAAGTAAAAAAGAATTAAATAAAATGAAAATAGTGAAAGCAAAATGAATGCGAACAACGCGGATCGAACCTGCGGCCACTGCTTAAAACGCCGACACTTGGTCCACAAGGCTGCATACGACAGGTCGTGACAGAGAATTTAAAGCCACATGTTTATTTATTAGTTTAAACTATAATTGTGCAAATCCCTGCTTGAAAGCCATGCGTATACAAGAAGGAATACGTCTGCGCATGCCCAGAATCTCTGAGCGAATTTAGGCTTTTATTTTTAAAATTTCTTGAATTTGGAAGTATTTTTAAATAAAATATTGAAATCTTTGTAAATGTTGGTAGAAATATTAGTACTTGAAAAGAAAAATTATGATTTTCACTAAACTTAAAGTAAAAATTAATTAAATAAAATGAAAAAAAGTGAAAGCAAAACGAATGCGAACAACGCGGATCGAACTTGCGGCCACTGCTTAGCAGGCCGATACTCAAACCAGCAGGCCACATACGACCCGTCGTTACAGAGCATTTAAAGCCACATGTCTATTTATCAGTTTATACTCTATAATTGTGGAAATCCCTGCTTGAAAGCCATGTGTATACGAGAAGGAATACGTCTGCGCATGCCCAGAATCTCTGAGCGAATTTACTCTTTTATTTCTAAAATATCTTTATTTTGGAAGTATTTTTCAATAAAATATTGTAATCTTTGTAAATGTTGGTCGAAATATTAGTACTAGAAAAGAAAAATTATGATTTTCACTAAATTTAAAGTAAAAAAGAATTAAATAAAATGAAAAAAAGTGACAGCAAAACGAAAGCGAACAAAGTGTCCCGAACCTGCGGCCACGGCTTAGGAGGCCGACACTCGGTCCACAAGGCTACATACGACCCGTCGTGACAGAGAATTTATAGCCACATGTTTATTTATGAGTTTAAACTCTATAATTTTGCAAATCCCTGCTTGAAAGCCATGTGTATACGAGAAGGAATACGTCCGCGCATGCCCAGAATCTATGAACGAATTTAGGATTTTATTTCTAAAATATCTTTATTTTGGAAGTATTTTTAAATAAAATATTGAAATCTTTGTAAATGTTGGTCGAAATATTAGTACTTGAAAAGAAAAATTATGATTTTCACTAAACTTAAAGTAAAAAAGAATTAAATAAAATGAAAAAAAGTGAAAGCAAAACGAATGCGAACAACGCTAATCGAACTTGCGGCCACTGCTTAGCAGGCCGATACTCAAACCAGCAGGCTACATACGACCCGTCGTGACAGAGAATTTAAAGCCACATGTTTATTTATTAGTTTAAACTCTGTGCAAATCCCTGCTTGAAAGCCATGTGTATACGATAAGGAATACGTCTGCGCATGCCCAGAATCTCTGAGGGAATTTAGGCTTTTATTTTAAAAATTTCTTGAATTTGGAAGTATTTTTAAATAAAATATTGAAATCTTTGTAAATGTTGGTCGAAATATTAGTACTTGAAAAGAAAAATTATTATTTTCACTAAACTTAAAGTAAGAAAGAATTAAATAAAATGAAAAAAAGTGAAAACAAAACGAATGCGAACAACGCGGATCGAACTTGCGGCCACTGCTTAGCAGGCCGATACTCAAACCAGCAGGCTACATACGACCCGTTGTGACAGAGAATTTAAAGCCACATGTTTATTTATTAGTTTAAACTCTAATTGTGCAAATCCCTGCTTGAAAGCCATGCGTATACGAGAAGGAATACGTCTGCGCATGCCCAGAATCTCTGAGCGAATTTAGGCTTTTATTTTTAAAATTTCTTGAATTTGGAAGTATTTTTAAATAAAATATTGAAATCTTTGTAAAAGTTGGTCGAAATATTAGTACTTGAAAAGAAAAATTATGATTTTCACTAAACTTAAAGTAAAAAAGAATTAAATAAAATGAAAAAAAGTGAAAGCAAAACGAATGCGAACAACGCTAATCGAACTTGCGGCCACTGCTTAGCAGGCCGATACTCAAACCAGCAGGCTACATACGACCCGTCGTGACAGAGAATTTAAAGCCACATGTTTATTTATTAGTTTAAACTCTGTGCAAATCCCTGCTTGAAAGCCATGTGTATACGATAAGGAATACGTCTGCGCATGCCCAGAATCTCTGAGGGAATTTAGGCTTTTATTTTAAAAATTTCTTGAATTTGGAAGTATTTTTAAATAAAATATTGAAATCTTTGTAAATGTTGGTCGAAATATTAGTACTTGAAAAGAAAAATTATTATTTTCACTAAACTTAAAGTAAGAAAGAATTAAATAAAATGAAAAAAAGTGAAAACAAAACGAATGCGAACAACGCGGATCGAACTTGCGGCCACTGCTTAGCAGGCCGATACTCAAACCAGCAGGCTACATACGACCCGTTGTGACAGAGAATTTAAAGCCACATGTTTATTTATTAGTTTAAACTCTAATTGTGCAAATCCCTTCTTGAAAGCCATGCGTATACGAGAAGGAATACGTCTGCGCATGCCCAGAATCTCTGAGCGAATTTAGGCTTTTATTTTTAAAATTTCTTGAATTTGGAAGTATTTTTAAATAAAATATTGAAATCTTTGTAAATGTTGGTCGAAATATTAGTACTTGAAAAGAAAAATTATGATTTTCACTAAACTTAAAGTAAAAAAGAATTAAATAAAATGAAAAAAAGTGAAAGCAAAACGAATGCGAACAACGCGGATCGAACTTGCGGCCACTGCTTAGCAGGCCGATACTCAAACCAGCAGGCTACATATGACCCGTCGTGACAGAGAATTTAAAGCCACATGTTTATTTATTAGTTTAAACTCGAATTGTGCAAATCCCTGCTTGAAAGCCATGTGTATACGAGAAGGAATACGTCTGCGCATGCCCAGAATCTATGAACGAATTTAGGATTTTATTTCTAAAATATCTTTATTTTGGAAGTATTTTTCAATAAAATATTGAAATCTTTGTAAATGTTGGCTGAAATATTAGTACTAGAAAAGAAAAATTATGATTTTCACTAATCTTAAAGTAAAAAAGAATTAAATAAAATGAAAATAGTGAAAGCAAAATGAATGCGAACAACGCGGATCGAACCTGCGGCCACTGCTTAAAACGCCGACACTCGGTCCACAAAGCTGCATACGACAGGTCGTGACAGAGAATTTAAAGCCACATGTTTATTTATTAGTTTAAACTGTAATTGTGCAAATCCCTGCTTGAAAGCCATGTGTATACGAGAAGGAATACGTCTGCGCATGCCCAGAATCTCTGAGCGAATTTACTCTTTTATTTCTAAAATATCTTTATTTTGGAAGTATTTTTCAATAAAATATTGTAATCTTTGTAAATGTTGGTCGAAATATTAGTACTAGAAAAGAAAAATTATGATTTTCACTAAATTTAAAGTAAAAAAGAATTAAATAAAATGAAAAAAAGTGACAGCAAAACGAAAGCGAACAAAGTGTCCCGAACCTGCGGCCACGGCTTAGGAGGCCGACACTCGGTCCACAAGGCTACATACGACCCGTCGTGACAGAGAATTTATAGCCACATGTTTATTTATGAGTTTAAACTCTATAATTTTGCAAATCCCTGCTTGAAAGCCATGTGTATACGAGAAGGAATACGTCCGCGCATGCCCAGAATCTATGAACGAATTTAGGATTTTATTTCTAAAATATCTTTATTTTGGAAGTATTTTTAAATAAAATATTGAAATCTTTGTAAATGTTGATCGAAATATTAGTACTTGAAAAGAAAAATTATGATTTTCACTAAACTGAAAGTAAAAAAGAATTAAATAAAATGTAAAAAAGTGAAAGCAAAACGAATGCGAACAACGCGGATCGAACTTGCGGCCACTGCTTAGCAGGCCGATACTCAAACCAGCAGGCTACATACGACCCGTCGTGACAGAGAATTTAAAGCCACATGTTTATTTATTAGTTTAAACTCTGTGCAAATCCCTGCTTGAAAGCCATGTGTATACGATAAGGAATACGTCTGCGCATGCCCAGAATCTCTGAGGGAATTTAGGCTTTTATTTTAAAAATTTCTTGAATTTGGAAGTATTTTTAAATAAAATATTGAAATCTTTGTAAATGTTGGTCGAAATATTAGTACTTGAAAAGAAAAATTATTATTTTCACTAAACTTAAAGTAAGAAAGAATTAAATAAAATGAAAAAAAGTGAAAACAAAACGAATGCGAACAACGCGGATCGAACTTGCGGCCACTGCTTAGCAGGCCGATACTCAAACCAGCAGGCTACATACGACCCGTCGTGACGGAGAATTTAAAGCCACATGTTTATTTATTAGTTTAAACTCTAATTGTGCAAATCCCTGCTTGAACGCCATGTGTATACGAGAAGGAATACGTCTGCGCATGCCCAGAATCTCTGAGCGAATTTAGGCTTTTATTTTTAAAATTTCTTGAATTTGGAAGTATTTTTAAATAAAATATTGAAATCTTTGTAAATGTTGGTCGAAATATTAGTACTTGAAAAGAAAAATTATGATTTTCACTAAATTTAAAGTAAAAAAGAATTAAATAAAATGAAAAAAAGTGACAGCAAAACGAAAGCGAACAAAGTGTCCCGAACCTGCGGCCACGGCTTAGGAGGCCGACACTCGGTCCACAAGGCTACATACGACCCGTCGTGACAGAGAATTTATAGCCACATGTTTATTTATGAGTTTAAACTCTATAATTTTGCAAATCCCTGCTTGAAAGCCATGTGTATACGAGAAGGGATACGTCCGCGCATGCCCAGAATCTATGAACGAATTTAGGATTTTATTTCTAAAATATCTTTATTTTGGAAGTATTTTTAAATAAAATATTGAAATCTTTGTAAATGTTGGTCGAAATATTAGTACTTGAAAAGAAAAATTATGATTTTCACTAAACTTAAAGTAAAAAAGAATTAAATAAAATGAAAAAAAGTGAAAGCAAAACGAATGCGAACAACGCGGATCGAACTTGCGGCCACTGCTTAGCAGGCCGATACTCAAACCAGCAGGCTACATATGACCCGTCGTGACTGAGAATTTAAAGCCACATGTTTATTTATTAGTTTAAACTCTAATTGTGCAAATCCCTGCTTGAAAGCCATGTGTATACGAGAAGGAATACGTCTGCGCATGCCCAGAATCTATGAACGAATTTAGGATTTTATTTCTAAAATATCTTTATTTTGGAAGTATTTTTCAATAAAATATTGAAATCTTTGTAAATGTTGGCTGAAATATTAGTACTAGAAAAGAAAAATTATGATTTTCACTAAACTTAAAGTAAAAAAGAATTAAATAAAATGAAAATAGTGAAAGCAAAATGAATGCGAACAACGCGGATCGAACCTGCGGCCACTGCTTAAAACGCCGACACTCGGTCCACAAGGCTGCATACGACAGGTCGTGACAGAGAATTTAAAGCCACATGTTTATTTATTAGTTTAAACTGTAATTGTGCAAATCCCTGATTGAAAGCCATGCGTATACGAGAAGGAATACGTCTGCGCATGCCCAGAATCTCTGAGCGAATTTAGGCTTTTATTTTTAAAATTTCTTGAATTTGGAAGTATTTTTAAATAAAATATTGAAATCTTTGTAAATGTTGGTCGAAATATTAGTACTTGAAAAGAAAAATTATGATTTTCACTAAACTTAAAGTAAAAAATAATTAAATAAAATGAAAAAAAGTGAAAGCAAAACGAATGCGAACAACGCGGATCAAACTTGCGGCCACTGCTTAGCAGGCCGATACTCAAACCAGCAGGCTACATACGACCCGTCGTTACAGAGCATTTAAAGCCACATGTCTATTTATCAGTTTAAACTCTATAATTGTGGAAATCCCTGCTTGAAAGCCATGTGTATACGAGAAGGAATACGTCTGCGCATGATCAGAATCTCTGAGCGAATTTACTCTTTTATTTCTAAAATATCTTTATTTTGGAAGTATTTTTCAATAAAATATTGTAATCTTTGTAAATGTTGGTCGAAATATTAGTACTAGAAAAGAAAAATTATGATTTTCACTAAATTTAAAGTAAAAAAGAATTAAATAAAATGAAAAAAAGTGACAGCAAAACGAAAGCGAACAAAGTGTCCCGAACCTGCGGCCACGGCTTAGGATGCCGACACTCGGTCCACAAGGCTACATACGACCCGTCGTGACAGAGAATTTATAGCCACATGTTTATTTATGAGTTTAAACTCTATAATTTTGCAAATCCCTGCTTGAAAGCCATGTGTATACGAGAAGGAATACGTCCGCGCATGCCCAGAATCTATGAACGAATTTAGGATTTTATTTCTAAAATATCTTTATTTTGGAAGTATTTTTAAATAAAATATTGAAATCTTTGTAAATGTTGATCGAAATATTAGTACTTGAAAAGAAAAATTATGATTTTCACTAAACTGAAAGTAAAAAAGAATTAAATAAAATGTAAAAAAGTGAAAGCAAAACGAATGCGAACAACGCGGATCGAACTTGCGGCCACTGCTTAGCAGGCCGATACTCAAACCAGCAGGCTACATACGACCCGTCGTGACAGAGAATTTAAAGCCACATGTTTATTTATTAGAATAAACTCTGCAAATCCCTGCTTGAAAGCCATGTGTATACGAGAAGGAATACGTCTGCGCATGCCCAGAATCTCTGAGGGAATTTAGGCTTTTATTTTTAAAATTTCTTGAATTTGGAAGTATTTTTAAATAAAATATTGAAATCTTTGTAAATGTTGGTCGAAATATTAGTACTTGAAAAGAAAAATTATGATTTTCACTAAACTTAAAGTAAAAAAGAATTAAATAAAATCTAAAAAAGTGAAAGCAAAACGAATGCGAGCAACGCGGATCGAACTTGCGGCCACTGCTTAGCAGGCCGGTACTCAAACCAGCAGGCTACATACGACCCGTCGTGACAGAGAATTTAAAGCCACATGTTTATTTATTAGTTTAAACTCTGTGCAAATCCCTGCTTGAAAGCCATGTGTATACGATAAGGAATACGTCTGCGCATGCCCAGAATCTCTGAGGGAATTTAGGCTTTTATTTTAAAAATTTCTTGAATTTGGAAGTATTTTTAAATAAAATATTGAAATCTTTGTAAATGTTGGTCGAAATATTAGTACTTGAAAAGAAAAATTATGATTTTTACTAAACTTAAAGTAAAAAATAATTAAATAAAATGAAAAAAAGTGAAAGCAAAACGAATGCGAACAACGCGGATCGAACTTGCGGCCACTGCTTAGCAGGCCGATACTCAAACCAGCAGGCTACATACGACCCGTCGTTACAGAGCATTTAAAGCCACATGTCTATTTATCAGTTTAAACTCTATAATTGTGGAAATCCCTGCTTGAAAGCCATGTGTATACGAGAAGGAATACGTCTGCGCATGCCCAGAATCTCTGAGCGAATTTACTCTTTTATTTCTAAAATATCTTTATTTTGGAAGTATTTTTCAATAAAATATTGTAATCTTTGTAAATGTTGGTCGAAATATTAGTACTAGAAAAGAAAAATTATGATTTTCACTAAATTTAAAGTAAAAAAGAATTAAATAAAATGAAAAAAAGTGACAGCAAAACGAAAGCGAACAAAGTGTCCCGAACCTGCGGCCACGGCTTAGGAGGCCGACACTCGGTCCACAAGGCTACATACGACCCGTCGTGACAGAGAATTTATAGCCACATGTTTATTTATGAGTTTAAACTCTATAATTTTGCAAATCCCTGCTTGAAAGCCATGTGTATACGAGAAGGAATACGTCCGCGCATGCCCAGAATCTATGAACGAATTTAGGATTTTATTTCTAAAATATCTTTATTTTGGAAGTATTTTTAAATAAAATATTGAAATCTTTGTAAATGTTGATCGAAATATTAGTACTTGAAAAGAAAAATTATGATTTTCACTAAACTGAAAGTAAAAAAGAATTAAATAAAATGTAAAAAAGTGAAAGCAAAACGAATGCGATCAACGCGGATCGAACTTGCGGCCACTGCTTAGCAGGCCGATACTCAAACCAGCAGGCTACATACGACCCGTCGTGACAGAGAATTTAAAGCCACATGTTTATTTATTAGTTTAAACTCGAATTGTGCAAATCCCTGCTTGAAAGCCATGTGTATACGAGAAGGAATACGTCTGCGCATGCCCAGAATCTCTGAGCGAATTTAGGCTTTTATTTTTAAAATTTCTTGAATTTGGAAGTATTTTTAAATAAAATATTGAAATCTTTGTAAATGTTGGTCGAAATATTAGTACTTGAAAAGAAAAATTATGATTTTCACTAAACTTAAAGTAAAAAAGAATTAAATAAAATGAAAAAAAGTGAAAGCAAAACGAATGCGAACAACGCGGATCGAACTTGCGGCCACTGCTTAGCAGGCCGATACTCAAACCAGCAGGCTACATACGACCCGTCGTGACAGAGAATTTAAAGCCACATGTTTATTTATTAGTTTAAACTCGAATTGTGCAAATCCCTGCTTGAAAGCCATGTGTATACGAGAAGGAATACGTCTGCGCATGCCCAGAATCTATGAACGAATTTAGGATTTTATTTCTAAAATATCTTTATTTTGGAAGTATTTTTCAATAAAATATTGAAATCTTTGTAAATGTTGGCCGAAATATTAGTACTAGAAAAGAAAAATTTTGATTTTCACTAAACTTAAAGTAAAAAAGAATTAAATAAAATGAAAATAGTGAAAGCAAAATGAATGCGAACAACGCGGATCGAACCTGCGGCCACTGCTTAGAACGCCGACACTCGGTCCACAAGGCTGCATACGACAGGTCGTGACAGAGAATTTAAAGCCACATGTTTATTTATTAGTTTAAACTATAATTGTGCAAATCCCTGCTTGAAAGCCATGCGTATACGAGAAGGAATACGTCTGCGCATGCCCAGAATCTCTGAGCGAATTTAGGCTTTTATTTTTAAAATTTCTTGAATTTGGAAGTATTTTTAAATAAAATATTGAAATCTTTGTAAATGTTGGTCGAATTATTAGTACTTGAAAAGAAAAATTATGATTTTCACTAAACTTAAAGTAAAAAATAATTAAATAAAATGAAAAAAAGTGAAAGCAAAACGAATGCGAACAACGCTGATCGAACTTGCGGCCACTGCTTAGCAGGCCGATAGTCAAACCAGCAGGCTACATACGACCCGTCGTTACGGAGCATTTAAAGCCACATGTCTATTTATCAGTTTAAACTCTATAATTGTGGAAATCCCTGCTTGAAAGCCATGTGTATACGAGAAGGAATACGTCTGCGCATGCCCAGAATCTCTGAGCGAATTTACTCTTTTATTTCTAAAATATCTTTATTTTGGAAGTATTTTTCAATAAAATATTGTAATCTTTGTAAATGTTGGTCGAAATATTAGTACTAGAAAAGAAAAATTATTATTTTCACTAAATTTAAAGTAAAAAAGAATTAAATAAAATGAAAAAAAGTGACAGCAAAACGAAAGCGAACAAAGTGTCCCGAACCTGCGGCCACGGCTTAGGAGGCCGACACTCGGTCCACAAGGCTACATACGACCCGTCGTGACAGAGAATTTATAGCCACATGTTTATTTATGAGTTTAAACTCTATAATTTTGCAAATCCCTGCTTGAAAGCCATGTGTATACGAGAAGGAATACGTCCGCGCATGCTCAGAATCTATGAACGAATTTAGGATTTTATTTCTAAAATATCTTTATTTTGGAAGTATTTTTAAATAAAATATTGAAATCTTTGTAAATGTTGATCGAAATATTAGTACTTGAAAAGAAAAATTATGATTTTCACTAAACTGAAAGTAAAAAAGAATTAAATAAAATGTAAAAAAGTGAAAGCAAAACGAATGCGAACAACGCGGATCGCACTTGCGGCCACTGCTTAGCAGGCCGATACTCAAACCAGCAGGCTACATACGACCCGTCGTGACAGAGAATTTAAAGCCACATGTTTATTTATTAGAATAAACTCTGCAAATCCCTGCTTGAAAGCCATGTGTATACGAGAAGGAATACGTCTGCGCATGCCCAGAATCTCTGAGGGAATTTAGGCTTTTATTTTTAAAATTTCTTGAATTTGGAAGTATTTTTAAATAAAATATTGAAATCTTTGTAAATGTTGGTCGAAATATTAGTACTTGAAAAGAAAAATTATGATTTTCACTAAACTTAAAGTAAAAAAGAATTAAATAAAATGAAAAAAAGTGAAAGCAAAACGAATGCGATCAACGCGGATCGAACTTGCGGCCACTGCTTAGCAGGCCGATACTCAAACCAGCAGGCTACATACGACCCGTCGTGACAGAGAATTTAAAGCCACATGTTTATTTATTAGTTTAAACTCTGTGCAAATCCCTGCTTGAAAGCCATGTGTATACGAGAAGGAATACGTCTGCGCATGCCCAGAATCTATGAACGAATTTAGGATTTTATTTCTAAAATATCTTTATTTTGGAAGTATTTTTCAATAAAATATTGAAATCTTTGTAAATGTTGGCCGAAATATTAGTACTAGAAAAGAAAAATTATGATTTTCACTAAACTTAAAGTAAAAAAGAATTAAATAAAATGAAAATAGTGAAAGCAAAATGAATGCGAACAACGCGGATCGAACCTGCGGCCACTGCTTAGAACGCCGACACTCGGTCCACAAGGCTGCATACGACAGGTCGTGACAGAGAATTTAAAGCCACATGTTTATTTATTAGTTTAAACTATAATTGTGCAAATCCCTGCTTGAAAGCCATGCGTATACGAGAAGGAATACGTCTGCGCATGCCCAGAATCTCTGAGCGAATTTAGGCTTTTATTTTTAAAATTTCTTGAATTTGGAAGTATTTTTAAATAAAATATTGAAATCTTTGTAAATGTTGGTCGAAATATTAGTACTTGAAAAGAAAAATTATGATTTTTACTAAACTTAAAGTAAAAAATAATTAAATAAAATGAAAAAAAGTGAAAGCAAAACGAATGCGAACAACGCGGATCGAACTTGCGGCCACTGCTTAGCAGGCCGATACTCAAACCAGCAGGCTACATACGACCCGTCGTTACAGAGCATTTAAAGCCACATGTCTATTTATCAGTTTAAACTCTATAATTGTGGAAATCCCTGCTTGAAAGCCATGTGTATACGAGAAGGAATACGTCTGCGCATGCCCAGAATCTCTGAGCGAATTTACTCTTTTATTTCTAAAATATCTTTATTTTGGAAGTATTTTTCAATAAAATATTGTAATCTTTGTAAATGTTGGTCGAAATATTAGTACTAGAAAAGAAAAATTATGATTTTCACTAAATTTAAAGTAAAAAAGAATTAAATAAAATGAAAAAAAGTGACAGCAAAACGAAAGCGAACAAAGTGTCCCGAACCTGCGGCCACGGCTTAGGAGGCCGACACTCGGTCCACAAGGCTACATACGACCCGTCGTGACAGAGAATTTATAGCCACATGTTTATTTATGAGTTTAAACTCTATAATTTTGCAAATCCCTGCTTGAAAGCCATGTGTATACGAGAAGGAATACGTCCGCGCATGCTCAGAATCTATGAACGAATTTAGGATTTTATTTCTAAAATATCTTTATTTTGGAAGTATTTTTAAATAAAATATTGAAATCTTTGTAAATGTTGATCGAAATATTAGTACTTGAAAAGAAAAATTATGATTTTCACTAAACTGAAAGTAAAAAAGAATTAAATAAAATGTAAAAAAGTGAAAGCAAAACGAATGCGAACAACGCGGATCGCACTTGCGGCCACTGCTTAGCAGGCCGATACTCAAACCAGCAGGCTACATACGACCCGTCGTGACAGAGAATTTAAAGCCACATGTTTATTTATTAGAATAAACTCTGCAAATCCCTGCTTGAAAGCCATGTGTATACGAGAAGGAATACGTCTGCGCATGCCCAGAATCTCTGAGGGAATTTAGGCTTTTATTTTTAAAATTTCTTGAATTTGGAAGTATTTTTAAATAAAATATTGAAATCTTTGTAAATGTTGGTCGAAATATTAGTACTTGAAAAGAAAAATTATGATTTTCACTAAACTTAAAGTAAAAAAGAATTAAATAAAATGAAAAAAAGTGAAAGCAAAACGAATGCGATCAACGCGGATCGAACTTGCGGCCACTGCTTAGCAGGCCGATACTCAAACCAGCAGGCTACATACGACCCGTCGTGACAGAGAATTTAAAGCCACATGTTTATTTATTAGTTTAAACTCTGTGCAAATCCCTGCTTGAAAGCCATGTGTATACGAGAAGGAATACGTCTGCGCATGCCCAGAATCTCTGAGCGAATTTAGGCTTTTATTTTTAAAATTTCTTGAATTTGGAAGTATTTTTAAATAAAATATTGAAATCTTTGTAAATGTTGGTCGAAATATTAGTACTTGAAAAGAAAAATTATGATTTTCACTAAACTTAAAGTAAAAAAGAATTAAATAAAATGAAAAAAAGTGAAAGCAAAACGAATGCGAACAACGCGGATCGAACTTGCGGCCACTGCTTAGCAGGCCGATACTTAAACCAGCAGGCTACATACGACCCGTCGTGACAGAGAATTTAAAGCCACATGTTTATTTATTAGTTTAAACTCTAATTGTGCAAATCCCTGCTTGAAAGCCATGTGTATACGAGAAGGAATACGTCTGCGCATGCCCAGAATCTATGAACGAATTTAGGATTTTATTTCTAAAATATCTTTATTTTGGAAGTATTTTTCAATAAAATATTGAAATCTTTGTAAATGTTGGCCGAAATATTAGTACTAGAAAAGAAAAATTATGATTTTCACTAAACTTAAAGTAAAAAAGAATTAAATAAAATGAAAATAGTGAAAGCAAAATGAATGCGAACAACGCGGATCGAACCTGCGGCCACTGCTTAGAACGCCGACACTCGGTCCACAAGGCTGCATACGACAGGTCGTGACAGAGAATTTAAAGCCACATGTTTATTTATTAGTTTAAACTATAATTGTGCAAATCCCTGCTTGAAAGCCATGCGTATACGAGAAGGAATACGTCTGCGCATGCCCAGAATCTCTGAGCGAATTTAGGCTTTTATTTTTAAAATTTCTTGAATTTGGAAGTATTTTTAAATAAAATATTGAAATCTTTGTAAATGTTGGTCGAAATATTAGTACTTGAAAAGAAAAATTATGATTTTTACTAAACTTAAAGTAAAAAATAATTAAATAAAATGAAAAAAAGTGAAAGCAAAACGAATGCGAACAACGCGGATCGAACTTGCGGCCACTGCTTAGCAGGCCGATACTCAAACCAGCAGGCTACATACGACCCGTCGTTACAGAGCATTTAAAGCCACATGTCTATTTATCAGTTTAAACTCTATAATTGTGGAAATCCCTGCTTGAAAGCCATGTGTATACGAGAAGGAATACGTCTGCGCATGCCCAGAATCTCTGAGCGAATTTACTCTTTTATTTCTAAAATATCTTTATTTTGGAAGTATTTTTCAATAAAATATTGTAATCTTTGTAAATGTTGGTCGAAATATTAGTACTAGAAAAGAAAAATTATGATTTTCACTAAATTTAAAGTAAAAAAGAATTAAATAAAATGAAAAAAAGTGACAGCAAAACGAAAGCGAACAAAGTGTCCCGAACCTGCGGCCACGGCTTAGGAGGCCGACACTCGGTCCACAAGGCTACATACGACCCGTCGTGACAGAGAATTTATAGCCACATGTTTATTTATGAGTTTAAACTCTATAATTTTGCAAATCCCTGCTTGAAAGCCATGTGTATACGAGAAGGAATACGTCCGCGCATGCCCAGAATCTATGAACGAATTTAGGATTTTATTTCTAAAATATCTTTATTTTGGAAGTATTTTTAAATAAAATATTGAAATCTTTGTAAATGTTGATCGAAATATTAGTACTTGAAAAGAAAAATTATGATTTTCACTAAACTGAAAGTAAAAAAGAATTAAATAAAATGTAAAAAAGTGAAAGCAAAACGAATGCGATCAACGCGGATCGAACTTGCGGCCACTGCTTAGCAGGCCGATACTCAAACCAGCAGGCTACATACGACCCGTCGTGACAGAGAATTTAAAGCCACATGTTTATTTATTAGTTTAAACTCTGTGCAAATCCCTGCTTGAAAGCCATGTGTATACGATAAGGAATACGTCTGCGCATGCCCAGAATCTCTGAGGAAATTTAGGCTTTTATTTTAAAAATTTCTTGAATTTGGAAGTATTTTTAAATAAAATATTGAAATCTTTGTAAATGTTGGTCGAAATATTAGTACTTGAAAAGAAAAATTATTATTTTCACTATACTTAAAGTAAGAAAGAATTAAATAAAATGAAAAAAAGTGAAAACAAAACGAATGCGAACAACGCGGATCGAACTTGCGGCCACTGCTTAGCAGGCCGATACTCAAACCACCAGGCTACATACGACCCGTCGTGACAGAGAATTTAAAGCCACATGTTTATTTATTAGTTTAAAGTCTAATTGTGCAAATCCCTGCTTGAAAGCCATGTGTATACGAGAAGGAATACGTCTGCGCATGCCCAGAATCTCTGAGCGAATTTAGGCTTTTATTTTTAAAATTTCTTGAATTTGGAAGTATTTTTAAATAAAATATTGAAATCTTTGTAAATGTTGGTCGAAATATTAGTACTTGAAAAGAAAAATTATGATTTTCACTAAACTTAAAGTAAAAAAGAATTAAATAAAATGAAAAAAAGTGAAAGCAAAACGAATGCGAACAACGCGGATCGAACTTGCGGCCACTGCTTAGCAGGCCGATACTTAAACCAGCAGGCTACATACGACCCGTCGTGACAGAGAATTTAAAGCCACATGTTTATTTATTAGTTTAAACTCTAATTGTGCAAATCCCTGCTTGAAAGCCATGTGTATACGAGAAGGAATACGTCTGCGCATGCCCAGAATCTATGAACGAATTTAGGATTTTATTTCTAAAATATCTTTATTTTGGAAGTATTTTTCAATAAAATATTGAAATCTTTGTAAATGTTGGCCGAAATATTAGTACTAGAAAAGAAAAATTATGATTTTCACTAAACTTAAAGTAAAAAAGAATTAAATAAAATGAAAATAGTGAAAGCAAAATGAATGCGAACAACGCGGATCGAACCTGCGGCCACTGCTTAGAACGCCGACACTCGGTCCACAAGGCTGCATACGACAGGTCGTGACAGAGAATTTAAAGCCACATGTTTATTTATTAGTTTAAACTATAATTGTGCAAATCCCTGCTTGAAAGCCATGCGTATACGAGAAGGAATACGTCTGCGCATGCCCAGAATCTCTGAGCGAATTTAGGCTTTTATTTTTAAAATTTCTTGAATTTGGAAGTATTTTTAAATAAAATATTGAAATCTTTGTAAATGTTGGTCGAAATATTAGTACTTGAAAAGAAAAATTATGATTTTTACTAAACTTAAAGTAAAAAATAATTAAATAAAATGAAAAAAAGTGAAAGCAAAACGAATGCGAACAACGCGGATCGAACTTGCGGCCACTGCTTAGCAGGCCGATACTCAAACCAGCAGGCTACATACGACCCGTCGTTACAGAGCATTTAAAGCCACATGTCTATTTATCAGTTTAAACTCTATAATTGTGGATATCCCTGCTTGAAAGCCATGTGTATACGAGAAGGAATACGTCTGCGCATGCCCAGAATCTCTGAGCGAATTTACTCTTTTATTTCTAAAATATCTTTATTTTGGAAGTATTTTTCAATAAAATATTGTAATCTTTGTAAATGTTGGTCGAAATATTAGTACTAGAAAAGAAAAATTATGATTTTCACTAAATTTAAAGTAAAAAAGAATTAAATAAAATGAAAAAAAGTGACAGCAAAACGAAAGCGAACAAAGTGTCCCGAACCTGCGGCCACGGCTTAGGAGGCCGACACTCGGTCCACAAGGCTACATACGACCCGTCGCGACAGAGAATTCATAGCCACATGTTTATTTATGAGTTTAAACTCTATAATTTTGCAAATCCCTGCTTGAAAGCCATGTGTATACGAGAAGGAATACGTCCGCGCATGCCCAGAATCTATGAACGAATTTAGGATTTTATTTCTAAAATATCTTTATTTTGGAAGTATTTTTAAATAAAATATTGAAATCTTTGTAAATGTTGATCGAAATATTAGTACTTGAAAAGAAAAATTATGATTTTCACTAAACTGAAAGTAAAAAAGAATTAAATAAAATGTAAAAAAGTGAAAGCAAAACGAATGCGATCAACGCGGATCGAACTTGCGGCCACTGCTTAGCAGGCCGATACTCAAACCAGCAGGCTACATACGACCCGTCGTGACAGAGAATTTAAAGCCACATGTTTATTTATTAGTTTAAACTCTGTGCAAATCCCTGCTTGAAAGCCATGTGTATACGATAAGGAATACGTCTGCGCATGCCCAGAATCTCTGAGGGAATTTAGGCTTTTATTTTAAAAATTTCTTGAATTTGGAAGTATTTTTAAATAAAATATTGAAATCTTTGTAAATGTTGGTCGAAATATTAGTACTTGAAAAGAAAAATTATTATTTTCACTAAACTTAAAGTAAGAAAGAATTAAATAAAATGAAAAAAAGTGAAAACAAAACGAATGCGAACAACGCGGATCGAACTTGCGGCCACTGCTTAGCAGGCCGATACTCAAACCACCAGGCTACATACGACCCGTCGTGACAGAGAATTTAAAGCCACATGTTTATTTATTAGTTTAAAGTCTAATTGTGCAAATCCCTGCTTGAAAGCCATGTGTATACGAGAAGGAATACGTCTGCGCATGCCCAGAATCTCTGAGCGAATTTAGGCTTTTATTTTTAAAATTTCTTGAATTTGGAAGTATTTTTAAATAAAATATTGAAATCTTTGTAAATGTTGGTCGAAATATTAGTACTTGAAAAGAAAAATTATGATTTTCACTAAACTTAAAGTAAAAAAGAATTAAATAAAATGAAAAAAAGTGAAAGCAAAACGAATGCGAACAACGCGGATCGAACTTGCGGCCACTGCTTAGCAGGCCGATACTCAAACCAGCAGGCTACATACGACCCGTCGTGACAGAGAATTTAAAGCCACATGTTTATTTATTAGTTTAAACTCTAATTGTGCAAATCCCTGCTTGAAAGCCATGTGTATACGAGAAGGAATACGTCTGCGCATGCCCAGAATCTATGAACGAATTTAGGATTTTATTTCTAAAATATCTTTATTTTGGAAGTATTTTTCAATAAAATATTGAAATCTTTGTAAATGTTGGCCGAAATATTAGTACTAGAAAAGAAAAATTATGATTTTCACTAAACTTAAAGTAAAAAAGAATTAAATAAAATGAAAATAGTGAAAGCAAAATGAATGCGAACAACGCGGATCGAACCTGCGGCCACTGCTTAGAACGCCGACACTCGGTCCACAAGGCTGCATACGACAGGTCGTGACAGAGAATTTAAAGCCACATGTTTATTTATTAGTTTAAACTATAATTGTGCAAATCCCTGCTTGAAAGCCATGCGTATACGAGAAGGAATACGTCTGCGCATGCCCAGAATCTCTGAGCGAATTTAGGCTTTTATTTTTAAAATTTCTTGAATTTGGAAGTATTTTTAAATAAAATATTGAAATCTTTGTAAATGTTGGTCGAATTATTAGTACTTGAAAAGAAAAATTATGATTTTCACTAAACTTAAAGTAAAAAATAATTAAATAAAATGAAAAAAAGTGAAAGCAAAACGAATGCGAACAACGCTGATCGAACTTGCGGCCACTGCTTAGCAGGCCGATAGTCAAACCAGCAGGCTACATACGACCCGTCGTTACGGAGCATTTAAAGCCACATGTCTATTTATCAGTTTAAACTCTATAATTGTGGAAATCCCTGCTTGAAAGCCATGTGTATACGAGAAGGAATACGTCTGCGCATGCCCAGAATCTCTGAGCGAATTTACTCTTTTATTTTTAAAATATCTTTATTTTGGAAGTATTTTTCAATAAAATATTGTAATCTTTGTAAATGTTGGTCGAAATATTAGTACTAGAAAAGAAAAATTATTATTTTCACTAAATTTAAAGTAAAAAAGAATTAAATAAAATGAAAAAAAGTGACAGCAAAACGAAAGCGAACAAAGTGTCCCGAACCTGCGGCCACGGCTTAGGAGGCCGACACTCGGTCCACAAGGCTACATACGACCCGTCGTGACAGAGAATTTATAGCCACATGTTTATTTATGAGTTTAAACTCTATAATTTTGCAAATCCCTGCTTGAAAGCCATGTGTATACGAGAAGGAATACGTCCGCGCATGCCCAGAATCTATGAACGAATTTAGGATTTTATTTCTAAAATATCTTTATTTTGGAAGTATTTTTAAATAAAATATTGAAATCTTTGTAAATGTTGATCGAAATATTAGTACTTGAAAAGAAAAATTATGATTTTCACTAAACTGAAAGTAAAAAAGAATTAAATAAAATGTAAAAAAGTGAAAGCAAAACGAATGCGAACAACGCGGATCGCACTTGCGGCCACTGCTTAGCAGGCCGATACTCAAACCAGCAGGCTACATACGACCCGTCGTGACAGAGAATTTAAAGCCACATGTTTATTTATTAGAATAAACTCTGCAAATCCCTGCTTGAAAGCCATGTGTATACGAGAAGGAATACGTCTGCGCATGCCCAGAATCTCTGAGGGAATTTAGGCTTTTATTTTTAAAATTTCTTGAATTTGGAAGTATTTTTAAATAAAATATTGAAATCTTTGTAAATGTTGGTCGAAATATTAGTACTTGAAAAGAAAAATTATGATTTTCACTAAACTTAAAGTAAAAAAGAATTAAATAAAATGAAAAAAAGTGAAAGCAAAACGAATGCGAACAACGCGGATCGAACTTGCGGCCACTGCTTAGCAGGCCGATACTCAAACCAGCAGGCTACATACGACCCGTCGTGACAGAGAATTTAAAGCCACATGTTTATTTATTAGTTTAAACTCTAATTGTGCAAATCCCTGCTTGAAAGCCATGTGTATACGAGAAGGAATACGTCTGCGCATGCCCAGAATCTATGAACGAATTTAGGATTTTATTTCTAAAATATCTTTATTTTGGAAGTATTTTTCAATAAAATATTGAAATCTTTGTAAATGTTGGCCGAAATATTAGTACTAGAAAAGAAAAATTATGATTTTCACTAAACTTAAAGTAAAAAAGAATTAAATAAAATGAAAATAGTGAAAGCAAAATGAATGCGAACAACGCGGATCGAACCTGCGGCCACTGCTTAGAACGCCGACACTCGGTCCACAAGGCTGCATACGACAGGTCGTGACAGAGAATTTAAAGCCACATGTTTATTTATTAGTTTAAACTATAATTGTGCAAATCCCTGCTTGAAAGCCATGCGTATACGAGAAGGAATACGTCTGCGCATGCCCAGAATCTCTGAGCGAATTTAGGCTTTTATTTTTAAAATTTCTTGAATTTGGAAGTATTTTTAAATAAAATATTGAAATCTTTGTAAATGTTGGTCGAATTATTAGTACTTGAAAAAAAAAATTATGATTTTCACTAAACTTAAAGTAAAAAATAATTAAATAAAATGAAAAAAAGTGAAAGCAAAACGAATGCGAACAACGCTGATCGAACTTGCGGCCACTGCTTAGCAGGCCGATAGTCAAACCAGCAGGCTACATACGACCCGTCGTTACGGAGCATTTAAAGCCACATGTCTATTTATCAGTTTAAACTCTATAATTGTGGAAATCCCTGCTTGAAAGCCATGTGTATACGAGAAGGAATACGTCTGCGCATGCCCAGAATCTCTGAGCGAATTTACTCTTTTATTTCTAAAATATCTTTATTTTGGAAGTATTTTTCAATAAAATATTGTAATCTTTG
Organism: Argiope bruennichi; assembly: GCF_947563725.1. Lineage (NCBI taxonomy): Eukaryota > Metazoa > Arthropoda > Arachnida > Araneae > Araneidae > Argiope > Argiope bruennichi. The sequence continues at coordinate 132,454,382 of NC_079154.1, read as the reverse complement.
TAAATGTTGGTCGAAATATTAGTACTAGAAAAGAAAAATTATTATTTTCACTAAATTTAAAGTAAAAAAGAATTAAATAAAATGAAAAAAAGTGACAGCAAAACGAAAGCGAACAAAGTGTCCCGAACCTGCGGCCACGGCTTAGGAGGCCGACACTCGGTCCACAAGGCTACATACGACCCGTCGTGACAGAGAATTTATAGCCACATGTTTATTTATGAGTTTAAACTCTATAATTTTGCAAATCCCTGCTTGAAAGCCATGTGTATACGAGAAGGAATACGTCCGCGCATGCCCAGAATCTATGAACGAATTTAGGATTTTATTTCTAAAATATCTTTATTTTGGAAGTATTTTTAAATAAAATATTGAAATCTTTGTAAATGTTGATCGAAATATTAGTACTTGAAAAGAAAAATTATGATTTTCACTAAACTGAAAGTAAAAAAGAATTAAATAAAATGTAAAAAAGTGAAAGCAAAACGAATGCGAACAACGCGGATCGCACTTGCGGCCACTGCTTAGCAGGCCGATACTCAAACCAGCAGGCTACATACGACCCGTCGTGACAGAGAATTTAAAGCCACATGTTTATTTATTAGAATAAACTCTGCAAATCCCTGCTTGAAAGCCATGTGTATACGAGAAGGAATACGTCTGCGCATGCCCAGAATCTCTGAGGGAATTTAGGCTTTTATTTTTAAAATTTCTTGAATTTGGAAGTATTTTTAAATAAAATATTGAAATCTTTGTAAATGTTGGTCGAAATATTAGTACTTGAAAAGAAAAATTATGATTTTCACTAAACTTAAAGTAAAAAAGAATTAAATAAAATGAAAAAAAGTGAAAGCAAAACGAATGCGATCAACGCGGATCGAACTTGCGGCCACTGCTTAGCAGGCCGATACTCAAACCAGCAGGCTACATACGACCCGTCGTGACAGAGAATTTAAAGCCACATGTTTATTTATTAGTTTAAACTCTGTGCAAATCCCTGCTTGAAAGCCATGTGTATACGATAAGGAATACGTCTGCGCATGCCCAGAATCTCTGAGGGAATTTAGGCTTTTATTTTAAAAAATTCTTGAATTTGGAAGTATTTTTAAATAAAATATTGAAATCTTTGTAAATGTTGGTAGAAATATTAGTACTTGAAAAGAAAAATTATTATTTTCACTAAACTTAAAGTAAGAAAGAATTAAATAAAATGAAAAAAAGTGAAAACAAAACGAATGCGAACAACGCGGATCGAACTTGCGGCCACTGCTTAGCAGGCCGATACTCAAACCAGCAGGCTACATACGACCCGTCGTGACAGAGAATTTAAAGCCACATGTTTATTTATTAGTTTAAACTCTAATTGTGCAAATCCCTGCTTGAAAGCCATGTGTATACGAGAAGGAATACGTCTGCGCATGCCCAGAATCTCTGAGCGAATTTAGGCTTTTATTTTTAAAATTTCTTGAATTTGGAAGTATTTTTAAATAAAATATTGAAATCTTTGTAAATGTTGGTCGAAATATTAGTACTAGAAAAGAAAAATTGTGATTTTCACTAAACGTAAAGTAAAAAAGAATTAAATAAAATGAAAAAAAGTGAAAGCAAAACGAATGCGAACAACGCGGATCGAACTTGCGGCCACTGCTTAGCAGGCCGATACTCAAACCAGCAGGCTACATACGACCCGTCGTGACAGAGAATTTAAAGCCACATGTTTATTTATTAGTTTAAACTCTAATTGTGCAAATCCCTGCTTGAAAGCCATGTGTATACGAGAAGGAATACGTCTGCGCATGCCCAGAATCTATGAACGAATTTAGGATTTTATTTCTAAAATATCTTTATTTTGGAAGTATTTTTCAATAAAATATTGAAATCTTTGTAAATGTTGGCCGAAATATTAGTACTAGAAAAGAAAAATTATGATTTTCACTAAACTTAAAGTAAAAAAGAATTAAATAAAATGAAAATAGTGAAAGCAAAATGAATGCGAACAACGCGGATCGAACCTGCGGCCACTGCTTAGAACGCCGACACTCGGTCCACAAGGCTGCATACGACAGGTCGTGACAGAGAATTTAAAGCCACATGTTTATTTATTAGTTTAAACTATAATTGTGCAAATCCCTGCTTGAAAGCCATGCGTATACGAGAAGGAATACGTCTGCGCATGCCCAGAATCTCTGAGCGAATTTAGGCTTTTATTTTTAAAATTTCTTGAATTTGGAAGTATTTTTAAATAAAATATTGAAATCTTTGTAAATGTTGGTCGAATTATTAGTACTTGAAAAGAAAAATTATGATTTTCACTAAACTTAAAGTAAAAAATAATTAAATAAAATGAAAAAAAGTGAAAGCAAAACGAATGCGAACAACGCGGATCGAACTTGCGGCCACTGCTTAGCAGGCCGATAGTCAAACCAGCAGGCTACATACGACCCGTCGTTACAGAGCATTTAAAGCCACATGTCTATTTATCAGTTTAAACTCTATAATTGTGGAAGTCCCTGCTTGAAAGCCATGTGTATACGAGAAGGAATACGTCTGCGCATGCCCAGAATCTCTGAGCGAATTTAGGCTTTTATTTCTAAAATATCTTTATTTTGGAAGAAATTTTCAATAAAATATTGAAACCTTTGTAAATGTTCGTCGAAATATTAGTACTAGAAAAGAAAAATTATGATTTTCACTAAACTTAAAGTAAAAAAGAATTAAATAAAACAAAAATAGTGAAAGCAAAACGAATGCGAACAACGCGGATCGAACCTGCGGCCACTGCTTAGGAAGCCGACACTCCATCCACAAGGCTACATACGACCCGTCGTGACACAGAATTTAAAGCCACGTGTTTATTTTTTAGTTTAAACTATAATTGTGCAAATCCCTGCTTGAAAGCCATGTGTATACGAGAAGGAATACGTCTGCGCATGCCCAGAATCTCTGAGGGAATTTAGGCTTTTATTTTTAAAATTTCTTGAATTTGGAAGTATTTTTAAATAAAATATTGAAATCTTTGTAAATGTTGGTCGAAATATTAGTACTTGAAAAGAAAAATTATGATTTTCACTAAACTTAAAGTAAAAAAGAATTAAATAAAATGGAAAAAAGTGAAAGCAAAACGAATGCGAGCAACGCGGATCGAACTTGCGGCCACTGCTTAGCAGGCCGATACTCAAACCAGCAGGCTACATACGACCCGTCGTGACAGAGAATTTAAAGCCACATGTTTATTTATTAGTTTAAACTCTGTGCAAATCCCTGCTTGAAAGCCATGTGTATACGATAAGGAATACGTCTGCGCATGCCCAGAATCTCTGAGGGAATTTAGGCTTTTATTTTTAAAATTTCTTGAATTTGGAAGTATTTTTAAATAAAATATTGAAATCTTTGTAAATGTTGGTCGAAATATTAGTACTTGAAAAGAAAAATTATGATTTTCACTAAACTTAAAGTAAAAAAGAATTAAATAAAATGAAAATAGTGAAAGCAAAATGAATGCGAACAACGCGGATCGAACCTGCGGCCACTGCTTAGAACGCCGACACTCGGTCCACAAGGCTGCATACGACAGGTCGTGACAGAGAATTTAAAGCCACATGTTTATTTATTAGTTTAAACTATAATTGTGCAAATCCCTGCTTGAAAGCCATGCGTATACGAGAAGGAATACGTCTGCGCATGCCCAGAATCTCTGAGCGAATTTAGGCTTTTATTTTTAAAATTTCTTGAATTTGGAAGTATTTTTAAATAAAATATTGAAATCTTTGTAAATGTTGGTCGAAATATTAGTACTTGAAAAGAAAAATTATGATTTTCACTAAACTTAAAGTAAAAAATAATTAAATAAAATGAAAAAAAGTGAAAGCAAAACGAATGCGAACAACGCGGATCGAACTAGCGGCCACTGCTTAGCAGGCCGATACTCAAACCAGCAGGCTACATACGACCTGTCGTTACAAAGCATTTAAAGCCACATGTCTATTTATCAGTTTAAACTCTATAATTGTGGAAATCCCTGCTTGAAAGCCATGTGTATACGAGAAGGAATACGTCTGCGCATGCCCAGAATCTCTGAGCGAATTTACTCTTTTATTTCAAAAATATCTTTATTTTGGAAGTATTTTTCAATAAAATATTGTAATCTTTGTAAATGTTGGTCGAAATATTAGTACTAGAAAAGAAAAATTATGATTTTCACTAAATTTAAAGTAAAAAAGAATTAAATAAAATGAAAAAAAGTGACAGCAAAACGAAAGCGAACAAAGTGTCCCGAACCTACGGCCACGACTTAGGAGGCCGACACTCGGTCCACAAGGCTACATACGACCCGTCGTGACAGAGAATTTATAGCCACATGTTTATTTATGAGTTTAAACTCTATAATTTTGCAAATCGCTGCTTGAAAGCCATGTGTATACGAGAAGGAATACGTCCGCGCATGCGCAGAATCTATGAACGAATTTAGGATTTTATTTCTAAAATATCTTTATTTTGGAAGTATTTTTAAATAAAATATTGAAATCTTTGTAAATGTTGGTCGAAATATTAGTACTTGAAAAGAAAAATTATTATTTTCACTAAACTTAAAGTAAGAAAGAATTAAATAAAATGAAAAAAAGTGAAAACAAAACGAATGCGAATAACGCGGATCGAACTTGCATCCACTGCTTAGCAGGCCGATACTCAAACCAGCAGGCTACATACGACCTGTCGTTACAGAGCATTTAAAGCCACATGTCTATTTATCAGTTTAAACTCTATAATTGTGGAAGTCCCTGCTTGAAAGCCATGTGTATACGAGAAGGAATACGTCTGCGCATGCCCAGAATCTCTGAGCGAATTTAGGCTTTTATTTCTAAAATATCTTTATTTTGGAAGAAATTTTCAATAAAATATTGAAACCTTTGTAAATGTTCGTCGAAATATTAGTACTAGAAAAGAAAAATTATGATTTTCACTAAACTTAAAGTAAAAAAGAATTAAATAAAACAAAAATAGTGAAAGCAAAACGAATGCGAACAACGCGGATCGAACCTGCGGCCACTGCTTAGGAAGCCGACACTCCATCCACAAGGCTACATACGACCCGTCGTGTCTCAGAATTTAAAGCCACGTGTTTATTTTTTAGTTTAAACTATAATTGTGCAAATCCCTGCTTGAAAGCCATGTGTATACGAGAAGGAATACGTCTGCGCATGCCCAGAATCTCTGAGGGAATTTAGGCTTTTATTTTTAAAATTTCTTGAATTTGGAAGTATTTTTAAATAAAATATTGAAATCTTTGTAAATGTTGGTCGAAATATTAGTACTTGAAAAGAAAAATTATGATTTTCACTAAACTTAAAGTAAAAAAGAATTAAATAAAAGGGAAAAAAGTGAAAGCAAAACGAATGCGAGCAACGCGGATCGAACTTGCGGCCACTGCTTAGCAGGCCGATACTCAAACCAGCAGGCTACATACGACCCGTCGTGACAGAGAATTTAAAGCCACATGTTTATTTATTAGTTTAAACTCTGTGCAAATCCCTGCTTGAAAGCCATGTGTATACGATAAGGAATACGTCTGCGCATGCCCAGAATCTCTGAGGGAATTTAGGCTTTTATTTTTAAAATTTCTTGAATTTGGAAGTATTTTTAAATAAAATATTGAAATCTTTGTAAATGTTGGTCGAAATATTAGTACTTGAAAAGAAAAATTATTATTTTCACTAAACTTAAAGTAAGAAAGAATTAAATAAAATGAAAAAAAGTGAAAACAAAACGAATGCGAACAACGCGGATCGAACTTGCGGCCACTGGTTAGCAGGCCGATACTCAAACCAGCAGGCTACATACGACCCGTCGTGACAGAGAATTTAAAGCCACATGTTTATTTATTTGTTTAAACTCTAATTGTGCAAATCCCTGCTCGAAAGCCATGTGTATACGAGAAGGAATACGTCTGCGCATGCCCAGAATCTCTGAGCGAATTTAGGCTTTTATTTTTAAAATTTCTTGAATTTGGAAGTATTTTTAAATAAAATATTGAAATCTTTGTAAATGTTGGTCGAAATATTAGTACTTGAAAAGAAAAATTATGATTTTCACTAAACTTAAAGTAAAAAAGAATTAAATAAAATGAAAAAAAGTGAAAGCAAAACGAATGCGAACAACGCGGATCGAACTTGCGGCCACTGCTTAGCAGGCCGATACTCAAACCAGCAGGCTACATACGACCCGTCGTGACAGAGAATTTAAAGCCACATGTTTATTTATTAGTTTAAACTCTAATTGTGCAAATCCCTGCTTGAAAGCCATGTGTATACGAGAAGGAATACGTCTGCGCATGCCCAGAATCTATGAACGAATTTAGGATTTTATTTCTAAAATATCTTTATTTTGGAAGTATTTTTCAATAAAATATTGAAATCTTTGTAAATGTTGGCCGAAATATTAGTACTAGAAAAGAAAAATTATGATTTTCACTAAACTTAAAGTAAAAAAGAATTAAATAAAATGAAAATAGTGAAAGCAAAATGAATGCGAACAACGCGGATCGAACCTGCGGCCACTGCTTAGAACGCCGACACTCGGTCCACAAGGCTGCATACGACAGGTCGTGACAGAGAATTTAAAGCCACATGTTTATTTATTAGTTTAAACTATAATTGTGCAAATCCCTGCTTGAAAGCCATGTGTATACGATAAGGAATACGTCTGCGCATGCCCAGAATCTCTGAGGGAATTTAGGCTTTTATTTTTAAAATTTCTTGAATTTGGAAGTATTTTTAAATAAAATATTGAAATCTTTGTAAATGTTGGTCGAAATATTAGTACTTGAAAAGAAAAATTATGATTTTCACTAAACTTAAAGTAAAAAACAATTAAATAAAATGAAAAAAAGTGAAAGCAAAACGAATGCGAACAACGCGGATCGAACTTGCGGCCACTGCTTAGCAGGCCGATACTCAAACCAGCAGGCTACATACGACCTGTCGTTACAAAGCATTTAAAGCCACATGTCTATTTATCAGTTTAAACTCTATAATTGTGGAAATCCCTGCTTGAAAGCCATGTGTATACGAGAAGGAATACGTCTGCGCATGCCCAGAATCTCTGAGCGAATTTACTCTTTTATTTCAAAAATATCTTTATTTTGGAAGTATTTTTCAATAAAATATTGTAATCTTTGTAAATGTTGGTCGAAATATTAGTACTAGAAAAGAAAAATTATGATTTTCACTAAATTTAAAGTAAAAAAGTATTAAATAAAATGAAAAAAAGTGACAGCAAAACGAAAGCGAACAAAGTGTCCCGAACCTACGGCCACGGCTTAGGAGGCCGACACTCGGTCCACAAGGCTACATACGACCCGTCGTGACAGAGAATTTATAGCCACATGTTTATTTATGAGTTTAAACTCTAATTTTGCAAATCGCTGCTTGAAAGCCATGTGTATACGAGAAGGAATACGTCCGCGCATGCGCAGAATCTATGAACGAATTTAGGATTTTATTTCTAAAATATCTTTATTTTGGAAGTATTTTTAAATAAAATATTGAAATCTTTGTAAATGTTGGTCGAAATATTAGTACTTGAAAAGAAAAATTATGATTTTCACTAAACTTAAAGTAAAAAAGAATTAAATAAAATGAAAATAGTGAAAGCAAAATGAATGCGAACAACGCGGATCGAACCTGCGGCCACTGCTTAGAACGCAGACACTCGGTCCACAAGGCTGCATACGACAGGTCGTGACAGAGAATTTAAAGCCACATGTTTATTTATTAGTTTAAAATAAATTGTGCAAATCCCTGCTTGAAAGCCATGCGTATACGAGAAGGAATACGTCTGCGCATGCCCAGAATCTCTGAGCGAATTTAGGCTTTTATTTTTAAAATTTCTTGAATTTGGAAATATTTTTAAATAAAATATTGAAATCTTTGTAAATGTTGGTCGAAATATTAGTACTTGAAAAGAAAAATTATGATTTTCACTAAACTTAAAGTAAAAAATAATTAAATAAAATGAAAAAAAGTGAAAGCAAAACGAATGCAACGCGGATCGAACTTGCGGCCACTGCTTAGCAGGCCGATACTCAAACCAGCAGGCTACATACGACCTGTCGTTACAAAGCATTTAAAGCCACATGTCTATTTATCAGTTTAAACTCTATAATTGTGGAAATCCCTGCTTGAAAGCCATGTGTATACGAGAAGGAATACGTCTGCGCATGCCCAGAATCTCGGAGCGAATTTACTCTTTTATTTCAAAAATATCTTTATTTTGGAAGTATTTTTCAATAAAATATTGTAATCTTTGTAAATGTTGGTCGAAATATTAGTACTAGAAAAGAAAAATTATGATTTTCACTAAATTTAAAGTAAAAAAGAATTAAATAAAATGAAAAAAAGTGACAGCAAAACGAAAGCGAACAAAGTGTCCCGAACCTGCGGCCACGGCTTAGGAGGCCGACACTCGGTCCACAAGGCTACATACGACCCGTGGTGACAGAGAATTTATAGCCACATGTTTATTTATGAGTTTAAACTCTATAATTTTGCAAATCCCTGCTTGAAAGCCATGTGTATACGAGAAGGAATACGTCCGCGCATGCCCAGAATCTATGAACGAATTTAGGATTTTATTTCTAAAATATCTTTATTTTGGAAGTATTTTTAAATAAAATATTGAAATCTTTGTAAATGTTGATCGAAATATTAGTACTTGAAAAGAAAAATTATGATTTTCACTAAACTGAAAGTAAAAAAGAATTAAATAAAATGTAAAAAAGTGAAAGCAAAACGAATGCGAACAACGCGGATCGAACTTGCGGCCACTGCTTAGTAGGCCGATACTCAAACCAGCAGGCCACATACGACCCGTCGTGACAGAGAATTTAAAGCCACATGTTTATTTATTAGAATAAACTCTGCAAATCCCTGCTTGAAAGCCATGTGTATACGAGAAGGAATACGTCTGCGCATGCCCAGAATCTCTGAGGGAATTTAGGCTTTTATTTTTAAAATTTCTTGAATTTGGAAATATTTTTAAATAAAATATTGAAATCTTTGTAAATGTTGGTCGAAATATTAGTACTTGAAAAGAAAAATTATGATTTTCACTAAACTTAAAGTAAAAAAGAATTAAATAAAATCTAAAAAAGTGAAAGCAAAACGAATGCGAGCAACGCGGATCGAACTTGCGGCCACTGCTTGGCAGGCCGATACTCAAACCAGCAGGCTACATACGACCCGTCGTGACAGAGAATTTAAAGCCACATGTTTATTTATTAGTTTAAACTCTGTGCAAATCCCTGCTTGAAAGCCATGTGTATACGATAAGGAATACGTCTGCGCATGCCCAGAATCTCTGAGGGAATTTAGGCTTTTATTTTAAAAATTTCTTGAATTTGGAAGTATTTTTAAATAAAATATTGAAATCTTTGTAAATGTTGGTCGAAATATTAGTACTTGAAAAGAAAAATTATCATTTTCACTAAACTTAAAGTAAGAAAGAATTAAATAAAATGAAAAAAAGTGAAAACAAAACGAATGCGAACAACGCGGATCGAACTTGCGGCCACTGCTTAGCAGGCCGATACTCAAACCAGCAGGCTACATACGACCCGTCGTGACGGAGAATTTAAAGCCACATGTTTATTTATTAGTTTAAACTCTAATTGTGCAAATCCCTGCTTGAACGCCATGTGTATACGAGAAGGAATACGTCTGCGCATGCCCAGAATCTCTGAGCGAATTTAGGCTTTTATTTTTAAAATTTCTTGAATTTGGAAGTATTTTTAAATAAAATATTGAAATCTTTGTAAATGTTGGTCGAAATATTAGTACTTGAAAAGAAAAATTATGATTTTCACTAAATTTAAAGTAAAAAAGAATTAAATAAAATGAAAAAAAGTGACAGCAAAACGAAAGCGAACAAAGTGTCCCGAACCTGCGGCCACGGCTTAGGAGGCCGACACTCGGTCCACAAGGCTACATACGACCCGTCGTGACAGAGAATTTATAGCCACATGTTTATTTATGAGTTTAAACTCTATAATTTTGCAAATCCCTGCTTGAAAGCCATGTGTATACGAGAAGGGATACGTCCGCGCATGCCCAGAATCTATGAACGAATTTAGGATTTTATTTCTAAAATATCTTTATTTTGGAAGTATTTTTAAATAAAATATTGAAATCCTTTAAATGTTGGCTGAAATATTAGTACTAGAAAAGAAAAATTATGATTTTCACTAAACTTAAAGTAAAAAAGAATTAAATAAAATGAAAATAGTGAAAGCAAAATGAATGCGAACAACGCGGATCGAACCTGCGGCCACTGCTTAAAACGCCGACACTCGGTCCACAAGGCTGCATACGACAGGTCGTGACAGAGAATTTAAAGCCACATGTTTATTTATTAGTTTAAACTGTAATTGTGCAAATCCCTGATTGAAAGCCATGTGTATACGAGAAGGAATACGTCTGCGCATGCCCAGAATCTCGGAGCGAATTTAGGCTTTTATTTTTAAAATTTCTTGAATTTGGAAGTATTTTTAAATAAAATATTGAAATCTTTGTAAATGTTGGTCGAAATATTAGTACTTGAAAAGAAAAATTATTATTTTCACTAAACTTAAAGTAAGAAAGAATTAAATAAAATGAAAAAAAGTGAAAACAAAACGAATGCGAACAACGCGGATCGAACTTGCGGCCACTGCTTAGCAGGCCGATACTCAAACCAGCAGGCTACATACGACCCGTCGTGACAGAGAATTTAAAGCCACATGTTTATTTATTAGTTTAAACTCTAATTGTGCAAATCCCTGCTTGAAAGCCATGTGTATACGAGAAGGAATACGTCTGCGCATGCCCAGAATCTCTGAGCGAATTTACTCTTTTATTTCTAAAATATCTTTATTTTGGAAGTATTTTTCAATAAAATATTGTAATCTTTGTAAATGTTGGTCGAAATATTAGTACTAGAAAAGAAAAATTATGATTTTCACTAAATTTAAAGTAAAAAAGAATTAAATAAAATGAAAAAAAGTGACAGCAAAACGAAAGCGAACAAAGTGTCCCGAACCTGCGGCCACGGCTTAGGAGGCCGACACTCGGTCCACAAGGCTACATACGACCCGTCGTGACAGAGAATTTATAGCCACATGTTTATTTATGAGTTTAAACTCTATAATTTTGCAAATCCCTGCTTGAAAGCCATGTGTATACGAGAAGGAATACGTCCGCGCATGCCCAGAATCTATGAACGAATTTAGGATTTTATTTCTAAAATATCTTAATTTTGGAAGTATTTTTAAATAAAATATTGAAATCTTTGTAAATGTTGATCGAAATATTAGTACTTGAAAAGAAAAATTATGATTTTCACTAAACTGAAAGTAAAAAAGAATTAAATAAAATGTAAAAAAGTGAAAGCAAAACGAATGCGATCAACGCGGATCGAACTTGCGGCCACTGCTTAGCAGGCCGATACTCAAACCAGCAGGCTACATACGACCCGTCGTGACAGAGAATTTAAAGCCACATGTTTATTTATTAGTTTAAACTCTGTGCAAATCCCTGCTTGAAAGCCATGTGTATACGATAAGGAATACGTCTGCGCATGCCCAGAATCTCTGAGGGAATTTAGGCTTTTATTTTAAAAATTTCTTGAATTTGGAAGTATTTTTAAATAAAATATTGAAATCTTTGTAAATGTTGGTCGAAATATTAGTACTTGAAAAGAAAAATTATTATTTTCACTAAACTTAAAGTAAGAAAGAATTAAATAAAATGAAAAAAAGTGAAAACAAAACGAATGCGAACAACGCGGATCGAACTTGCGGCCACTGCTTAGCAGGCCGATACTCAAACCAGCAGGCTACATACGACCCGTCGTGACGGAGAATTTAAAGCCACATGTTTATTTATTAGTTTAAACTCTAATTGTGCAAATCCCTGCTTGAAAGCCATGTGTATACGAGAAGGAATACGTCTGCGCATGCCCAGAATCTCGGAGCGAATTTAGGCTTTTATTTTTAAAATTTCTTGAATTTGGAAGTATTTTTAAATAAAATATTGAAATCTTTGTAAATGTTGGTCGAAATATTAGTACTTGAAAAGAAAAATTATTATTTTCACTAAACTTAAAGTAAGAAAGAATTAAATAAAATGAAAAAAAGTGAAAACAAAACGAATGCGAACAACGCGGATCGAACTTGCGGCCACTGCTTAGCAGGCCGATACTCAAACCAGCAGGCTACATACGACCCGTCGTGACAGAGAATTTAAAGCCACATGTTTATTTATTAGTTTAAACTCTAATTGTGCAAATCCCTGCTTGAAAGCCATGTGTATACGAGAAGGAATACGTCTGCGCATGCCCAGAATCTCTGAGCGAATTTACTCTTTTATTTCTAAAATATCTTTATTTTGGAAGTATTTTTCAATAAAATATTGTAATCTTTGTAAATGTTGGTCGAAATATTAGTACTAGAAAAGAAAAATTATGATTTTCACTAAATTTAAAGTAAAAAAGAATTAAATAAAATGAAAAAAAGTGACAGCAAGACGAAAGCGAACAAAGTGTCCCGAACCTGCGGCCACGGCTTAGGAGGCCGACACTCGGTCCACAAGGCTACATACGACCCGTCGTGACAGAGAATTTATAGCCACATGTTTATTTATGAGTTTAAACTCTATAATTTTGCAAATCCCTGCTTGAAAGCCATGTGTATACGAGAAGGAATACGTCCGCGCATGCCCAGAATCTATGAACGAATTTAGGATTTTATTTCTAAAATATCTTAATTTTGGAAGTATTTTTAAATAAAATATTGAAATCTTTGTAAATGTTGATCGAAATATTAGTACTTGAAAAGAAAAATTATGATTTTCACTAAACTGAAAGTAAAAAAGAATTAAATAAAATGTAAAAAAGTGAAAGCAAAACGAATGCGATCAACGCGGATCGAACTTGCGGCCACTGCTTAGCAGGCCGATACTCAAACCAGCAGGCTACATACGACCCGTCGTGACAGAGAATTTAAAGCCACATGTTTATTTATTAGTTTAAACTCTGTGCAAATCCCTGCTTGAAAGCCATGTGTATACGATAAGGAATACGTCTGCGCATGCCCAGAATCTCTGAGGGAATTTAGGCTTTTATTTTAAAAATTTCTTGAATTTGGAAGTATTTTTAAATAAAATATTGAAATCTTTGTAAATGTTGGTCGAAATATTAGTACTTGAAAAGAAAAATTATTATTTTCACTAAACTTAAAGTAAGAAAGAATTAAATAAAATGAAAAAAAGTGAAAACAAAACGAATGCGAACAACGCGGATCGAACTTGCGGCCACTGCTTAGCAGGCCGATACTCAAACCAGCAGGCTACATACGACCCGTCGTGACAGAGAATTTAAAGCCACATGTTTATTTATTAGTTTAAACTCTAATTGTGCAAATCCCTGCTTGAAAGCCATGTGTATACGAGAAGGAATACGTCTGCGCATGCCCAGAATCTCTGAGCGAATTTAGGCTTTTATTTTTAAAATTTCTTGAATTTGGAAGTATTTTTAAATAAAATATTGAAATCTTTGTAAATGTTGGTCGAAATATTAGTACTTGAAAAGAAAAATTATGATTTTCACTAAACTTAAAGTAAAAAAGAATTAAATAAAATGAAAAAAAGTGAAAGCAAAACGAATGCGAACAACGCGGATCGAACTTGCGGCCACTGCTTAGCAGGCCGATACTCAAACCAGCAGGCTACATACGACCCGTCGTGACAGAGAATTTAAAGCCACATGTTTATTTATTAGTTTAAACTCTAATTGTGCAAATCCCTGCTTGAAAGCCATGTGTATACGAGAAGGAATACGTCTGCGCATGCCCAGAATCTATGAACGAATTTAGGATTTTATTTCTAAAATATCTTTATTTTGGAAGTATTTTTCAATAAAATATTGAAATCTTTGTAAATGTTGGTCGAAATATTAGTACTTGAAAAGAAAAATTATGATTTTCACTAAACTTAAAGTAAAAAATAATTAAATAAAATGAAAAAAAGTGAAAGCAAAACGAATGCGAACAACGCGGATCGAACTTGCGGCCACTGCTTAGCAGGCCGATACTCAAACCAGCAGGCTACATACGACCCGTCGTTACAGAGCATTTAAAGCCACATGTCTATTTATCAGTTTAAACTCTATAATTGTGGAAATCCCTGCTTGAAAGCCATGTGTATACGAGAAGGAATACGTCTGCGCATGCCCAGAATCTCTGAGCGAATTTACTCTTTTATTTCTAAAATATCTTTATTTTGGAAGTATTTTTCAATAAAATATTGTAATCTTTGTAAATGTTGGTCGAAATATTAGTACTAGAAAAGAAAAATTATTATTTTCACTAAATTTAAAGTAAAAAATAATTAAATAAAATGAAAAAAAGTGACAGCAAAACGAAAGCGAACAAAGTGTCCCGAACCTGCGGCCACGGCTTAGGAGGCCGACACTCGGTCCACAAGGCTACATACGACCCGTCGTGACAGAGAATTTATAGCCACATGTTTATTTATGAGTTTAAACTCTATAATTTTGCAAATCCCTGCTTGAAAGCCATGTGTATACGAGAAGGAATACGTCCGCGCATGCCCAGAATCTATGAACGAATTTAGGATTTTATTTCTAAAATATCTTTATTTTGGAAGTATTTTTAAATAAAATATTGAAATCTTTGTAAATGTTGGTCGAAATATTAGTACTTGAAAAGAAAAATTATGATTTTCACTAAACTTAAAGTAAAAAAGAATTAAATAAAATGGAAAAAAGTGAAAGCAAAACGAATGCGAGCAACGCGGATCGAACTTGCGGCCACTGCTTAGCAGGCCGATACTCAAACCAGCAGGCTACATACGACCCGTCGTGACAGAGAATTTAAAGCCACATGTTTATTTATTAGAATAAACTCTGCAAATCCCTGCTTGAAAGCCATGTGTATACGAGAAGGAATACGTCTGCGCATGCCCAGAATCTCTGAGGGAATTTAGGCTTTTATTTTTAAAATTTCTTGAATTTGGAAGTATTTTTAAATAAAATATTGAAATCTTTGTAAATGTTGGTCGAAATATTAGTACTTGAAAAGAAAAATTATGATTTTCACTAAACTTAAAGTAAAAAAGAATTAAATAAAATGGAAAAAAGTGAAAGCAAAACGAATGCGAGCAACGCGGATCGAACTTGCGGCCACTGCTTAGCAGGCCGATACTCAAACCAGCAGGCTACATACGACCCGTCGTGACAGAGAATTTAAAGCCACATGTTTATTTATTAGTTTAAACTCGAATTGTGCAAATCCCTGCTTGAAAGCCATGTGTATACGAGAAGGAATACGTCTGCGCATGCCCAGAATCTCTGAGCGAATTTAGGCTTTTATTTTTAAAATTTCTTGAATTTGGAAGTATTTTTAAATAAAATATTGAAATCTTTGTAAATGTTGGTCGAAATATTAGTACTTGAAAAGAAAAATTATGATTTTCACTAAACTTAAAGTAAAAAAGAATTAAATAAAATGAAAAAAAGTGAAAGCAAAACGAATGCGAACAACGCGGATCGAACTTGCGGCCACTGCTTAGCAGGCCGATACTCAAACCAGCAGGCTACATACGACCCGTCGTGACAGAGAATTTAAAGCCACATGTTTATTTATTAGTTTAAACTCTAATTGTGCAAATCCCTGCTTGAAAGCCATGTGTATACGAGAAGGAATACGTCTGCGCATGCCCAGAATCTATGAACGAATTTAGGATTTTATTTCTAAAATATCTTTATTTTGGAAGTATTTTTCAATAAAATATTGAAATCTTTGTAAATGTTGGCCGAAATATTAGTACTAGAAAAGAAAAATTATGATTTTCACTAAACTTAAAGTAAAAAAGAATTAAATAAAATGAAAATAGTGAAAGCAAAATGAATGCGAACAACGCGGATCGAACCTGCGGCCACTGCTTAGAACGCCGACACTCGGTCCACAAGGCTGCATACGACAGGTCGTGACAGAGAATTTAAAGCCACATGTTTATTTATTAGTTTAAACTATAATTGTGCAAATCCCTGCTTGAAAGCCATGCGTATACGAGAAGGAATACGTCTGCGCATGCCCAGAATCTCTGAGCGAATTTAGGCTTTTATTTTTAAAATTTCTTGAATTTGGAAGTATTTTTAAATAAAATATTGAAATCTTTGTAAATGTTGGTCGAAATATTAGTACTTGAAAAGAAAAATTATTATTTTCACTAAACTTAAAGTAAGAAAGAATTAAATAAAATGAAAAAAAGTGAAAACAAAACGAATGCGAACAACGCGGATCGAACTTGCGGCCACTGCTTAGCAGGCCGATACTCAAACCAGCAGGCTACATACGACCCGTCGTGACAGAGAATTTAAAGCCACATGTTTATTTATTAGTTTAAACTCTAATTGTGCAAATCCCTGCTTGAAAGCCATGTGTATACGAGAAGGAATACGTCTGCGCATGCCCAGAATCTCTGAGCGAATTTAGGCTTTTATTTTTAAAATTTCTTGAATTTGGAAGTATTTTTAAATAAAATATTGAAATCTTTGTAAATGTTGGTCGAAATATTAGTACTTGAAAAGAAAAATTATGATTTTCACTAAACTTAAAGTAAAAAAGAATTAAATAAAATGAAAAAAAGTGAAAGCAAAACGAATGCGAACAACGCGGATCGAACTTGCGGCCACTGCTTAGCAGGCCGATACTCAAACCAGCAGGCTACATACGACCCGTCGTGACAGAGAATTTAAAGCCACATGTTTATTTATTAGTTTAAACTCTAATTGTGCAAATCCCTGCTTGAAAGCCATGTGTATACGAGAAGGAATACGTCTGCGCATGCCCAGAATCTATGAACGAATTTAGGATTTTATTTCTAAAATATCTTTATTTTGGAAGTATTTTTCAATAAAATATTGAAATCTTTGTAAATGTTGGTCGAAATATTAGTACTTGAAAAGAAAAATTATGATTTTCACTAAACTTAAAGTAAAAAATAATTAAATAAAATGAAAAAAAGTGAAAGCAAAACGAATGCGAACAACGCGGATCGAACTTGCGGCCACTGCTTAGCAGGCCGATACTCAAACCAGCAGGCTACATACGACCCGTCGTTACAGAGCATTTAAAGCCACATGTCTATTTATCAGTTTAAACTCTATAATTGTGGAAATCCCTGCTTGAAAGCCATGTGTATACGAGAAGGAATACGTCTGCGCATGCCCAGAATCTCTGAGCGAATTTACTCTTTTATTTCTAAAATATCTTTATTTTGGAAGTATTTTTCAATAAAATATTGTAATCTTTGTAAATGTTGGTCGAAATATTAGTACTAGAAAAGAAAAATTATTATTTTCACTAAATTTAAAGTAAAAAATAATTAAATAAAATGAAAAAAAGTGACAGCAAAACGAAAGCGAACAAAGTGTCCCGAACCTGCGGCCACGGCTTAGGAGGCCGACACTCGGTCCACAAGGCTACATACGACCCGTCGTGACAGAGAATTTATAGCCACATGTTTATTTATG
Source organism: Argiope bruennichi (assembly GCF_947563725.1). Taxonomy (NCBI): domain Eukaryota; kingdom Metazoa; phylum Arthropoda; class Arachnida; order Araneae; family Araneidae; genus Argiope; species Argiope bruennichi. Next base: position 132,436,802 of record NC_079154.1, on the reverse strand, counting down.
AGTTTAAACTCTATAATTTTGCAAATCCCTGCTTGAAAGCCATGTGTATACGAGAAGGAATACGTCCGCGCATGCCCAGAATCTATGAACGAATTTAGGATTTTATTTCTAAAATATCTTTATTTTGGAAGTATTTTTAAATAAAATATTGAAATCTTTGTAAATGTTGGTCGAAATATTAGTACTTGAAAAGAAAAATTATGATTTTCACTAAACTTAAAGTAAAAAAGAATTAAATAAAATGGAAAAAAGTGAAAGCAAAACGAATGCGAGCAACGCGGATCGAACTTGCGGCCACTGCTTAGCAGGCCGATACTCAAACCAGCAGGCTACATACGACCCGTCGTGACAGAGAATTTAAAGCCACATGTTTATTTATTAGAATAAACTCTGCAAATCCCTGCTTGAAAGCCATGTGTATACGAGAAGGAATACGTCTGCGCATGCCCAGAATCTCTGAGGGAATTTAGGCTTTTATTTTTAAAATTTCTTGAATTTGGAAGTATTTTTAAATAAAATATTGAAATCTTTGTAAATGTTGGTCGAAATATTAGTACTTGAAAAGAAAAATTATGATTTTCACTAAACTTAAAGTAAAAAAGAATTAAATAAAATGGAAAAAAGTGAAAGCAAAACGAATGCGAGCAACGCGGATCGAACTTGCGGCCACTGCTTAGCAGGCCGATACTCAAACCAGCAGGCTACATACGACCCGTCGTGACAGAGAATTTAAAGCCACATGTTTATTTATTAGTTTAAACTCGAATTGTGCAAATCCCTGCTTGAAAGCCATGTGTATACGAGAAGGAATACGTCTGCGCATGCCCAGAATCTCTGAGCGAATTTAGGCTTTTATTTTTAAAATTTCTTGAATTTGGAAGTATTTTTAAATAAAATATTGAAATCTTTGTAAATGTTGGTCGAAATATTAGTACTTGAAAAGAAAAATTATGATTTTCACTAAACTTAAAGTAAAAAAGAATTAAATAAAATGAAAAAAAGTGAAAGCAAAACGAATGCGAACAACGCGGATCGAACTTGCGGCCACTGCTTAGCAGGCCGATACTCAAACCAGCAGGCTACATACGACCCGTCGTGACAGAGAATTTAAAGCCACATGTTTATTTATTAGTTTAAACTCTAATTGTGCAAATCCCTGCTTGAAAGCCATGTGTATACGAGAAGGAATACGTCTGCGCATGCCCAGAATCTATGAACGAATTTAGGATTTTATTTCTAAAATATCTTTATTTTGGAAGTATTTTTCAATAAAATATTGAAATCTTTGTAAATGTTGGCCGAAATATTAGTACTAGAAAAGAAAAATTATGATTTTCACTAAACTTAAAGTAAAAAAGAATTAAATAAAATGAAAATAGTGAAAGCAAAATGAATGCGAACAACGCGGATCGAACCTGCGGCCACTGCTTAGAACGCCGACACTCGGTCCACAAGGCTGCATACGACAGGTCGTGACAGAGAATTTAAAGCCACATGTTTATTTATTAGTTTAAACTATAATTGTGCAAATCCCTGCTTGAAAGCCATGCGTATACGAGAAGGAATACGTCTGCGCATGCCCAGAATCTCTGAGCGAATTTAGGCTTTTATTTTTAAAATTTCTTGAATTTGGAAGTATTTTTAAATAAAATATTGAAATCTTTGTAAATGTTGGTCGAAATATTAGTACTTGAAAAGAAAAATTATGATTTTCACTAAACTTAAAGTAAAAAATAATTAAATAAAATGAAAAAAAGTGAAAGCAAAACGAATGCGAACAACGCGGATCGAACTTGCGGCCACTGCTTAGCAGGCCGATACTCAAACCAGCAGGCTACATACGACCCGTCGTTACAGAGCATTTAAAGCCACATGTCTATTTATCAGTTTAAACTCTATAATTGTGGAAATCCCTGCTTGAAAGCCATGTGTATACGAGAAGGAATACGTCTGCGCATGCCCAGAATCTCTGAGCGAATTTACTCTTTTATTTCTAAAATATCTTTATTTTGGAAGTATTTTTCAATAAAATATTGTAATCTTTGTAAATGTTGGTCGAAATATTAGTACTAGAAAAGAAAAATTATTATTTTCACTAAATTTAAAGTAAAAAAGAATTAAATAAAATGAAAAAAAGTGACAGCAAAACGAAAGCGAACAAAGTGTCCCGAACCTGCGGCCACGGCTTAGGAGGCCGACACTCGGTCCACAAGGCTACATACGACCCGTCGTGACAGAGAATTTATAGCCACATGTTTATTTATGAGTTTAAACTCTATAATTTTGCAAATCCCTGCTTGAAAGCCATGTGTATACGAGAAGGAATACGTCCGCGCATGCCCAGAATCTATGAACGAATTTAGGATTTTATTTCTAAAATATCTTTATTTTGGAAGTATTTTTAAATAAAATATTGAAATCTTTGTAAATGTTGGTCGAAATATTAGTACTTGAAAAGAAAAATTATGATTTTCACTAAACTTAAAGTAAAAAAGAATTAAATAAAATGGAAAAAAGTGAAAGCAAAACGAATGCGAGCAACGCGGATCGAACTTGCGGCCACTGCTTAGCAGGCCGATACTCAAACCAGCAGGCTACATACGACCCGTCGTGACAGAGAATTTAAAGCCACATGTTTATTTATTAGAATAAACTCTGCAAATCCCTGCTTGAAAGCCATGTGTATACGAGAAGGAATACGTCTGCGCATGCCCAGAATCTCTGAGGGAATTTAGGCTTTTATTTTTAAAATTTCTTGAATTTGGAAGTATTTTTAAATAAAATATTGAAATCTTTGTAAATGTTGGTCGAAATATTAGTACTTGAAAAGAAAAATTATGATTTTCACTAAACTTAAAGTAAAAAAGAATTAAATAAAATGGAAAAAAGTGAAAGCAAAACGAATGCGAGCAACGCGGATCGAACTTGCGGCCACTGCTTAGCAGGCCGATACTCAAACCAGCAGGCTACATACGACCCGTCGTGACAGAGAATTTAAAGCCACATGTTTATTTATTAGTTTAAACTCGAATTGTGCAAATCCCTGCTTGAAAGCCATGTGTATACGAGAAGGAATACGTCTGCGCATGCCCAGAATCTCTGAGCGAATTTAGGCTTTTATTTTTAAAATTTCTTGAATTTGGAAGTATTTTTAAATAAAATATTGAAATCTTTGTAAATGTTGGTCGAAATATTAGTACTTGAAAAGAAAAATTATGATTTTCACTAAACTTAAAGTAAAAAAGAATTAAATAAAATGAAAAAAAGTGAAAGCAAAACGAATGCGAACAACGCGGATCGAACTTGCGGCCACTGCTTAGCAGGCCGATACTCAAACCAGCAGGCTACATACGACCCGTCGTGACAGAGAATTTAAAGCCACATGTTTATTTATTAGTTTAAACTCTAATTGTGCAAATCCCTGCTTGAAAGCCATGTGTATACGAGAAGGAATACGTCTGCGCATGCCCAGAATCTATGAACGAATTTAGGATTTTATTTCTAAAATATCTTTATTTTGGAAGTATTTTTCAATAAAATATTGAAATCTTTGTAAATGTTGGCCGAAATATTAGTACTAGAAAAGAAAAATTATGATTTTCACTAAACTTAAAGTAAAAAAGAATTAAATAAAATGAAAATAGTGAAAGCAAAATGAATGCGAACAACGCGGATCGAACCTGCGGCCACTGCTTAGAACGCCGACACTCGGTCCACAAGGCTGCATACGACAGGTCGTGACAGAGAATTTAAAGCCACATGTTTATTTATTAGTTTAAACTATAATTGTGCAAATCCCTGCTTGAAAGCCATGCGTATACGAGAAGGAATACGTCTGCGCATGCCCAGAATCTCTGAGCGAATTTAGGCTTTTATTTTTAAAATTTCTTGAATTTGGAAGTATTTTTAAATAAAATATTGAAATCTTTGTAAATGTTGGTCGAAATATTAGTACTTGAAAAGAAAAATTATGATTTTCACTAAACTTAAAGTAAAAAATAATTAAATAAAATGAAAAAAAGTGAAAGCAAAACGAATGCGAACAACGCGGATCGAACTTGCGGCCACTGCTTAGCAGGCCGATACTCAAACCAGCAGGCTACATACGACCCGTCGTTACAGAGCATTTAAAGCCACATGTCTATTTATCAGTTTAAACTCTATAATTGTGGAAATCCCTGCTTGAAAGCCATGTGTATACGAGAAGGAATACGTCCGCGCATGCCCAGAATCTATGAACGAATTTAGGATTTTATTTCTAAAATATCTTTATTTTGGAAGTATTTTTCAATAAAATATTGTAATCTTTGTAAATGTTGGTCGAAATATTAGTACTAGAAAAGAAAAATTATTATTTTCACTAAATTTAAAGTAAAAAAGAATTAAATAAAATGAAAAAAGGGACAGCAAAACGAAAGCGAACAAAGTGTCCCGAACCTGCGGCCACGGCTTAGGAGGCCGACACTCGGTCCACAAGGATACATACGACCCGTCGTGACAGAGAATTTATAGCCACATGTTTATTTATGAGTTTAAACTCTATAATTTTGCAAATCCCTGCTTGAAAGCCATGTGTATACGAGAAGGAATACGTCCGCGCATGCCCAGAATCTATGAACGAATTTAGGATTTTATTTCTAAAATATCTTTATTTTGGAAGTATTTTTAAATAAAATATTGAAATCTTTGTAAATGTTGATCGAAATATTAGTACTTGAAAAGAAAAATTATGATTTTCACTAAACTGAAAGTAAAAAAGAATTAAATAAAATGTAAAAAAGTGAAAGCAAAACGAATGCGAACAACGCGGATCGAACTTGCGGCCACTGCTTAGCAGGCCGATACTCAAACCAGAAGGCTACATACGACCCGTCGTGACAGAGAATTTAAAGCCACATGTTTATTTATTAGAATAAACTCTGCAAATCCCTGCTTGAAAGCCATGTGTATACGAGAAGGAATACGTCTGCGCATGCCCAGAATCTCTGAGGGAATTTAGGCTTTTATTTTTAAAATTTCTTGAATTTGGAAGTATTTTTAAATAAAATATTGAAATCTTTGTAAATGTTGGTCGAAATATTAGTACTTGAAAAGAAAAATTATGATTTTCACTAAACTTAAAGTAAAAAAGAATTAAATAAAATGGAAAAAAGTGAAAGCAAAACGAATGCGAGCAACGCGGATCGAACTTGCGGCCACTGCTTAGCAGGCCGATACTCAAACCAGCAGGCTACATACGACCCGTCGTGACAGAGAATTTAAAGCCACATGTTTATTTATTAGTTTAAACTCTAATTGTGCAAATCCCTGCTCGAAAGCCATGTGTATACGAGAAGGAATACGTCTGCGCATGCCCAGAATCTCTGAGCGAATTTAGGCTTTTATTTTTAAAATTTCTTGAATTTGGAAGTATTTTTAAATAAAATATTGAAATCTTTGTAAATGTTGGTCGAAATATTAGTACTTGAAAAGAAAAATTATGATTTTCACTAAACTTAAAGTAAAAAAGAATTAAATAAAATGAAAAAAAGTGAAAGCAAAACGAATGCGAACAACGCGGACCGAACTTGCGGCCACTGCTTAGCAGGCCGATACTCAAACCAGCAGGCTACATACGACCCGTCGTGACAGAGAATTTAAAGCCACATGTTTATTTATTAGTTTAAACTCTAATTGTGCAAATCCCTGCTTGAAAGCCATGTGTATACGAGAAGGAATACGTCTGCGCATGCCCAAAATCTATGAACGAATTTAGGATTTTATTTCTAAAATATCTTTATTTTGGAAGTATTTTTCAATAAAATATTGAAATCTTTGTAAATGTTGGCCGAAATATTAGTACTAGAAAAGAAAAATTATGATTTTCACTAAACTTAAAGTAAAAAAGAATTAAATAAAATGAAAATAGTGAAAGCAAAATGAATGCGAACAACGCGGATCGAACCTGCGGCCACTGCTTAGAACGCCGACACTCGGTCCACAAGGCTGCATACGACAGGTCGTGACAGAGAATTTAAAGCCACATGTTTATTTATTAGTTTAAACTACAATTGTGCAAATCCCTGCTTGAAAGCCATGCGTATACGAGAAGGAATACGTCTGCGCATGCCCAGAATCTCTGAGCGAATTTAGGCTTTTATTTTTAAAATTTCTTGAATTTGGAAGTATTTTTAAATAAAATATTGAAATCTTTGTAAATGTTGGTCGAAATATTAGTACTTGAAAAGAAAAATTATGATTTTCACTAAACTTAAAGTAAATAATAAATTAATAAAATGAAAAAAAGTGAAAGCAAAACGAATGCGAACAACGCGGATCGAACTTGCGGCCACTGCTTAGCAGGCCGATACTCAAACCAGCATTCTACATACGACCCGTCGTGACAGAGAATTTAAAGCCACATGTTTATTTATTAGTTTAAACTCTAATTGTGCAAATCCCTGCTTGAAAGCCATGTGTATACGAGAAGGAATACGTCTGCGCATGCCTAGAATCTATGAACGAATTTAGGATTTTATTTCTAAAATATCTTTATTTTGGAAGTATTTTTCAATAAAATATTGAAATCTTTGTAAATGTTGGCCGAAATATTAGTACTAGAAAAGAAAAATTATGATTTTCACTAAACTTAAAGTAAAAAAGAATTAAATAAAATGAAAATAGTGAAAGCAAAATGAATGCGAGCAACGCGGATCGAACTTGCGGCCACTGCTTAGCAGGCCGATACTCAAACCAGCAGGCTACATACGACCCGTCGTGACAGAGAATTTAAAGCCACATGTTTATTTATTAGTTTAAACTCTGTGCAAATCCCTGCTTGAAAGCCATGTGTATACGATAAGGAATACGTCTGCGCATGCCCAGAATCTCTGAGGGAATTTAGGCTTTTATTTTAAAAATTTCTTGAATTTGGAAGTATTTTTAAATAAAATATTGAAATCTTTGTAAATGTTGGTCGAAATATTAGTACTTGAAAAGAAAAATTATTATTTTCACTAAACTTAAAGTAAGAAAGAATTAAATAAAATGAAAAAAAGTGAAAACAAAACGAATGCGAACAACGCGGATCGAACTTGCGGCCACTGCTTAGCAGGCCGATACTCAAACCAGCAGGCTACATACGACCCGTTGTGACAGAGAATTTAAAGCCACATGTTTATTTATTTGTTTAAACTCTAATTGTGCAAATCCCTGCTCGAAAGCCATGTGTATACGAGAAGGAATACGTCTGCGCATGCCCAGAATCTCTGAGCGAATTTAGGCTTTTATTTTTAAAATTTCTTGAATTTGGAAGTATTTTTAAATAAAATATTGAAATCTTTGTAAATGTTGGTCGAAATATTAGTACTTGAAAAGAAAAATTATGATTTTCACTAAACTTAAAGTAAAAAATAATTAAATAAAATGAAAAAAAGTGAAAGCAAAACGAATGCGAACAACGCGGATCGAACTTGCGGCCACTGCTTAGCAGGCCGATACTCAAACCAGCAGGCTACATACGACCTGTCGTTACAAAGCATTTAAAGCCACATGTCTATTTATCAGTTTAAACTCTATAATTGTGGAAATCCCTGCTTGAAAGCCATGTGTATACGAGAAGGAATACGTCTGCGCATGCCCAGAATCTCTGAGCGAATTTACTCTTTTATTTCAAAAATATCTTTATTTTGGAAGTATTTTTCAATAAAATATTGTAATCTTTGTAAATGTTGGTCGAAATATTAGTACTAGAAAAGAAAAATTATGATTGTCACTAAATTTAAAGTAAAAAAGTATTAAATAAAATGAAAATAGTGACAGCAAAACGAAAGCGAACAAAGTGTCCCGAACCTACGGCCACGGCTTAGGAGGCCGACACTCGGTCCACAAGGCTACATACGACCCGTCGTGACAGAGAATTTATAGCCACATGTTTATTTATGAGTTTAAACTCTAATTTTGCAAATCGCTGCTTGAAAGCCATGTGTATACGAGAAGGAATACGTCCGCGCATGCGCAGAATCTATGAACGAATTTAGGATTTTATTTCTAAAATATCTTTATTTTGGAAGTATTTTTAAATAAAATATTGAAATCTTTGTAAATGTTGGTCGAAATATTAGTACTTGAAAAGAAAAATTATGATTTTCACTAAACTTAAAGTAAAAAAGAATTAAATAAAATGAAAATAGTGAAAGCAAAATGAATGCGAACAACGCGGATCGAACCTGCGGCCACTGTTTAGAACGCCGACACTCGGTCCACAAGGCTGCATACGACAGGTCGTGACAGAGAATTTAAAGCCACATGTTTATTTATTAGTTTAAACTATAATTGTGCAAATCCCTGCTTGAAAGCCATGCGTATACGAGAAGGAATACGTCTGCGCATGCCCAGAATCTCTGAGCGAATTTAGGCTTTTATTTTTAAAATTTCTTGAATTTGGAAGTATTTTTAAATAAAATATTGAAATCTTTGTAAATGTTGGTCGAAATATTAGTACTTGAAAAGAAAAATTATGATTTTCACTAAACTTAAAGTAAAAAATAATTAAATAAAATGAAAAAAAGTGAAAGCAAAACGAATGCGAACAACGCGGATCGAACTTGCGGCCACTGCTTAGCAGGCCGATACTCAAACCAGCAGGCTACATACGACCTGTCGTTACAAAGCATTTAAAGCCACATGTCTATTTATCAGTTTAAACTCTATAATTGTGGAAATCCCTGCTTGAAAGCCATGTGTATACGAGAAGGAATACGTCTGCGCATGCCCAGAATCTCTGAGCGAATTTACTCTTTTATTTCAAAAATGTCTTTATTTTGGAAGTATTTTTCAATAAAATATTGTAATCTTTGTAAATGTTGGTCGAAATATTAGTACTAGAAAAGAAAAATTATGATTTTCACTAAATTTAAAGTAAAAAAGAATTAAATAAAATGAAAAAAAGTGACAGCAAAACGAAAGCGAACAAAGTGTCCCGAACCTACGGCCACTGCTTAGCAGGCCGATACTCAACCAAGCAGGCTACATACGACCCGTCGTGACAGAGAATTTATAGCCACATGTTTATTTATGAGTTTAAACTCTATAATTTTGCAAATCGCTGCTTGAAAGCCATGTGTATACGAGAAGGAATACGTCCGCGCATGCGCAGAATCTATGAACGAATTTAGGATTTTATTTCTAAAATATCTTTATTTTGGAAGTATTTTTAAATAAAATATTGAAATCTTTGTAAATGTTGGTCGAAATATTAGTACTTGAAAAGAAAAATTATTATTTTCACTAAACTTAAAGTAAGAAAGAATTAAATAAAATGAAAAGAAGTGAAAACAAAACGAATGCGAATAACGCGGATCGAACTTGCGTCCACTGCTTAGCAGGCCGATACTCAAACCAGCAGGCTACATACGACCTGTCGTTACAGAGCATTTAAAGCCTCATGTCTATTTATCAGTTTAAACTCTAATTGTGGAAGTCCCTGCTTGAAAGCCATGTGTATACGAGAAGGAATACGTCTGCGCATGCCCAGAATCTCTGAGCGAATTTAGGCTTTTATTTCTAAAATATCTTTATTTTGGAAGAAATTTTCAATAAAATATTGAAACCTTTGTAAATGTTCGTCGAAATATTAGTACTAGAAAAGAAAAATTATGATTTTCACTAAACTTAAAGTAAAAAAGAATTAAATAAAACAAAAATAGTGAAAGCAAAATGAATGCGAACAACGCGGATCGAACCTGCGGCCACTGCTTAGGAAGCCGACACTCCATCCACAAGGCTACATACGACCCGTCGTGACACAGAATTTAAAGCCACGTGTTTATTTTTTAGTTTAAACTATAATTGTGCAAATCCCTGCTTGAAAGCCATGTGTATACGAGAAGGAATACGTCTGCGCATGCCCAGAATCTCTGAACGAATTTAGGCTTTTATTTCTAAAATATCTTTATTTTGGAAGTATTTTTCAATAAAATATTGAAATCTTTGTAAATGTTGGCCGAAATATTAGTACTAGAAAAGAAAAATTATGATTTTCACTAAACTTAAAGTAAAAAAGAATTAAATAAAATGAAAATAGTGAAAGCAAAATGAATGCGAACAACGCGGATCGAACCTGCGGCCACTGCTTAGAACGCCGACACTCGGTCCACAAGGCTGCATACGACAGGTCGTGACAGAGAATTTAAAGCCACATGTTTATTTATTAGTTTAAACTATAATTGTGCAAATCCCTGCTTGAAAGCCATGTGTATACGAGAAGGAATACGTCTGCGCATGCCCAGAATCTCTGAACGAATTTAGGCTTTTATTTCTAAAATATCTATATTTTGGAAGTATTTTTCAATAAAATATTGAAATGTTTGTAAATGTTGGTCGAAATATTAGTACTAGAAAAGAAAAATGATGATTTTCACTAAACTTAAAGTAAAAAAGAATTAAATAAAATGAAAAAAAGTGAAAGCAAAACGAATGCAAACAACGCGGATCGAACCTGCGGCCACTTCTTAGAAGGCCGACACTCGGTCCACAAGGCTACATACGATCCGTAGTGAAGAATTTAAAGCCACATGTTTATTTATTAGTTTAAACTCTATAATTGTGCAAATCCCTGCTTGAAAGCAATGTGTATACGAGAAGGAATACGTCTGCGCATGCCTAGAATCTCTGAACGAATTTATGCTTTTATTTCTAAAATATCTTTATTTTGGAAGAATTTTCCAATAAAATATTGAAATCTTTGTAAATGTTCGTCGAAATATTAGTACTAGAAAAGAAAAATTATGATTTTCACTAAACTTAAAGTAAAAAAGAATTAAATAAAATGAAAAAAAGTGAAAGAAAAACGAATGCGAACAACGCGGATCGAACTTGTGGCCATGCTTAGCAGGCCTATACTCAAACCAGCAGGCTACATACGACCTGTCGTTACAAAGCATTTAAAGCCACATGTCTATTTATCAGTTTAAACTCTATAATTGTGGAAATCCCTGCTTGAAAGCCATGTGTATACGAGAAGGAAAACGTCTGCGCATGCCCAGAATCTCTGAGCGAATTTACTCTTTTATTTCAAAAATATCTTTATGTTGGAAGTATTTTTCAATAAAATATTGTAATCTTTGTAAATGTTGGTCGAAATATTAGTACTAGAAAAGAAAAATTATGATTTTCACTAAATTTAAAGTAAAAAAGAATTAAATAAAATGAAAAAAAGTGACAGCAAAACGAAAGCGAACAAAGTGTCCCGAACCTGCGGCCACGGCTTAGGAGGCCGACACTCGGTCCACAAGGCTACATACGACCCGTCGTGACAGAGAATTTATAGCCACATGTTTATTTATGAGTTTAAACTATAATTTTGCAAATCGCTGCTTGAAAGCCATGTGTATACGAGAAGGAATACGTCCGCGCATGCGCAGAATCTATGAACAAATTTAGGATTTCATTTCTAAAATATCTTTATTTTGGAAGTATTTTTAAATAAAATATTGAAATCTTTGTAAATGTTGGTCGAAATATTAGTACTTGAAAAGAAAAATTATGATTTTCACTAAACTTAAAGTAAAAAAGAATTAAATAAAATGAAAAAAAGTGAAAGCAAAACGAATGCGAACAACGCGGATCGAACTTGCGGCCACTGCTTAGCAGGCCGATACTCACACCAGCAGGCTACATACGACCCGTCGTGACGGATAATTTAAAGCCACATGTTTATTTATTAGTTTAAACTCTGTGCAAATCCCTGCTTGAAAGCCATGTGTATACGAGAAGGAATACGTCTGCGCATGCCCAGAATCTCTGAGGGAATTTAGGCTTTTATTTTTAAAATTTCTTGAATTTGGAAGTATTTTTAAGTAAAATATTGAAATCTTTGTAAATGTTGGACGAAATATTAGTACTTGAAAAGAAAAATTATTATTTTCACTAAACTTAAAGTAAGAAAGAATTAAATAAAATGAAAAAAAGTGAAAACAAAACGAATGCGAACAACGCGGATCGAACTTGCGGCCACTGCTTAGCAGGCCGATACTCAAACCAGCAGGCTACATACGACCTGTCGTTACAGAGCATTTAAAGCCACATGTCTATTTATCAGTTCAAACTGTATAATTGTGGAAGTCCCTGCTTGAAAGCCATGTGTATACGAGAAGGAATACGTCTGCGCATGCCCAGAATCTCTGAGCGAATTTAGGCTTTTATTTCTAAAATATCTTTATTTTGGAAGAAATTTTCAATAAAATATTGAAATCTTTGTAAATGTTCGTCGAAATATTAGTACTAGAAAAGAAAAATTATGATTTTCACTAAACTTAAAGTAAAAAAGAATTAAATAAAATAAAAATAGTGAAAGCAAAACGAATGCGAACAACGCGGATCGAACCTGCGGCCACTGCTTAGGAAGTCGACACTCCATCCACAAGGCTACATACGACCCGTCGTGACACAGAATTTAAAGCCACGTGTTTATTTTTTAGTTTAAACTATAATTGTGCAAATCCCTGCTTGAAAGCCATGTGTATACGAGAAGGAATACGTCTGCGCATGCCCAGAATCTCTGAACGAATTTAGGCTTTTATTTCTAAAATATCTTTATTTTGGAAGTATTTTTCAATAAAATATTGAAATCTTTGTAAATGTTGGCCGAAATATTAGTACTAGAAAAGAAAAATTATGATTTTCACTAAACTTAAAGTAAAAAAGAATTAAATAAAATGAAAATAGTGAAAGCAAAATGAATGCGAACAACGCGGATCGAACCTGCGGCCACTGCTTAGAACGCCGACACTCGGTCCACAAGTCTGCATACGACAGGTCGTGACAGAGAATTTAAAGCCACATGTTTATTTATTAGTTTAAACTATAATTGTGCAAATCCCTGCTTGAAAGCCATGTGTATACGAGAAGGAATACGTCTGCGCATGCCCAGAATCTCTGAACGAATTTACTCTTTTATTTCAAAAATATCTTTATTTTGGAAGTATTTTTCAATAAAATATTGAAATCTTTGTAAATGTTGGCCGAAATATTAGTACTAGAAAAGAAAAATTATGATTTTCACTAAACTTAAAGTAAAAAAGAATTAAATAAAATGAAAATAGTGAAAGCAAAATGAATGCGAACAACGCGCATCGAACCTGCGGCCACTGCTTAGAACGCCGACACTCGGTCCACAAGTCTGCATACGACAGGTCGTGACAGAGAATTTAAAGCCACATGTTTATTTATTAGTTTAAACTATAATTGTGCAAATCCCTGCTTGAAAGCCATGTGTATACGAGAAGGAATATGTCTGCGCATGCCCAGAATCTCGGAGCGAATTTACTCTTTTATTTCAAAAATATCTTTATTTTGGAAGTATTTTTCAATAAAATATTGTAATCTTTGTAAATGTTGGTCGAAATATTAGTACTAGAAAAGAAAAATTATGATTTTCACTAAATTTAAAGTAAAAAAGAATTAAATAAAATGAAAAAAAGTGACAGCAAAACGAAAGCGAACAAAGTGTCCCGAACCTGCGGCCACGGCTTAGGAGGCCGACACTCGGTCCACAAGGCTACATACGACCCGTCGTGACAGAGAATTTATAGCCACATGTTTATTTATGAGTTTAAACTCTATAATTTTTCAAATCGCTGCTTGAAAGCCATGTGTATACGAGAAGGAATACGTCCGCGCATGCGCAGAATCTATGAACGAATTAAGGATTTTATTTCTAAAATATCTTTATTTTGGAAGTATTTTTAAATAAAATATTGAAATCTTTGTAAATGTTGGTCGAAATATTAGTACTTGAAAAGAAAAATTATGATTTTCACTAAACTTAAAGTAAAAAAAAATTAAATAAAATGAAAAAAAGTGAAAGCAAAACGAATGCGAACAACGCGGATCGAACTTGCGGCCACTGCTTAGCAGGCCGATACTCAAACCAGCAGGCTACATACGACCCGTCGTGACGGAGAATTTAAAGCCACATGTTTATTTATTAGTTTAAACTCTGTGCAAATCCCTGCTTGAAAGCCATGTGTATACGAGAAGGAATACGTCTGCGCATGCCCAGAATCTCTGAGGGAATTTAGGCTTTTATTTTTAAAATTTCTTGAATTTGGAAGTATTTTTAAGTAAAATATTGAAATCTTTGTAAATGTTGGTCGAAATATTAGTACTTGAAAAGAAAAATTATTATTTTCACTAAACTTAAAGTAAGAAAGAATTAAATAAAATGAAAAAAAGTGAAAACAAAACGAATGCGAACAACGCGGATCGAACTTGCGGCCACTGCTTAGCAGGCCGATACTCAAACCAGCAGGCTACATACGACCTGTCGTTACAGAGCATTTAAAGCCACATGTCTATTTATCAGTTTAAACTCTATAATTGTGGAAGTCCCTGCTTGAAAGCCATGTGTATACGAGAAGGAATACGTCTGCGCATGCCCAGAATCTCTGAGTGAATTTAGGCTTTTATTTCTAAAATATCTTTATTTTGGAAGAAATTTTCAATAAAATATTGAAATCTTTGTAAATGTTCGTCGAAATATTAGTACTATAAAAGAAAAATTATGATTTTCACTAAACTTAAAGTAAAAAAGAATTAAATAAAATAAAAATAGTGAAAGCAAAACGAATGCGAACAACGCGGATCGAACCTGCGGCCACTGCTTAGGAAGCCGACACTCCATCCACAAGGCTACATACGACCCGTCGTGACACAGAATTTAAAGCCACGTGTTTATTTTTTAGTTTAAACTATAATTGTGCAAATCCCTGCTTGAAAGCCATGTGTATACGAGAAGGAATATGTCTGCGCATGCCCAGAATCTCTGAGCGAATTTACTCTTTTATTTCAAAAATATCTTTATTTTGGAAGTATTTTTCAATAAAATATTGTAATCTTTGTAAATGTTGGTCGAAATATTAGTACTAGAAAAGAAAAATTATGATTGTCACTAAATTTAAAGTAAAAAAGTATTAAATAAAATGAAAATAGTGACAGCAAAACGAAAGCGAACAAAGTGTCCCGAACCTACGGCCACGGCTTAGGAGGCCGACACTCGGTCCACAAGGCTACATACGACCCGTCGTGACAGAGAATTTATAGCCACATGTTTATTTATGAGTTTAAACTCTAATTTTGCAAATCGCTGCTTGAAAGCCATGTGTATACGAGAAGGAATACCTCCGCGCATGCGCAGAATCTATGAACGAATTTAGGATTTTATTTCTAAAATATCTTTATTTTGGAAGTATTTTTAAATAAAATATTGAAATCTTTGTAAATGTTGGTCGAAATATTAGTACTTGAAAAGAAAAATTATGATTTTCACTAAACTTAAAGTAAAAAAGAATTAAATAAAATGAAAATAGTGAAAGCAAAATGAATGCGAACAACGCGGATCGAACCTGCGGCCACTGCTTAGAACGCCGACACTCGGTCCACAAGGCTGCATACGAGAGGTCGTGACAGAGAATTTAAAGCCACATGTTTATTTATTAGTTTAAACTATAATTGTGCAAATCCCTGCTTGAAAGCCATGCGTATACGAGAAGGAATACGTCTGCGCATGCCCAGAATCTCTGAGCGAATTTAGGCTTTTATTTTTAAAATTTCTTGAATTTGGAAGTATTTTTAAATAAAATATTGAAATCTTTGTAAATGTTGGTCGAAATATTAGTACTTGAAAAGAAAAATTATGATTTTCACTAAACTTAAAGTAAAAAATAATTAAATAAAATGAAAAAGTGAAAGCAAAACGAATGCGAACAACGCGGATCGAACTTGCGGCCACTGCTTAGCAGGCCGATACTCAAACCAGCAGGCTACATACGACCTGTCGTTACAAAGCATTTAAAGCCACATGTCTATTTATCAGTTTAAACTCTATAATTGTGGAAATCCCTGCTTGAAAGCCATGTGTATACGAGAAGGAATACGTCTGCGCATGCCCAGAATCTCTGAGCGAATTTACTCTTTTATTTCAAAAATGTCTTTATTTTGGAAGTATTTTTCAATAAAATATTGTAATCTTTGTAAATGTTGGTCGAAATATTAGTACTAGAAAAGAAAAATTATGATTTTCACTAAATTTAAAGTAAAAAAGAATTAAATAAAATGAAAAAAAGTGACAGCAAAACGAAAGCGAACAAAGTGTCCCGAACCTACGGCCACTGCTTAGCAGGCCGATACTCAACCAAGCAGGCTACATACGACCCGTCGTGACAGAGAATTTATAGCCACATGTTTATTTATGAGTTTAAACTCTATAATTTTGCAAATCGCTGCTTGAAAGCCATGTGTATACGAGAAGGAATACGTCCGCGCATGCGCAGAATCTATGAACGAATTTAGGATTTTATTTCTAAAATATCTTTATTTTGGAAGTATTTTTAAATAAAATATTGAAATCTTTGTAAATGTTGGTCGAAATATTAGTACTTGAAAAGAAAAATTATTATTTTCACTAAACTTAAAGTAAGAAAGAATTAAATAAAATGAAAAGAAGTGAAAACAAAACGAATGCGAATAACGCGGATCGAACTTGCGTCCACTGCTTAGCAGGCCGATACTCAAACCAGCAGGCTACATACGACCTGTCGTTACAGAGCATTTAAAGCCTCATGTCTATTTATCAGTTTAAACTCTATAATTGTGGAAGTCCCTGCTTGAAAGCCATGTGTATACGAGAAGGAATACGTCTGCGCATGCCCAGAATCTCTGAGCGAATTTAGGCTTTTATTTCTAAAATATCTTTATTTTGGAAGAAATTTTCAATAAAATATTGAAACCTTTGTAAATGTTCGTCGAAATATTAGTACTAGAAAAGAAAAATTATGATTTTCACTAAACTTAAAGTAAAAAAGAATTAAATAAAACAAAAATAGTGAAAGCAAAACGAATGCGAACAACGCGGATCGAACCTGCGGCCACTGCTTAGGAAGCCGACACTCCATCCACAAGGCTACATACGACCCGTCGTGACACAGAATTTAAAGCCACGTGTTTATTTTTTAGTTTAAACTATAATTGTGCAAATCCCTGCTTGAAAGCCATGTGTATACGAGAAGGAATACGTCTGCGCATGCCCAGAATCTCTGAACGAATTTAGGCTTTTATTTCTAAAATATCTTTATTTTGGAAGTATTTTTCAATAAAATATTGAAATCTTTGTAAATGTTGGCCGAAATATTAGTACTAGAAAAGAAAAATTATGATTTTCACTAAACTTAAAGTAAAAAAGAATTAAATAAAATGAAAATAGTGAAAGCAAAATGAATGCGAACAACGCGGATCGAACCTGCGGCCACTGCTTAGAACGCCGACACTCGGTCCACAAGGCTGCATACGACAGGTCGTGACAGAGAATTTAAAGCCACATGTTAATTTATTAGTTTAAACTATAATTGTGCAAATCCCTGCTTGAAAGCCATGTGTATACGAGAAGGAATACGTCTGCGCATGCCCAGAATCTCTGAACGAATTTAGGCTTTTATTTCTAAAATATCTATATTTTGGAAGAATTTTTCAATAAAATATTGAAATGTTTGTAAATGTTGGTCGAAATATTAGTACTAGAAAAGAAAAATGATGATTTTCACTAAACTTAAAGTAAAAAAGAATTAAATAAAATGAAAAAAAGTGAAAGCAAAACGAATGCAAACAACGCGGATCGAACCTGCGGCCACTTCTTAGAAGGCCGACACTCGGTCCACAAGGCTACATACGATCCGTAGTGAAGAATTTAAAGCCACATGTTTATTTATTAGTTTAAACTATAATTGTGCAAATCCCTGCTTGAAAGCCATGCGTATACGAGAAGGAATACGTCTGCGCATGCCCAGAATCTCTGAGCGAATTTAGGCTTTTATTTTTAAAATTTCTTGAATTTGGAAGTATTTTTAAATAAAATATTGAAATCTTTGTAAATGTTGGTCGAAATATTAGTACTTGAAAAGAAAAATTATGATTTTCACTAAACTTAAAGTAAAAAATAATTAAATAAAATGAAAAAAAGTGAAAGCAAAACGAATGCGAACAACGCGGATCGAACTTGCGGCCACTGCTTAGCAGGCCGATACTCAAACCAGCAGGCTACATACGACCTGTCGTTACAAAGCATTTAAAGCCACATGTCTATTTATCAGTTTAAACTCTATAATTGTGGAAATCCCTGCTTGAAAGCCATGTGTATACGAGAAGGAATACGTCTGCGCATGCCCAGAATCTCTGAGCGAATTTACTCTTTTATTTCAAAAATGTCTTTATTTTGGAAGTATTTTTCAATAAAATATTGTAATCTTTGTAAATGTTGGTCGAAATATTAGTACTAGAAAAGAAAAATTATGATTTTCACTAAATTTAAAGTAAAAAAGAATTAAATAAAATGAAAAAAAGTGACAGCAAAACGAAAGCGAACAAAGTGTCCCGAACCTACGGCCACTGCTTAGCAGGCCGATACTCAACCAAGCAGGCTACATACGACCCGTCGTGACAGAGAATTTATAGCCACATGTTTATTTATGAGTTTAAACTCTATAATTTTGCAAATCGCTGCTTGAAAGCCATGTGTATACGAGAAGGAATACGTCCGCGCATGCGCAGAATCTATGAACGAATTTAGGATTTTATTTCTAAAATATCTTTATTTTGGAAGTATTTTTAAATAAAATATTGAAATCTTTGTAAATGTTGGTCGAAATATTAGTACTTGAAAAGAAAAATTATTATTTTCACTAAACTTAAAGTAAGAAAGAATTAAATAAAATGAAAAGAAGTGAAAACAAAACGAATGCGAATAACGCGGATCGAACTTGCGTCCACTGCTTAGCAGGCCGATACTCAAACCAGCAGGCTACATACGACCTGTCGTTACAGAGCATTTAAAGCCTCATGTCTATTTATCAGTTTAAACTCTATAATTGTGGAAATCCCTGCTTGAAAGCCATGTGTATACGAGAAGGAAAACGTCTGCGCATGCCCAGAATCTCTGAGCGAATTTACTCTTTTATTTCAAAAATATCTTTATTTTGGAAGTATTTTTCAATAAAATATTGTAATCTTTGTAAATGTTGGTCGAAATATTAGTACTAGAAAAGAAAAATTATGATTTTCACTAAATTTAAAGTAAAAAAGAATTAAATAAAATGAAAAAAAGTGACAGCAAAACGAAAGCGAACAAAGTGTCCCGAACCTACGACCACGGCTTAGGAGGCCGACACTCGGTCCACAAGGCTACATACGACCCGTCGTGACAGAGAATTTATAGCCACATGTTTATTTATGAGTTTAAACTCTATAATTTTGCAAATCGCTGCTTGAAAGCCATGTGTATACGAGAAGGAATACGTCCGCGCATGCGCAGAATCTATGAACGAATTTAGGATTTTATTTCTAAAATATCTTTATTTTGGAAGTATTTTTAAATAAAATATTGAAATCTTTGTAAATGTTGGTCGAAATATTAGTACTTGAAAAGAAAAATTATTATTTTCACTAAACTTAAAGTAAGAAAGAATTAAATAAAATGAAAAGAAGTGAAAACAAAACGAATGCGAATAACGCGGATCGAACTTGCGGCCACTGCTTAGCAGGCCGATACTCAAACCGGCAGGCTACATACGACCTGTCGTTACAGAGCATTTAAAGCCACATGTCTATTTATCAGTTTAAACTCTATAATTGTGGAAGTCCCTGCTTGAAAGCCATGTGTATACGAGAAGGAATACGTCTGCGCATGCCCAGAATCTCTGAGCGAATTTAGGCTTTTATTTCTAAAATATCTTTATTTTGGAAGAAATTTTCAATAAAATATTGAAACCTTTGTAAATGTTCGTCGAAATATTAGTACTAGAAAAGAAAAATTATGATTTTCACTAAACTTAAAGTAAAAAAGAATTAAATAAAACAAAAATAGTGAAAGCAAAACGAATGCGAACAACGCGGATCGAACCTGCGGCCACTGCTTAGGAAGCCGACACTCCATCCACAAGGCTACATACGACCCGTCGTGACACAGAATTTAAAGCCACGTGTTTATTTTTTAGTTTAAACTATAATTGTGCAAATCCCTGCTTGAAAGCCATGTGTATACGAGAAGGAATACGTCTGCGCATGCCCAGAATCTCTGAACGAATTTAGGCTTTTATTTCTAAAATATCTTTATTTTGGAAGTATTTTTCAATAAAATATTGAAATCTTTGTAAATGTTGGCCGAAATATTAGTACTAGAAAAGAAAAATTATGATTTTCACTAAACTTAAAGTAAAAAAGAATTAAATAAAATGAAAATAGTGAAAGCAAAATGAATGCGAACAACGCGGATCGAACCTGCGGCCACTGCTTAGAACGCCGACACTCGGTCCACAAGGCTGCATACGACAGGTCGTGACAGAGAATTTAAAGCCACATGTTTATTTATTAGTTTAAACTATAATTGTGCAAATCCCTGCTTGAAAGCAATGTGTATACGAGAAGGAATACGTCTGCGCATGCCCAGAATCTCTGAACGAATTTAGGCTTTTATTTCTAAAATATCTATATTTTGGAAGTATTTTTCAATAAAATATTGAAATGTTTGTAAATGTTGGTCGAAATATTAGTACTAGAAAAGAAAAATGATGATTTTAACTAAACTTAAAGTAAAAAAGAATTAAATAAAATGAAAAAAAGTGAAAGCAAAACGAATGCAAACAACGCGGATCGAACCTGCGGCCTCTTCTTAGAAGGCCGACACTCGGTCCACAAGGCTACATACGATCCGTAGTGAAGAATTTAAAGCCACATGTTTATTTATTAGTTTAAACTCTATAATTGTGCAAATCCCTGCTTGAAAGCAATGTGTATACGAGAAGGAATACGTCTGCGCATGCCTAGAATCTCTGAACGAATTTATGCTTTTATTTCTAAAATATCTTTATTTTGGAAGAATTTTCCAATAAAATATTGAAATCTTTGTAAATGTTCGTCGAAATATTAGTACTAGAAAAGAAAAATTATGATTTTCACTAAACTTAAAGTAAAAAAGAATTAAATAAAATGAAAAAAAGTGAAAGAAAAACGAATGCGAACAACGCGGATCGAACTTGTGGCCATGCTTAGCAGGCCTATACTCAAACCAGCAGGCTACATACGATCCGTCGTGACAGAAAATTTAAAGCCACATGTTTATTTATTAGTTTAAACTCTATAATTGTGCAAATCCCTGCTTGAAAGCCATGTGTATACGAGAAGGAATACGTCTGCGCATGCCCAGAATCTCTGAGCGAATTTACTCTTTTATTTCAAAAATATCTTTATTTTGGAAGTATTTTTCAATAAAATATTGTAATCTTTGTAAATGTTGGTCGAAATATTAGTACTAGAAAAGAAAAATTATGATTTTCACTAAATTTAAAGTAAAAAAGAATTAAATAAAATGAAAAAAAGTGACAGCAAAACGAAAGCGAACAAAGTGTCCCGAACCTGCGGCCACGGCTTAGGAGGCCGACACTCGGTCCACAAGGCTACATACGACCCGTCGTGACAGAGAATTTATAGCCACATGTTTATTTATGAGTTTAAACTCTATAATTTTTCAAATCGCTGCTTGAAAGCCATGTGTATACGAGAAGGAATACGTCCGCGCATGCGCAGAATCTATGAACAAATTTAGGATTTCATTTCTAAAATATCTTTATTTTGGAAGTATTTTTAAATAAAATATTGAAATCTTTGTAAATGTTGGTCGAAATATTAGTACTTGAAAAGAAAAATTATGATTTTCACTAAACTTAAAGTAAAAAAGAATTAAATAAAATGAAAAAAAGTGAAAGCAAAACGAATGCGAACAACGCGGATCGAACTTGCGGCCACTGCTTAGCAGGCCGATACTCACACCAGCAGGCTACATACGACCCGTCGTGACGGAGAATTTAAAGCCACATGTTTATTTATTAGTTTAAACTCTGTGCAAATCCCTGCTTGAAAGCCATGTGTATACGAGAAGGAATACGTCTGCGCATGCCCAGAATCTCTGAGCGAATTTAGGCTTTTATTTCTAAAATATCTTTATTTTGGAAGAAATTTTCAATAAAATATTGAAATCTTTGTAAATGTTCGTCGAAATATTAGTACTAGAAAAGAAAAATTATGATTTTCACTAAACTTAAAGTAAAAAAGAATTAAATAAAATAAAAATAGTGAAAGCAAAACGAATGCGAACAACGCGGATCGAACCTGCGGCCACTGCTTAGGAAGCCGACACTCCATCCACAAGGCTACATACGACCCGTCGTGACACAGAATTTAAAGCCACGTGTTTATTTTTTAGTTTAAACTATAATTGTGCAAATCCCTGCTTGAAAGCCATGTGTATACGAGAAGGAATACGTCTGCGCATGCCCAGAATCTCTGAACGAATTTAGGCTTTTATTTCTAAAATATCTTTATTTTGGAAGTATTTTTCAATAAAATATTGAAATCTTTGTAAATGTTGGCCGAAATATTAGTACTAGAAAAGAAAAATTATGATTTTCACTAAACTTAAAGTAAAAAAGAATTAAATAAAATGAAAATAGTGAAAGCAAAATGAATGCGAACAACGCGGATCGAACCTGCGGCCACTGCTTAGAACGCCGACACTCGGTCCACAAGTCTGCATACGACAGGTCGTGACAGAGAATTTAAAGCCACATGTTTATTTATTAGTTTAAACTATAATTGTGCAAATCCCTGCTTGAAAGCCATGTGTATACGAGAAGGAATACGTCTGCGCATGCCCAGAATCTCTGAACGAATTTACTCTTTTATTTCAAAAATATCTTTATTTTGGAAGTATTTTTCAATAAAATATTGAAATCTTTGTAAATGTTGGCCGAAATATTAGTACTAGAAAAGAAAAATTATGATTTTCACTAAACTTAAAGTAAAAAAGAATTAAATAAAATGAAAATAGTGAAAGCAAAATGAATGCGAACAACGCGCATCGAACCTGCGGCCACTGCTTAGAACGCCGACACTCGGTCCACAAGTCTGCATACGACAGGTCGTGACAGAGAATTTAAAGCCACATGTTTATTTATTAGTTTAAACTATAATTGTGCAAATCCCTGCTTGAAAGCCATGTGTATACGAGAAGGAATATGTCTGCGCATGCCCAGAATCTCTGAGCGAATTTACTCTTTTATTTCAAAAATATCTTTATTTTGGAAGTATTTTTCAATAAAATATTGTAATCTTTGTAAATGTTGGTCGAAATATTAGTACTAGAAAAGAAAAATTATGATTTTCACTAAATTTAAAGTAAAAAAGAATTAAATAAAATGAAAAAAAGTGACAGCAAAACGAAAGCGAACAAAGTGTCCCGAACCTGCGGCCACGGCTTAGGAGGCCGACACTCGGTCCACAAGGCTACATACGACCCGTCGTGACAGAGAATTTATAGCCACATGTTTATTTATGAGTTTAAACTCTATAATTTTTCAAATCGCTGCTTGAAAGCCATGTGTATACGAGAAGGAATACGTCCGCGCATGCGCAGAATCTATGAACGAATTAAGGATTTTATTTCTAAAATATCTTTATTTTGGAAGTATTTTTAAATAAAATATTGAAATCTTTGTAAATGTTGGTCGAAATATTAGTACTTGAAAAGAAAAATTATGATTTTCACTAAACTTAAAGTAAAAAAAAATTAAATAAAATGAAAAAAAGTGAAAGCAAAACGAATGCGAACAACGCGGATCGAACTTGCGGCCACTGCTTAGCAGGCCGATACTCAAACCAGCAGGCTATATACGACCCGTCGTGACGGAGAATTTAAAGCCACATGTTTATTTATTAGTTTAAACTCTGTGCAAATCCCTGCTTGAAAGCCATGTGTATACGAGAAGGAATACGTCTGCGCATGCCCAGAATCTCTGAGCGAATTTAGGCTTTTATTTCTAAAATATCTTTATTTTGGAAGAAATTTTCAATAAAATATTGAAATCTTTGTAAATGTTCGTCGAAATATTAGTACTATAAAAGAAAAATTATGATTTTCACTAAACTTAAAGTAAAAAAGAATTAAATAAAATAAAAATAGTGAAAGCAAAACGAATGCGAACAACGCGGATCGAACCTGCGGCCACTGCTTAGGAAGCCGACACTCCATCCACAAGGCTACATACGACCCGTCGTGACACAGAATTTAAAGCCACGTGTTTATTTTTTAGTTTAAACTATAATTGTGCAAATCCCTGCTTGAAAGCCATGTGTATACGAGAAGGAATACGTCTGCGCATGCCCAGAATCTCTGAACGAATTTAGGCTTTTATTTCTAAAATATCTTTATTTTGGAAGTATTTTTCAATAAAATATTGAAATCTTTGTAAATGTTGGCCGAAATATTAGTACTAGAAAAGAAAAATTATGATTTTCACTAAACTTAAAGTAAAAAAGAATTAAATAAAATGAAAATAGTGAAAGCAAAATGAATGCGAACAACGCGGATCGAACCTGCGGCCACTGCTTATAACGCCGACACTCGGTCCACAAGGCTGCATACGACAGGTCGTGACAGAGAATTTAAAGCCACATGTTTATTTATTAGTTTAAACTATAATTGTGCAAATCCCTGCTTGAAAGCCATGTGTATACGAGAAGGAATACGTATGCGCATGCCCAGAATCTCTGAGCGAATTTAGGCTTTTATTTCTAAAATTTCTTGAATTTGGAAGTATTTTTAAATAAAATATTGAAATCTTTGTAAATGTTGGTCGAAATATTAGTACTTGAAAAGAAAAATTATGATTTTCACTAAACTTAAAGTAAGAAAGAATTAAATAAAATGAAAAAAAGTGAAAGAAAAACGAATGCGAACAACGCGGATAGAACTTGCGGCCTCTGATTAGCAGGCCGATACTCAACCAAGCAGGTTATATACGACCCGTCGTGACAGAGAATTTAAAGCCACATGTTTATTTATTAGTTTAAACTCTATAATTGTGCAAATCCCTGCTTGAAAGCCATGTGTATACGAGAAGGAATACGTCTGCGCATGCCCAGAATCTATGAACGAATTTAGGCTTTTATTTCTAAAATATCTTTATTTTGGAAGTATTTTTCAATAAAATATTGAAATCTTTGTAAATGTTGGTCGAAATATTAGTACTAGAAAAGAAACATTATGCTTTTCACTAAACTTAAAGTAAAAAAGAATTAAATAAAATAAAAATAGTGAAAGTAAAACGAATGCGAACAACGCGGTCCGAACTTGCGGCCACTGCTTAGGAGGCCGATACTGAAACCAGCAGGCTACATACGACCCGTCGTGACAGAGAATTTAAAGCCACATGTTTATTTATTAGTTTAAACTCTATAATTGTGCAAATCCCTGCTTGAAAGCCATGTGTATACGAGAAGGAATACGTCTGCGCATGCCCAGAATTTCTGAACGAATTTAGGCTTTTATTTCTAAAATATTTTTATTTTGGAAGTATTTTTCAATAAAATATGTAAATCTTTGTAAATGTTGGTCGAAATATTAGTACTAGAAAAGAAAAATTATGATTTTCACTAAACTTAAAGTAAAAAAGAATTAAATAAAATGAAAAAAGTGAAAGCAAAACCAATGCAAACAACGCGGATCGAACCTGCGGCCACTTCTTAGAATACCGACACTGGGTCCACAAGGCTACATACGATCCGTATTGACAGAGAATTTAAAGCCACATGTTTATTTATTAGTTTAAACTCTATAATTGTGCAAATCCCTGCTTGAAAGCAATGTGTATACGAGAAGGAATACGTCTGCGCATGCCTAGAATCTCTGAACGAATTTATGCTTTTATTTCTAAAATATCTTTATTTTGGAAGAATTTTCCAATAAAATATTGAAATCTTTGTAAATGTTCGTCGAAATATTAGTACTAGAAAAGAAAAATTATGATTTTCACTAAACTTAAAGTAAAAAAGAATTAAATAAAATAAAAATAGTGAAAGCAAAACGAATGCGAACAACGCGGATCGAACCTGCGGCCACTGCTTAGGAAGCCGACACTCCATCCACAAGGCTACATACGACCCGTCGTGACACAGAATTTAAAGCCACGTGTTTATTTTTTAGTTTAAACTATAATTGTGCAAATCCCTGCTTGAAAGCCATGTGTATACGAGAAGGAATACGTCTGCGCATGCCCAGAATCTCTGAACGAATTTAGGCTTTTATTTCTAAAATATCTTTATTTTGGAAGTATTTTTCAATAAAATATTGAAATCTTTGTAAATGTTGGCCGAAATATTAGTACTAGAAAAGAAAAATTATGATTTTCACTAAACTTAAAGTAAAAAAGAATTAAATAAAATGAAAATAGTGAAAGCAAAATGAATGCGAACAACGCGGATCGAACCTGCGGCCACTGCTTAGAACGCCGACACCTCGGTCCACAAGGCTGCATACGACAGGTCGTGACAGAGAATTTAAAGCCACATGTTTATTTATTAGTTTAAACTATAATTGTGCAAATCCCTGCTTGAAAGCCATGTGTATACGAGAAGGAATACGTCTGCGCATGCCCAGATTCTCTGAGCGAATTTAGGCTTTTATTTCTAAAATTTCTTGAATTTGGAAGTATTTTTAAATAAAATATTGAAATCTTTGTAAATGTTGGTCGAAATATTAGTACTTGAAAAGAAAAATTATGATTTTCACTAAACTTAAAGTAAGAAAGAATTAAATAAAATGAAAAAAAGTGAAAGAAAAACGAATGCGAACAACGCGGATCGAACTTGCGGCCTCTGATTAGCAGGCCGATACTCAACCAAGCAGGTTACATACGACCCGTCGTGACAGAGAATTTAAAGCCACATGTTTATTTATTAGTTTAAACTCTATAATTGTGCAAATCCCTGCTTGAAAGCCATGTGTATACGAGAAGGAATACGTCTGCGCATGCCCAGAATCTATGAACGAATTTAGGCTTTTATTTCTAAAATATCTTTATTTTGGAAGTATTTTTCAATAAAATATTGAAATCTTTGTAAATGTTGGTCGAAATATTAGTACTAGAAAAGAAAAATGATGATTTTCACTAAACTTAAAGTAAAAAAGAA
This sequence comes from Argiope bruennichi, assembly GCF_947563725.1. Classification (NCBI taxonomy): domain Eukaryota; kingdom Metazoa; phylum Arthropoda; class Arachnida; order Araneae; family Araneidae; genus Argiope; species Argiope bruennichi. The sequence continues at coordinate 132,409,754 of NC_079154.1, read as the reverse complement.
TTTAATAAAATGAAAAAAAGTGAAAGAAAAACGAATGCGAACAACGCGGACCGAACTTGCGGCCACTGCTTAGGAGGCCGATACTGAAACCAGCAGGCTACATACGACCCGTCGTGACAGAGAATTTAAAGCCACATGTTTTTTTATTAGTTTAAACTCTATAATTGTTTAAATCCCTGCTCGAAAGCCATGTGTATACGATAAGGAATACGTCTGCGCATGCCCAGAATCTCTGAGCGAATTTAGGCTTTTATTTCTAAAATATCTTTATTTTGGAAGTATTTTTCAATAAAATATTGAAATCTTTGTAAATGTTGGCCGAAATATTAGTACTAGAAAAGAAAAATTATGATTTTCACTAAACTTAAAGTAAAAAAGAATTAAATAAAATGAATATAGTGAAAGCAAAATGAATGCGAACAACGCGGATCGAACCTGCGGCCACTGCTTAGAACGCCGACACTCGGTCCACAAGGCTGCATACGACAGGTCGTGACAGAGAATTTAAAGCCACATGTTTATTTATTAGTTTAAACTATAATCGTGCAAATCCCTGCTTGAAAGCCATGTGTATACGAGAAGGAATACGTCTGCGCATGCCCAGAATCTCTGAGCGAATTTAGGCTTTTATTTCTAAAATTTCTTGAATTTGGAAGTATTTTTAAATAAAATATTGAAATCTTTGTAAATGTTGGTCGAAATATTAGTACTTGAAAAGAAAAATTATGATTTTCACTAAACTTAAAGTAAGAAAGAATTAAATAAAATGAAAAAAAGTGAAAGAAAAACGAATGCGAACAACGCGGATCGAACATGCGGCCTCTGATTAGCAGGCCGATACTCAACCAAGCAGGTTACATACGACCAGTCGTGACAGAGAATTTAAAGCCACATGTTTATTTATTAGTTTAAACTCTATAATTGTGCAAATCCCTGCTTGAAAGCCATGTGTATACGAGAAGGAATACGTCTGCGCATGCCCAGAATCTATGAACGAATTTAGGCTTTTATTTCTAAAATATCTTTATTTTGGAAGTATTTTTCAATAAAATATTGAAATCTTTGTAAATGTTGGTCGAAATATTAGTACTAGAAAAGAAAAATTATGATTTTCACTAAACTTAAAGTAAAAAAGAATTAAATAAAATGAAAAAAAGTGAAAGCAAAACGACTGCGAACAACGCGGATCGAACCGGCGGTTACTGCTTAGGAGGCCGACAATCGGCCCACAAGGCTAAATACGACCCGTCGTGACAGAGAATTTGAAGCCACATGTTTATTTATTAGTTTAAACTCTATAATTGTGCAAATCCCTGCTTGAAAGCCATGTGTATACGAGAAGGAATACGTCTGCGCATGCCCAGAAACTCGGAACGAATTTAGGCTTTTATTTCTAAAATATCTTTATTTTGGAAGTACTTTTCAATAAAATATTGACATCTTTGTAAATGTTGGCCGAAATATTAGTACTAGAAAAGAAAAATTATGATTTTCACTAAACTTAAAGTAAAAAAGAATTAAATAAAATGAAAATAGTGAAAGCAAAATGAATGCGAACAACGCGGATCGAACCTGCGGCCACTGCTTAGAACGCCGACACTCGGTCCACAAGGCTGCATACGACAGGTCGTGACAGAGAATTTAAAGCCACATGTTTATTTATTAGTTTAAACTATAATTGTGCAAATCCCTGCTTGAAAGCCATGTGTATACGAGAAGGAATACGTATGCGCATGCCCAGAATCTCTGAGCGAATTTAGGCTTTTATTTCTAAAATTTCTTGAATTTGGAAGTATTTTTAAATAAAATATTGAAATCTTTGTAAATGTTGGTCGAAATATTAGTACTTGAAAAGAAAAATTATGATTTTCACTAAACTTAAAGTAAGAAAGAATTAAATAAAATGAAAAAAAAGTGAAAGAAAAACGAATGCGAACAACGCGGATAGAACTTGCGGCCTCTGATTAGCAGGCCGATACTCAACCAAGCAGGTTATATACGACCCGTCGTGAAAGAGAATTTAAAGCCACATGTTTATTTATTAGTTTAAACTCTATAATTGTGCAAATCCCTGCTTGAAAGCCATGTGTATACGAGAAGGAATACGTCTGCGCATGCCCAGAATCTATGAACGAATTTAGGCTTTTATTTCTAAAATATCTTTATTTTGGAAGTATTTTTCAATAAAATATTGAAATCTTTGTAAATGTTGGTCGAAATATTAGTACTAGAAAAGAAAAATTATGCTTTTCACTAAACTTAAAGTAAAAAAGAATTAAATAAAATAAAAATAGTGAAAGTAAAACGAATGCGAACAACGCGGTCCGAACTTGCGGCCACTGCTTAGGAGGCCGATACTGAAACCAGCAGGCTACATACGACCCGTCGTGACAGAGAATTTAAAGCCACATGTTTATTTATTAGTTTAAACTCTATAATTGTGTAAATCCCTGCTTGAAAGCCATGTGTATACGAGAAGGAATACGTCTGCGCATGCCCAGAATTTCTGAACGAATTTAGTCTTTTATTTCTAAAATATTTTTATTTTGGAAGTATTTTTCAATAAAATATGTAAATCTTTGTAAATGTTGGTCGAAATATTAGTACTAGAAAAGAAAAATTATGATTTTCACTAAACTTAAAGTAAAAAAGAATTAAATAAAATGAAAAAAGTGAAAGCAAAACCAATGCAAACAACGCGGATCGAACCTGCGGCCACTTCTTAGAATACCGACACTGGGTCCACAAGGCTACTTACGATCCGTAGTGACAGAGAATTTAAAGCCACATGTTTATTTATTAGTTTAAACTCTATAATTGTGCAAATCCCTGCTTGAAAGCAATGTGTATACGAGAAGGAATACGTCTGCGCATGCCTAGAATCTCGGAACGAATTTATGCTTTTATTTCTAAAATATCTTTATTTTGGAAGAATTTTACAATAAAATATTGAAATCTTTGTAAATGTTCGTCGAAATATTAGTACTAGAAAAGAAAAATTATGATTTTCACTAAACTTAAAGTAAAAAAGAATTAAATAAAATAAAAATAGTGAAAGCAAAACGAATGCGAACAACGCGGATCGAACCTGCGGCCACTGCTTAGGAAGCCGACACTCCATCCACAAGGCTACATACGACCCGTCGTGACACAGAATTTAAAGCCACGTGTTTATTTTTTAGTTTAAACTATAATTGTGCAAATCCCTGCTTGAAAGCCATGTGTATACGAGAAGGAATACGTCTGCGCATGCCCAGAATCTCTGAACGAATTTAGGCTTTTATTTCTAAAATATCTTTATTTTGGAAGTATTTTTCAATAAAATATTGAAATCTTTGTAAATGTTGGCCGAAATATTAGTACTAGAAAAGAAAAATTATGATTTTCACTAAACTTAAAGTAAAAAAGAATTAAATAAAATGAAAATAGTGAAAGCAAAATGAATGCGAACAACGCGGATCGAACCTGCGGCCACTGCTTAGAACGCCGACACCTCGGTCCACAAGGCTGCATACGACAGGTCGTGACAGAGAATTTAAAGCCACATGTTTATTTATTAGTTTAAACTATAATTGTGCAAATCCCTGCTTGAAAGCCATGTGTATACGAGAAGGAATACGTCTGCGCATGCCCAGAATCTCTGAGCGAATTTAGGCTTTTATTTCTAAAATTTCTTGAATTTGGAAGTATTTTTAAATAAAATATTGAAATCTTTGTAAATGTAGGTCGAAATATTAGTACTTGAAAAGAAAAATTATGATTTTCACTAAACTTAAAGTAAGAAAGAATTAAATAAAATGAAAAAAAGTGAAAGAAAAACGAATGCGAACAACGCGGATCGAACTTGCGGCCTCTGATTAGCAGGCCGATACTCAACCAAGCAGGTTACATACGACCCGTCGTGACAGAGAATTTAAAGCCACATGTTTATTTATTAGTTTAAACTCTATAATTGTGCAAATCCCTGCTTGAAAGCCATGTGTATACGAGAAGGAATACGTCTGCGCATGCCCAGAATCTATGAACGAATTTAGGCTTTTATTTCTAAAATATCTTTATTTTGGAAGTATTTTTCAATAAAATATTGAAATCTTTGTAAATGTTGGTCGAAATATTAGTACTAGAAAAGAAAAATGATGATTTTCACTAAACTTAAAGTAAAAAAGAATTTAATAAAATGAAAAAAAGTGAAAGAAAAACGAATGCGAACAACGTGGACCGAACTTGCGGCCACTGCTTAGGAGGCCGATACTGAAACCAGCAGGCTACATACGACCCGTCGTGACAGAGAATTTAAAGCCACATGTTTTTTTATTAGTTTAAACTCTATAATTGTTTAAATCCCTGCTCGAAAGCCATGTGTATACGATAAGGAATACGTCTGCGCATGCCCAGAATCTCTGAGCGAATTTAGGCTTTTATTTCTAAAATATCTTTATTTTGGAAGTATTTTTCAATAAAATATTGAAATCTTTGTAAATGTTGGTCGAAATATTAGTACTAGAAAAGAAAAATTATGATTTTCACTAAACTTAAAGTAAAAAAGAATTAAATAAAATGAAAAAAAGTGAAAGCAAAACGACTGCGAACAACGTGGATCAAACCGGCGGGCACTGCTTAGGAGGCCGACACTCGGCCCACAAGGCTAAATACGACCCGTCGTGACAGAGAATTTAAAGCCACATGTTTATTTATTAGTTTAAACTCTATAATTGTGCAAATCCCTGCTCGAAAGCCATGTGTATACGAAAAGGAATACTTCTGCGCATGCCCAGAATCTCTGAACGAATTTAGGCTTTTATTTCTAAAATATCTTTATTTTGGAAGTATTTTTCAATAAAATATTGAAATCTTTGTAAATGTTGGCCGAAATATTAGTACTAGAAAAGAAAAATTATGATTTTCACTAAACTTAAAGTAAAAAAGAATTAAATAAAATGAAAATAGTGAAAGCAAAATGAATGCGAACAACGCGGATCGAACCTGCGGCCACTGCTTAGAACGCCGACACTCGGTCCACAAGGCTGCATACGACAGGTCGTGACAGAGAATTTAAAGCCACATGTTTATTTATTAGTTTAAACTATAATCGTGCAAATCCCTGCTTGAAAGCCATGTGTATACGAGAAGGAATACGTCTGCGCATGCCCAGAATCTCTGAGCGAATTTAGGCTTTTATTTCTAAAATTTCTTGAATTTGGAAGTATTTTTAAATAAAATATTGAAATCTTTGTAAATGTTGGTCGAAATATTAGTACTTGAAAAGAAAAATTATGATTTTCACTAAACTTAAAGTAAGAAAGAATTAAATAAAATGAAAAAAAGTGAAAGAAAAACGAATGCGAACAACGCGGATCGAACTTGCGGCCTCTGATTAGCAGGCCGATACTCAACCAAGCAGGTTACATACGACCAGTCGTGACAGAGAATTTAAAGCCACATGTTTATTTATTAGTTTAAACTCTATAATTGTGCAAATCCCTGCTTGAAAGCCATGTGTATACGAGAAGGAATACGTCTGCGCATGCCCAGAATCTCTGAACGAATTTATGCTTTTATTTCTAAAATATCTTTATTTTGGAAGTATTTTTCAATAAAATATTGAAATCTTTGTAAATGTTCGTCGAAATATTAGTACTAGAAAAGAAAAATTATGATTTTCACTAAACTTAAAGTAAAAAAGAATTAAATAAAATAAAAATAGTGAAAGCAAAACGAATGCGAACAACGCGGATCGAACCTGCGGCCACTGCTTAGGAAGCCGACACTCCATCCACAAGGCTACATACGACACGTCGTGACACAGAATTTAAAGCCACGTGTTTATTTTTTAGTTTAAACTATAATTGTGCAAATCCCTGCTTGAAAGCCATGTGTATACGAGAAGGAATACGTCTGCGCATGCCCAGAATCTCTGAACGAATTTAGGCTTTTATTTCTAAAATATCTTTATTTTGGAAGTATTTTTCAATAAAATATTGAAATCTTTGTAAATGTTGGCCGAAATATTAGTACTAGAAAAGAAAAATTATGATTTTCACTAAACTTAAAGTAAAAAAGAATTAAATAAAATGAAAATAGTGAAAGCAAAATGAATGCGAACAACGCGGATCGAACCTGCGGCCACTGCTTAGAACGCCGACACCTCGGTCCACAAGGCAGCATACGACAGGTCGTGACAGAGAATTTAAAGCCACATGTTTATTTATTAGTTTAAACTATAATTATGCAAATCCCTGCTTGAAAGCCATGTGTATACGAGAAGGAATACGTCTGCGCATGCCCAGAATCTCTGAGCGAATTTAGGCTTTTATTTCTAAAATTTCTTGAATTTGGAAGTATTTTTAAATAAAATATTGAAATCTTTGTAAATGTTGGTCGAAATATTAGTACTTGAAAAGAAAAATTATGATTTTCACTAAACTTAAAGTAAGAAAGAATTAAATAAAATGAAAAAAAGTGAAAGAAAAACGAATGCGAACAACGCGGATCGAACTTGCGGCCTCTGATTAGCAGGCCGATACTCAACCAAGCAGGTTACATACGACCCGTCGTGACAGAGAATTTAAAGCCACATGTTTATTTATTAGTTTAAACTCTATAATTGTGCAAATCCCTGCTTGAAAGCCATGTGTATACGAGAAGGAATACGTCTGCGCATGCCCAGAATCTATGAACGAATTTAGGCTTTTATTTCTAAAATATCTTTATTTTGGAAGTATTTTTCAATAAAATATTGAAATCTTTGTAAATGTTGGTCGAAATATTAGTACTAGAAAAGAAAAATTATGATTTTCACTAAACTTAAAGTAAAAAAGAATTAAATAAAATGAAAAAAAGTGAAAGAAAAACGAATGCGAACAACGCGGATCGAACTTGTGGCCATGCTTAGCAGGCCTATACTCAAACCAGCAGGCTACATACGACCCGTCGTGACAGAAAATTTAAAGCCACATGTTTATTTATTAGTTTAAACTCTATAATTGTGGAAATCCCTGGTCGAAAGCCATGTGTATTCGATAAGGAATACGTCTGCGCATGCCCAGAATCTCTGAGCGAATTTAGGCTTTTATTTCTAAAATATCTTTATTTTGGAAGTATTTTTCAATAAAATATTGAAATCTTTGTAAACGTTGGTCGAAATATTAGTACTAGAAAAGAAAAATTATGATTTTCACTAAACTTAAAGTAAAAAAGAATTAAATAAAATGAAAAAAAGTGAAAGCAAAACGACCGCGAACAACGCGGATCGAACCGGCGGGCACTGTTTAGGAGGCCGACACTCGGCCCACAAGGCTAAATACGACCCGTAGTGACAGAGAATTTAAAGCCACATGTTTATTTATTATTTTAAACTCTATAATTGTGCAAATCCCTGCTTGAAAGCCATGTGTATACGAGAAGGAATACGTCTGCGCATGCCCAGAATCTATGAACGAATTTAGGCTTTTATTTCTAAAATATCTTTATTTTGGAAGTATTTTTCAATAAAATATTGAAATCTTTGTCAATGTTGGTCGAAATATTAGTACTAGAAAAGAAAAATTATGATTTTCACTAAACTTAAAGTAAAAAAGAATTAAATAAAATGAAAAAAAGTGAAAGCAAAACGACTGCGAACAACGCGGTTCGAACCGGCGGGCACTGCTTAGGAGGCCGACACTCGGCCCACAAGGCTAAATACGACCCGTCGTGACAGAGAATTTAAAGCCACATGTTTATTTATTAGTTTAAACTCTATAATTGTGCAAATCCCTGCTTGAAAGCCATGTGTATACGAGAAGGAATACGTCTGCGCATGCCCAGAATCTATGAACGAATTTAGGCTTTTATTTCTAAAATATCTTTATTTTGGAAGTATTTTTCAATAAAATATTGAAATCTTTGTAAATGTTGGTCGAAATATTAGTACTAGAAAAGAAAAATTATGCTTTTCACTAAACTTAAAGTAAAAAAGAATTAAATAAAATGAAAAAAAGTGAAAGAAAAACGAATGCGAACAACGCGGATCGAACTTGTGGCCATGCTTAGCAGGCCTATACTCAAACCAGCAGGCTACATACGACCCGTCGTGACAGAAAATTTAAAGCCACATGTTTATTTATTAGTTTAAACTCTATAATTGTGCAAGTCCCTGCTTGAAAGCCATGTGTATACGAGAAGGAATACGTCTGCGCATGCCCAGAAACTCTGAGCGAATTTAGGCTTTTATTTCTAAAATATCTTTATTTTGGAAGTATTTTTCAATAAAATATTGAAATCTTTGTAAATGTTGGTCGAAATATTAGTACTAGAAAAGAAAAATTATGATTTTCACTAAATCTAAAGTAAAAAAGAATTAAATAAAATGAAAAAAAGTGAAAGCAAAACGAATGCGAATAACGCGGATCGAACCTGCGGCCATTGCTTAAGAGGCCGACGTTCGGTCCACAAGGCTACATACGACCCGTCGTGACAGAGAATTTAAAGCCACATGTTTTTTTATTAGTTTAAACTCTATAATTGTGGAAATCCCTGCTCGAAAGCCATGTGTATTCGATAAGGAATACGTCTGCGCATGTCCAGAATCTCTGAGCGAATTTAGGCTTTTATTTCTAAAATATCTTTATTTTGGAAGTATTTTTCAATAAAATATTGAAATCTTTGTAAACGTTGGTCGAAATATTAGTACTAGAAAAGAAAAATTATGATTTTCACTAAACTTAAAGTAAAAAAGAATTAAATAAAATGAAAAAAAGTGAAAGCAAAACGACTGCGAACAACGCGGTTCGAACCGGCGGGCACTGCTTAGGAGGCCGACACTCGGCCCACAAGGCTAAATACGACCCGTCGTGACAGAGAATTTAAAGCCACATGTTTATTTATTAGTTTAAACTCTATAATTGTGCAAATCCCTGCTTGAAAGCCATGTGTATACGAGAAGGAATACGTCTGCGCATGCCCAGAATCTATGAACGAATTTAGGCTTTTATTTCTAAAATATCTTTATTTTGGAAGTATTTTTCAATAAAATATTGAAATCTTTGTAAATGTTGGTCGAAATATTAGTACTAGAAAAGAAAAATTATGCTTTTCACTAAACTTAAAGTAAAAAAGAATTAAATAAAATAAAAATAGTGAAAGCAAAACGAATGCGAACAACGCGGATCGAACCTGCGGCCACTGCTTAGGAAGCCGACACTCCATCCACAAGGCTACATACGACCCGTCGTGATACAGAATTTAAAGCCACGTGTTTATTTATTAGTTTAAACTATAATTGTGCAAATCCCTGCTTGAATGCCATGTGTATACGAGAAGGAATACGTCTGCGCATGCCCAGAATCTCTGAACGAATTTAGGCTTTTATTTCTAAAATATCTATATTTTGGAAGTATTTTTCAATAAAATATTGAAATGTTTGTAAATGTTGGTCGAAATATTAGTACTAGAAAAGAAAAATGATGATTTTCACTAAACTTAAAGTAAAAAAGAATTTAATAAAATGAAAAAAAGTGAAAGCAAAACGAAAGCGAACAACGCGGACCGAACTTGCGGCCACTGCTTAGGAGGCCGATACTGAAACTAGCAGGCTACATACGACCCGTCGTGACAGAGAATTTAAAGCCACGTGTTTATTTATTAGTTTAAACTCTATAATTGTGCAAATCCCTGCTTGAAAGCCATGTGTATACGAGAAGGAATACGTCTGCGCATGCCCAGAATTTCTGAACGAATTTAGGCTTTTATTTCTAAAATATTTTTATTTTGGAAGTATTTTTCAATAAAATATGTAAATCTTTGTAAATGTTGGTCGAAATATTAGTACTAGAAAAGAAAAATTATGATTTTCACTAAACTTAAAGTAAAAAAGAATTAAATAAAATGAAAAAAAAGTGAAAGCAAAACGAATGCAAACAACGCGGATCGAACCTGCGGCCACTTCTTAGAAGGCCGACACTGGGTCCACAAGGCTACATACGATCCGTAGTGACAGAGAATTTAAATCCACATGTTTATTTATTAGTTTAAACTCTATAATTGTGCAAATCCCTTCTTCAAAGCAATGTGTATACGAGAAGGAATACGTCTGCGCATGCCTAGAATCTCTGAGCGAATTTAGGCTTTTATTTCTAAAATATCTTTATTTTGGAAGTATTTTTCAATAAAATATTGAAATCTTTGTAAATGTTGGTCGAAATATTAGTACTAGAAAAGAAAAATTATGCTTTTCACTAAACTTAAAGTAAAAAAGAATTAAATAAAATGAAAAATTGAAAGCAAAACGACTGCGAACAACGCGGATCGAACCGGCGGGCACTGCTTAGGAGGCCGACACTCGGCCCACAAGGCTAAATACGACCCGTCGTGACTGAGAATTTAAATCCACATGTTTATTTATTAGTTTAAACTCTATAATTGTGCAAATCCCTGCTTGAAAGCCATGTGTATACGAGAAGGAATACGTCTGCGCATGCACAGAATCTCTGAACGAATTTATGCTTTTATTTCTAAAATATCTTTATTTTGGAAGTTTTTTTCAATAAAATATTGAAATGTTTGTAAATGTTCGTCGAAATATTAGTACTAGAAAAGAAAAATGATGATTTTCACTAAACTTAAAGTAAAAAAGAATTTAATAAAATGAAAAAAATTGAAAGCAAAACGAAAGCGAACAACGCGGACCGAACTTGCGGCCACTGCTTAGGAGGCCGATACTGAAACCAGCAGGCTACATACGACCCGTCGTGACAGAGAATTTAAAGCCACATGTTTATTTATTAGTTTAAACTCTATAATTGTGCAAATCCCTGCTTGAAAGCCATGTGTATACGAGAAGGAATACGTCTGCGCATGCCCAGAATTTCTGAACGAATTTAGGCTTTTATTTCTAAAATATTTTTATTTTGGAAGTATTTTTCAATAAAATATGTAAATCTTTGTAAATGTTGGTCGAAATATTAGTACTAGAAAAGAAAAATTATGATTTTCACTAAACCTAAAGTAAAAAAGAATTAGATAAAATGAAAAAAAGTGAAAGCAAAACGAATGCGAATAACGCGGATCGAACCTGCGGCCATTGCTTAAGAGGCCGACACTCGGTCCACAAGGCTACATACGACCCGTCGTGACAGAGAATTTAAAGCCACATGTTTTTTTATTAGTTTAAACTCTATAATTGTGGAAATCCCTGCTCGAAAGCCATGTGTATACGATAAGGAATACGTCTGCGCATGCCCAGAATCTTTGAGCGAATTTAGGCTTTTATTTCTAAAATATCTTTATTTTGGAAGTATTTTTCAGTAAAATATTGAAATCTTTGTAAATGTTGGTCGAAATATTAGTACTAGAAAAGAAAAATTATGATTTTCACTAAACCTAAAGTAAAAAAGAATTAAATAAAATGAAAAAAAGTGAAAGCAAAACGAATGCGAATAACGCGGATCGAACCTGCGGCCATTGCTTAAGAGGCCGACACTCGGTCCACAAGGCTACATACGACCCGTCGTGACAGAGAATTTAAAGCCACATGTTTTTTTATTAGTTTAAACTCTATAATTGTGGAAATCCCTGCTCGAAAGCCATGTGTATACGATAAGGAATACGTCTGCGCATGCCCAGAATCTCTGAACGAATTTAGGCTTTTATTTCTAAAATATCTTTATTTTGGAAGTATTTTTCAATAAAATATTGAAGTCTTTGTAAATGTTGGTCGAAATATTAGTACTAGAAAAGAAAAATTATGATTTTCACTAAACTTAAAGTAAAAAAGAATTAAATAAAATGAAAAAAAGTGAAAGAAAAACGAATGCGAACAACGCGGATCGAACTTGTGGCCATGCTTAGCAGGCCTATACTCAAACCAGCAGGCTACATACGACCCGTCGTGACAGAAAATTTAAAGCCACATGTTTATTTATTAGTTTAAACTCTATAATTGTGCAAGTCCCTGCTTGAAAGCCATGTGTATACGAGAAGGAATACGTCTGCGCATGCCCAGAAACTCTGAGCGAATTTAGGCTTTTATTTCTAAAATATCTTTATTTTGGAAGTATTTTTCAATAAAATATTGAAATCTTTGTAAATGTTGGTCGAAATATTAGTACTAGAAAAGAAAAATTATGATTTTCACTAAATCTAAAGTAAAAAAGAATTAAATAAAATGAAAAAAAGTGAAAGCAAAACGAATGCGAATAACGCGGATCGAACCTGCGGCCATTGCTTAAGAGGCCGACGTTCGGTCCACAAGGCTACATACGACCCGTCGTGACAGAGAATTTAAAGCCACATGTTTTTTTATTAGTTTAAACTCTATAATTGTGGAAATCCCTGCTCGAAAGCCATGTGTATTCGATAAGGAATACGTCTGCGCATGCCCAGAATCTCTGAGCGAATTTAGGCTTTTATTTCTAAAATATCTTTATTTTGGAAGTATTTTTCAATAAAATATTGAAATCTTTGTAAACGTTGGTCGAAATATTAGTACTAGAAAAGAAAAATTATGATTTTCACTAAACTTAAAGTAAAAAAGAATTAAATAAAATGAAAAAAAGTGAAAGCAAAACGACCGCGAACAACGCGGATCGAACCGGCGGGCACTGTTTAGGAGGCCGACACTCGGCCCACAAGGCTAAATACGACCCGTAGTGACAGAGAATTTAAAGCCACATGTTTATTTATTAGTTTAAACTCTATAATTGTGCAAATCCCTGCTTGAAAGCCATGTGTATACGAGAAGGAATACGTCTGCGCATGCCCAGAATCTATGAACGAATTTAGGCTTTTATTTCTAAAATATCTTTATTTTGGAAGTATTTTTCAATAAAATATTGAAATCTTTGTAAATGTTGGTCGAAATATTAGTACTAGAAAAGAAAAATTATGCTTTTCACTAAACTTAAAGTAAAAAAGAATTAAATAAAATGAAAAAAAGTGAAAGAAAAACGAATGCGAACAACGCGGATCGAACTTGTGGCCATGCTTAGCAGGCCTATACTCAAACCAGCAGGCTACATACGACCCGTCGTGACAGAAAATTTAAAGCCACATGTTTATTTATTAGTTTAAACTCTATAATTGTGCAAGTCCCTGCTTGAAAGCCATGTGTATACGAGAAGGAATACGTCTGCGCATGCCCAGAAACTCTGAGCGAATTTAGGCTTTTATTTCTAAAATATCTTTATTTTGGAAGTATTTTTCAATAAAATATTGAAATCTTTGTAAATGTTGGTCGAAATATTAGTACTAGAAAAGAAAAATTATGATTTTCACTAAATCTAAAGTAAAAAAGAATTAAATAAAATGAAAAAAAGTGAAAGCAAAACGAATGCGAATAACGCGGATCGAACCTGCGGCCATTGCTTAAGAGGCCGACGTTCGGTCCACAAGGCTACATACGACCCGTCGTGACAGAGAATTTAAAGCCACATGTTTTTTTATTAGTTTAAACTCTATAATTGTGGAAATCCCTGCTCGAAAGCCATGTGTATTCGATAAGGAATACGTCTGCGCATGCCCAGAATCTCTGAGCGAATTTAGGCTTTTATTTCTAAAATATCTTTATTTTGGAAGTATTTTTCAATAAAATATTGAAATCTTTGTAAACGTTGGTCGAAATATTAGTACTAGAAAAGAAAAATTATGATTTTCACTAAACTTAAAGTAAAAAAGAATTAAATAAAATGAAAAAAAGTGAAAGCAAAACGACCGCGAACAACGCGGATCGAACCGGCGGGCACTGTTTAGGAGGCCGACACTCGGCCCACAAGGCTAAATACGACCCGTAGTGACAGAGAATTTAAAGCCACATGTTTATTTATTATTTTAAACTCTATAATTGTGCAAATCCCTGCTTGAAAGCCATGTGTATACGAGAAGGAATACGTCTGCGCATGCCCAGAATCTATGAACGAATTTAGGCTTTTATTTCTAAAATATCTTTATTTTGGAAGTATTTTTCAATAAAATATTGAAATCTTTGTCAATGTTGGTCGAAATATTAGTACTAGAAAAGAAAAATTATGATTTTCACTAAACTTAAAGTAAAAAAGAATTAAATAAAATGAAAAAAAGTGAAAGCAAAACGACTGCGAACAACGCGGTTCGAACCGGCGGGCACTGCTTAGGAGGCCGACACTCGGCCCACAAGGCTAAATACGACCCGTCGTGACAGAGAATTTAAAGCCACATGTTTATTTATTAGTTTAAACTCTATAATTGTGCAAATCCCTGCTTGAAAGCCATGTGTATACGAGAAGGAATACGTCTGCGCATGCCCAGAATCTATGAACGAATTTAGGCTTTTATTTCTAAAATATCTTTATTTTGGAAGTATTTTTCAATAAAATATTGAAATCTTTGTAAATGTTGGTCGAAATATTAGTACTAGAAAAGAAAAATTATGCTTTTCACTAAACTTAAAGTAAAAAAGAATTAAATAAAATAAAAATAGTGAAAGCAAAACGAATGCGAACAACGCGGATCGAACCTGCGGCCACTGCTTAGGAAGCCGACACTCCATCCACAAGGCTACATACGACCCGTCGTGATACAGAATTTAAAGCCACGTGTTTATTTATTAGTTTAAACTATAATTGTGCAAATCCCTGCTTGAATGCCATGTGTATACGAGAAGGAATACGTCTGCGCATGCCCAGAATCTCTGAACGAATTTAGGCTTTTATTTCTAAAATATCTATATTTTGGAAGTATTTTTCAATAAAATATTGAAATGTTTGTAAATGTTGGTCGAAATATTAGTACTAGAAAAGAAAAATGATGATTTTCACTAAACTTAAAGTAAAAAAGAATTTAATAAAATGAAAAAAAGTGAAAGCAAAACGAAAGCGAACAACGCGGACCGAACTTGCGGCCACTGCTTAGGAGGCCGATACTGAAACTAGCAGGCTACATACGACCCGTCGTGACAGAGAATTTAAAGCCACGTGTTTATTTATTAGTTTAAACTCTATAATTGTGCAAATCCCTGCTTGAAAGCCATGTGTATACGAGAAGGAATACGTCTGCGCATGCCCAGAATTTCTGAACGAATTTAGGCTTTTATTTCTAAAATATTTTTATTTTGGAAGTATTTTTCAATAAAATATGTAAATCTTTGTAAATGTTGGTCGAAATATTAGTACTAGAAAAGAAAAATTATGATTTTCACTAAACCTAAAGTAAAAAAGAATTAGATAAAATGAAAAAAAGTGAAAGCAAAACGAATGCGAATAACGCGGATCGAACCTGCGGCCATTGCTTAAGAGGCCGACACTCGGTCCACAAGGCTACATACGACCCGTCGTGACAGAGAATTTAAAGCCACATGTTTTTTTATTAGTTTAAACTCTATAATTGTGGAAATCCCTGCTCGAAAGCCATGTGTATACGATAAGGAATACGTCTGCGCATGCCCAGAATCTTTGAGCGAATTTAGGCTTTTATTTCTAAAATATCTTTATTTTGGAAGTATTTTTCAGTAAAATATTGAAATCTTTGTAAATGTTGGTCGAAATATTAGTACTAGAAAAGAAAAATTATGATTTTCACTAAACCTAAAGTAAAAAAGAATTAAATAAAATGAAAAAAAGTGAAAGCAAAACGAATGCGAATAACGCGGATCGAACCTGCGGCCATTGCTTAAGAGGCCGACACTCGGTCCACAAGGCTACATACGACCCGTCGTGACAGAGAATTTAAAGCCACATGTTTTTTTATTAGTTTAAACTCTATAATTGTGGAAATCCCTGCTCGAAAGCCATGTGTATTCGATAAGGAATACGTCTGCGCATGCCCAGAATCTCTGAGCGAATTTAGGCTTTTATTTCTAAAATATCTTTATTTTGGAAGTATTTTTCAATAAAATATTGAAATCTTTGTAAACGTTGGTCGAAATATTAGTACTAGAAAAGAAAAATTATGATTTTCACTAAACTTAAAGTAAAAAAGAATTAAATAAAATGAAAAAAAGTGAAAGCAAAACGACCGCGAACAACGCGGATCGAACCGGCGGGCACTGTTTAGGAGGCCGACACTCGGCCCACAAGGCTAAATACGACCCGTAGTGACAGAGAATTTAAAGCCACATGTTTATTTATTATTTTAAACTCTATAATTGTGCAAATCCCTGCTTGAAAGCCATGTGTATACGAGAAGGAATACGTCTGCGCATGCCCAGAATCTATGAACGAATTTAGGCTTTTATTTCTAAAATATCTTTATTTTGGAAGTATTTTTCAATAAAATATTGAAATCTTTGTCAATGTTGGTCGAAATATTAGTACTAGAAAAGAAAAATTATGATTTTCACTAAACTTAAAGTAAAAAAGAATTAAATAAAATGAAAAAAAGTGAAAGCAAAACGACTGCGAACAACGCGGTTCGAACCGGCGGGCACTGCTTAGGAGGCCGACACTCGGCCCAGAAGGCTAAATACGACCCGTCGTGACAGAGAATTTAAAGCCACATGTTTATTTATTAGTTTAAACTCTATAATTGTGCAAATCCCTGCTTGAAAGCCATGTGTATACGAGAAGGAATACGTCTGCGCATGCCCAGAATCTATGAACGAATTTAGGCTTTTATTTCTAAAATATCTTTATTTTGGAAGTATTTTTCAATAAAATATTGAAATCTTTGTAAATGTTGGTCGAAATATTAGTACTAGAAAAGAAAAATTATGCTTTTCACTAAACTTAAAGTAAAAAAGAATTAAATAAAATGAAAAAAAGTGAAAGAAAAACGAATGCGAACAACGCGGATCGAACTTGTGGCCATGCTTAGCAGGCCTATACTCAAACCAGCAGGCTACATACGACCCGTCGTGACAGAAAATTTAAAGCCACATGTTTATTTATTAGTTTAAACTCTATAATTGTGCAAGTCCCTGCTTGAAAGCCATGTGTATACGAGAAGGAATACGTCTGCGCATGCCCAGAAACTCTGAGCGAATTTAGGCTTTTATTTCTAAAATATCTTTATTTTGGAAGTATTTTTCAATAAAATATTGAAATCTTTGTAAATGTTGGTCGAAATATTAGTACTAGAAAAGAAAAATTATGATTTTCACTAAATCTAAAGTAAAAAAGAATTAAATAAAATGAAAAAAAGTGAAAGCAAAACGAATGCGAATAACGCGGATCGAACCTGCGGCCATTGCTTAAGAGGCCGACGTTCGGTCCACAAGGCTACATACGACCCGTCGTGACAGAGAATTTAAAGCCACATGTTTTTTTATTAGTTTAAACTCTATAATTGTGGAAATCCCTGCTCGAAAGCCATGTGTATTCGATAAGGAATACGTCTGCGCATGCCCAGAATCTCTGAGCGAATTTAGGCTTTTATTTCTAAAATATCTTTATTTTGGAAGTATTTTTCAATAAAATATTGAAATCTTTGTAAACGTTGGTCGAAATATTAGTACTAGAAAAGAAAAATTATGATTTTCACTAAACTTAAAGTAAAAAAGAATTAAATAAAATGAAAAAAAGTGAAAGCAAAACGACCGCGAACAACGCGGATCGAACCGGCGGGCACTGTTTAGGAGGCCGACACTCGGCCCACAAGGCTAAATACGACCCGTAGTGACAGAGAATTTAAAGCCACATGTTTATTTATTATTTTAAACTCTATAATTGTGCAAATCCCTGCTTGAAAGCCATGTGTATACGAGAAGGAATACGTCTGCGCATGCCCAGAATCTATGAACGAATTTAGGCTTTTATTTCTAAAATATCTTTATTTTGGAAGTATTTTTCAATAAAATATTGAAATCTTTGTCAATGTTGGTCGAAATATTAGTACTAGAAAAGAAAAATTATGATTTTCACTAAACTTAAAGTAAAAAAGAATTAAATAAAATGAAAAAAAGTGAAAGCAAAACGACTGCGAACAACGCGGTTCGAACCGGCGGGCACTGCTTAGGAGGCCGACACTCGGCCCACAAGGCTAAATACGACCCGTCGTGACAGAGAATTTAAAGCCACATGTTTATTTATTAGTTTAAACTCTATAATTGTGCAAATCCCTGCTTGAAAGCCATGTGTATACGAGAAGGAATACGTCTGCGCATGCCCAGAATCTATGAACGAATTTAGGCTTTTATTTCTAAAATATCTTTATTTTGGAAGTATTTTTCAATAAAATATTGAAATCTTTGTAAATGTTGGTCGAAATATTAGTACTAGAAAAGAAAAATTATGCTTTTCACTAAACTTAAAGTAAAAAAGAATTAAATAAAATAAAAATAGTGAAAGCAAAACGAATGCGAACAACGCGGATCGAACCTGCGGCCACTGCTTAGGAAGCCGACACTCCATCCACAAGGCTACATACGACCCGTCGTGATACAGAATTTAAAGCCACGTGTTTATTTATTAGTTTAAACTATAATTGTGCAAATCCCTGCTTGAATGCCATGTGTATACGAGAAGGAATACGTCTGCGCATGCCCAGAATCTCTGAACGAATTTAGGCTTTTATTTCTAAAATATCTATATTTTGGAAGTATTTTTCAATAAAATATTGAAATGTTTGTAAATGTTGGTCGAAATATTAGTACTAGAAAAGAAAAATGATGATTTTCACTAAACTTAAAGTAAAAAAGAATTTAATAAAATGAAAAAAAGTGAAAGCAAAACGAAAGCGAACAACGCGGACCGAACTTGCGGCCACTGCTTAGGAGGCCGATACTGAAACTAGCAGGCTACATACGACCCGTCGTGACAGAGAATTTAAAGCCACGTGTTTATTTATTAGTTTAAACTCTATAATTGTGCAAATCCCTGCTTGAAAGCCATGTGTATACGAGAAGGAATACGTCTGCGCATGCCCAGAATTTCTGAACGAATTTAGGCTTTTATTTCTAAAATATTTTTATTTTGGAAGTATTTTTCAATAAAATATGTAAATCTTTGTAAATGTTGGTCGAAATATTAGTACTAGAAAAGAAAAATTATGATTTTCACTAAACTTAAAGTAAAAAAGAATTAAATAAAATGAAAAAAAAGTGAAAGCAAAACGAATGCAAACAACGCGGATCGAACCTGCGGCCACTTCTTAGAAGGCCGACACTGGGTCCACAAGGCTACATACGATCCGTAGTGACAGAGAATTTAAATCCACATGTTTATTTATTAGTTTAAACTCTATAATTGTGCAAATCCCTTCTTCAAAGCAATGTGTATACGAGAAGGAATACGTCTGCGCATGCCTAGAATCTCTGAGCGAATTTAGGCTTTTATTTCTAAAATATCTTTATTTTGGAAGTATTTTTCAATAAAATATTGAAATCTTTGTAAATGTTGGTCGAAATATTAGTACTAGAAAAGAAAAATTATGCTTTTCACTAAACTTAAAGTAAAAAAGAATTAAATAAAATGAAAAATTGAAAGCAAAACGACTGCGAACAACGCGGATCGAACCGGCGGGCACTGCTTAGGAGGCCGACACTCGGCCCACAAGGCTAAATACGACCCGTCGTGACAGAGAATTTAAAGCCACATGTTTATTTATTAGTTTAAACTCTATAATTGTGCAAATCCCTGCTTGAAAGCCATGTGTATACGAGAAGGAATACGTCTGCGCATGCACAGAATCTCTGAACGAATTTATGCTTTTATTTCTAAAATATCTTTATTTTGGAAGTTTTTTTCAATAAAATATTGAAATGTTTGTAAATGTTCGTCGAAATATTAGTACTAGAAAAGAAAAATGATGATTTTCACTAAACTTAAAGTAAAAAAGAATTTAATAAAATGAAAAAAATTGAAAGCAAAACGAAAGCGAACAACGCGGACCGAACTTGCGGCCACTGCTTAGGAGGCCGATACTGAAACCAGCAGGCTACATACGACCCGTCGTGACAGAGAATTTAAAGCCACATGTTTATTTATTAGTTTAAACTCTATAATTGTGCAAATCCCTGCTTGAAAGCCATGTGTATACGAGAAGGAATACGTCTGCGCATGCCCAGAATTTCTGAACGAATTTAGGCTTTTATTTCTAAAATATTTTTATTTTGGAAGTATTTTTCAATAAAATATGTAAATCTTTGTAAATGTTGGTCGAAATATTAGTACTAGAAAAGAAAAATTATGATTTTCACTAAACCTAAAGTAAAAAAGAATTAGATAAAATGAAAAAAAGTGAAAGCAAAACGAATGCGAATAACGCGGATCGAACCTGCGGCCATTGCTTAAGAGGCCGACACTCGGTCCACAAGGCTACATACGACCCGTCGTGACAGAGAATTTAAAGCCACATGTTTTTTTATTAGTTTAAACTCTATAATTGTGGAAATCCCTGCTCGAAAGCCATGTGTATACGATAAGGAATACGTCTGCGCATGCCCAGAATCTTTGAGCGAATTTAGGCTTTTATTTCTAAAATATCTTTATTTTGGAAGTATTTTTCAGTAAAATATTGAAATCTTTGTAAATGTTGGTCGAAATATTAGTACTAGAAAAGAAAAATTATGATTTTCACTAAACCTAAAGTAAAAAAGAATTAAATAAAATGAAAAAAAGTGAAAGCAAAACGAATGCGAATAACGCGGATCGAACCTGCGGCCATTGCTTAAGAGGCCGACACTCGGTCCACAAGGCTACATACGACCCGTCGTGACAGAGAATTTAAAGCCACATGTTTTTTTATTAGTTTAAACTCTATAATTGTGGAAATCCCTGCTCGAAAGCCATGTGTATACGATAAGGAATACGTCTGCGCATGCCCAGAATCTCTGAACGAATTTAGGCTTTTATTTCTAAAATATCTTTATTTTGGAAGTATTTTTCAATAAAATATTGAAGTCTTTGTAAATGTTGGTCGAAATATTAGTACTAGAAAAGAAAAATTATGATTTTCACTAAACTTAAAGTAAAAAAGAATTAAATAAATTGAAAAAAATTGAAAGCAAAACAAATGCGAACAACGCGGATCGAACTTGCGGCCACTGCTTAGCAGGCCGATACTCAAACCAGCAGGCTACATACGACCCGTCGTGACAGAGAATTTAAAGCCACGTGTTTATTTATTAGTTTAAACTCTATAATTGTGCAAATCCCTGCTTGAAAGCCATGTGTATACGAGAAGGAATACGTCTGCGCATGCCCAGAATTTCTGAACGAATTTAGGCTTTTATTTCTAAAATATTTTTATTTTGGAAGTATTTTTCAATAAAATATGTAAATCTTTGTAAATGTTGGTCGAAATATTAGTACTAGAAAAGAAAAATTATGATTTTCACTAAACCTAAAGTAAAAAAGAATTAGATAAAATGAAAAAAAGTGAAAGCAAAACGAATGCGAATAACGCGGATCGAACCTGCGGCCATTGCTTAAGAGGCCGACACTCGGTCCACAAGGCTACATACGACCCGTCGTGACAGAGAATTTAAAGCCACATGTTTTTTTATTAGTTTAAACTCTATAATTGTGGAAATCCCTGCTCGAAAGCCATGTGTATACGATAAGGAATACGTCTGCGCATGCCCAGAATCTTTGAGCGAATTTAGGCTTTTATTTCTAAAATATCTTTATTTTGGAAGTATTTTTCAGTAAAATATTGAAATCTTTGTAAATGTTGGTCGAAATATTAGTACTAGAAAAGAAAAATTATGATTTTCACTAAACCTAAAGTAAAAAAGAATTAAATAAAATGAAAAAAAGTGAAAGCAAAACGAATGTGAATAACGCGGATCGAACCTGCGGCCATTGCTTAAGAGGCCGACACTCGGTCCACAAGGCTACATACGACCCGTCGTGACACAGAATTTAAAGCCACATGTTTTTTTATTAGTTTAAACTCTATAATTGTGGAAATCCCTGCTCGAAAGCCATGTGTATACGATAAGGAATACGTCTGCGCATGCCCAGAATCTCTGAACGAATTTAGGCTTTTATTTCTAAAATATCTTTAATTTGGAAGTATTTTTCAATAAAATATTGAAGTCTTTGTAAATGTTGGTCGAAATATTAGTACTAGAAAAGAAAAATTATGATTTTCACTAAACTTAAAGTAAAAAAGAATTAAATAAAATGAAAAAAATTGAAAGCAAAACAAATGCGAACAACGCGGATCGAACTTGCGGCCACTGCTTAGCAGGCCGATACTCAAACCAGCAGGCTACATACGACCCGTCGTGACAGAGAATTTAAAGCCACATGTTTATTTATTAGTTTAAACTCTATAATTGTGCAAATCCCTGCTTGAAAGCCATGTGTATACGAGAGGGAATACGTCTGCGCATGCACAGAATCTCTGAACGAATTTATGCTTTTATTTCTAAAATATCTTTATTTTGGAAGTATTTTTCAATAAAATATTGAAATCTTTGTAAATGTTGGTCGAAATATTAGTACTAGAAAAGAAAAATTATGATTTTCACTAAACTTAAAGTAAAAAAGAATTAAATAAAATGAAAAAAAGTGAAAGTAAAAACGAATGCAAGCAACGCGGATCGAACCTGCGGCCACTTCTTAGAAGGCTGACACTCGGTCCATAAGGCTACATACGACCCGTAGTGACAGAGAATTTAAAGCCACATGTTTATTTATTAGTTTCAACTCTATAAATGTGCAAATCCCTGCTTGAAAGCCATGTGTATACGAGAAGAAATACGTCTACGCATGCCCAGAATCTATGAACGAATTTAGGCTTTTATTTCTAAAATATCTTTATTTTGGAAGTATTTTTCAATAAAATATTGAAATCTTTGTAAATGTTGGTCGAAATATTAGTACTAGAAAAGAAAAATTGTGATTTTCACTAAACTTAAAGTAAAAAAGAATTAAATAAAATGGAAAAAAGTGAAAGCAAAACGAATGCGAACAACGCGGATCGAACTTGCGGCCTCTGATTAGCAGGCCGATACTCAACCAAGCAGGCTACATACGACCCGTCGTGACAGAGAATTTAAAGCCACATGTTATTTATTAGTTTAAACTCTATAATTGTGGAAATCCCTGCTTGAAAGCCATGTGTATACGAGAAGGAATACGTCTCCGCATGCCCAGAATCTCTGAACGAATTTAGGCTTTTATTTCTAAAATATCTTTATTTTGGAAGTATTTTTCAATAAAATATTGAAATCTTTGTAAATGTTGGTCGAAATATTAGTACTAGAAAAGAAAAATTATGATTTTCACTAAACTTAAAGTAAAAAAGAATTAAATAAAATGAAAAAAATTGAAAGCAAAACAAATGCGAACAACGCGGATCGAACTTGCGGCCACTGCTTAGCAGGCCGATACTCAAACCAGCAGGCTACATACGACCCGTCGAGACAGAGAATTTAAAGCCACATGTTTATTTATTAATTTAAACTCTATAATTGTGGAAATCCCTGCTTGAAAGCCATGTGTATACGAGAAGGAATACGTCTGCGCATGCCCAGAATCTCTGAGCGAATTTAGGCTTTTATTTCTAAAATTTCTTGAATTTGGAAATATTTTTAAATAAAATATTGAAATCTTTGTAAATGTTGGTCGAAATATTAGTACTTGAAAAGAAAAATTATGATTTTCACTAAACTTAAAGTAAGTGAGAATTAAATAAAATGAAAAAAAGTGAAAGAAAAACGAATGCGAACAACGCGGATCGAACTTGCGGCCTCTGATTAGCAGGCCGATACTCAACCAAGCAGGTTACATACGACCCGTCGTGACAGAGAATTTAAAGCCACATGTTTATTTATTAGTTTAAACTCTATAATTGTGCAAATCCCTGCTTGAAAGCCATGTGTATACGAGAAGGAATACGTCTGCGCATGCCCAGAATCTATGAACGAATTTAGGCTTTTATTTCTAAAATATCTTTATTTTGGAAGTATTTTTCAATAAAATATTGAAATCTTTGTAAATGTTGGTCGAAATATTAGTACTAGAAAAGAAAAATTATGATTTTCACTAAACTTAAAGTAAAAAAGAATTAAATAAAATGAAAAAAAGTGAAAGTAAAAACGAATGCAAGCAACGCGGATCGAACCTGCGGCCACTTCTTAGAAGGCTGACACTCGGTCCATAAGGCTACATACGACCCGTAGTGACAGAGAATTTAAAGCCACATGTTTATTTATTAGTTTCAACTCTATAAATGTGCAAATCCCTGCTTGAAAGCCATGTGTATACGAGAAGAAATACGTCTACGCATGCCCAGAATCTATGAACGAATTTAGGCTTTTATTTCTAAAATATCTTTATTTTGGAAGTATTTTTCAATAAAATATTGAAATCTTTGTAAATGTTGGTCGAAATATTAGTACTAGAAAAGAAAAATTGTGATTTTCACTAAACTTAAAGTAAAAAAGAATTAAATAAAATGGAAAAAAGTGAAAGCAAAACGAATGCGAACAACGCGGATCGAACTTGCGGCCTCTGATTAGCAGGCCGATACTCAACCAAGCAGGCTACATACGACCCGTCGTGACAGAGAATTTAAAGCCACATGTTTATTTATTAGTTTAAACTCTATAATTGTGCAAATCCCTGCTTGAAAGCCATGTGTATACGAGAAGGAATACGTCTGCGCATGCCCAGAATCTCTGAACGAATTTAGGCTTTTATTTCTAAAATATCTTTATTTTGGAAGTATTTTTCAATAAAATATTGAAATCTTTGTAAATGTTGGTCGAAATATTAGTACTAGAAAAGAAAAATTATGATTTTCACTAAACTTAAAGTAAAAAAGAATTAAATAAAATGAAAAAAAGTGAAAGTAAAAACGAATGCAAGCAACGCGGATCGAACCTGCGGCCACTTCTTAGAAGGCTGACACTCGGTCCATAAGGCTACATACGACCCGTAGTGACAGAGAATTTAAAGCCACATGTTTATTTATTAGTTTCAACTCTATAAATGTGCAAATCCCTGCTTGAAAGCCATGTGTATACGAGAAGAAATACGTCTACGCATGCCCAGAATCTATGAACGAATTTAGGCTTTTATTTCTAAAATATCTTTATTTTGGAAGTATTTTTCAATAAAATATTGAAATCTTTGTAAATGTTGGTCGAAATATTAGTACTAGAAAAGAAAAATTGTGATTTTCACTAAACTTAAAGTAAAAAAGAATTAAATAAAATGGAAAAAAGTGAAAGCAAAACGAATGCGAACAACGCGGATCGAACTTGCGGCCTCTGATTAGCAGGCCGATACTCAACCAAGCAGGCTACATACGACCCGTCGTGACAGAGAATTTAAAGCCACATGTTTATTTATTAGTTTAAACTCTATAATTGTGCAAATCCCTGCTTGAAAGCCATGTGTATACGAGAAGGAATACGTCTGCGCATGCCCAGAATCTCTGAACGAATTTAGGCTTTTATTTCTAAAATATCTTTATTTTGGAAGTATTTTTCAATAAAATATTGAAATCTTTGTAAATGTTGGTCGAAATATTAGTACTAGAAAAGAAAAATTATGATTTTCACTAAACTTAGAGTAAAAAAGAATTAAATAAAATGAAAAAAATTGAAAGCAAAACAAATGCGAACAACGCGGATCGAACTTGCGGCCACTGCTTAGCAGGCCGATACTCAAACCAGCAGGCTACATACGACCCGTCGAGACAGAGAATTTAAAGCCACTTGTTTATTTATTAGTTTAAACTCTATAATTGTGCAAATCCCTGCTTGAAAGCCATGTGTATACGAGAAGGAATACGTCTGCGCATGCACAGAATCTCTGAACGAATTTACTCTTTTATTTCTAAAATTTCTTGAATTTGGAAATATTTTTAAATAAAATATTGAAATCTTTGTAAATGTTGGTCGAAATATTAGTACTTGAAAAGAAAAATTATGATTTTCACTAAACTTAAAGTAAGTAAGAATTAAATAAAATGAAAAAAAGTGAAAGAAAAACGAATGCGAACAAGGCGGATCGAACTTGCGGCCTCTGATTAGCAGGCCGATACTCAACCAAGCAGGTTACATACGAACCGTCGTGACAGAGAATTTAAAGCCACATGTTTATTTATTAGTTTAAACTCTTTAATTGTGCAAATCCCTGCTTGAAAGCCATGTGTATACGAGAAGGAATACGTCTGCGCATGCCCAGAATCTATGAACGAATTTAGGCTTTTATTTCTAAAATATCTTTATTTTGGAAGTATTTTTCAATAAAATATTGAAATCTTTGTAAATGTTGGTCGAAATATTAGTACTAGAAAAGAAAAATTATGATTTTCACTAAACTTAAAGTAAAAAAGAATTAAATAAAATGGAAAAAAGTGAAAGCAAAACGAATGCGAACAACGCGGATCGAACTTGCGGCCTCTGATTAGCAGGCCGATACTCAAACCAGCAAGCTACATACGACCCGTCGTGACAGAGAATTTAAAGCCACATGTTTATTTATTAGTTTAAACTCTATAATTGTGCAAATCCCTGCTTGAAAGCCATGTGTATACGAGAAGGAATACGTCTGCGCATGCCCAGAATCTCTGAGCGAATTTAGGCTTTTATTTCTAAAATTTCTTGAATTTGGAAGTATTTTTCAATAAAATATTGAAATCTTTGTAAATGTTGGTCGAAATATTAGTACTAGAAAAGAAAAATTATGATTTTCACTAAACTTAAAGTAAAAAAGAATTAAATAAAATGAAAAAAAGTGAAAGCAAAACGAATGCAAACAACGCGCATCGAACCTGCGGAAACTTCTTAGAAGGCCGACACTCGGTCCACAAGGCTACATACGACCCGTCGTGACACAGAATTTAAAGCCACATGTTTATTTATTAGTTTAAACTCTATAATTGTGGAAATCCCTGCTTGAAAGCCATGTGTATACGAGAAGGAATACGTCTGCGCATGCCCAGAATCTCTGAGCGAATTTAGGCTTTTATTTCTAAAATATCTTTATTTTGGAAGTATTTTTCAATAAAATATTGATATCTTTGTAAATGTTGGTCGAAATATTAGTACTAGAAAAGAAAAATTGTGATTTTCACTAAACGTAAAGTAAAAAAGAATTAAATAAAATGAAAAAAAGTGAAAGCAAAACGAATGCGAACAACGCGGATCGAACTTGCGGCCTCTGATTAGCAGGCCGATACTCAACCAAGCAGGCTACATACGACCCGTCGTGACAGAGAATTTAAAGCCACATGTTTATTTATTAGTTTAAACTCTATAATTGTGCAAATCCCTGCTTGAAAGCCATGTGTATACGAGAAGGAATACGTCTGCGCATGCACAGAATCTCTGAACGAATTTATGCTTTTATTTCTAAAATATCTTTATTTTGGAAGTATTTTTCAATAAAATATTGAAATCTTTGTAAATGTTGGTCGAAATATTAGTACTAGAAAAGAAAAATTATGATTTTCACTAAACTTAAAGTAAAAAAGAATTAAATAAAATGAAAGCAAAACGAATGCAAACAACGCGGATCGAACCTGCGGCCACTTCTTAGAAGGCCGACACTCGGTCCACAAGGCTACATACGACCCGTAGTGACAGAGAATTTAAAGCCACATGTTTATTTATTAGTTTCAACTCTATAAATGTGCAAATCCCTGCTTGAAAGCCATGTGTATACGAGAAGAAATACGTCTACGCATGCCCAGAATCTATGAACGAATTTAGGCTTTTATTTCTAAAATATCTTTATTTTGGAAGTATTTTTCAATAAAATATTGAAATCTTTGTAAATGTTGGTCGAAATATTAGTACTAGAAAAGAAAAATTGTGATTTTCACTAAACTTAAAGTAAAAAAGAATTAAATAAAATGGAAAAAAGTGAAAGCAAAACGAATGCGAACAACGCGGATCGAACTTGCGGCCTCTGATTAGCAGGCCGATACTCAAACCAGCAAGCTACATACGACCCGTCGTGACAGAGAATTTAAAGCCACATGTTTATTTATTAGTTTAAACTCTATAATTGTGCAAATCCCTGCTTGAAAGCCATGTGTATACGAGAAGGAATACGTCTGCGCATGCCCAGAATCTCTGAACGAATTTAGGCTTTTATTTCTAAAATATCTTTATTTTGGAAGTATTTTTCAATAAAATATTGATATCTTTGTAAATGTTGGTCGAAATATTAGTACTAGAAAAGAAAAATTGTAATTTTCACTGAACGTAAAGTAAAAAAGAATTAAATAAAATGAAAAAAAGTGAAAGCAAAACGAAGGCGAACAACGGGGATCGAACTTGCGGTCTCTGATTAGCAGGCCGATACTCAACCAAGCAGGCTACATACGACCCGTCGTGACAGAGAATTTAAAGCCACATGTTTATTTATTAGTTTAAACTCTATAATTGTGCAAATCCCTGCTTGAAAGCCATGTGTATACGAGAAGGAATACGTCTGCGCATGCACAGAATCTCTGAACGAATTTATGCTTTTATTTCTAAAATATCTTTATTTTGGAAGTATTTTTCAATAAAATATTGAAATCTTTGTAAATGTTGGTCGAAATATTAGTACTAGAAAAGAAAAATTGTGATTTTCACTAAACTTAAAGTAAAAAAGAATTAAATAAAATGAAAAAAAGTGAAAGCAAAACGAATGCAAACAACGCGGATCGAACCTGCGGCCACTTCTTAGAAGGCCGACACTCGGTCCACAAGGCTACATACGACCCGTAGTGACAGAGAATTTAAAGCCACATGTTTATTTATTAGTTTCAACTCTATAAATGTGCAAATCCCTGCTTGAAAGCCATGTGTATACGAGAAGAAATACGTCTACGCATGCCCAGAATCTATGAACGAATTTAGGCTTTTATTTCTAAAATATCTTTATTTTGGAAGTATTTTTCAATAAAATATTGAAATCTTTGTAAATGTTGGTCGAAATATTAGTACTAGAAAAGAAAAATTGTGATTTTCACTAAACTTAAAGTAAAAAAGAATTAAATATAATGGAAAAAAGTGAAAGCAAAACGAATGCGAACAACGCGGATCGAACTTGCGGCCTCTGATTAGCAGGCCGATACTCAAACCAGCAAGCTACATACGACCCGTCGTGACAGAGAATTTAAAGCCACATGTTTATTTATTAGTTTAAACTCTATAATTGTGCAAATCCCTGCTTGAAAGCCATGTGTATACGAGAAGGAATACGTCTGCGCATGCCCAGAATCTCTGAACGAATTTAGGCTTTTATTTCTAAAATATCTTTATTTTGGAAGTATTTTTCAATAAAATATTGATATCTTTGTAAATGTTGGTCGAAATATTAGTACTAGAAAAGAAAAATTGTAATTTTCACTGAACGTAAAGTAAAAAAGAATTAAATAAAATGAAAAAAAGTGAAAGCAAAACGAAGGCGAACAACGGGGATCGAACTTGCGGTCTCTGATTAGCAGGCCGATACTCAACCAAGCAGGCTACATACGACCCGTCGTGACAGAGAATTTAAAGCCACATGTTTATTTATTAGTTTAAACTCTATAATTGTGCAAATCCCTGCTTGAAAGCCATGTGTATACGATAAGGAATACGTCTGCGCATGCCCAGAATCTAAGAACGAATTTAGGCTTTTATTTCTAAAATATCTTTATTTTGGAAGTATTTTTCAATAAAATATTGAAATCTTTGTAAATGTTGGTCGAAATATTAGTACTAGAAAAGAAAAATTATGATTTTCACTAAACTTAAAGTAAAAAAGAATTAAATAAAATGAAAGCAAAACGAATGCAAACAACGCGGATCGAACCTGCGGCCACTTCTTAGAAGGCCGACACTCGGTCCACAAGGCTACATACGACCCGTCGTGACACAGAATTTAAAGCCACGTGTTTATTTATTAGTTTAAACTATAATTGTGCAAATCCCTGCTTGAAAGCCAAGTGTATACGAGAAGGAATACGTCTGCGCATGCCCAGAATCTATGAACGAATTTAGGCTTTTATTTCTAAAATATCTTTATTTTGGAAGTATTTTTGAATAAAATATTGAAATCTTTGTAAATGTTGGTCGAAATATTAGTACTAGAAAAGAAAAATTGTGATTTTCACTAAACTTAAAGTAAAAAAGAATTAAATAAAATGGAAAAAAGTGAAAGCAAAACGAATGCGAACAACGCGGATCGAACTTGCGGCCTCTGATTAGCAGGCCGATACTCAAACCAGCAAGCTACATACGACCCGTCGTGACAGAGAAATTAAAGCCACATGTTTATTTATTAGTTTAAACTCTATAATTGTGCAAATCCCTGCTTGAAAGCCATGTGTATACGAGAAGGAATACGTCTGCGCATGCACAGAATCTCTGAACGAATTTATGCTTTTATTTCTAAAATATCTTTATTTTGGAAGTAGTTTTCAATAAAATATTGAAATCTTTGTAAATGTTGGTCGAAATATTAGTACTAGAAAAGAAAAATTATGATTTTCACTAAACTTAAAGTAAAAAAGAATTAAATAAAATGAAAGCAAAACGAATGCAAACAACGCGGATCGAACCTGCGGCCACTTCTTAGAAGGCCGACACTCGGTCCACAAGGCTACATACGACCCGTAGTGACAGAGAATTTAAAGCCACATGTTTATTTATTAGTTTCAACTCTATAAATGTGCAAATCCCTGCTTGAAAGCCATGTGTATACGAGAAGAAATACGTCTACGCATGCCCAGAATCTATGAACGAATTTAGGCTTTTATTTCTAAAATATCTTTATTTTGGAAGTATTTTTCAATAAAATATTGAAATCTTTGTAAATGTTGGTCGAAATATTAGTACTAGAAAAGAAAAATTGTGATTTTCACTAAACTTAAAGTAAAAAAGAATTAAATAAAATGGAAAAAAGTGAAAGCAAAACGAATGCGAACAACGCGGATCGAACTTGCGGCCTCTGATTAGCAGGCCGATACTCAAACCAGCAAGCTACATACGACCCGTCGTGACAGAGAATTTAAAGCCACATGTTTATTTATTAGTTTAAACTATAATTGTGCAAATCCCTGCTTGAAAGCCATGTGTATACGAGAAGGAATACGTCTGCGCATGCCCAGAATCTCTGAACGAATTTATGCTTTTATTTCTAAAATATCTTTATTTTGGAAGTATTTTTCAATAAAATATTGAAATCTTTGTAAATGTTGCTCGAAATATTAGTACTAGAAAAGAAAAATTGTGATTTTCACTAAACTTAAAGTAAAAAAGAATTAAATAAAATGAAAAAAAGTGAAAGCAAAACGAATGCGAACAACGCGGATCGAACTTGTGGCCTCTGATTAGCAGGCCGATACTCAACCAAGCAGGCTACATACGACCCGTCGTGACAGAGAATTTAAAGCCACATGTTTATTTATTAGTTTAAACTCTATAATTGTGCAAATCCCTGCTTGAAAGCCATGTGTATACGAGAAGGAATACGTCTGCGCATGCACAGAATCTCTGAACGAATTTATGCTTTTATTTCTAAAATATCTTTATTTTGGAAGTATTTTTCAATAAAATATTGAAATCTTTGTAAATGTTGGTCGAAATATTAGTACTAGAAAAGAAAAATTATGATTTTCACTAAACTTAAAGTAAAAAAGAATGAAATAAAATGAAAGCAAAACGAATGCAAACAACGCGGATCGAACCTGCGGCCACTTCTTAGAAGGCCGACACTCGGTCCACAAGGCTACATACGACCCGTCGTGACAGAGAATTTAAAGCCACATGTTTATTTATTAGTTTCAACTCTATAATTGTGCAAATCCCTGCTTGAAAGCCATGTGTATACGAGAAGGAATACGTCTGCGCATGCCCAGAATCTATGAACGAATTTAGGCTTTTATTTCTAAAATATCTTTATTTTGGAAGTATTTTTCAATAAAATATTGAAATCTTTGTAAATGTTGGTCGAAATATTAGTACTAGAAAAGAAAAATTGTGATTTTCACTAAACTTAAAGTAAAAAAGAATTAAATAAAATGGAAAAAAGTGAAAGCAAAACAAATGCGAACAACGCGGATCGAACTTGCGGACACTGCTTAGCAGGCCGATACTCAAACCAGCAGGCTACATACGACCCGTCGTGACACAGAATTTAAAGCCACGTGTTTATTTATTAGTTTAAACTATAATTGTGCAAATCCCTGCTTGAAAGCCATGTGTATACGAGAAGGAATACGTCTGCGCATGCACAGAATCTCTGAACGAATTTATGCTTTTATTTCTAAAATATCTTTATTTTGGAAGTATTTTTCAATAAAATATTGATATCTTTGTAAATGTTGGTCGAAATATTAGTACTAGAAAAGAAAAATTGTAATTTTCACTGAACGTAAAGTAAAAAAGAATTAAATAAAATGAAAAAAAGTGAAAGCAAAACGAAGGCGAACAACGGGGATCGAACTTGCGGTCTCTGATTAGCAGGCCGATACTCAACCAAGCAGGCTACATACGACCCGTCGTGACAGAGAATTTAAAGCCACATGTTTATTTATTAGTTTAAACTCTATAATTGTGCAAATCCCTGCTTGAAAGCCATGTGTATACGAGAAGGAATACGTCTGCGCATGCACAGAATCTCTGAACGAATTTATGCTTTTATTTCTAAAATATCTTTATTTTGGAAGTATTTTTCAATAAAATATTGAAATCTTTGTAAATGTTGGTCGAAATATTAGTACTAGAAAAGAAAAATTGTGATTTTCACTAAACTTAAAGTAAAAAAGAATTAAATAAAATGAAAAAAAGTGAAAGCAAAACGAATGCAAACAACGCGGATCGAACCTGCGGCCACTTCTTAGAAGGCCGACACTCGGTCCACAAGGCTACATACGACCCGTAGTGACAGAGAATTTAAAGCCACATGTTTATTTATTAGTTTCAACTCTATAAATGTGCAAATCCCTGCTTGAAAGCCATGTGTATACGAGAAGAAATACGTCTACGCATGCCCAGAATCTATGAACGAATTTAGGCTTTTATTTCTAAAATATCTTTATTTTGGAAGTATTTTTCAATAAAATATTGAAATCTTTGTAAATGTTGGTCGAAATATTAGTACTAGAAAAGAAAAATTGTGATTTTCACTAAACTTAAAGTAAAAAAGAATTAAATATAATGGAAAAAAGTGAAAGCAAAACGAATGCGAACAACGCGGATCGGACTTGCGGCCTCTGATTAGCAGGCCGATACTCAAACCAGCAAGCTACATACGACCCGTCGTGACAGAGAATTTAAAGCCACATGTTTATTTATTAGTTTAAACTCTATAATTGTGCAAATCCCTGCTTGAAAGCCATGTGTATACGAGAAGGAATACGTCTGCGCATGCCCAGAATCTCTGAACGAATTTAGGCTTTTATTTCTAAAATATCTTTATTTTGGAAGTATTTTTCAATAAAATATTGATATCTTTGTAAATGTTGGTCGAAATATTAGTACTAGAAAAGAAAAATTGTAATTTTCACTGAACGTAAAGTAAAAAAGAATTAAATAAAATGAAAAAAAGTGAAAGCAAAACGAAGGCGAACAACGGGGATCGAACTTGCGGTCTCTGATTAGCAGGCCGATACTCAACCAAGCAGGCTACATACGACCCGTCGTGACAGAGAATTTAAAGCCACATGTTTATTTATTAGTTTAAACTCTATAATTGTGCAAATCCCTGCTTGAAAGCCATGTGTATACGATAAGGAATACGTCTGCGCATGCCCAGAATCTAAGAACGAATTTAGGCTTTTATTTCTAAAATATCTTTATTTTGGAAGTATTTTTCAATAAAATATTGAAATCTTTGTAAATGTTGGTCGAAATATTAGTACTAGAAAAGAAAAATTATGATTTTCACTAAACTTAAAGTAAAAAAGAATTAAATAAAATGAAAGCAAAACGAATGCAAACAACGCGGATCGAACCTGCGGCCACTTCTTAGAAGGCCGACACTCGGTCCACAAGGCTACATACGACCCGTCGTGACACAGAATTTAAAGCCACGTGTTTATTTATTAGTTTAAACTATAATTGTGCAAATCCCTGCTTGAAAGCCAAGTGTATACGAGAAGGAATACGTCTGCGCATGCCCAGAATCTATGAACGAATTTAGGCTTTTATTTCTAAAATATCTTTATTTTGGAAGTATTTTTGAATAAAATATTGAAATCTTTGTAAATGTTGGT
This sequence comes from Argiope bruennichi, assembly GCF_947563725.1. Lineage (NCBI taxonomy): Eukaryota > Metazoa > Arthropoda > Arachnida > Araneae > Araneidae > Argiope > Argiope bruennichi. The sequence goes on along the minus strand of NC_079154.1, from coordinate 132,375,707 downwards.
CGAAATATTAGTACTAGAAAAGAAAAATTGTGATTTTCACTAAACTTAAAGTAAAAAAGAATTAAATAAAATGGAAAAAAGTGAAAGCAAAACGAATGCGAACAACGCGGATCGAACTTGCGGCCTCTGATTAGCAGGCCGATACTCAAACCAGCAAGCTACATACGACCCGTCGTGACAGAGAAATTAAAGCCACATGTTTATTTATTAGTTTAAACTCTATAATTGTGCAAATCCCTGCTTGAAAGCCATGTGTATACGAGAAGGAATACGTCTGCGCATGCACAGAATCTCTGAACGAATTTATGCTTTTATTTCTAAAATATCTTTATTTTGGAAGTAGTTTTCAATAAAATATTGAAATCTTTGTAAATGTTGGTCGAAATATTAGTACTAGAAAAGAAAAATTATGATTTTCACTAAACTTAAAGTAAAAAAGAATTAAATAAAATGAAAGCAAAACGAATGCAAACAACGCGGATCGAACCTGCGGCCACTTCTTAGAAGGCCGACACTCGGTCCACAAGGCTACATACGACCCGTAGTGACAGAGAATTTAAAGCCACATGTTTATTTATTAGTTTCAACTCTATAAATGTGCAAATCCCTGCTTGAAAGCCATGTGTATACGAGAAGAAATACGTCTACGCATGCCCAGAATCTATGAACGAATTTAGGCTTTTATTTCTAAAATATCTTTATTTTGGAAGTATTTTTCAATAAAATATTGAAATCTTTGTAAATGTTGGTCGAAATATTAGTACTAGAAAAGAAAAATTGTGATTTTCACTAAACTTAAAGTAAAAAAGAATTAAATAAAATGGAAAAAAGTGAAAGCAAAACGAATGCGAACAACGCGGATCGAACTTGCGGCCTCTGATTAGCAGGCCGATACTCAAACCAGCAAGCTACATACGACCCGTCGTGACAGAGAATTTAAAGCCACATGTTTATTTATTAGTTTAAACTATAATTGTGCAAATCCCTGCTTGAAAGCCATGTGTATACGAGAAGGAATACGTCTGCGCATGCCCAGAATCTCTGAACGAATTTATGCTTTTATTTCTAAAATATCTTTATTTTGGAAGTATTTTTCAATAAAATATTGAAATCTTTGTAAATGTTGCTCGAAATATTAGTACTAGAAAAGAAAAATTGTGATTTTCACTAAACTTAAAGTAAAAAAGAATTAAATAAAATGAAAAAAAGTGAAAGCAAAACGAATGCGAACAACGCGGATCGAACTTGTGGCCTCTGATTAGCAGGCCGATACTCAACCAAGCAGGTTACATACGACCCGTCGTGACAGAGAATTTAAAGCCACATGTTTATTTATTAGTTTAAACTCTATAATTGTGCAAATCCCTGCTTGAAAGCCATGTGTATACGAGAAGGAATACGTCTGCGCATGCACAGAATCTCTGAACGAATTTATGCTTTTATTTCTAAAATATCTTTATTTTGGAAGTATTTTTCAATAAAATATTGAAATCTTTGTAAATGTTGGTCGAAATATTAGTACTAGAAAAGAAAAATTATGATTTTCACTAAACTTAAAGTAAAAAAGAATGAAATAAAATGAAAGCAAAACGAATGCAAACAACGCGGATCGAACCTGCGGCCACTTCTTAGAAGGCCGACACTCGGTCCACAAGGCTACATACGACCCGTCGTGACAGAGAATTTAAAGCCACATGTTTATTTATTAGTTTCAACTCTATAATTGTGCAAATCCCTGCTTGAAAGCCATGTGTATACGAGAAGGAATACGTCTGCGCATGCCCAGAATCTATGAACGAATTTAGGCTTTTATTTCTAAAATATCTTTATTTTGGAAGTATTTTTCAATAAAATATTGAAATCTTTGTAAATGTTGGTCGAAATATTAGTACTAGAAAAGAAAAATTGTGATTTTCACTAAACTTAAAGTAAAAAAGAATTAAATAAAATGGAAAAAAGTGAAAGCAAAACAAATGCGAACAACGCGGATCGAACTTGCGGACACTGCTTAGCAGGCCGATACTCAAACCAGCAGGCTACATACGACCCGTCGTGACACAGAATTTAAAGCCACGTGTTTATTTATTAGTTTAAACTATAATTGTGCAAATCCCTGCTTGAAAGCCATGTGTATACGAGAAGGAATACGTCTGCGCATGCACAGAATCTCTGAACGAATTTATGCTTTTATTTCTAAAATATCTTTATTTTGGAAGTATTTTTCAATAAAATATTGAAATCTTTGTAAATGTTGGTCGAAATATTAGTACTAGAAAAGAAAAATTATGATTTTCACTAAACTTAAAGTAAAAAAGAATGAAATAAAATGAAAGCAAAACGAATGCAAACAACGCGGATCGAACCTGCGGCCACTTCTTAGAAGGCCGACACTCGGTCCACAAGGCTACATACGACCCGTCGTGACAGAGAATTTAAAGCCACATGTTTATTTATTAGTTTCAACTCTATAATTGTGCAAATCCCTGCTTGAAAGCCATGTGTATACGAGAAGGAATACGTCTGCGCATGCCCAGAATCTATGAACGAATTTAGGCTTTTATTTCTAAAATATCTTTATTTTGGAAGTATTTTTCAATAAAATATTGAAATCTTTGTAAATGTTGGTCGAAATATTAGTACTAGAAAAGAAAAATTGTGATTTTCACTAAACTTAAAGTAAAAAAGAATTAAATAAAATGGAAAAAAGTGAAAGCAAAACAAATGCGAACAACGCGGATCGAACTTGCGGACACTGCTTAGCAGGCCGATACTCAAACCAGCAGGCTACATACGACCCGTCGTGACACAGAATTTAAAGCCACGTGTTTATTTATTAGTTTAAACTATAATTGTGCAAATCCCTGCTTGAAAGCCATGTGTATACGAGAAGGAATACGTCTGCGCATGCCCAGAATCTCTGAACGAATTTAGGCTTTTATTTCTAAAATATCTTTATTTTGGAAGTATTTTTCAATAAAATATTGAAATCTTTGTAAATGTTGGTCGAAATATTAGTACTAGAAAAGAAAAATTATGAATTTCACTAAACTTAAAGTAAAAAAGAATTAAATAAAATGAAAAAAAGTGAAAGCAAAACGAATGCGAACAACGCGGATGGAACTTGCGGCCTCTGATTAGCAGGCCGATACTCAACCAAGCAGGCTACATACGACCCGTCGTGACCGAGAATTTAAAGCCACATGTTTATTTATTAGTTTAAACTCTATAATTGTGCAAATCCCTGCTTGAAAGCCATGTGTATACGAGAAGGAATACGTCTGCGCATGCCCAGAATCTCTGAGCGAATTTAGGCTTTTATTTCTAAAAATTCTTGAATTTGGAAGTATTTTTAAATAAAATATTGAAATCTTTGTAACTGGTGGTCGAAATATTAGTACTTGAATAGAAAAATTATGATTTTCACTAAACTTAAAGTAAGAAAGAATTAAATAAAATGAAAAAAAGTGAAAGATAAACGAATGCGAACAACGCGGATCGAACTTGCGGCCTCTGATTAGCAGGCCGATACTCAACCAAGCAGGTTACTTACGACCCGTCGTGACAGAGAATTTAAAGCCACATGTCTATTTATTAGTTTAAACTCTATAATTGTGCAAATCCCTGCTTGAAAGCCATGTGTATACGAGAAGGAATACGTCTGCGCATGCCCAGAATCTCTGAGCGAATTTAAGCTTTTATTTCTAAAATTTCTTGAATTTGGAAGTATTTTTCAATAAAATATTGAAATCTTTGTAAATGTTGGTCGAAATATTAGTACTAGAAAAGAAAAATTGTGATTTTCACTAAACTTAAAGTAAAAAAGAATTAAATAAAATGGAAAAATGTGAAAGCAAAACGAATGCGAACAACGCGGATTGATCTTGCGGCCTCTGATTAGCAGACCGATACTCAAACCAGCAAGCTACATACGACCCGTCGTGACCGAGAATTTAAAGCCACATGTTTATTTATTAGTTTAAACTGTATAATTGTGGAAATCCCTGCTTGAAAGCCATGTGTATACGAGAAGGAATACGTCTGCGCATGCCCAGAATCTCTGAGCGAATTTAGGCTTTTATTTCTAAAATTTCTTGAATTTGGAAGTATTTTTAAATAAAATATTGAAATCTTTGTAAATGTTGGTCGAAATATTAGTACTAGAAAAGAAAAATTATGATTTTAACTAAACTTAAAGTAAAAAAGAATTAAATAAAATGAAAAAAAGTGAAAGCAAAACGAATGCAAACAACGCGCATCGAACCTGCGGAAACTTCTTAGAAGGCCGACACTCGGTCCACAAGGCTACATACGACCCGTAGTGACCGAGAATTTAAAGCCAAATGTTTATTTATTAGTTTGAACTCTATAATTGTGCAAATCCCTGCTTGAAAGCCATGTGTATACGAGAAGGAATACGTCTGCGCATGCCCAGAATCTAAGAACGAATTTAGGCTTTTATTTCTAAAATATCTTTATTTTGGAAGTATTTTTCAATAAAATATTGAAATCTTTGTAAATGTTGTTCGAAATATTAGTACTAGAAAAGAAAAATTGTGATTTTCACTAAACTTAAAGTAAAAAAGAATTAAATAAAATGAAAAAAAGTGAAAGCAAAACGAATGCAAACAACGCGGATCGAACCTGCGGCCACTTCTTAGAAGGCCGACACTCGGTCCACAAGGCTACATACGACCCGTCGTGACACAGAATTTAAAGCCACGTGTTTATTTATTAGTTTAAACTATAATTGTGCAAATCCCTGCTTGAAAGCCAAGTGTATACGAGAAGGAATACGTCTGCGCATGCCCAGAATGTCTGAACGAATTTAGGCTTTTATTTCTAAAATATCTTTATTTTGGAAGTATTTTTGAATAAAATATTGAAATCTTTGTAAATGTTGGTCGAAATATTAGTACTAGAAAAGAAAAATTGTGATTTTCACTAAACTTAAAGTAAAAAAGAATTAAATAAAATGAAAAAAAGTGAAAGAAAAACGAATGCGAACAACGCGGATCGAACTTGCGGCCTCTGATTAGCAGGCCGATACTCAACCAAGCAGGCTACATACGACCCGTCGTGACAGAGAATTTAAAGCCACATGTTTATTTATTAGTTTAAACTCTATAATAGTGGAAATCCCTGCTTGAAAGCCATGTGTATACGAGAAGGAATACGTCTGCGCATGCCCAGAATCTCTGAGCGAATTTAGGCTTTTATTTCTAAAATTTCTTGAATTTGGAAGTATTTTTAAATAAAATATTGAAATCTTTGTAACTGTTGGTCGAAATATTAGTACTTGAAAAGAAAAATTATGATTTTCACTAAACTTAAAGTAAGAAAGAATTAAATAAAATGAAAAAAAGTGAAAGAAAAACGAATGCGAACAACGCGGATCGAACTTGCGGCCTCTGATTAGCAGGCCGATACTCAACCAAGCAGGTTACATACGACCCGTCGTGACAGAGAATTTAAAGCCACATGTCTATCTATTAGTTTAAACTCTATAATTGTGCAAATCCCTGCTGGAAAGCCATGTGTATACGAGAAGGAATACGTCTGCGCATGCACAGAATCTCTGAACGAATTATGCTTTTATTTCTAAAATATCTTTATTTTGGAAGTATTTTTCAATAAAATATTGAAATCTTTGTAAATGTTGGTTGAAATATTAGTACTAGAAAAGAAAAATTGTGATTTTCACTAAACTTAAAGTAAAAAAGAATTAAATAAAATGAAAAAAAGTGAAAGCAAAACGAATGCAAACAACGCGGATCGAACCTGCGGCCACTTCTTAGAAGGCCGACACTCGGTCCACAAGGCTACATACGACCCGTAGTGACAGAGAATTTAAAGCCACATGTTTATTTATTAGTTTAAACTCTATAATTGTGCAAATCCCTGCTTGAAAGCCATGTGTATACGAGAAGAAATACGTCTACGCATGCCCAGAATCTATGAACGAATTTAGGCTTTTATTTCTAAAATATCTTTATTTTGGAAGTATTTTTCAATAAAATATTGAAATCTTTGTAAATGTTGGTCGAAATATTAGTACTAGAAAAGAAAAATTGTGATTTTCACTAAACTTAAAGTAAAAAAGAATTAAATAAAATGGAAAAAAGTGAAAGCAAAACGAATGCGAACTTCGCGGATTGAAATTGCGGCCTCTGATTAGCAGGCCGATACTCAAACCAGCAACCTACATACGACCCGTGGTGACAGAGAATTTAAAGCCACATGTTTATTTATTAGTTTAAACTCTATAATTGTGGAAATCCCTGCTTGAAAGCCATGTGTATACGAGAAGGAATACGTCTGCGCATGCCCAGAATCTCTGAGCGAATTTAGGCTTTTATTTCTAAAATTTCTTGAATTTGGAAGTATTTTTAAATAAAATATTGAAATCTTTGTAAATGTTGTTCGAAATATTAGTACTAGAAAAGAAAAATTGTGATTTTCACTAAACTTAAAGTAAAAAAGAATTAAATAAAATGAAAAAAAGTGAAAGCAAAACGAATGCAAACAACGCGGATCGAACCTGCGGCCACTTCTTAGAAGGCCGACACTCGGTCCACAAGGCTACATACGACCCGTCGTGACACAGAATTTAAAGCCACGTGTTTATTTATTAGTTTAAACTCTATAATTGTGGAAATCCCTGCTTGAAAGCCAAGTGTATACGAGAAGGAATACGTCTGCGCATGCCCAGAATGTCTGAACGAATTTAGGCTTTTATTTCTAAAATATCTTAATTTTGGAAGTATTTTTGAATAAAATATTGAAATCTTTGTAAATGTTGGTCGAAATATTAGTACTAGAAAAGAAAAATTGTGATTTTCACTAAACTTAAAGTAAAAAAGAATTAAATAAAATGGAAAATAGTGAAAGCAAAACGAATGCGTACAACGCGGATCGAACTTGCGGCCTCTGATTAGCAGGCCGATACTCAAACCAGCAAGCTACATACGACCCGTCGTGACAGAGAATTTAAAGCCACATGTTTATTTATTAGTTTAAACTCTATAATTGTGCAAATCCCTGCTTGAAAGCCATGTGTATACGAGAAGGAATACGTCTGCGCATGCCCAGAATCTCTGAGCGAATTTAGGCTTTTATTTCTAAAATATCTTTATTTTGGAAGTATTTTTCAATAAAATATTGAAATCTTTGTAAATGTTGGTCGAAATATTAGTACTAGAAAAGAAAAATTATGATTTTCACTAAACTTAAAGTAAAAAAGAATTAAATAAAATAAAAATAGTGAAAGCAAAACGAATGCGAACAACGCGGATCGAACCTGCGGCCACTGCTTAGGAAGCCGACACTCCATCCACAAGGCTACATACGACCTGTCGTGACACAGAATTTAAAGCCACATGTTTATTTATTAGTTTAAACTCTATAATCGTGGAAATCCCTGCTTGAAAGCCATGTGTATACGAGAAGGAATACGTCTGCGCATGCCCAGAATCTCTGAGCGAATTTAGGCTTTTATTTCTAAAATATCTTTATTTTGGAAGTATTTTTCAATAAAATATTGAAATCTTTGTAAATGTTGGTCGAAATATTAGTACTAGAAAAGAAAAATTGTGATTTTCACTAAACTTAAAGTAAAAAAGAATTAAATAAAATGAAAAAAAGTGAAAGAAAAACGAATGCGAACAACGCGGATCGAACTTGCGGCCTCTGATTAGCAGGCCGATACTCAACCAAGCAGGCTACATACGACCCGTCGTGACAGAGAATTTAAAGCCACATGTTTATTTATTAGTTTAAACTCTATAATCGTGGAAATCCCTGCTTGAAAGCCATGTGTATACGAGAAGGAATACGTCTGCGCATGCCCAGAATCTCTGAGCGAATTTAGGCTTTTATTTCTAAAATTTCTTGAATTTGGAAGTATTTTTAAATAAAATATTGAAATCTTTGTAACTGTTAGTCGAAATATTAGTACTTGAAAAGAAAAATTATGATTTTCACTAAACTTAAAGTAAGAAAGAATTAAGTAAAATGAAAAAAAGTGAAAGAAAAACGAATGCGAACAACGCGGATCGAACTTGCGGCCTCTGATTAGCAGGCCGATACTCAACCAAGCAGGTTACATACGACCCGTCGTGACAGAGAATTTAAAGCCACATGTCTATCTATTAGTTTAAACTCTATAATTGTGCAAATCCCTGCTTGAAAGCCATGTGTATACGAGAAGGAATACGTCTGCGCATGCCCAGAATCTCTGAGCGAATTTAGGCTTTTATTTCTAAAATTTCTTGAATTTGGAAGTATTTTTAAATAAAATATTGAAATCTTTGTAACTGTTGGTCGAAATATTAGTACTTGAAAAGAAAAATTAGGATTTTCACTAAACTTAAAGTAAAAAAGAATTAAATAAAATGAAAAAAAGTGAAAGAAAAACGAATGCGAACAACGCGGATCGAACTTGCGGCCTCTGATTAGCAGGCCGATACTCAACCAAGCAGGCTACATACGACCCGTCGTGACAGAGAATTTAAAGCCACATGTTTATTTATTAGTTTAAACTCTATAATAGTGGAAATCCCTGCTTGAAAGCCATGTGTATACGAGAAGGAATACGTCTGCGCATGCCCAGAATCTCTGAGCGAATTTAGGCTTTTATTTCTAAAATTTCTTGAATTTGGAAGTATTTTTAAATAAAATATTGAAATCTTTGTAACTGTTGGTCGAAATATTAGTACTTGAAAAGAAAAATTATGATTTTCACTAAACTTAAAGTAAGAAAGAATTAAATAAAATGAAAAAAAGTGAAAGAAAAACGAATGCGAACAACGCGGATCGAACTTGCGGCCTCTGATTAGCAGGCCGATACTCAACCAAGCAGGTTACATACGACCCGTCGTGACAGAGAATTTAAAGCCACATGTCTATCTATTAGTTTAAACTCTATAATTGTGCAAATCCCTGCTTGAAAGCCATGTGTATACGAGAAGGAATACGTCTGCGCATGCACAGAATCTCTGAACGAATTTATGCTTTTATTTCTAAAATATCTTTATTTTGGAAGTATTTTTCAATAAAATATTGAAATCTTTGTAAATGTTGGTCGAAATATTAGTACTAGAAAAGAAAAATTGTGATTTTCACTAAACTTAAAGTAAAAAAGAATTAAATAAAATGGAAAAAAGTGAAAGCAAAACGAATGCGAACTTCGCGGATTGAAATTGCGGCCTCTGATTAGCAGGCCGATACTCAAACCAGCAACCTACATACGACCCGTGGTGACAGAGAATTTAAAGCCACATGTTTATTTATTAGTTTAAACTCTATAATTGTGGAAATCCCTGCTTGAAAGCCATGTGTATACGAGAAGGAATACGTCTGCGCATGCCCAGAATCTCTGAGCGAATTTAGGCTTTTATTTCTAAAATTTCTTGAATTTGGAAGTATTTTTAAATAAAATATTGAAATCTTTGTAAATGTTGGTCGAAATATTAGTACTAGAAAAGAAAAATTATGATTTTAACTAAACTTAAAGTAAAAAAGAATTAAATAAAATGAAAAAAAGTGAAAGCAAAACGAATGCAAACAACGCGCATCGAACCTGCGGAAACTTCTTAGAAGGCCGACACTCGGTCCACAAGGCTACATACGACCCGTAGTGACAGAGAATTTAAACCCAAATGTTTATTTATTAGTTTGAACTCTATAATTGTGCAAATCCCTGCTTGAAAGCCATGTGTATACGAGAAGGAATACGTCTGCGCATGCCCAGAATCTAAGAACGAATTTAGGCTTTTATTTCTAAAATATCTTTATTTTGGAAGTATTTTTCAATAAAATATTGAAATCTTTGTAAATGTTGTTCGAAATATTAGTACTAGAAAAGAAAAATTGTGATTTTCACTAAACTTAAAGTAAAAAAGAATTAAATAAAATGAAAAAAAGTGAAAGCAAAACGAATGCAAACAACGCGGATCGAACCTGCGGCCACTTCTTAGAAGGCCGACACTCGGTCCACAAGGCTACATACGACCCGTCGTGACACAGAATTTAAAGCCACGTGTTTATTTATTAGTTTAAACTCTATAATTGTGGAAATCCCTGCTTGAAAGCCAAGTGTATACGAGAAGGAATACGTCTGCGCATGCCCAGAATGTCTGAACGAATTTAGGCTTTTATTTCTAAAATATCTTTATTTTGGAAGTATTTTTGAATAAAATATTGAAATCTTTGTAAATGTTGGTCGAAATATTAGTACTAGAAAAGAAAAATTGTGATTTTCACTAAACTTAAAGTAAAAAAGAATTAAATAAAATGGAAAAAAGTGAAAGCAAAACGAATGCGTACAACGCGGATCGAACTTGCGGCCTCTGATTAGCAGGCCGATACTCAAACCAGCAAGCTACATACGACCCGTCGTGACAGAGAATTTAAAGCCACATGTTTATTTATTAGTTTAAACTCTATAATTGTGGAAATCCCTGCTTGAAAGCCATGTGTATACGAGAAGGAATACGTCTGCGCATGCCCAGAATCTCTGAGCGAATTTAGGCTTTTATTTCTAAAATATCTTTATTTTGGAAGTATTTTTCAATAAAATATTGAAATCTTTGTAAATGTTGGTCGAAATATTAGTACTAGAAAAGAAAAATTGTGATTTTCACTAAACTTAAAGTAAAAAAGAATTAAATAAAATGAAAAAAAGTGAAAGAAAAACGAATGCGAACAACGCGGATCGAACTTGCGGCCTCTGATTAGCAGGCCGATACTCAACCAAGCAGGCTACATACGACCCGTCGTGACAGAGAATTTAAAGCCACATGTTTATTTATTAGTTTAAACTCTATAATCGTGGAAATCCCTGCTTGAAAGCCATGTGTATACGAGAAGGAATACGTCTGCGCATGCCCAGAATCTCTGAGCGAATTTAGGCTTTTATTTCTAAAATTTCTTGAATTTGGAAGTATTTTTAAATAAAATATTGAAATCTTTGTAACTGTTAGTCGAAATATTAGTACTTGAAAAGAAAAATTATGATTTTCACTAAACTTAAAGTAAGAAAGAATTAAGTAAAATGAAAAAAAGTGAAAGAAAAACGAATGCGAACAACGCGGATCGAACTTGCGGCCTCTGATTAGCAGGCCGATACTCAACCAAGCAGGTTACATACGACCCGTCGTGACAGAGAATTTAAAGCCACATGTCTATCTATTAGTTTAAACTCTATAATTGTGCAAATCCCTGCTTGAAAGCCATGTGTATACGAGAAGGAATACGTCTGCGCATGCACAGAATCTCTGAACGAATTTATGCTTTTATTTCTAAAATATCTTTATTTTGGAAGTATTTTTCAATAAAATATTGAAATCTTTGTAAATGTTGGTCGAAATATTAGTACTAGAAAAGAAAAATTGTGATTTTCACTAAACTTAAAGTAAAAAAGAATTAAATAAAATGAAAAAAATGAAAGAAAAACGAATGCGAACAACGCGGATCGAACTTGCGGCCTCTGATTAGCAGGCCGATACTCAACCAAGCAGGCTACATACGACCCGTCGTGACAGAGAATTTAAAGCCACATGTTTATTTATTAGTTTAAACTCTATAATAGTGGAAATCCCTGCTTGAAAGCCATGTGTATACGAGAAGGAATACGTCTGCGCATGCCCAGAATCTCTGAGCGAATTTAGGCTTTTATTTCTAAAATTTCTTGAATTTGGAAGTATTTTTAAATAAAATATTGAAATCTTTGTAACTGTTGGTCGAAATATTAGTACTTGAAAAGAAAAATTATGATTTTCACTAAACTTAAAGTAAAAAAGAATTAAATAAAATGAAAAAAAGTGAAAGCAAAACGAATGCAAACAACGCGCATCGAACCTGCGGAAACTTCTTAGAAGGCCGACACTCGGTCCACAAGGCTACATACGACCCGTAGTGACAGAGAATTTAAACCCAAATGTTTATTTATTAGTTTGAACTCTATAATTGTGCAAATCCCTGCTTGAAAGCCATGTGTATACGAGAAGGAATACGTCTGCGCATGCCCAGAATCTAAGAACGAATTTAGGCTTTTATTTCTAAAATATCTTTATTTTGGAAGTATTTTTGAATAAAATATTGAAATCTTTGTAAATGTTGGTCGAAATATTAGTACTAGAAAAGAAAAATTGTGATTTTCACTAAACTTAAAGTAAAAAAGAATTAAATAAAATGGAAAAAAGTGAAAGCAAAACGAATGCGTACAACGCGGATCGAACTTGCGGCCTCTGATTAGCAGGCCGATACTCAAACCAGCAAGCTACATACGACCCGTCGTGACAGAGAATTTAAAGCCACATGTTTATTTATTAGTTTAAACTCTATAATTGTGGAAATCCCTGCTTGAAAGCCATGTGTATACGAGAAGGAATACGTCTGCGCATGCCCAGAATCTCTGAGCGAATTTAGGCTTTTATTTCTAAAATATCTTTATTTTGGAAGTATTTTTCAATAAAATATTGAAATCTTTGTAAATGTTGGTCGAAATATTAGTACTAGAAAAGAAAAATTATGATTTTCACTAAACTTAAAGTAAAAAAGAATTAAATAAAATGAAAAAAAGTGAAAGCAAAACGAATGCAAACAACGCGGATCGAACCTGCGGCCACTTCTTAGAAGGCCGACACTCGGTCCACAAGGCTACATACGACCCGTCGTGACACAGAATTTAAAGCCACGTGTTTATTTATTAGTTTAAACTATAATTGTGCAAATCCCTGCTTGAAAGCCAAGTGTATACGAGAAGGAATACGTCTGCGCATGCCCAGAATGTCTGAACGAATTTAGGCTTTTATTTCTAAAATATCTTTATTTTGGAAGTATTTTTGAATAAAATATTGAAATCTTTGTAAATGTTGGTCGAAATATTAGTACTAGAAAAGAAAAATTGTGATTTTCACTAAACTTAAAGTAAAAAAGAATTAAATAAAATGGAAAAAAGTGAAAGCAAAACGAATGCGTACAACGCGGATCGAACTTGCGGCCTCTGATTAGCAGGCCGATACTCAAACCAGCAAGCTACATACGACCCGTCGTGACAGAGAATTTAAAGCCACATGTTTATTTATTAGTTTAAACTCTATAATTGTGGAAATCCCTGCTTGAAAGCCATGTGTATACGAGAAGGAATACGTCTGCGCATGCCCAGAATCTCTGAGCGAATTTAGGCTTTTATTTCTAAAATATCTTTATTTTGGAAGTATTTTTCAATAAAATATTGAAATCTTTGTAAATGTTGGTCGAAATATTAGTACTAGAAAAGAAAAATTATGATTTTCACTAAACTTAAAGTAAAAAAGAATTAAATAAAATAAAAATAGTGAAAGCAAAACGAATGCGAACAACGCGGATCGAACCTGCGGCCACTGCTTAGGAAGCCGACACTCCATCCACAAGGCTACATACGACCCGTCGTGACACAGAATTTAAAGCCACATGTTTATTTATTAGTTTAAACTCTATAATAGTGGAAATCCCTGCTTGAAAGCCATGTGTATACGAGAAGGAATACGTCTGCGCATGCCCAGAATCTCTGAGCGAATTTAGGCTTTTATTTCTAAAATATCTTTATTTTGGAAGTATTTTTCAATAAAATATTGAAATCTTTGTAAATGTTGGTCGAAATATTAGTACTAGAAAAGAAAAATTGTGATTTTCACTAAACTTAAAGTAAAAAAGAATTAAATAAAATGAAAAAAAGTGAAAGAAAAACGAATGCGAACAACGCGGATCGAACTTGCGGCCTCTGATTAGCAGGCCGATACTCAACCAAGCAGGCTACATACGACCCGTCGTGACAGAGAATTTAAAGCCACATGTTTATTTATTAGTTTAAACTCTATAATCGTGGAAATCCCTGCTTGAAAGCCATGTGTATACGAGAAGGAATACGTCTGCGCATGCCCAGAATCTCTGAGCGAATTTAGGCTTTTATTTCTAAAATTTCTTGAATTTGGAAGTATTTTTAAATAAAATATTGAAATCTTTGTAACTGTTAGTCGAAATATTAGTACTTGAAAAGAAAAATTATGATTTTCACTAAACTTAAAGTAAGAAAGAATTAAGTAAAATGAAAAAAAGTGAAAGAAAAACGAATGCGAACAACGCGGATCGAACTTGCGGCCTCTGATTAGCAGGCCGATACTCAACCAAGCAGGTTACATACGACCCGTCGTGACAGAGAATTTAAAGCCACATGTCTATCTATTAGTTTAAACTCTATAATTGTGCAAATCCCTGCTTGAAAGCCATGTGTATACGAGAAGGAATACGTCTGCGCATGCACAGAATCTCTGAACGAATTTATGCTTTTATTTCTAAAATATCTTTATTTTGGAAGTATTTTTCAATAAAATATTGAAATCTTTGTAAATGTTGGTCGAAATATTAGTACTAGAAAAGAAAAATTGTGATTTTCACTAAACTTAAAGTAAAAAAGAATTAAATAAAATGAAAAAAAGTGAAAGAAAAACGAATGCGAACAACGCGGATCGAACTTGCGGCCTCTGATTAGCAGGCCGATACTCAACCAAGCAGGCTACATACGACCCGTCGTGACAGAGAATGTAAAGCCACATGTTTATTTATTAGTTTAAACTCTATAATAGTGGAAATCCCTGCTTGAAAGCCATGTGTATACGAGAAGGAATACGTCTGCGCATGCCCAGAATCTCTGAGCGAATTTAGGCTTTTATTTCTAAAATTTCTTGAATTTGGAAGTATTTTTAAATAAAATATTGAAATCTTTGTAACTGTTGGTCGAAATATTAGTACTTGAAAAGAAAAATTATGATTTTCACTAAACTTAAAGTAAGAAAGAATTAAATAAAATGAAAAAAAGTGAAAGAAAAACGAATGCGAACAACGCGGATCGAACTTGCGGCCTCTGATTAGCAGGCCGATACTCAACCAAGCAGGTTACATACGACCCGTCGTGACAGAGAATTTAAAGCCACATGTCTATCTATTAGTTTAAACTCTATAATTGTGCAAATCCCTGCTTGAAAGCCATGTGTATACGAGAAGGAATACGTCTGCGCATGCACAGAATCTCTGAACGAATTTATGCTTTTATTTCTAAAATATCTTTATTTTGGAAGTATTTTTCAATAAAATATTGAAATCTTTGTAAATGTTGGTCGAAATATTAGTACTAGAAAAGAAAAATTGTGATTTTCACTAAACTTAAAGTAAAAAAGAATTAAATAAAATGAAAAAAAGTGAAAGAAAAACGAATGCGAACAACGCGGATCGAACTTGCGGCCTCTGATTAGCAGGCCGATACTCAACCAAGCAGGCTACATACGACCCGTCGTGACAGAGAATTTAAAGCCACATGTTTATTTATTAGTTTAAACTCTATAATAGTGGAAATCCCTGCTTGAAAGCCATGTGTATACGAGAAGGAATACGTCTGCGCATGCCCAGAATCTCTGAGCGAATTTAGGCTTTTATTTCTAAAATTTCTTGAATTTGGAAGTATTTTTAAATAAAATATTGAAATCTTTGTAACTGTTGGTCGAAATATTAGTACTTGAAAAGAAAAATTATGATTTTCACTAAACTTAAAGTAAGAAAGAATTAAATAAAATGAAAAAAAGTGAAAGAAAAACGAATGCGAACAACGCGGATCGAACTTGCGGCCTCTGATTAGCAGGCCGATACTCAACCAAGCAGGTTACATACGACCCGTCGTGACAGAGAATTTAAAGCCACATGTCTATCTATTAGTTTAAACTCTATAATTGTGCAAATCCCTGCTTGAAAGCCATGTGTATACGAGAAGGAATACGTCTGCGCATGCCCAGAATGTCTGAACGAATTTAGGCTTTTATTTCTAAAATATCTTTATTTTGGAAGTATTTTTGAATAAAATATTGAAATCTTTGTAAATGTTGGTCGAAATATTAGTACTAGAAAAGAAAAATTGTGATTTTCACTAAACTTAAAGTAAAAAAGAATTAAATAAAATGGAAAAAAGTGAAAGCAAAACGAATGCGTACAACGCGGATCGAACTTGCGGCCTCTGATTAGCAGGCCGATACTCAAACCAGCAAGCTACATACGACCCGTCGTGACAGAGAATTTAAAGCCACATGTTTATTTATTAGTTTAAACTCTATAATTGTGGAAATCCGTGCTTGAAAGCCATGTGTATACGAGAAGGAATACGTCTGCGCATGCCCAGAATCTCTGAGCGAATTTAGGCTTTTATTTCTAAAATATCTTTATTTTGGAAGTATTTTTCAATAAAATATTGAAATCTTTGTAAATGTTGGTCGAAATATTAGTACTAGAAAAGAAAAATTATGATTTTCACTAAACTTAAAGTAAAAAAGAATTAAATAAAATAAAAATAGTGAAAGCAAAACGAATACGAACAACGCGGATCGAACCTGCGGCCACTGCTTAGGAAGCCGACACTCCATCCACAAGGCTACATACGACCCGTCGTGACACAGAATTTAAAGCCACATGTTTATTTATTAGTTTAAACTCTATAATCGTGGAAATCCCTGCTTGAAAGCCATGTGTATACGAGAAGGAATACGTCTGCGCATGCCCAGAATCTCTGAGCGAATTTAGGCTTTTATTTCTAAAATATCTTTATTTTGGAAGTATTTTTCAATAAAATATTGAAATCTTTGTAAATGTTGGTCGAAATATTAGTACTAGAAAAGAAAAATTGTGATTTTCACTAAACTTAAAGTAAAAAAGAATTAAATAAAATGAAAAAAAGTGAAAGCAAAAGGAATGCGAACAACGCGGATCGAACTTGCGGCCTCTGATTAGCAGGCCGATACTCAACCAAGCAGGCGACATACGACCCGTAGTGACAGAGAATTTAAAGCCACATGTTTATTTATTAGTTTAAACTCTATAATTGTGCAAATCCCTGCTTGAAAGCCATGTGTATACGAGAAGGAATACGTCTGCGCATGCCCAGAATCTCTGAGCGAATTTAGGCTTTTATTTCTAAAATATCTTGAATTTGGAAGTATTTTTAAATAAAATATTGAAATCTTTGTAAATGTTGGTCGAAATATTAGTACTTGAAAAGAAAAATTATGATTTTCACTAAACTTAAAGTAAGAAAGAATTAAATAAAATGAAAAAAAGTGAAAGAAAAACGAATGCGAACAACGCGGATCGAACTTGCGGCCTCTGATTAGCAGGCCGATACTCAACCAAGCAGGTTACATATGACCCGTCGTGACAGAGAATTTAAAGCCACATGTTTATTTATTAGTTTAAACTCTATAATTGTGCAAATCCCTGCTTGAAAGCCATGTGTATACGAGAAGGAATACGTCTGCGCATGCCCAGAATCTATGAACGAATTTAGGCTTTTATTTCTAAAATATCTTTATTTTGGAAGTATTTTTCAATAAAATATTGAAATCTTTGTAAATGTTGGTCGAAATATTAGTACTAGAAAAGAAAAATTATGCTTTTCACTAAACTTAAAGTAAAAAAGAATTAAATAAAATAAAAATAGTGAAAGCAAAACGAATGCGAACAACGCGGATCGAACCTGAGGCCACTGCTTAGGAAGGCGACACTCCATCCACAAGGCTACATACGACCCGTCGTGACACAGAATTTAAAGCCACATGTTTATTTATTAGTTTAAACTCTATAATTGTGCAAATCCCTGCTTGAAAGCCATGTGTATACGAGAAGGAATACGTCTGCGCATGCCCAGAATCTATGAACGAATTTAGGCTTTTATTTCTAAAATATCTTTATTTTGGAAGTATTTTTCCATAAAATATTGAAATCTTTGTAAATGTTGGTCGAAATATTAGTACTAGAAAAGAAAAATTATGATTTTTACTAAACTTAAAGTAAAAAAGAATTAAATAAAATGAAAAAAATTGAAAGCAAAACAAATGCGAACAACGCGGATCGAACTTGCGGCCACTGCTTAGCAGGCCGATTCTCAAACCAGCAGGCTATATACGACCCGTCGTGACAGAGAATTTAAAGCCACATGTTTATTTATTAGTTTAAACTCTATAATTGTGGAAATCCCTGCTTGAAAGCCATGTGTATACGAGAAGGAATACGTCTGCGCATGCCCAGAATCTCTGATTGAATTTAGGCTTTTATTTCTAAAATATCTTTATTTTGGAAGTATTTTTCAATAAAATATTGAAATCTTTGTAAATGTTGGTCGAAATATTAGTACTAGAAAAGAAAAATTATGCTTTTCACTAAACTTAAAGTCAAAAAGAATTAAATAAAATGAAAAAAAGTGAAAGCAAAACGAATGCAAACAACGCGGATCGAACCTGCGGCCACTTCTTAGAAGGCCGACACTCGGTCCACAAGGCTACATACGACCCGTCGTGACACAGAATTTAAAGCCACGTGTTTATTTATTAGTTTAAACTCTATAATTGTGGAAATCCCTGCTTGAAAGCCATGTGTATACGAGAAGGAATACGTCTGCGCATGCCCAGAATCTCTGAGCGAATTTAGGCTTTTATTTCTAAAATTTCTTGAATTTGGAAGTGTTTTTAAATAAAATATTGAAATCTTTGTAAATGTTGGTCGAAATATTAGTACTAGAAAAGAAAAATTGTGATTTTCACTAAACTTAAAGTAAAAAAGAATTAAATAAAATGAAAAAAAGTGAAAGCAAAACGAATGCGAACAACGCGGATCGAACTTGCGGCCTCTGATTAGCAGGCCGATACTCAACCAAGCAGGCTACATACGACCCGTCGTGACAGAGAATTTAAAGCCACATGTTTATTTATTAGTTTAAACTCTATAATTGTGCAAATCCCTGCTTGAAAGCCATGTGTATACGAGAAGGAATACGTCTGCGCATGCACAGAATCTCTAAACGAATTTATGCTTTTATTTCTAAAATATCTTTATTTTGGAAGTACTTTTCAATAAAATATTGAAATCTTTGTAAATGTTGGTCGAAATATTAGTACTAGAAAAGAAAAATTGTGATTTTCACTAAACTTAAAGTAAAAAAGACTTAAATAAAATGAAAAAAAGTGAAAGAAAAACGAATGCGAACAACGCGGATCGAACTTGCGGCCTCTGATTAGCAGGCCGATACTCAACCAAGCAGGCTACATACGACCCGTCGTGACAGAGAATTTAAAGCCACATGTTTATTTATTAGTTTAAACTCTATAATCGTGGAAATCCCTGCTTGAAAGCCATGTGTATACGAGAAGGAATACGTCTGCGCATGCCCAGAATCTCTGAGCGAATTTAGGCTTTTATTTCTAAAATTTCTTGAATTTGGAAGTATTTTTAAATAAAATATTGAAATCTTTGTAACTGTTGGTCGAAATATTAGTACTTGAAAAGAAAAATTATGATTTTCACTAAACTTAAAGTAAGAAAGAATTAAATAAAATGAAAAAAAGTGAAAGAAAAACGAATGCGAACAACGCGGATCGAACTTGCGGCCTCTGATTAGCAGGCCGATACTCAACCAAGCAGGTTACATACGACCCGTCGTGACAGAGAATTTAAAGCCACATGTCTATCTATTAGTTTAAACTCTATAATTGTGCAAATCCCTGCTTGAAAGCCATGTGTATACGAGAAGGAATACGTCTGCGCATGCACAGAATCTCTGAACGAAATTATGCTTTTATTTCTAAAATATCTTTATTTTGGAAGTATTTTTCAATAAAATATTGAAATCTTTGTAAATGTTGGTCGAAATATTAGTACTAGAAAAGAAAAATTGTGATTTTCACTAAACTTAAAGTAAAAAAGAATTAAATAAAATGAAAAAAAGTGAAAGCAAAACGAATGCAAACAACGCGGATCGAACCTGCGGCCACTTCTTAGAAGGCCGACACTCGGTCCACAAGGCTACATACGACCCGTAGTAACAGAGAATTTAAAGCCACATGTTTATTTATTAGTTTAAATTCTATAATTGTGCAAATCCCTGCTTGAAAGCCATGTGTATACGAGAAGAAATACGTCTACGCATGCCCAGAATCTATGAACGAATTTAGGCTTTTATTTCTAAAATATCTTTATTTTGGAAGTATTTTTCAATAAAATATTGAAATCTTTGTAAATGTTGGTCGAAATATTAGTACTAGAAAAGAAAAATTGTGATTTTCACTAAACTTAAAGTAAAAAAGAATTAAATAAAATGGAAAAAAGTGAAAGCAAAACGAATGCGAACAACGCGGATTGAAATTGCGGCCTCTGATTAGCAGGCCGATACTCAAACCAGCAACCTACATACGACCCGTGGTGACAGAGAATTTAAAGCCACATGTTTATTTATTAGTTTAAACTCTATAATTGTGGAAATCCCTGCTTGAAAGCCATGTGTATACGAGAAGGAATACGTCTGCGCATGCCCAGAATCTCTGAGCGAATTTAGGCTTTTATTTCTAAAATATCTTTATTTTGGAAGTATTTTTCAATAAAATATTGAAATCTTTGTAAATGTTGGTCGAAATATTAGTACTAGAAAAGGAAAATTATGATTTTCACTAAACTTAAAGTAAAAAAGAATTAAATAAAATGAAAAAAAGTGAAAGCAAAACGAATGCGAACAACGCGGATCGAACTTGCGGCCTCT
This sequence comes from Argiope bruennichi, assembly GCF_947563725.1. Classification (NCBI taxonomy): domain Eukaryota; kingdom Metazoa; phylum Arthropoda; class Arachnida; order Araneae; family Araneidae; genus Argiope; species Argiope bruennichi. The sequence continues at coordinate 132,355,105 of NC_079154.1, read as the reverse complement.
GATTAGCAGGCCGATACTCAACCAAGCAGGCTACATACGACCCGTCGTGACAGAGAATTTAAAGCCACATGTTTATTTATTAGTTTAAACTCTATAATTGTGCAAATCCCTGCTTGAAAGCCATGTGTATACGAGAAGGAATTCGTCTGCGCATGCCCAGAATCTCTGAACGAATTTAGGCTTTTATTTCTAAAATATCTTTATTTTGGAAGTATTTTTCAATAAAATATTGAAATCTTTGTAAATGTTGGTCGAAATATTAGTACTAGAAAAGAAAATTATGATTTTCACTAAACTTAAAGTAAAAAAGAATTAAATAAAATGAAAAAAATTGAAAGAAAAACGAATGCGAACAACGCGGATCGAACTTGCGGCCTCTGATTAGCAGGCCGATACTCAACCAAGCAGGTTACATATGACCCGTCGTGACAGAGAATTTAAAGCCACATGTTTATTTATTAGTTTAAACTCTATAATTGTGCAAATCCCTGCTTGAAAGCCATGTGTATACGAGAAGGAATACGTCTGCGCATGCCCAGAATCTATGAACGAATTTAGGCTTTTATTTCTAAAATATCTTTATTTTGGAAGTATTTTTCAATAAAATATGGAAATCTTTGTAAATGTTGGTCGAAATATTAGTACTAGAAAAGAAAAATTATGCTTTTCACTAAACTTAAAGTAAAAAAGAATTAAATAAAATAAAAATAGTGAAAGCAAAACGAATGCGAACAACGCGGATCGAACCTGAGGCCACTGCTTAGGAAGGCGACACTCCATCCACAAGGCTACATACGACCCGTCGTGACACAGAATTTAAAGCCACATGTTTATTTATTAGTTTAAACTCTATAATTGTGCAAATCCCTGCTTGAAAGCCATGTGTATACGAGAAGGAATACGTCTGCGCATGCCCAAAATCTCTGAACGAATTTAGGCTTTTATTTCTAAAATATCTTTATTTTGGAAGTATTTTTCAATAAAATATTGAAATCTTTGTAAATGTTGGTCGAAATATTAGTACTAGAAAAGAAAAATTATGATTTTCACTAAACTTAAAGTAAAAAAGAATTAAATAAAATGAAAAAAAGTGAAAGCAAAACGAATGCGAACAACGCGGATCGAACTTGCGGCCTCTGATTAGCAGGCCGATACTCAACAGAGCAGGCTACATACGACCCGTCGTGACAGAGAATTTAAAGCCACATGTTTATTTATTAGTTTAAACTCTATAATTGTGCAAATCCCTGCTTGAAAGCCATGTGTATACGAGAAGGAATACGTCTGCGCATGCCCAGAATCTCTGAACGAATTTAGGCTTTTATTTCTAAAATATCTTTATTTTGGAAGTATTTTTCAATAAAATATTGAAATCTTTGTAAATGTTGGTCGAAATATTAGTACTAGAAAAGAAAAATTATGATTTTCACTAAACTTAAAGTAAAAAAGAATTAAATAAAATGAAAAAAATTGAAAGCAAAACAAATGCGAACAACGCGGATCTAACTTGCGGCCACTGCTTAGCAGGCCGATACTCAAACCAGCAGGCTATATACGACCCGTCGTGACAGAGAATTTAAAGCCACATGTTTATTTATTAGTTTAAACTCTATAATTGTGCAAATCCCTGCTTGAAAGCCATGTGTATACGAGAAGGAATACGTCTGCGCATGCCCAGAATCTATGAACGAATTTAGGCTTTTATTTCTAAAATATCTTTATTTTGGAAGTATTTTTCAATAAAATATTGAAATCTTTGTAAATGTTGGTCGAAATATTAGTACTAGAAAAGAAAAATTATGCTTTTCACTAAACTTAAAGTAAAAAAGAATTAAATAAAATGAAAAAAAGTGAAAGCAAAACGAATGCGAACAACGCGGGTCGAACTTGCGGCCTCTGATTAGCAGGCCGATACTCAACCAAGCAGGTTACATATGACCCGTCGTGACAGAGAATTTAAAGCCACATGTTTATTTATTAGTTTAAACTCTATAATTGTGCAAATCCCTGCTTGAAAGCCATGTGTATACGAGAAGGAATACGTCTGCGCATGCCCAGAATCTATGAACGAATTTAGGCTTTTATTTCTAAAATATCTTTATTTTGGAAGTATTTTTCAATAAAATATTGAAATCTTTGTAAATGTTGGTCGAAATATTAGTACTAGAAAAGAAAAATTGTGATTTTCACTAAACTTAAAGTAAAAAAGAATTAAATAAAATGAAAAAAAGTGAAAGCAAAACGAATGCAAACAACGCGGATCGAACCTGCAGCCACTTTTTAGAAGGCCGACACTCGGTCCACAAGGCTACATACGACCCGCAGTGACAGAGAATTTAAAGCCACATGTTTATTTATTAGTTTAAACTCTATAATTGTGCAAATCCCTGCTTGAAAGCCATGTGTATACGAGAAGGAATACGTCTGCGCATGCCCAGAATCTCTGAACGAATTTAGGCTTTTATTTCTAAAATATCTTTATTTTGGAAGTATTTTTCAATAAAATATTGAAATGTTTGTAAATGTTGGTCGAAATATTAGTACTAGAAAAGAAAAATTATGATTTTCACTAAACTTAAAGTAAAAAAGAATTTAATAAAATGAAAAAAAGTGAAAGCAAAACGAAAGCGAACAACGCGGACCGAACTTGCGGCCACAGCTTAGGAGGCCGATACTGAAACCAGCAGGCTACATACGACCCGTCGTGACAGAGAATTTAAAGTCACATGTTTATTTATTAGTTTAAACTATAATTGTGCAAATCCCTGCTTGAAAGCCATGTGTATACGAGAAGGAATACGTCTGCGCATGCCCAGAATCTCTGAGCGAATTTAGGCTTTTATTTCTAAAATTTCTTGAATTTGGAAGTATTTTTCAATAAAATATTGAAATCTTTGTAAATGTTGGTCGAAATATTAGTACTAGAAAAGAAAAATTATGATTTTCACTAAACTTAAAGTAAAAAAGAATTAAATAAAATGAAAAAAAGTGAAAGCAAAACGAATGCGAACAACGCGGATCGAACTTGCGGCCTCTGATTGCTTCTATGTCACTTGCGCTCGATAAATTTCCCCCTTTCCGCTCAAGTGTCAAGAAAGACTACCACATTATAAACTTTATCTTTGCATGTAAGATTTGGCGATTTTACAATGTACGCCAAACTGTGCGGTCAACTGACCCATCAACCACCCCCAATAAAACGATTAACCAATAAAACTTTCCCTTACTCTCTGAAGAGGTCACTGTCTTTGTATATCACGAGAGGGGTTTGGTGGGGTTAATGAGTCACCCAAACTTGTTTGGAAAAAATACTCTTTGAGTTGGATATTTTAGATTTTCTCTGCTTGCACAGAAAATCATACTGAGGCCCGCGTGAATGTTAGAAGGGCTCTTAGAACATAGAACTCATCATTGATTAATTATTGAAGCACTTCGATTTTAGGACATTTACTTGCTCTCTATAATTCTGTTAATTAACATTTCCGAATTCTGTAATTTAGAAGGAGTAATTCAATGTTTATAGTATTTCGTTTGACACGATTTTATTTTTATCAATAATTGCTTTTATTAATTTTTCAATCCAGGAGAATCGGCCAACATCTATGTGCCTATGAAATTGTAAGACCTCGGATTCATCCCAAAAGAATGGCTCAATCCTTTCTCTCAATAGTTTTAGTACTAACAGCGAATTTTAATAAAATGTCCTTAATTTTTTTTCGAATTTTATAAGTAAATTATTTATTCAAAAAATATTAAATAGGTTTAATTGAGAAAGAAACGAATAAAATTAAATTGAATTTTTGTATATTTCGTATTAAAGTTCTGGAATATTTCAGACTGAATATTCATCTAGGAATTATAATTTTTACTTATACATAAAAAAAATAATATGAAAATAATAAAAAGGTGAATTTTAAAAAAATGAATATAATTTCTAAATAATTCTTTTTTTAATATGCATTCACAATATTTATAATATGGTCACTTACATTTAACAAAAATAAATAAAGAAATAAAAAAATAAACTGCAAACATTTATCTCTGACATTCAGCATAGTCAAGACTGTTCCGCATTTCTGAAAGCTTAACAGCATTTTTTGTTCATTTGTATGTAATTAAAATTTTAAAAAACGTTTTGAGAGATTCATTGAATAACTTGGTAGTAATGTTGCTTTTTTCAAAACAGAAATTATGATTACTCCTATATAACCATGAATTGAAGAAAAATAGTTGCAAAATATATTGTTACACAAATGCTAATACACATTAAAAAGCATTTTTTAAAAAGTTTTTATGAAAGCAATGGCCAACTTGGTTTTATAATTCAGATTTATGGTTGCTAAAGTTTACTTGTCATTGATCGCTTACTCACAAGAGCATATTTAACTTCAAATTCTATTGGACATGTAACATTTACTATTGTTCTTAAAACCGTATACTATTCCGCTTTTTGCGCAATGCATCTTTTTTAATTTTCAGTAATCTCAACAAAAAATGGGAACTTGAAAAACGAAAGTGTTTAAATTTCAACTAATACGAAAACTTTCTCAATCAGCATTGTTTATGAGCATTACAGATAATATACTTATCTAATATTAATTCATTTCACTGACATTGACCCTTATACATACAATAATTTGTTACATTAAGGAGTAACAAGATTTAAAAATGGATACACTTTCTAAAAATTACAACGCTATAACTTCCGAAAATATTAAAACACAAAATTGATTTTTGCATCAAGATAAAGCTAAAAAAATTATCTTTTTAATGATACCAATGCTTTAATCTACAAATTAAGTTTCGATTTTTAATGTGTTTTTAAAGAAACATTTTAACCATATTTTTCAACAATGTACTTCGCACAAAATAAAAATAAAATTTAATCTGCATGAGCACGTCAATGGGAAAAAATTAGCTGTTATCCACCTGTTGCCATCACATTGAAAGAAGTTCAAATTAAAAACATAAATCAAATTATTGTAAATTAAATATATAAAAGTGTAAATTTCAGCTAGTGTCTGTATGAAACGAAAAGATTTCTATGAACTTTTACAATATCTATATTATTAATTAAATCAAACAATTAAATTTAAGGTAAACAGGGTTTATATATCTATTGGATAGTCACTGTAATCAGCGCCCATCAGTCAATTTTAATCAGGGGCATGCATCTACTAACAAAATGGTCTAAATGAACTAAACAATTACAATTTATGTTACTGGAGTCAATAAAAGCTCCGATGAATTAAGAATTAAATTTTTACATAGGTCCTTTCAATTACCCTTTGTAATCCGTTTACAAGTTTATCCTTTTACATTAACCTTTGAATCTTATTTAACAAATTGTTTTGAGACATGAATATATTCACACTTAGCACTTAGATCTCTCCTCTCAGGAACCATTCAAAGCAGTGCATCATTTTGGCGTTTTATTTAATTATTTTATTAAATTTTGAGTGATAAAAATATGTAGATTAATTTTCTGGGAAAATTCATATATATTAATTTTTCGGAGCAATGAACAAGGCTCTTATTAATAATAATAAGATAAATGTATGTACAAGATCTCATAAATGAAAGATCAAATAGAATTTTTACAAAAATTATCGCCATTCCATTATTACCAATAAACCCGACCGGAAATGCAGCTATGGAAAACTAAACACCGTCATCCGCGCCAAGTTTTCTTGCCAAAAGTCCAAATCCCAGTAAACCAATGACAGCAACAGGGGTAGGGAATGATTTACCGAGCGCAAAAGTTCCGATTCCCTCTGATTAGCAGGCCGATACTCAACCAAGCAGGCTACATACGACCCGTCGTGATAGAGAATTTAAAGCCACATGTTTATTTATTAGTTTAAACTCTATAATTGGGCAAATCCCTGCTTGAAAGCCATGTGTATACGAGAAGGAATACGTCTGCGCATGCCCAGAATCTCTGAGCGAATTTAGGCTTTTATTTCTAAAATATCTTTATTTTGGAAGTATTTTTCAATAAAATATTGAAATCTTTGTAAATGTTGGTCGAAATATTAGTACTAGAAAAGAAAAATTATGATTTTCACTAAACTTAAAGTAAAAAAGAATTCAATAAAATGAAAGCAAAACGAATGCAAACAACGCGGATCGAACCTGCGGCCACTTCTTAGAAGGTCGACACTCGGTCCACAATGCTACATAAGACCCGTAGTGACAGAAAATTTAAAGCCACATGTTTATTTATTAGTTTAAACTCTATAATTGTGCAAATCCTTGCTTGGAAGCCATGTGTATACGAGAAGGAATACGTCTGCGCATGCCCAGAATCTATGAACGAATTTAGGCTTTTATTTCTAAAATATCTTTATTTTGGAAGTATTTTTCAATAAAATATTGAAATCTTTGTAAATGTTGGTCGAAATATTAGTACTAGAAAAGAAAAATTATGATTTTCACTAAACTTAAAGTAAAAAAGAATTAAATAAAATGAAAAAAAGTGAAAGCAAAACGAATGCGAACAACGCGGATCGAACTTGCGGCCTCTGATTAGCAGGCCGATACTCAACCAAGCAGGCTACATACGACCCGTCGTGACAGAGTATTTAAAGCCAAATTTTTATTTATTAGTTTAAACTATAATTGTGCAAATCCCTGCTTGAAAGCCATGTGTATACGAGAAGGAATACGTCTGCGCATGCCCAGAATCTCTGAACGAATTTAGGCTTTTATTTCTAAAATATCTTTATTTTGGAAGTATTTTTCAATAAAATATTGAAATATTTGTAAATGTTGGTCGAAATATTAGTACTAGAAAAGAAAAATTATGATTTTCACTAAACTTAAAGTAAAAAAGAATTCAATAAAATGAAAGCAAAACGAATGCAAACAACGCGGATCGAACCTGCGGCCACTTCTTAGAAGGTCGACACTCGGTCCACAATGCTACATAAGACCCGTAGTGACAGAAAATTTAAAGCCACATGTTTATTTATTAGTTTAAACTCTATAATTGTGCAAATCCTTGCTTGGAAGCCATGTGTATACGAGAAGGAATACGTCTGCGCATGCCCAGAATCTATGAACGAATTTAGGCTTTTATTTCTAAAATATCTTTATTTTGGAAGTATTTTTCAATAAAATATTGAAATCTTTGTAAATGTTGGTCGAAATATTAGTACTAGAAAAGAAAAATTATGATTTCCACTAAACTTGAAGTAAAAAAGAATTAAATAAAATGAAAAAAAGTGAAAGCAAAACGAATGCGAACAACGCGGGTCGAACTTGCGGCCTCTGATTAGCAGGCCGATACACAACCAAGCAGGCTACAGACGACCCGTCGTGACACAGAATTTAAAGCCACATGTTTATTTATTAGTTTAAACTCTTATAATTGTGCAAATCCCTGCTTGAAAGCCATGTGTATACGAGAAGGAATACGTCTGCGCATGCCCAGAATCTCTGAACGAATTTAGGCTTTTATTTCTAAAATATCTTTATTTTGGAAGTATTTTTCAATAAAATATTGAAATATTTGTAAATGTTGGTCGAAATATTAGTACTAGAAAAGAAAAATTATGATTTTCACTAAACTTAAAGTAAAAAAGAATTCAATAAAATGAAAGCAAAACGAATGCAAACAACGCGGATCGAACCTGCGGCCACTTCTTAGAAGGTCGACACTCGGTCCACAATGCTACATAAGACCCGTAGTGACAGAAAATTTAAAGCCACATGTTTATTTATTAGTTTAAACTCTATAATTGTGCAAATCCTTGCTTGGAAGCCATGTGTATACGAGAAGGAATACGTCTGCGCATGCCCAGAATCTATGAACGAATTTAGGCTTTTATTTCTAAAATATCTTTATTTTGGAAGTATTTTTCAATAAAATATTGAAATCTTTGTAAATGTTGGTCGAAATATTAGTACTAGAAAAGAAAAATTATGATTTCCACTAAACTTGAAGTAAAAAAGGATTAAATAAAATGAAAAAAAGTGAAAGCAAAACGAATGCGAACAACGCGGGTCGAACTTGCGGCCTCTGATTAGCAGGCCGATACACAACCAAGCAGGCTACAGACGACCCGTCGTGACACAGAATTTAAAGCCACATGTTTATTTATTAGTTTAAACTCTAATTGTGCAAATCCCTGCTTGAAAGCCATGTGTATACGAGAAGGAATACGTCTGCGCATGCCCAGAATCTCTGAACGAATTTAGGCTTTTATTTCTAAAATATCTTTATTTTGGAAGTATTTTTCAATAAAATATTGAAATATTTGTAAATGTTGGTCGAAATATTAGTACTAGAAAAGAAAAATTATGATTTTCACTAAACTTAAAGTAAAAAAGAAATAATAAAATGAAAGCAAAACGAATGCAAACAACGCGGATCGAACCTGCGGCCACTTCTTAGAAGGTCGACACTCGGTCCACAATGCTACATAAGACCCGTAGTGACAGAAAATTTAAAGCCACATATTTATTTATTAGTTTAAACTCTATAATTGTGCAAATCCTTGCTTGGAAGCCATGTGTATACGAGAAGGAATACGTCTGCACATGCCCAGAATCTATGAACGAATTTAGGCTTTTATTTCTAAAATATCTTTATTTTGGAAGTATTTTTCAATAAAATATTGAAATCTTTGTAAATGTTGGTCGAAATATTAGTACTAGAAAAGAAAAATTATGATTTTCACTAAACTTAAAGTAAAAAAGAATTAAATAAAATGAAAAAAAGTGAAAGCAAAACGAGTGCGAACAACGCGGGTCGAACTTGCGGCCTCTGATTAGCAGGCCGATACACAACCAAGCAGGCTACATACGACCCGTCGTGACAGAGAATTTAAAGCCACATGTTTATTTATTAGTTTAAACTCTATAATTGTGCAAATCCCTGCTTGAAAGCCATGTGTATACGAGAAGGAATACGTCTGCGCATGCCCAGAATCTCTGAGCGAATTTAGGCTTTTATTTCTAAAATATCTTTATTTTGGAAGTATTTTTCAATAAAATATTGAAATCTTTGTAAATGTTGGTCGAAATATTAGTACTAGAAAAGAAAAATTATTATTTTCACTAAACTTAAAGTAAAAAAGAATTAAATAAAATGAAAAAAAGTGAAAGCAAAACGAATGCGAACAAGGCGGGTCGAACTTGCGGCCTCTGATTAGCAGGCCGATACACAACCAAGCAGGCTACATACGACCCGTCGTGACAGAGAATTTAAAGCCACATGTTTATTTATTAGTTTAAACTCTATAATTGTGCAAATCCCTGCTTGAAAGCCATGTGTATACGAGAAGGAATACGTCTGCGCATGCCCAGAATCTCTGAACGAATTTAGGCTTTTATTTCTAAAATATCTTTATTTTGGAAGTATTTTTCAATAAAATATTGAAATATTTGTAAATGTTGGTCGAAATATTAGTACTAGAAAAGAAAAATTATGATTTTCACTAAACTTAAAGTAAAAAAGAATTAAATAAAATGAAAGCAAAACGAATGCAAACAACGCGGATCGAACCTGCGGCCACTTCTTAGAAGGTCGACACTCGGTCCACAATGCTACATACGACCCGTAGTGACAGAAAATTTAAAGCCACATGTTTATTTATTAGTTTAAACTCTATAATTGTGCAAATCCCAGCTTGAAAGCCATGTGTATACGAGAAGGAATACGTCTGCGCATGCCCAGAATCTATGAACGAATTTAGGCTTTTATTTATAAAATATCTTTATTTTGGAAGTATTTTTCAATAAAATATTGAAATCTTTGTAAATGTTGGTCGAAATATTAGTACTAGAAAAGAAAAATTGTGATTTTCACTAAACTTAAAGTAAAAAAGAATTAAATAAAATGAAAAAAAGTGAAAGCAAAACGAATGCGAACAACGCGGATCGAACCTGCGGGCACTGCATAGGAGGCCGACACTCGGTCCACAAGGCTACATACGACCCGTCGTGACAGAGAATTTAAAGCCACATGTTTATTTATTAGTTTAAGTTTAAACTCTATAATTGTGGAAATCCCTGCTCGAAAGCCATGTGTATACGAGAAGGAATACGTCTGCGCATGCCCAGAATCTCTGAACGAATTTAGGCTTTTATTTCTAAAATATCTTTATTTTGGAAGTATTTTTCAATAAAATATTGAAATATTTGTAAATGTTGGTAGAAATATTAGTACTAGAAAAGAAAAATTATGATTTTCACTAAACTTAAAGTAAAAAAGAATTAAATAAAATGAAAGCAAAACGAATGCAAACAACGCGGATCGAACCTGCGGCCACTTCTTAGAAGGTCGACACTCGGTCCACAATGCTACATACGACCCGTAGTGACAGAAAATTTAAAGCCACATGTTTATTTATTAGTTTAAACTCTATAATTGTGCAAATCCCAGCTTGAAAGCCATGTGTATACGACAAGGAATACGTCTGCGCATGCCCAGAATCTATGAACGAATTTAGGCTTTTATTTATAAAATATCTTTATTTTGGAAGTATTTTTCAATAAAATATTGAAATCTTTGTAAATGTTGGTCGAAATATTAGTACTAGAAAAGAAAAATTGTGATTTTCACTAAACTTAAAGTAAAAAAGAATTAAATAAAATGAAAAAAAGTGAAAGCAAAACGAATGCGAACAACGCGGATCGAACCTGCGGGCACTGCATAGGAGGCCGACACTCGGTCCACAAGGCTACATACGACCCGTCGTGACAGAGAATTTAAAGCCACATGTTTATTTATTAGTTTAAGTTTAAACTCTATAATTGTGGAAATCCCTGCTCGAAAGCCATGTGTATACGAGAAGGAATACGTCTGCGCATGCCCAGAATCTATGAACGAATTTAGGCTTTTATTTCTAAAATATTTTTATTTTGGAAGTATTTTTCAATAAAATATTGAAATCTTTGTAAATGTTGGTCGAAATATTAGTACTAGAAAAGAAAAATTATGATTTTCACTAAACTTAAAGTAAAAAAGAATTAAATAAAATGAAAGCAAAACGAATGCAAACAACGCGGATCGAACCTGCGGCCACTTCTTAGAAGGTCGACACTCGGTCCACAATGCTACATAAGACCCGTAGTGATAGAAAATTTAAAGCCACATGTTTATTTATTAGTTTAAACTATAATTGTGCAAATCCTTGCTTGGAAGCCATGTGTATACGAGAAGGAATACGTCCGCGCATGCCCAGAATCTATGAACGAATTTAGGCTTTTATTTCTAAAATATCTTTATTTTGGAAGTATTTTTCAATAAAATATTGAAATCTTTGTAAATGTTGGTCGAAATATTAGTACTAGAAAAGAAAAATTATGATTTTCACTAAACTTAAAGTAAAAAAGAATTAAATAAAATGAAAAAAAGTGAAAGCAAAACGAGTGCGAACAACGCGGGTCGAACTTGCGGCCTCTGATTAGCAGGCCGATACACAACCAAGCAGGCTACATACGACCCGTCGTGACAGAGAATTTAAAGCCACATGTTTATTTATTAGTTTAAACTCTATAATTGTGCAAATCCCTGCTTGAAAGCCATGTGTATACGAGAAGGAATACGTCTGCGCATGCCCAGAATCTCTGAACGAATTTAGGCTTTTATTTCTAAAATATCTTTATTTTGGAAGTATTTTTCAATAAAATATTGAAATATTTGTAAATGTTGGTCGAAATATTAGTACTAGAAAAGAAAAATTATGATTTTCACTAAACTTAAAGTAAAAAAGAATTAAATAAAATGAAAGCAAAACGAATGCAAACAACGCGGATCGAACCTGCGGCCACTTCTTAGAAGGTCGACACTCGGTCCACAATGCTACATACGACCCGTAGTGACAGAAAATTTAAAGCCACATGTTTATTTATTAGTTTAAACTCTATAACTGTGCAAATCCCAGCTTGAAAGCCATGTGTATACGAGAAGGAATACGTCTGCGCATGCCCAGAATCTATGAACGAATTTAGGCTTTTATTTCTAAAATATCTTTATTTTGGAAGTATTTTTCAATAAAATATTGAAATCTTTGTAAATGTTGGTCGAAATATTAGTACTAGAAAAGAAAAATTGTGATTTTCACTAAACTTAAAGTAAAAAAGAATTAAATAAAATGAAAAAAAGTGAAAGCAAAACGAATGCGAACAACGCGGATCGAACCTGAGGGCACTGCTTAGGAGGCCGACACTCGTTCCACAAGGCTCCATACGAATCGTCGTGACAGAGAATTTAAAGCCACATGTTTATTTATTAGTTTAAACTCTATAATTGTGCAAATCCCTGCTTGAAAGCCATTTGTATACGAGAAGGAATACGTCTGCGCATGCCCAGAATCTCTGAACGAATTTATGCTTTTATTTCTAAAATATCTTTATTTTGGAAGAATTTTTCAATAAAATATTGAAATCTTTGTAAATGTTCGTCGAAATATTAGTACTAGAAAAGAAAAATTATGATTTTCACTAAACTTAAAGTAAAAAAGAATTAAATAAAATGAAAAAAAAGTGAAAGAAAATCGAATGCGAACAACGCGGATCGAACTTGCGGCCATGCTTAGCAGGCCTATACTCAAACCAGCAGGCTACATACGACCCGTCGTGACAGAAAATTTAAAGCCACATGTTTATTTATTAGTTTAAACTCTATAATTGTGCAAATCCCTGCTTGAAAGCCATGTGTATACGAGAAGGAATACGTCTGCGCATGCCCAGAATCTATGAACGAATTTAGGCTTTTATTTCTAAAATATCTTTATTTTGGAAGTATTTTTCAATAAAATATTGAAATCTTTGTAAATGTTGGTCGAAATATTAGTACTAGAAAAGAAAAATTATGATTTTCACTAAATTTAAAGTAAAAAAGAATTAAATAAAATGGAAAAAAAGTGAAAGCAAAACGAATGCGAACTACGCGGATCGAACTTGCGGTCACTGATTAGCAGGCCGATACACAACCAAGCAGGCTACATACGACCCGTCGTGACAGAGAATTTAAAGCCACATGTTTATTTATTAGTTTAAACTCTATAATTGTGCAAATCCCTGCTTGAAAGCCATGTGTATACGAGAAGGAATACGTCTGCGCATGCCCAGAATCTCTGAACGAATTTAGGCTTTTATTTCTAAAATATCTTGATTTTGGAAGTATTTTTCAATTAAATATTGAAATATTTGTAAATGTTGGTCAAAATATTAGTACTATAAAAGAAAAATTATGATTTTCACTAAACTGAAAGTAAAAAAGAATTAAATAAAATGAAAAAAAGTGAAAGCAAATCGAATGCAAACAACGCGGATCGAACCTGCGGCATCTTCTTAGAAGGTCGATACTCGGTCCACAATGCTACATACGACCCGTAGTGACAGAAAATTAAAAGCCACATGTTTATTTATTAGTTTAAACTCTATAACTGTGCAAATCCCAGCTTGAAAGCCATGTGTATACGAGAAGGAATACGTCTGCGCATGCCCAGAATCTATGAACGAATTTAGGCTTTTATTTATAAAATATCTTTCTTTTGGAAGTATTTTTCAATAAAAGATTGAAATCTTTGTAAATGTTGGTCGAAATATTAGTACTAGAAAAGAAAAATTGTGATTTTCACTAAACTTAAAGAAAAAAGAATTAAATAAAATGAAAAAAAGTGAAAGCAAAATGAATGCGAACAACGCGGATCGAACCTGCGGGCACTGCTTAGGAGGCCGACACTCGATCCACAAGGCTACATATGAATCGTCGTGACAGAGAATTTAAAGCCACATGTTTATTTATTAGTTTAAACTCTATAATTGTGCAAATCCCTGCTTGAAAGCCATTTGTATACGAGAAGGAATACGTCTGCGCATGCCCAGAATCTCTGAACGAATTTATGCTTTTATTTCTAAAATATCTTTATTTTGGAAGAATTTTTCAATAAAATATTGAAATCTTTGTAAATGTTCGTCGAAATATTCGTACTAGAAAAGAAAAATTATGATTTTCACTAAACTTAAAGTAAAAAAGAATTAAATAAAATGAAAAAAAGTGAAAGAAAATCGAATGCGAACAACGCGGATCGAACTTGCGGCCATGCTTAGTAGGCCTATACTCAAACCAGCAGGCTACATACGACCCGTCGTGACAGAAAATTTAAAGCCACATGTTTATTTATTAGTTTAAACTCTATAATTGTGCAAATCCCTGCTTGAAAGCCATGTGTATACGAGAAGGAATACGTCTGCGCATGCCCAGAATCTCTGAGCGAATTTAGGCTTTTATTTCTAAAATATCTTTATTTTGGAAGTATTTTTCAATAAAATATTGAAATATTTGTAAATTTTGGTTGAAATATTAGTACTAGAAAAGAAAAATTATGATTTTCACTAAACGTAAAGTAAAAAAGAATTAAATAAAATGAAAAAAAGTGAAAGCAAAACGAATACGAACAACGCGGGTCGTACTTGCGGCCTCTGATTAGCAGGCCGATACACAACCAAGCAGGCTACATACGACCCGTCGTGACAGAGAATTTAAAGCCACATGTTTATTTATTAGTTTAAACTCTATAATTGTGCAAATCCCTGCTTGAAAGCCATGTGTATACGAGAAGGAATACGTCTGCGCATGCCCAGAATCTCTGAACGAATTTAGGCTTTTATTTCTAAAATATCTTTATTTTGGAAGTATTTTTCAATAAAATATTGAAATATTTGTAAATGTTGGTCGAAATATTAGTACTAGAAAAGAAAAATTATGATTTTCACTAAACTTAAAGTAAAAAAGAATTAAATAAAATGAAAGCAAAACGAATGCAAACAACGCGGATCGAACCTGCGGCCACTTCTTAGAAGGTCGACACTCGGTCCACAATGCTACATACGACCCGTAGTGACAGAAAATTTAAAGCCACATGTTTATTTATTAGTTTAAACTCTATAACTGTGCAAATCCCAGCTTGAAAGCCATGTGTATACGAGAAGGAATACGTCTGCGCATGCCCAGAATCTATGAACGAATTTAGGCTTTTATTTCTAAAATATCTTTATTTTGGAAGTATTTTTCAATAAAATATTGAAATCTTTGTAAATGTTGGTCGAAATATTAGTACTAGAAAAGAAAAATTGTGATTTTCACTAAACTTAAAGTAAAAAAGAATTAAATAAAATGAAAAAAAGTGAAAGCAAAACGAATGCGAACAACGCGGATCGAACCTGAGGGCACTGCTTAGGAGGCCGACACTCGTTCCACAAGGCTACATACGAATCGTCGTGACAGAGAATTTAAAGCCACATGTTTATTTATTAGTTTAAACTCTATAATTGTGCAAATCCCTGCTTGAAAGCCATTTGTATACGAGAAGGAATACGTCTGCGCATGCCCAGAATCTCTGAACGAATTTATGCTTTTATTTCTAAAATATCTTTATTTTGGAAGAATTTTTCAATAAAATATTGAAATCTTTGTAAATGTTCGTCGAAATATTAGTACTAGAAAAGAAAAATTATGATTTTCACAAAACTTAAAGTAAAAAAAAATTAAATAAAATGAAAAAAAAGTGAAAGAAAATCGAATGCGAACAACGCGGATCGAACTTGCGGCCATGCTTAGCAGGCCTATACTCAAACCAGCAGGCTACATACGACCCGTCGTGACAGAAAATTTAAAGCCACATGTTTATTTATTAGTTTAAACTCTATAATTGTGCAAATCCCTGCTTGAAAGCCATGTGTATACGAGAAGGAATACGTCTGCGCATGCCCAGAATCTATGAACGAATTTAGGCTTTTATTTCTAAAATATCTTTATTTTGGAAGTATTTTTCAATAAAATATTGAAATCTTTGTAAATGTTGGTCGAAATATTAGTACTAGAAAAGAAAAATTATGATTTTCACTAAATTTAAAGTAAAAAAGAATTAAATAAAATGGAAAAAAAGTGAAAGCAAAACGAATGCGAACTACGCGGATCGAACTTGCGGTCACTGATTAGCAGGCCGATACACAACCAAGCAGGCTACATACGACCCGTCGTGACAGAGAATTTAAAGCCACATGTTTATTTATTAGTTTAAACTCTATAATTGTGCAAATCCCTGCTTGAAAGCCATGTGTATACGAGAAGGAATACGTCTGCGCATGCCCAGAATCTCTGAACGAATTTAGGCTTTTATTTCTAAAATATCTTGATTTTGGAAGTATTTTTCAATAAAATATTGAAATATTTGTAAATGTTGGTCAAAATATTAGTACTATAAAAGAAAAATTATGATTTTCACTAAACTGAAAGTAAAAAAGAATTAAATAAAATGAAAAAAAGTGAAAGCAAATCGAATGCAAACAACGCGGATCGAACCTGCGGCCACTTCTTAGAAGGTCGATACTCGGTCCACAATGCTACATACGACCCGTAGTGACAGAAAATTAAAAGCCACATGTTTATTTATTAGTTTAAACTCTATAACTGTGCAAATCCCAGCTTGAAAGCCATGTGTATACGAGAAGGAATACGTCTGCGCATGCCCAGAATCTATGAACGAATTTAGGCTTTTATTTATAAAATATCTTTATTTTGGAAGTATTTTTCAATAAAAGATTGAAATCTTTGTAAATGTTGGACGAAATATTAGTACTAGAAAAGAAAAATTGTGATTTTCACTAAACTTAAAGTAAAAAAGAATTAAATAAAATGAAAAAAAGTGAAAGCAAAATGAATGCGAACAACGCGGATCGAACCTGCGGGCACTACATAGGAGGCCGACACTCGGTCCACAAGGCTACATACGACCCGTCGTGACAGAGAATTTAAAGCCAAATGTTTATTTATTAGTTTAAGTTTAAACTATAATTGTGGAAATCCCTGCTCGAAAGATATGTGTATACGATAAGGAATACGTCTGCGCATGCCCAGAATCTCTAAGCGAATTTAGGCTTTTATTTCTAAAATATCTTTATTTTGGAAGTATTTTTCAATAAAATATTGAAATCTTTGTAAATGTTGGTCGAAATATTAGTACTAGAAAAGAAAAATTATGATTTTCACTAAACTTAAAGTAAAAAAGAATTAAATAAAATGAAAAAAAGTGAAAGCAAAACGAATGCGAACAACGCGGATCGAACCTGCGGGCACTGCTTAGGAGGCCGACACTCGATCCACAAGGCTACATATGAATCGTCGTGACAGAGAATTTAAAGCCACATGTTTATTTATTAGTTTAAACTCTATAATTGTGCAAATCCCTGCTTGAAAGCCATTTGTATACGAGAAGGAATACGTCTGCGCATGCCCAGAATCTCTGAACGAATTTATGCTTTTATTTCTAAAATATCTTTATTTTGGAAGAATTTTTCAATAAAATATTGAAATCTTTGTAAATGTTCGTCGAAATATTAGTACTAGAAAAGAAAAATTATGATTTTCACTAAACTTAAAGTAAAAAAGAATTAAATAAAATGAAAAAAAGTGAAAGAAAATCGAATGCGAACAACGCGGATCGAACTTGCGGCCATGCTTAGCAGGCCTATACTCAAACCAGCAGGCTACATACGACCCGTCGTGACAGAAAATTTAAAGCCACATGTTTATTTATTAGTTTAAACTCTATAATTGTGCAAATCCCTGCTTGAAAGCCATGTGTATACGAGAAGGAATACGTCTGCGCATGCCCAGAATCTCTGAGCGAATTTAGGCTTTTATTTCTAAAATATCTTTATTTTGGAAGTATTTTTCAATAAAATATTGAAATCTTTGTAAATGTTGGTCGAAATATTAGTACTAGAAAAGAAAAATTATGATTTTCACTAAACTTAAAGTAAAAAAGAATTAAATAAAATGAAAAAAAGTGAAAGCAAAACGAATGCGAACAACGCGGATCGAACTTGCGGCCTCTGATTAGCAGGCCGATACTCAACCAAGCAGGCTACATACGACCCGTCGTGACAGAGAATTTAAAGCCAAATGTTTATTTATTAGTTTAAACTCTATAATTGTGCAAATCACTGCTTGAAAGCCATGTGTATACGAGAAGGAATACGTCTGCGCATGCACAGAATCTCTGAGCGAATTTAGGCTTTTATTTCTAAAATATCTTTATTTTGGAAGTATTTTTCAATAAAATATTGAAATCTTTGTAAATGTTGGTGGAAATATTAGTACTTGAAAAGAAAAATTATGATTTTCACTAAACGTAAAGTAAAAAAGAATTAAATAAAATCAAAAAAAGTGAAAGCAAAACGAATGCGAACAACGCGGATCGAACTTGCGGCCTCTGATTAGCAGGCCGATACTCAACCAAGCAGGCTATATACGACCCGTCGTGACAGAGAATTTAAAGCCACATGTTTATTTATTAGTTTAAACTATAATTGTGCAAATCCCTGCTTGAAAGCCATGTGTATACGAGAAGGAATACGTCTGCGCATGCCCAGAATCTCTGAACGAATTTATGCTTTTATTTCTAAAATATCTTTATTTTGGGAGTATTTTTCAATAAAATATTGAAATCTTTTAAATGTTGGTCGAAATATTACTACTAGAAAAGAAAAATTATGATTTTCACTAAACTTAAAGTAAAAAGGAATTAAATAAAATGAAAAAAAAGTGAAAGCAAAACGAATGCAAACAACGCGGATCGAACCTGCGCCCACTTCTTAGAATTCCGACACTCGGTCCACAATTCTGCATACGACCCGTAGTGACAGAGAATTTAAAGCCACATGTTTATTTATTAGTTTAAACTCTATAATTGTGCAAATCCCTGCTTGAATGCCATGTGTATACGAGAAGGAATACGTCTGCGCATGCCCAGAATCTATGAACGAATTTAGGCTTTTATTTCTAAAATATCTTTATTTTGGAAGTATTTTTCAATAAAATATTGAAATCTTTGTAAATG
Organism: Argiope bruennichi; assembly: GCF_947563725.1. NCBI lineage: Eukaryota > Metazoa > Arthropoda > Arachnida > Araneae > Araneidae > Argiope > Argiope bruennichi. The sequence continues at coordinate 132,336,245 of NC_079154.1, read as the reverse complement.
TTGGTCGAAATATTAGTACTAGAAAAGAAAAATTGTGATTTTCACGAAACTTAAAGTAAAAAAGAATTAAATAAAATGAAAAAAAGTGAAAGCAAAACGAATGCAAACAACGCGGATCGAACCTGCGGCCACTTCTTAGAAGGCCGACACTCGGTCCACAAGGATACATACGACCCGTCGTGACAGAGAATTTAAAGCCACATGTTTATTTATTAGTTTAAACTCTAATTGTGCAAATCCCTGCTGGAAAGCCATGTGTATACGAGAAGGAATACGTCTGCGCATGCCCAGAATCTCTGAACGAATTTAGGCTTTTATTTCTAAAATATCTTTATTTTGGAAGTATTTTTCAATAAAATATTGAAATCTTTGTAAATGTTGGTCGAAATATTAGTACTAGAAAAGAAAAATTATGATTTTCACTAAACTTAAAGTAAAAAAGAATTAAATAAAATGAAAAAAAGTGAAAGCAAAACGAATGCGAACAACGCGGATCGAACTTGCGGCCTCTGATTAGCAGGCCGATACTCAACCAAGCAGGCTACATACGACCCGTCGTGACAGAGAATTTAAAGCCACATGTTTATTTATTAGTTTAAACTCTATTATTGTGCAAATCCCTGCTTGAAAGCCATGTGTATACGAGAAGGAATACGTCTGCGCATGCCCAGAATCTATGAACGAATTTAGGCTTTTATTTCTAAAATATCTTTATTTTGGAAGTATTTTTCAATAAAATATTGAAATCTTTGTAAATGTTGGTCGAAATATTAGTACTAGAAAAGAAAAATTATGATTTTCACTAAATTTAAAGTAAAAAAGAATTAAATAAAATGGAAAAAAAGTGAAAGCAAAACGAATGCGAACTACGCGGATCGAACTTGCGGCCACTGCTTAGCAGGCCGATACTCAAACCAGCAGGCTACATACGACCCGACGTGAAGGAGAATTTAAAGCCACATGTTTATTTATTAGTTTAAACTCTAATTGTGGAAATCCCTTCTTGAAAGCCATGTGTATACGAGAAGGAATACGTCTGCGCATGCCCAGAATCTCTGAGCGAATTTAGGCTTTTATTTCTAAAATATCTTTATTTTGGAAGTATTTTTCAATAAAATATTGAAATCTTTGTAAATGTTGGTCGAAATATTAGTACTAGAAAAGAAAAATTATGATTTTCACTAAACTTAAAGTAAAAAAGAATTAAATAAAATGAAAAAAAGTGAAAGCAAAACGAATGCGAAGAACGCGGGTCGAACTTGCGGCCTCTGATTAGCAGGCCGATACACAACCAAGCAGGCTACATACGACCCGTCGTGACAGAGAATTTAAAGCCACATGTTTATTTATTAGTTTAAACTCTATAATTGTGCAAATCCCTGCTTGAAAGCCATGTGTATACGAGAAGGAATACGTCTGCGCATGCCCAGAATCTCTGAACGAATTTAGGCTTTTATTTCTAAAATATCTTGATTTTGGAAGTATTTTTCAATAAAATATTGAAATATTTGTAAATGTTGGTCGAAATATTAGTACTATAAAAGAAAAATTATGATTTTCACTAAACTTAAAGTAAAAAAGAATTAAATAAAATGAAAAAAAGTGAAAGCAAAACGAATGCAAACAACGCGGATCGAACCTGCGGCCACTTCTTAGAAGGTCGATACTCGGTCCAAAATGCTACATACGACCCGTAGTGACAGAAAATTTAAAGCCACATGTTTATTTATTAGTTTAAACTCTATAACTGTGCAAATCCCAGCTTGAAAGCCATGTGTATACGAGAAGGAATACGTCTGCGCATGCCCAGAATCTATGAACGAATTTAGGCTTTTATTTATAAAATATCTTTATTTTGGAAGTATTTTTCAATAAAATATTGAAATCTTTGTAAATGTTGGTCGAAATATTAGTACTAGAAAAGAAAAATTGTGATTTTCACTAAACTTAAAGTAAAAAAGAATTAAATAAAATGAAAAAAAGTGAAAGCAAAACGAATGCGAACAACGCGGATCGAACCTGCGGGCACTACATAGGAGGCCGACACTCGGTCCACAAGGCTACATACGACCCGTCGTGACAGAGAATTTAAAGCCAAATGTTTATTTATTAGTTTAAGTTTAAACTATAATTGTGGAAATCCCTGCTCGAAAGATATGTGTATACGATAAGGAATACGTCTGCGCATGCCCAGAATCTCTAAGCGAATTTAGGCTTTTATTTCTAAAATATCTTTATTTTGGAAGTATTTTTCAATAAAATATTGAAATCTTTGTAAATGTTGGTCGAAATATTAGTACTAGAAAAGAAAAATTATGATTTTCACTAAACTTAAAGTAAAAAAGAATTAAATAAAATGAAAAAAAGTGAAAGCAAAACGAATGCGAACAACGCGGATCGAACTTGCGGCCTCTGATTAGCAGGCCGATACTCAACCAAGCAGGCTACATACGACCCGTCGTGACAGAGAATTTAAAGCCAAATGTTTATTTATTAGTTTAAACTCTATAATTGTGCAAATCCCTGCTTGAAAGCCATGTGTATACGAGAAGGAATACGTCTGCGCATGCACAGAATCTCTGAGCGAATTTAGGCTTTTATTTCTAAAATATCTTTATTTTGGAAGTATTTTTCAATAAAATATTGAAATCTTTGTAAATGTTGGTGGAAATATTAGTACTTGAAAAGAAAAATTATGATTTTCACTAAACTTAAAGTAAAAAAGAATTAAATAAAATCAAAAAAAGTGAAAGCAAAACGAATGCGAACAACGCGGATCGAACTTGCGGCCTCTGATTAGCAGGCCGATACTCAACCAAGCAGGCTATATACGACCCGTCGTGACAGAGAATTTAAAGCCACATGTTTATTTATTAGTTTAAACTACAATTGTGCAAATCCCTGCTTGAAAGCCATGTGTATACGAGAAGGAATACGTCTGCGCATGCCCAGAATCTCTGAACGAATTTATGCTTTTATTTCTAAAATATCTTTATTTTGGGAGTATTTTTCAATAAAATATTGAAATATTTGTAAATGTTGGTCGAAATATTAGTACTAGAAAAGAAAAATTGTGATTTTCACTAAACTTAAAGTAAAAAAGAATTAAATAAAATGAAAAAAAGTGAAAGCAAAACGAATGCGAACAACGCGGATCGAACCTGCGGGCACTACATAGGAGGCCGACACTCGGTCCACAAGGCTACATACGACCCGTCGCGACAGAGAATTTAAAGCCAAATGTTTATTTATTAGTTTAAGTTTAAACTCTATAATTGTGGAAATCCCTGCTCGAAAGATATGTGTATACGATAAGGAATACGTCTGCGCATGCACAGAATCTCTGAGCGAATTTAGGCTTTTATTTCTAAAATATCTTTATTTTGGAAGTATTTTTCAATAAAATATTGAAATCTTTGTAAATGTTGGTGGAAATATTAGTACTTGAAAAGAAAAATTATGATTTTCACTAAACTTAAAGTAAAAAAGAATTAAATAAAATCAAAAAAAGTGAAAGCAAAACGAATGCGAACAACGCGGATCGAACTTGCGGCCTCTGATTAGCAGGCCGATACTCAACCAAGCAGGCTATATACGACCCGTCGTGACAGAGAATTTAAAGCCACATGTTTATTTATTAGTTTAAACTATAATTGTGCAAATCCCTGCTTGAAAGCCATGTGTATACGAGAAGGAATACGTCTGCGCATGCCCAGAATCTCTGAACGAATTTATGCTTTTATTTCTAAAATATCTTTATTTTGGGAGTATTTTTCAATAAAATATTGAAATCTTTGTAAATGTTGGTCGAAATATTACTACTAGAAAAGAAAAATTATGATTTTCACTAAACTTAAAGTAAAAAGGAATTAAATAAAATGAAAAAAAAGTGAAAGCAAAACGAATGCAAACAACGCGGATCGAACCTGCGCCCACTTCTTAGAATTCCGACACTCGGTCCACAATTCTACATACGACCCGTACTGACAGAGAATTTAAAGCCACATGTTTATTTATTAGTTTAAACTCTATAATTGTGCAAATCCCTGCTTGAATGCCATGTGTATACGAGAAGGAATACGTCTGCGCATGCCCAGAATCTATGAACGAATTTAGGCTTTTATTTCTAAAATATCTTGATTTTGGAAGTATTTTTCAATAAAATATTGAAATATTTGTAAATGTTGGTCGAAATATTAGTACTAGAAAAGAAAAATTATGATTTTCACTAAACTTAAAGTAAAAAAGAATTAAATAAAATGAAAAAAAGTGAAAGAAAATCGAATGCGAACAACGCGGATCGAACTTGCGGCCATGCTTAGCAGGCCTATACTCAAACCAGCAGGCTACATACGACCCGTCGTGACAGAAAATTTAAAGCCACATGTTTATTTATTAGTTTAAGTTTAAACTATAATTGTGGAAATCCCTGCTCGAAAGATATGTGTATACGATAAGGAATACGTCTGCGCATGCCCAGAATCTCTAAGCGAATTTAGGCTTTTATTTCTAAAATATCTTTATTTTGGAAGTATTTTTCAATAAAATATTGAAATCTTTGTAAATGTTGGTCGAAATATTAGTACTAGAAAAGAAAAATTATGATTTTCACTAAACTTAAAGTAAAAAAGAATTAAATAAAATGAAAAAAAGTGAAAGCAAAACGAATGCGAACAACGCGGATCGAACCTGCGGGCACTGCTTAGGAGGCCGACACTCGGTCCACAAGGCTACATATGAATCGTCGTGACAGAGAATTTAAAGCCACATGTTTATTTATTAGTTTAAACTCTATAATTGTGCAAATCCCTGCTTGAAAGCCATTTGTATACGAGAAGGAATACGTCTGCGCATGCCCAGAATCTCTGAACGAATTTATGCTTTTATTTCTAAAATATCTTTATTTTGGAAGAATTTTTCAATAAAATATTGAAATCTTTGTAAATGTTCGTCGAAATATTAGTACTAGAAAAGAAAAATTATGATTTTCACTAAACTTAAAGTAAAAAAGAATTAAATAAAATGAAAAAAAGTGAAAGAAAATCGAATGCGAACAACGCGGATCGAACTTGCGGCCATGCTTAGCAGGCCTATACTCAAACCAGCAGGCTACATACGACCCGTCGTGACAGAAAATTTAAAGCCACATGTTTATTTATTAGTTTAAACTCTATAATTGTGCAAATCCCTGCTTGAAAGCCATGTGTATACGAGAAGGAATACGTCTGCGCATGCACAGAATCTCTGAGCGAATTTAGGCTTTTATTTCTAAAATATCTTTATTTTGGAAGTATTTTTCAATAAAATATTTAAATCTTTGTAAATGTTGGTGGAAATATTAGTACTTGAAAAGAAAAATTATGATTTTCACTAAACTTAAAGTAAAAAAGAATTAAATAAATTCAAAAAAAGTGAAAGCAAAACGAATGCGAACAACGCGGATCGAACTTGCGGCCTCTGATTAGCAGGCGGATACTCAACCAAGCAGGCTATATACGACCCGTCGTGACAGAGAATTTAAAGCCACATGTTTATTTATTAGTTTAAACTATAATTGTGCAAATCCCTGCTTGAAAGCCATGTGTATACGAGAAGGAATACGTCTGCGCATGCCCAGAATCTCTGAACGAATTTATGCTTTTATTTCTAAAATATCTTTATTTTGGGAGTATTTTTCAATAAAATATTGAAATCTTTGTAAATGTTGGTCGAAATATTACTACTAGAAAAGAAAAATTATGATTTTCACTAAACTTAAAGTAAAAAGGAATTAAATAAAATGAAAAAAAAGTGAAAGCAAAACGAATGCAAACAACGCGGATCGAACCTGCGCCCACTTCTTAGAATTCCGACACTCGGTCCACAATTCTACATACGACCCGTAGTGACAGAGAATTTAAAGCCACATGTTTATTTATTAGTTTAAACTCTATAATTGTGCAAATCCCTGCTTGAATGCCATGTGTATACGAGAAGGAATACGTCTGCGCATGCCCAGAATCTATGAACGAATTTAGGCTTTTATTTCTAAAATATCTTGATTTTGGAAGTATTTTTCAATAAAATATTGAAATATTTGTAAATGTTGGTCGAAATATTAGTACTAGAAAAGAAAAATTGTGATTTTCACTAAACTTAAAGTAAAAAAGAATTAAATAAAATGAAAAAAAGTGAAAGCAAAACGAATGCGAACAACGCGGATCGAACCTGCGGGCACTACATAGGAGGCCGACACTCGGTCCACAAGGCTACATACGACCCGTCGTGACAGAGAATTTAAAGCCAAATGTTTATTTATTAGTTTAAGTTTAAACTATAATTGTGGAAATCCCTGCTCGAAAGATATGTGTATACGATAAGGAATACGTCTGCGCATGCCCAGAATCTCTAAGCGAATTTAGGCTTTTATTTCTAAAATATCTTTATTTTGGAAGTATTTTTCAATAAAATATTGAAATCTTTGTAAATGTTGGTCGAAATATTAGTACTAGAAAAGAAAAATTATGATTTTCACTAAACTTAAAGTAAAAAAGAATTAAATAAAATGAAAAAAAGTGAAAGCAAAACGAATGCGAACAACGCGGATCGAACCTGCGGGCACTGCTTAGGAGGCCGACACTCAGTCCACAAGGCTACATATGAATCGTCGTGACAGAGAATTTAAAGCCACATGTTTATTTATTAGTTTAAACTCTATAATTGTGCAAATCCCTGCTTGAAAGCCATTTGTATACGAGAAGGAATACGTCTGCGCATGCCCAGAATCTCTGAACGAATTTATGCTTTTTTTTCTAAAATATCTTTATTTTGGAAGTATTTTTCAATAAAATATTGAAATCTTTGTAAATGTTGGTCGAAATATTAGTACTAGAAAAGAAAAATTATGATTTTCACTAAACTTAAAGTAAAAAAGAATTAAATAAAATGAAAAAAAGTGAAAGCAAAACGAATGCGAACAACGCGGATCGAACTTGCGGCCTCTGATTAGCAGGCCGATACTCAACCAAGCAGGCTACATACGACCCGTCGTGACAGAGAATTTAAAGCCAAATGTTTATTTATTAGTTTAAACTCTATAATTGTGCAAATCCCTGCTTGAAAGCCATGTGTATACGAGAAGGAATACGTCTGCGCATGCACAGAATCTCTGAGCGAATTTAGGCTTTTATTTCTAAAATATCTTTATTTTGGAAGTATTTTTCAATAAAATATTGAAATCTTTGTAAATGTTGGTGGAAATATTAGTACTTGAAAAGAAAAATTATGATTTTCACTAAACTTAAAGTAAAAAAGAATTAAATAAAATCAAAAAAAGTGAAAGCAAAACGAATGCGAACAACGCGGATTGAACTTGCGGCCTCTGATTAGCAGGCCGATACTCAACCAAGCAGGCTATATACGACCCGTCGTGACAGAGAATTTAAAGCCACATGTTTATTTATTAGTTTAAACTACAATTGTGCAAATCCCTGCTTGAAAGCCATGTGTATACGAGAAGGAATACGTCTGCGCATGCCCAGAATCTCTGAACGAATTTATGCTTTTATTTCTAAAATATCTTTATTTTGGGAGTATTTTTCAATAAAATATTGAAATCTTTGTAAATGTTTGTCGAAATATTACTACTAGAAAAGAAAAATTATGATTTTCACTAAACTTAAAGTAAAAAGGAATTAAATAAAATGAAAAAAAAGTGAAAGCAAAACGAATGCAAACAACGCGGATCGAACCTGCGCCCACTTCTTAGAATTCCGACACTCGGTCCACAATTCTACATACGACCCGTAGTGACAGAGAATTTAAAGCCACATGTTTATTTATTAGTTTAAACTCTATAATTGTGCAAATCCCTGCTTGAATGCCATGTGTATACGAGAAGGAATACGTCTGCGCATGCCCAGAATCTATGAACGAATTTAGGCTTTTATTTCTAAAATATCTTTATTTTGGAAGTATTTTTCAATAAAATATTGAAATCTTTGTAAATGTTGGTCGAAATATTAGTACTAGAAAAGAAAAATTGTGATTTTCACGAAACTTAAAGTAAAAAAGAATTAAATAAAATGAAAAAAAGTGAAAGCAAAACGAATGCAAACAACGCGGATCGAACCTGCGGCCACTTCTTAGACGGCCGACACTCGGTCCACAAGGATACATACGACCCGTCGTGACAGAGAATTTAAAGCCACATGTTTATTTATTAGTTTAAACTCTGTGCAAATCCCTGCTGGAAAGCCATGTGTATACGAGAAGGAATACGTCTGCGCATGCCCAGAATCTCTGAACGAATTTAGGCTTTTATTTCTAAAATATCTTTATTTTGGAAGTATTTTTCAATAAAATATTGAAATCTTTGTAAATGTTGGCCGAAATATTAGTACTAGAAAAGAAAAATTATGATTTTCACTAAACTTAAAGTAAAAAAGAATTAAATAAAATGAAAAGAAGTGAAAGCAAAACGAATGCAAACAACGCGGATCGAACCTGCGGCCACTTCTTAGAAGGTCGATACTCGGTCCACAATGCTACATACGACCCGTAGTGACAGAAAATTTAAAGCCACATGTTTATTTATTAGTTTAAACTCTATAACTGTGCAAATCCCAGCTTGAAAGCCATGTGTATACGGGAAGGAATACGTCTGCGCATGCCCAGAATCTATGAACGAATTTAGGCTTTTATTTATAAAATATCTTTATTTTGGAAGTATTTTTCAATAAAATATTGAAATCTTTGTAAATGTTGGTCGAAATATTAGTACTAGAAAAGAAAAATTGTGATTTTCACTAAACTTAAAGTAAAAAAGAATTAAATAAAATGAAAAAAAGTGAAAGCAAAACGAATGCGAACAACGCGGATCGAACCTGCGGGCACTACATAGGAGGCCGACACTCGGTCCACAAGACTACATACGACCCGTCGTGACAGAGAATTTAAAGCCAAATGTTTATTTATTAGTTTAAGTTTAAACTCTATAATTGTGGAAATCCCTGCTCGAAAGCCATGTGTATACGAGAAGGAATACGTCTGCGCATGCCCAGAATCTCTGAACGAATTTATGCTTTTATTTCTAAAATATCTTTATTTTGGGAGTATTTTTCAATAAAATATTAAAATCTTTGTAAATGTTGGTCGAAATATTACTACTAGAAAAGAAAAATTATGATTTTCACTAAACTTAAAGTAAAAAGGAATTAAATAAAATGAAAAAAAAGTGAAAGCAAAACGAATGCAAACAACGCGGATCGAACCTGCGCCCACTTCTTAGAATTCCGACACTCGGTCCACAATTCTACATACGACCCGTAGTGACAGAGAATTTAAAGCCACATGTTTATTTATTAGTTTAAACTCTATAATTGTGCAAATCCCTGCTTGAATGCCATGTGTATACGAGAAGGAATACGTCTGCGCATGCCCAGAATCTATGAACGAATTTAGGCTTTTATTTCTAAAATATCTTTATTTTGGAAGTATTTTTCAATAAAATATTGAAATCTTTGTAAATGTTGGTCGAAATATTAGTACTAGAAAAGAAAAATTGTGATTTTCACGAAACTTAAAGTAAAAAAGAATTAAATAAAATGAAAAAAAGTGAAAGCAAAACGAATGCAAACAACGCGGATCGAACCTGCGGCCACTTCTTAGAAGGCCGACACTCGGTCCACAAGGATACATACGACCCGTCGTGACAGAGAATTTAAAGCCACATGTTTATTTATTAGTTTAAACTCTAATTGTGCAAATCCCTGCTGGAAAGCCATGTGTATACGAGAAGGAATACGTCTGCGCATGCCCAGAATCTCTGAACGAATTTAGGCTTTTATTTCTAAAATATCTTTATTTTGGAAGTATTTTTCAATAAAATATTGAAATCTTTGTAAATGTTGGTCGAAATATTAGTACTAGAAAAGAAAAATTATGATTTTCACTAAACTTAAAGTAAAAAAGAATTAAATAAAATGAAAAAAAGTGAAAGCAAAAGGAATGCGAACAACGCGGATCGAACTTGCGGCCTCTGATTAGCAGGCCGATACTCAACCAAGCAGGCTACATACGACCCGTCGTGACAGAGAATTTAAAGCCACATGTTTATTTATTAGTTTAAACTCTATAATTGTGCAAATCCCTGCTTGAAAGCCATGTGTATACGAGAAGGAATACGTCTGCGCATGCACAGAATCTCTGAACGAATTTATGCTTTTATTTCTAAAATATCTTTATTTTGGAAGTATTTTTCAATAAAATATTGAAATCTTTGTAAATGTTGGTCGAAATATTAGTACTAGAAAAGAAAAATTATGATTTTCACTAAACTTAAAGTAAAAAAGAATTAATTAAAATGAAAAAAAGTGAAAGCAAAACGAATGCGAACAACGCGGATCGAACTTGCGGCCTCTGATTAGCAGGCCGATACTCAACCAAGCAGGCTACATACGACCCGTCGTGACAGAGAATTTAAAGCCACATGTTTATTTATTAGTTTAAACTCTATAATTGTGCAAATCCCTGCTTGAAAGCCATGTGTATACGAGAAGGAATACGTCTGCGCATGCACAGAATCTCTGAACGAATTTATGCTTTTATTTCTAAAATATCTTTATTTTGGAAGTATTTTTCAATAAAATATTGAAATCTTTGTAAATGTTGGTCGAAATATTAGTACTAGAAAAGAAAAATTATGATTTTCACTAAACTTAAAGTAAAAAAGAATTAAATAAAATGAAAAAAAGTGAAAGCAAAACGAATGCAAACAACGCGGATCGAACCTGCGGCCACTTCTTAGAAGGCTGACACTCGGTCCACAAGGATACATACGACCCGTCGTGACAGAGAATTTAAAGCCACATGTTTATTTATTAGTTTAAACTCTAATTGTGCAAATCCCTTCTGGAAAGCCATGTGTATACGAGAAGGAATACGTCTGCGCATGCCCAGAATCTCTGAACGAATTTAGGCTTTTATTTCTAAAATATCTTTATTTTGGAAGTATTTTTCAATAAAATATTGAAATCTTTGTAAATGTTGGTCGAAATATTAGTACTAGAAAAGAAAAATTGTGATTTTCACTAAACTTAAAGTAAAAAAGAATTCAATAAAATGAAAAAAAGTGAAAGCAAAACGATTGCGAACAACGCGGATCGAACTTGCGGCCTCTGATTAGCAGGCCGATACTCAACCAAGCAGGCTACATACGACCCGTCGTGACAGAGAATTTAAAGCCACATGTTTATTTATTAGTTTAAACTCTATAATTGTGCAAATCCCTGCTTGAAAGCCATGTGTATACGAGAAGGAATACGTCTGCGCATGCCCAGAATCTCTGAGCGAATTTAGGCTTTTATTTCTAAAATTTCTTGAATTTGGAAGTATTTTTCAATAAAATATTGAAATCTTTGTAAATGTTGGTCGAAATATTAGTACTAGAAAAGAAAAATTATGATTTTCACTAAACTTAAAGTAAAAAAGAATTAAATAAAATGAAAAAAAGTGAAAGCAAAAGGAATGCGAACAACGCGGATCGAACTTGCGGCCTCTGATTAGCAGGCCGATACTCAACCAAGCAGGCTACATACGACCCGTCGTGACAGAGAATTTAAAGCCACATGTTTATTTATTAGTTTAAACTCTATAATTGTGCAAATCCCTGCTTGAAAGCCATGTGTATACGAGAAGGATTACGTCTGCGCATGCACAGAATCTCTGAACGAATTTATGCTTTTATTTCTAAAATATCTTTATTTTGGAAGTATTTTTCAATAAAATATTGAAATCTTTGTAAATGTTGGTCGAAATATTAGTACTAGAAAAGAAAAATTATGATTTTCACTAAACTTAAAGTAAAAAAGAATTAAATAAAATGAAAAAAAGTAAAAGCAAAACGAATGCGAATAACGCGGATCGAACCTGCGGCCACTGCTTAGGAGGCCGACACTCGGTCCACAAGGCTACATACGACCCGTCGTGACAGAGAATTTAAAGCCACATGTTTATTTATTATTTTAAACTCTATAATTGTGGAAATCCCTGCTCGAAAGCCATGTGTATACGATAAGGAATACGTCTGCGCATGCCCAGAATTTCTGAGCGAATTTAGGCTTTTATTTCTAAAATATCTTTATTTTGAAGTATTTTTCAATAAAATATTGAAATCTTTGTAAATGTTGGTCGAAATATTAGTACTTGAAAGAAAAATTATGATTTTCACTAAACTTAAAGTAAAAAAGAATTAAATAAAATGAAAAAAAGTGAAAGCAAAACGAATGCGAACAACGCGGATCGAACTTGCGGCCTCTGATTAGCAGGCCGATACTCAACCAAGCAGGCTACATACGACCCGTCGTGACAGAGAATTTAAAGCCACATGTTTATTTATTAGTTTAAACTATAATTGTGCAAATCCCTGCTTGAAAGCCATGTGTATACGAGAAGGAATACGTCTGCGCATGCCCAGAATCTCGGAGCGAATTTAGGCTTTTATTTCTAAAATTTCTTGAATTTGGAAGTATTTTTCAATAAAATATTGAAATCTTTGTAAATGTTGGTCGAAGTATTAGTACTAGAAAAGAAAAATTGTGATTTTCACTAAACTTAAAGTAAAAAAGAATTAAATAAAATGAAAAAAAGTGAAAGCAAAAGGAAAGCGAACAACGCGGATCGAACTTGCGGCCTCTGATTAGAAGGCCGACACTCGGTCCACAAGGATACATACGACCCGTCGTGACAGAGAATTTAAAGCCACATGTTTATTTATTAGTTTAAACTCTAATTGTGCAAATCCCTGCTGGAAAGCCATGTGTATACGAGAAGGAATACGTCTGCGCATGCCCAGAATCTCTGAACGAATTTAGGCTTTTATTTCTAAAATATCTTTATTTTGGAAGTAATTTTCAATAAAATATTGAAATCTTTGTAAATGTTGGTCGAAATATTAGTACTAGAAAAGAAAAATTGTGATTTTCACTATACTTAAAGTAAAAAAGAATTAAATAAAATGAAAAAAAGTGAAAGCAAAAGGAATGCGAACAACGCGGATCGAACTTGCGGCCTCCGATTAGCAGGCCGATACTCAACCAAGCAGGCTACATACGACCCGTCGTGACAGAGAATTTAAAGCCACATGCTTATTTATTAGTTTAAACTCTATAATTGTGCAAATCCCTGCTTGAAAGCCATGTGTATACGAGAAGGAATACGTCTGCGCATGCACAGAATCTCTGAACGAATTTATGCTTTTATTTCTAAAATATCTTTATTTTGGAAGTATTTTTCAATAAAATATTGAAATCTTTGTAAATGTTGGTCAAAATATTAGTACTAGAAAAGAAAAATTATGATTTTCACTAAACTTAAAGTAAAAAAGAATTAAATAAAATGAAAAAAAGTAAAAGCAAAACGAATGCGAATAACGCGGATCGAACCTGCGGCCACTGCTTAGGAGGCCGACACTCGGTCCACAAGGCTACATACGACCCGTCGTTACAGAGAATTTAAAGCCACATGTTTATTTATTATTTTAAACTCTATAATTGTGGAAATCCCTGCTCGAAAGCCATGTGTATACGATAAGGAATACGTCTGCGCATGCCCAGAATTTCTGAGCGAATTTAGGCTTTTATTTCTAAAATATCTTTATTTTGAAGTATTTTTCAATAAAATATTGAAATCTTTGTAAATGTTGGTCGAAATATTAGTACTTGAAAGAAAAATTATGATTTTCACTAAACTTAAAGTAAAAAAGAATTAAATAAAATGAAAAAAAGTGAAAGCAAAACGAATGCGAACAACGCGGATCGAACTAGCGGCCTCTGATTAGCAGGCCGATACTCAACCAAGCAGGCTACATACGACCCGTCGTGACAGAGAATTTAAAGCCACATGTTTATTTATTAGTTTAAACTCTATAATTGTGCAAATCCCTGCTTGAAAGCCATGTGTATACGAGAAGGAATACGTCTGCGCATGCCCAGAATCTCTGAGCGAATTTAGGCTTTTATTTCTAAAATTTCTTGAATTTGGAAGTATTTTTCAATAAAATATTGAAATCTTTGTAAATGTTGGTCGAAATATTAGTACTAGAAAAGAAAAATTATGATTTTCACTAAACTTAAAGTAAAAAAGAATTAAATAAAATGAAAAAAAGTGAAAGCAAAACGAATGCGAATAACGCGGATCGAACCTGCGGCCACTGCTTAGGAGGCCGACACTCGGTCCACAAGGCTACATACGACCCGTCGTGACAGAGAATTTAAAGCCACATGTTTATTTATTATTTTAAACTCTATAATTGTGGAAATCCCTGCTCGAAAGCCATGTGTATACGATAAGGAATACGTCTGCGCATGCCCAGAATTTCTGAGCGAATTTAGGCTTTTATTTCTAAAATATCTTTATTTTGAAGTATTTTTCAATAAAATATTGAAATCTTTGTAAATGTTGGTCGAAATATTAGTACTTGAAAGAAAAATTATGATTTTCACTAAACTTAAAGTAAAAAAGAATTAAATAAAATGAAAAAAAGTGAAAGCAAAACGAATGCAAACAACGCGGATCGAACCTGCGGCCACTTCTTAGAAGGCCGACACTCGGTCCACAAGGATACATACGACCCGTCGTGACAGAGAATTTAAAGCCACATGTTTATTTATTAGTTTAAACTCTAATTGTGCAAATCCCTGCTGGAAAGCCATGTGTATACGAGAAGGAATACGTCTGCGCATGCCCAGAATCTCTGAACGAATTTAGGCTTTTATTTCTAAAATATCTTTATTTTGGAAGTATTTTTCAATAAAATATTGAAATCTTTGTAAATGTTGGTCGAAATATTAGTACTAGAAAAGAAAAATTGTGATTTTCACTAAACTTAAAGTAAAAAAGAATTAAATAAAATGAAAAAAAGTGAAAGCAAAACGAATGCGAACAACGCGGATCGAACTTGCGGCCTCTGATTAGCAGGCCGATACTCAACCAAGCAGGCTACATACGACCCGTCGTGACAGAGAATTTAAAGCCACATGTTTATTTATTAGTTTAAACTCTATAATTGTGCAAATCCCTGCTTGAAAGCCATGTGTATACGAGAAGGAATACGTCTGCGCATGCACAGAATCTCTGAACGAATTTATGCTTTTATTTCTAAAATATCTTTATTTTGGAAGTATTTTTCAATAAAATATTGAAATCTTTGTAAATGTTGGTCGAAATATTAGTACTAGAAAAGAAAAATTATGATTTTCACTAAACTTAAAGTAAAAAAGAATTAAATAAAATGAAAAAAAGTAAAAGCAAAACGAATGCGAATAACGCGGATCGAACCTGCGGCCACTGCTTAGGAGGCCGACACTCGGTCCACAAGGCTACATACGACCCGTCGTGACAGAGAATTTAAAGCCACATGTTTATTTATTATTTTAAACTCTATAATTGTGGAAATCCCTGCTCGAAAGCCATGTGTATACGATAAGGAATACGTCTGCGCATGCCCAGAATTTCTGAGCGAATTTAGGCTTTTATTTCTAAAATATCTTTATTTTGAAGTATTTTTCAATAAAATATTGAAATCTTTGTAAATGTTGGTCGAAATATTAGTACTTGAAAGAAAAATTATGATTTTCACTAAACTTAAAGTAAAAAAGAATTAAATAAAATGAAAAAAAGTGAAAGCAAAACGAATGCGAACAACGCGGATCGAACTAGCGGCCTCTGATTAGCAGGCCGACACTCAACCAAGCAGGCTACATACGACCCGTCGTGACAGAGAATTTAAAGCCACATGTTTATTTATTAGTTTAAACTCTATAATTGTGCAAATCCCTGCTTGAAAGCCATGTGTATACGAGAAGGAATACGTCTGCGCATGCCCAGAATCTCTGAGCGAATTTAGGCTTTTATTTCTAAAATTTCTTGAATTTGGAAGTATTTTTCAATAAAATATTGAAATCTTTGTAAATGTTGGTCGAAATATTAGTACTAGAAAAGAAAAATTATGATTTTCACTAAACTTAAAGTAAAAAAGAATTAAATAAAATGTAAAAAAGTGAAAGCAAAACGAATGCGAATAACGCGGATCGAATCTGCGGCCACTGCTTAGGAGGCCGACACTCGGTCCACAAGGCTACATACGACCCGTCGTGACAGAGAATTTAAAGCCACATGTTTATTTATTATTTTAAACTCTATAATTGTGGAAATCCCTGCTCGAAAGCCATGTGTATACGATAAGGAATACGTCTGCGCATGCCCAGAATTTCTGAGCGAATTTAGGCTTTTATTTCTAAAATATCTTTATTTTGAAGTATTTTTCAATAAAATATTGAAATCTTTGTAAATGTTGGTCGAAATATTAGTACTTGAAAGAAAAATTATGATTTTCACTAAACTTAAAGTAAAAAAGAATTAAATAAAATGAAAAAAAGTGAAAGCAAAACGAATGCAAACAACGCGGATCGAACCTGCGGCCACTTCTTAGAAGGCCGACACTCGGTCCACAAGGATACATACGACCCGTCGTGACAGAGAATTTAAAGCCACATGTTTATTTATTAGTTTAAACTCTAATTGTGCAAATCCCTGCTGGAAAGCCATGTGTATACGAGAAGGAATACGTCTGCGCATGCCCAGAATCTCTGAACGAATTTAGGCTTTTATTTCTAAAATATCTTTATTTTGGAAGTATTTTTCAATAAAATATTGAAATCTTTGTAAATGTTGGTCGAAATATTAGTACTAGAAAAGAAAAATTGTGATTTTCACTAAACTTAAAGTAAAAAAGAATTAAATAAAATGAAAAAAAGTGAAAGCAAAACGAATGCGAACAACGCGGATCGAACTTGCGGCCTCTGATTAGCAGGCCGATACTCAACCAAGCAGGCTACATACGACCCGTCGTGACAGAGAATTTAAAGCCACATGTTTATTTATTAGTTTAAACTCTATAATTGTGCAAATCCCTGCTTGAAAGCCATGTGTATACGAGAAGGAATACGTCTGCGCATGCCCAGAATCTCTGAGCGAATTTAGGCTTTTATTTCTAAAATTTCTTGAATTTGGAAGTATTTTTCAATAAAATATTGAAATCTTTGTAAATGTTGGTCGAAATATTAGTACTAGAAAAGAAAAATTATGATTTTCAATAAACTTAAAGTAAAAAAGAATTAAATAAAATGAAAAAAAGTGAAAGCAAAAGGAATGCGAACAACGCGGATCGAACTTGCGGCCTCTGATTAGCAGGCCGATACTCAAAAACCCAGGCTACATACGACCCGTCGTGACAGAGAATTTAAAGCCACATGTTTATTTATTAGTTTAAACTCTATAATTGTGCAAATCCCTGCTTGAAAGCCATGTGTATACGAGAAGGAATACGTCTGCGCATGCACAGAATCTCTGAACGAATTTAGGCTTTTATTTCTAAAATATCTTTATTTTGGAAGTATTTTTCAATAAAATATTGAAATCTTTGTAAATGTTGGTCGAAATATTAGTACTAGAAAAGAAAAATTATGATTTTCACTAAACTTAAAGTAAAAAAGAATTAAATAAAATGAAAAAAAGTAAAAGCAAAACGAATGCGAATAACGCGGATCGAACCTGCGGCCACTGCTTAGGAGGCCGACACTCGGTCCACAAGGCTACATACGACCCGTCGTGACAGAGAATTTAAAGCCACATGTTTATTTATTATTTTAAACTCTATAATTGTGAAAATCCCTGCTCGAAAGCCATGTGTATACGATAAGGAATACGTCTGCGCATGCCCAGAATTTCTGAGCGAATTTAGGCTTTTATTTCTAAAATATCTTTATTTTGAAGTATTTTTCAATAAAATATTGAAATCTTTGTAAATGTTGGTCGAAATATTAGTACTTGAAAGAAAAATTATGATTTTCACTAAACTTAAAGTAAAAAAGAATTAAATAAAATGAAAAAAAGTGAAAGCAAAACGAATGCGAACAACGCGGATCGAACTAGCGGCCTCTGATTAGCAGGCCGATACTCAACCAAGCAGGCTACATACGACCCGTCGTGACAAAGAATTTAAAGCCACATGTTTATTTATTATTTTAAACTCTATAATTGTGCAAATCCCTGCTTGAAAGCCATGTGTATACGAGAAGGAATACGTCTGCGCATGCCCAGAATCTCTGAGCGAATTTAGGCTTTTATTTCTAAAATTTCTTGAATTTGGAAGTATTTTTCAATAAAATATTGAAATCTTTGTAAATGTTGGTCGAAATATTAGTACTAGAAAAGAAAAATTATGATTTTCACTAAACTTAAAGTAAAAAAGAATTAAATAAAATGAAAAAAAGTGAAAGCAAAACGAATGCGAATAACGCGGATCGAACCTGCGGCCACTGCTTAGGAGGCCGACACTCGGTCCACAAGGCTACATACGACCCGTCGTGACAGAGAATTTAAAGCCACATGTTTATTTATTATTTTAAACTCTATAATTGTGGAAATCCCTGCTCGAAAGCCATGTGTATACGATAAGGAATACGTCTGCGCATGCCCAGAATTTCTGAGCGAATTTAGGCTTTTATTTCTAAAATATCTTTATTTTGAAGTATTTTTCAATAAAATATTGAAATCTTTGTAAATGTTGGTCGAAATATTAGTACTTGAAAGAAAAATTATGATTTTCACTAAACTTAAAGTAAAAAAGAATTAAATAAAATGAAAAAAAGTGAAAGCAAAACGAATGCAAACAACGCGGATCGAACCTGCGGCCACTTCTTAGAAGGCCGACACTCGGTCCACAAGGATACATACGACCCGTCGTGACAGAGAATTTAAAGCCACATGTTTATTTATTAGTTTAAACTCTAATTGTGCAAATCCCTGCTGGAAAGCCATGTGTATACGAGAAGGAATACGTCTGCGCATGCCCAGAATCTCTGCACGAATTTAGGCTTTTATTTCTAAAATATCTTTATTTTGGAAGTATTTTTCAATAAAATATTGAAATCTTTGTAAATGTTGGTCGAAATATTAGTACTAGAAAAGAAAAATTGTTATTTTCACTAAACTTAAAGTAAAAAAGAATTAAATAAAATGAAAAAAAGTGAAAGCAAAACGAATGCGAACAACGCGGATCGAACTTGCGGCCTCTGATTAGCAGGCCGATACTCAACCAAGCAGGCTACATACGACCCGTCGTGACAGAGAATTTAAAGCCACATGTTTATTTATTAGTTTAAACTCTATAATTGTGCAAATCCCTGCTTGAAAGCCATGTGTATACGAGAAGGAATACGTCTGCGCATGCCCAGAATCTCTGAGCGAATTTAGGCTTTTATTTCTAAAATTTCTTGAATTTGGAAGTATTTTTCAATAAAATATTGAAATCTTTGTAAATGTTGGTCGAAATATTAGTACTAGAAAAGAAAAATTATGATTTTCACTAAACTTAAAGTAAAAAAGAATTAAATAAAATGAAAAAAAGTGAAAGCAAAAGGAATGCGAACAACGCGGATCGAACTTGCGGCCTCTGATTAGCAGGCCGATACTCAAAAACCCAGGCTACATACGACCCGTCGTGACAGAGAATTTAAAGCCACATGTTTATTTATTAGTTTAAACTCTATAATTGTGCAAATCCCTGCTTGAAAGCCATGTGTATACGAGAAGGAATACGTCTGCGCATGCACAGAATCTCTGAACGAATTTAGGCTTTTATTTCTAAAATATCTTTATTTTGGAAGTATTTTTCAATAAAATATTGAAATCTTTGTAAATGTTGGTCGAAATATTAGTACTAGAAAAGAAAAATTATGATTTTCACTAAACTTAAAGTAAAAAAGAATTAAATAAAATGAAAAAAAGTAAAAGCAAAACGAATGCGAATAACGCGGATCGAACCTGCGGCCACTTCTTAGAAGGCCGACACTCGGTCCACAAGGATACATACGACCCGTCGTGACAGAGAATTTAAAGCCACATGTTTATTTATTAGTTTAAACTCTAATTGTGCAAATCCCTGCTGGAAAGCCATGTGTATACGAGAAGGAATACGTCTGCGCATGCCCAGAATCTCTGAACGAATTTAGGCTTTTATTTCTAAAATATCTTTATTTTGGAAGTATTTTTCAATAAAATATTGAAATCTTTGTAAATGTTGGTCGAAATATTAGTACTAGAAAAGAAAAATTGTGATTTTCACTAAACTTAAAGTAAAAAAGAATTAAATAAAATGAAAAAAAGTGAAAGCAAAACGAATGCGAACAACGCGGATCGAACTTGCGGCCTCTGATTAGCAGGCCGATACTCAACCAAGCAGGCTACATACGACCCGTCGTGACAGAGAATTTAAAGCCACATGTTTATTTATTAGTTTAAACTCTATAATTGTGCAAATCCCTGCTTGAAAGCCATGTGTATACGAGAAGGAATACGTCTGCGCATGCCCAGAATCTCTGAGCGAATTTAGGCTTTTATTTCTAAAATTTCTTGAATTTGGAAGTATTTTTCAATAAAATATTGAAATCTTTGTAAATGTTGGTCGAAATATTAGTACTAGAAAAGAAAAATTATGATTTTCACTAAACTTAAAGTAAAAAAGAATTAAAAAAATGAAAAAAAGTGAAAGCAAAAGGAATGCGAACAACGCGGATCGAACTTGCGGCCTCTGATTAGCAGGCCGATACTCAACCAAGCAGGCTACATACGACCCGTCGTGACAGAGAATTTAAAGCCACATGTTTATTTATTAGTTTAAACTCTATAATTGTGCAAATCCCTGCTTGAAAGCCATGTGTATACGAGAAGGAATACGTCTGCGCATGCACAGAATCTCTGAACGAATTTATGCTTTTATTTCTAAAATATCTTTATTTTGGAAGTATTTTTCAATAAAATATTGAAATCTTTGTAAATGTTGGTCGAAATATAAGTACTAGAAAAGAAAAATTATGATTTTCACTAAACTTAAAGTAAAAAAGAATTAAATAAAATGAAAAAAAGTGAAAGCAAAACGAATGCGAACAACGCGGATCGAACTAGCGGCCTCTGATTAGCAGGCCGATACTCAACCAAGCAGGCTACATACGACCCGTCGTGACAGAGAATTTAAAGCCACATGTTTATTTATTAGTTTAAACTCTATAATTGTGCAAATCCCTGCTTGAAAGCCATGTGTATACGAGAAGGAATACGTCTGCGCATGCCCAGAATCTCTGAGCGAATTTAGGCTTTTATTTCTAAAATTTCTTGAATTTGGAAGTATTTTTCAATAAAATATTGAAATCTTTGTAAATGTTGGTCGAAATATTAGTACTAGAAAAGAAAAATTATGATTTTCACTAAACTTAAAGTAAAAAAGAATTAAATAAAATGAAAAAAAGTGAAAGCAAAACGAATGCAAGCAAAACGAATGCAAACAACGCGGATCGAACCTGCGGCCACTTCTTAGAAGGCCGACACTCGGTCCACAAGGATACATACGACCCGTCGTGACAGAGAATTTAAAGCCACATGTTTATTTATTAGTTTAAACTCTAATTGTGCAAATCCCTGCTGGAAAGCCATGTGTATACGAGAAGGAATACGTCTGCGCATGCCCAGAATCTCTGAACGAATTTAGGCTTTTATTTCTAAAATATCTTTATTTTGGAAGTATTTTTCAATAAAATATTGAAATCTTTGTAAATGTTGGTCGAAATATTAGTACTAGAAAAGAAAAATTGTGATTTTCACTAAACTTAAAGTAAAAAAGAATTAAATAAAATGAAAAAAAGTGAAAGCAAAACGAATGCGAACAACGCGGATCGAACTTGCGGCCTCTGATTAGCAGGCCGATACTCAACCAAGCAGGCTACATACGACCCGTCGTGACAGAGAATTTAAAGCCACATGTTTATTTATTAGTTTAAACTCTATAATTGTGCAAATCCCTGCTTGAAAGCCATGTGTATACGAGAAGGAATACGTCTGCGCATGCCCAGAATCTCTGAGCGAATTTAGGCTTTTATTTCTAAAATTTCTTGAATTTGGAAGTATTTTTCAATAAAATATTGAAATCTTTGTAAATGTTGGTCGAAATATTAGTACTAGAAAAGAAAAATTATGATTTTCACTAAACTTAAAGTAAAAAAGAATTAAATAAAATGAAAAAAAGTGAAAGCAAAAGGAATGCGAACAACGCGGATCGAACTTGCGGCCTCTGATTAGCAGGCCGATACTCAACCAAGCAGGCTACATACGACCCGTCGTGACAGAGAATTTAAAGCCACATGTTTATTTATTATTTTAAACTCTATAATTGTGGAAATCCCTGCTCGAAAGCCATGTGTATACGATAAGGAATACGTCTGCGCATGCCCAGAATTTCTGAGCGAATTTAGGCTTTTATTTCTAAAATATCTTTATTTTGAAGTATTTTTCAATAAAATATTGAAATCTTTGTAAATGTTGGTCGAAATATTAGTACTTGAAAGAAAAATTATGATTTTCACTAAACTTAAAGTAAAAAAGAATTAATTAAAATGAAAAAAAGTGAAAGCAAAACGAATGCGAACAACGCGGATCGAACTTGCGGCCTCTGATTAGCAGGCCGATACTCAACCAAGCAGGCTACATACGACCCTTCGTGACAGAGAATTTAAAGCCACATGTTTATTTATTAGTTTAAACTCTATAATTGTGCAAATCCCTGCTTGAAAGCCATGTGTATACGAGAAGGAATACGTCTGCGCATGCACAGAATCTCTGAACGAATTTATGCTTTTATTTCTAAAATATCTTTATTTTGGAAGTATTTTTCAATAAAATATTGAAATCTTTGTAAATGTTGGTCGAAATATTAGTTCTAGAAAAGAAAAATTATGATTTTCACTAAACTTAAAGTAAAAAAGAATTAAATAAAATGAAAAAAAGTGAAAGCAAAACGAATGCAAACAACGCGGATCGAACCTGCGGCCACTTCTTAGAAGGCCGACACTCGGTCCACAAGGATACATACGACCCGTCGTGACAGAGAATTTAAAGCCACATGTTTATTTATTAGTTTAAACTCTAATTGTGCAAATCCCTGCTGGAAAGCCATGTGTATACGAGAAGGAATACGTCTGCGCATGCCCAGAATCTCTGAACGAATTTAGGCTTTTATTTCTAAAATATCTTTATTTTGGAAGTATTTTTCAATAAAATATTGAAATCTTTGTAAATGTTGGTCGAAATATTAGTACTAGAAAAGAAAAATTGTGATTTTCACTAAACTTAAAGTAAAAAAGAATTAAATAAAATGAAAAAAAGTGAAAGCAAAACGAATGCGAACAACGCGGATCGAACTTGCGGCCTCTGATTAGCAGGCCGATACTCAACCAAGCAGGCTACATACGACCCGTCGTGACAGAGAATTTAAAGCCACATGTTTATTTATTAGTTTAAACTCTATAATTGTGCAAATCCCTGCTTGAAAGCCATGTGTATACGAGAAGGAATACGTCTGCGCATGCCCAGAATCTCTGAGCGAATTTAGGCTTTTATTTCTAAAATTTCTTGAATTTGGAAGTATTTTTCAATAAAATATTGAAATCTTTGTAAATGTTGGTCGAAATATTAGTACTAGAAAAGAAAAATTATGATTTTCACTAAACTTAAAGTAAAAAAGAATTAAATAAAATGAAAAAAAGTGAAAGCAAAAGGAATGCGAACAACGCGGATCGAACTTGCGGCCTCTGATTAGCAGGCCGATACTCAACCAAGCAGGCTACATACGACCCGTCGTGACAGAGAATTTAAAGCCACATGTTTATTTATTATTTTAAACTCTATAATTGTGGAAATCCCTGCTCGAAAGCCATGTGTATACGATAAGGAATACGTCTGCGCATGCCCAGAATTTCTGAGCGAATTTAGGCTTTTATTTCTAAAATATCTTTATTTTGAAGTATTTTTCAATAAAATATTGAAATCTTTGTAAATGTTGGTCGAAATATTAGTACTTGAAAGAAAAATTATGATTTTCACTAAACTTAAAGTAAAAAAGAATTAATTAAAATGAAAAAAAGTGAAAGCAAAACGAATGCGAACAACGCGGATCGAACTTGCGGCCTCTGATTAGCAGGCCGATACTCAACCAAGCAGGCTACATACGACCCTTCGTGACAGAGAATTTAAAGCCACATGTTTATTTATTAGTTTAAACTCTATAATTGTGCAAATCCCTGCTTGAAAGCCATGTGTATACGAGAAGGAATACGTCTGCGCATGCACAGAATCTCTGAACGAATTTATGCTTTTATTTCTAAAATATCTTTATTTTGGAAGTATTTTTCAATAAAATATTGAAATCTTTGTAAATGTTGGTCGAAATATTAGTACTAGAAAAGAAAAATTATGATTTTCACTAAACTTAAAGTAAAAAAGAATTAAATAAAATGAAAAAAAGTGAAAGCAAAACGAATGCAAACAACGCGGATCGAACCTGCGGCCACTTCTTAGAAGGCCGACACTCGGTCCACAAGGATACATACGACCCGTCGTGACAGAGAATTTAAAGCCACATGTTTATTTATTAGTTTAAACTCTAATTGTGCAAATCCCTGCTGGAAAGCCATGTGTATACGAGAAGGAATACGTCTGCGCATGCCCAGAATCTCTGAACGAATTTAGGCTTTTATTTCTAAAATATCTTTATTTTGGAAGTATTTTTCAATAAAATATTGAAATCTTTGTAAATGTTGGTCGAAATATTAGTACTAGAAAAGAAAAATTGTGATTTTCACTAAACTTAAAGTAAAAAAGAATTAAATAAAATGAAAAAAAGTGAAAGCAAAACGAATGCGAACAACGCGGATCGAACTTGCGGCCTCTGATTAGCAGGCCGATACTCAACCAAGCAGGCTACATACGACCCGTCGTGACAGAGAATTTAAAGCCACATGTTTATTTATTAGTTTAAACTCTATAATTGTGCAAATCCCTGCTTGAAAGCCATGTGTATACGAGAAGGAATACGTCTGCGCATGCCCAGAATCTCTGAGCGAATTTAGGCTTTTATTTCTAAAATTTCTTGAATTTGGAAGTATTTTTCAATAAAATATTGAAATCTTTGTAAATGTTGGTCGAAATATTAGTACTAGAAAAGAAAAATTATGATTTTCACTAAACTTAAAGTAAAAAAGAATTAAATAAAATGAAAAAAAGTGAAAGCAAAACGAATGCGAATAACGCGGATCGAACCTGCGGCCACTGCTTAGGAGGCCGACACTCGGTCCACAAGGTTACATACGACCCGTCGTGACAGAGAATTTAAAGCCACATGTTTATTTATTATTTTAAACTCTATAATTGTGGAAATCCCTGCTCGAAAGCCATGTGTATACGATAAGGAATACGTCTGCGCATGCCCAGAATTTCTGAGCGAATTTAGGCTTTTATTTCTAAAATATCTTTA
Source organism: Argiope bruennichi (assembly GCF_947563725.1). Classification (NCBI taxonomy): domain Eukaryota; kingdom Metazoa; phylum Arthropoda; class Arachnida; order Araneae; family Araneidae; genus Argiope; species Argiope bruennichi. Next base: position 132,310,846 of record NC_079154.1, on the reverse strand, counting down.
TTTTGGAAGTATTTTTCAATAAAATATTGAAATCTTTGTAAATGCTGGTCGAAATATTAGTACTTGTAAAGAAAAATTATGATTTTCACTAAACTTAAAGTAAAAAAGAATTAAATAAAAAGAAAAAAAGTGAAAGCAAAACGAATGCGAACAACGCGGATCGAACTTGCGGCCTCTGATTAGCAGGCCGATACTCAACCAAGCAGGCTACATACGACCCGTCGTGACAGAGAATTTAAAGCCACATGTATATTTATTAGTTTAAACTCTATAATTGTGCAAATCCCTGCTTGAAAGCCATGTGTATACGAGAAGGAATACGTCTGCGCATGCACAGAATCTCTGAACGAATTTATGCTTTTATTTCTAAAATATCTTTATTTTGGAAGTATTTTTCAATAAAATATTGAAATCTTTGTAAATGTTGGTCGAAATATTAGTACTAGAAAAGAAAAATTATGATTTTCACTAAACTTAAAGTAAAAAAGAATTAAATAAAATGAAAAAAAGTGAAAGCAAAACGAATGCAAACAACGCGGATCGAACCTGCGGCCACTTCTTAGAAGGCCGACACTCGGTCCACAAGGCTACATACGACCCGTAGTGACAGAGAATTTAAAGCCACATGTTTATTTATTAGTTTAAACTCTATAATTGTGCAAATCCCTGCTTGAAAGCCATGTGTATACGAGAAGGAATACGTCTGCGCATGCCCAGAATCTATGAAGGAATTTAGGCTTTTATTTCTAAAATATCTTTATTTTGGAAGTATTTTTCAATAAAATATTGAAATCTTTGTAAATGTTGGTCGAAATATTAGTACTAGAAAAGAAAAATTGTGATTTTCACTAAACTTAAAGTAAAAAAGAATTAAATAAAATGAAAAAAAGTGAAAGCAAAACGAATGCGAACAACACGGATCGAACTTGCGGCCTCTGATTAGCAGGCCGATACTCAACCAAGCAGGCTACATACGACCCGTCGTGACAGAGAATTTAAAGCCACATGTTTATTTATTAGTTTAAACTCTATAATTGTGCAAATCCCTGCTTGAAAGCCATGTGTATACGAGAAGGAATACGTCTGCGCACGCACAGAATCTCTGAACGAATTTATGCTTTTATTTCTAAAATATCTTTATTTTGGAAGTATTTTTCAATAAAATATTGAAATCTTTGTAAATGTTGGTCGAAATATTAGTACTAGAAAAGAAAAATTATGATTTTCACTAAACTTAAAGTAAAAAAGAATTAAATAAAATGAAAAAAAGTGAAAGCAAAACGAATGCAAACAACGCGGATCGAACCTGCGGCCACTTCTTAGAAGGCCGACACTCGGTCCACAAGGCTACATACGACCCGTAGTGACAGAGAATTTAAAGCCACATGTTTATTTATTAGTTTAAACTCTATAATTGTGCAAATCCCTGCTTGAAAGCCATGTGTATACGAGAAGGAATACGTCTGCGCATGCCCAGAATCTATGAAGGAATTTAGGCTTTTATTTCTAAAATATCTTTATTTTGGAAGTATTTTTCAATAAAATATTGAAATCTTTGTAAATGTTGGTCGAAATATTAGTACTAGAAAAGAAAAATTGTGATTTTCACTAAACTTAAAGTAAAAAAGAATTAAATAAAATGAAAAAAAGTGAAAGCAAAACGAATGCGAACAACGCGGATCGAACTTGCGGCCTCTGATTAGCAGGCCGATACTCAACCAAGCAGGCTACATACGACCCGTCGTGACAGAGAATTTAAAGCCACATGTTTATTTATTAGTTTAAACTCTATAATTGTGCAAATCCCTGCTTGAAAGCCATGTGTATACGAGAAGGAATACGTCTGCGCATGCCCAGAATCTCTGAGCGAATTTAGGCTTTTATTTCTAAAATTTCTTGAATTTGGAAGTATTTTTCAATAAAATATTGAAATCTTTGTAAATGTTGGTCGAAATATTAGTACTAGAAAAGAAAAATTATGATTTTCACTAAACTTAAAGTAAAAAAGAATTAAATAAAATGAAAAAAAGTGAAAGCAAAAGGAATGCGAACAACGCGGATCGAACTTGCGGCCTCTGATTAGCAGGCCGATACTCAACCAAGCAGGCTACATACGACCCGTCGTGACAGAGAATTTAAAGCCACATGTTTATTTATTATTTTAAACTCTATAATTGTGGAAATCCCTGCTCGAAAGCCATGTGTATACGATAAGGAATACGTCTGCGCATGCCCAGAATTTCTGAGCGAATTTAGGCTTTTATTTCTAAAATATCTTTATTTTGAAGTATTTTTCAATAAAATATTGAAATCTTTGTAAATGTTGGTCGAAATATTAGTACTTGAAAGAAAAATTATGATTTTCACTAAACTTAAAGTAAAAAAGAATTAATTAAAATGAAAAAAAGTGAAAGCAAAACGAATGCGAACAACGCGGATCGAACTTGCGGCCTCTGATTAGCAGGCCGATACTCAACCAAGCAGGCTACATACGACCCTTCGTGACAGAGAATTTAAAGCCACATGTTTATTTATTAGTTTAAACTCTATAATTGTGCAAATCCCTGCTTGAAAGCCATGTGTATACGAGAAGGAATACGTCTGCGCATGCACAGAATCTCTGAACGAATTTATGCTTTTATTTCTAAAATATCTTTATTTTGGAAGTATTTTTCAATAAAATATTGAAATCTTTGTAAATGTTGGTCGAAATATTAGTACTAGAAAAGAAAAATTATGATTTTCACTAAACTTAAAGTAAAAAAGAATTAAATAAAATGAAAAAAAGTGAAAGCAAAACGAATGCAAACAACGCGGATCGAACCTGCGGCCACTTCTTAGAAGGCCGACACTCGGTCCACAAGGATACATACGACCCGTCGTGACAGAGAATTTAAAGCCACATGTTTATTTATTAGTTTAAACTCTAATTGTGCAAATCCCTGCTGGAAAGCCATGTGTATACGAGAAGGAATACGTCTGCGCATGCCCAGAATCTCTGAGCGAATTTAGGCTTTTATTTCTAAAATTTCTTGAATTTGGAAGTATTTTTCAATAAAATATTGAAATCTTTGTAAATGTTGGTCGAAATATTAGTACTAGAAAAGAAAAATTATGATTTTCACTAAACTTAAAGTAAAAAAGAATTAAATAAAATGAAAAAAAGTGAAAGCAAAACGAATGCGAATAACGCGGATCGAACCTGCGGCCACTGCTTAGGAGGCCGACACTCGGTCCACAAGGTTACATACGACCCGTCGTGACAGAGAATTTAAAGCCACATGTTTATTTATTATTTTAAACTCTATAATTGTGGAAATCCCTGCTCGAAAGCCATGTGTATACGATAAGGAATACGTCTGCGCATGCCCAGAATTTCTGAGCGAATTTAGGCTTTTATTTCTAAAATATCTTTATTTTGGAAGTATTTTTCAATAAAATATTGAAATCTTTGTAAATGCTGGTCGAAATATTAGTACTTGAAAAGAAAAATTATGATTTTCACTAAACTTAAAGTAAAAAAGAATTAAATAAAAAGAAAAAAAGTGAAAGCAAAACGAATGCGAACAACGCGGATCGAACTTGCGGCCTCTGATTAGCAGGCCGATACTCAACCAAGCAGGCTACATACGACCCGTCGTGACAGAGAATTTAAAGCCACATGTATATTTATTAGTTTAAACTCTATAATTGTGCAAATCCCTGCTTGAAAGCCATGTGTATACGAGAAGGAATACGTCTGCGCATGCACAGAATCTCTGAACGAATTTATGCTTTTATTTCTAAAATATCTTTATTTTGGAAGTATTTTTCAATAAAATATTGAAATCTTTGTAAATGTTGGTCGAAATATTAGTACTAGAAAAGAAAAATTATGATTTTCACTAAACTTAAAGTAAAAAAGAATTAAATAAAATGAAAAAAAGTGAAAGCAAAACGAATGCAAACAACGCGGATCGAACCTGCGGCCACTTCTTAGAAGGCCGACACTCGGTCCACAAGGCTACATACGACCCGTAGTGACAGAGAATTTAAAGCCACATGTTTATTTATTAGTTTAAACTCTATAATTGTGCAAATCCCTGCTTGAAAGCCATGTGTATACGAGAAGGAATACGTCTGCGCATGCCCAGAATCTATGAAGGAATTTAGGCTTTTATTTCTAAAATATCTTTATTTTGGAAGTATTTTTCAATAAAATATTGAAATCTTTGTAAATGTTGGTCGAAATATTAGTACTAGAAAAGAAAAATTGTGATTTTCACTAAACTTAAAGTAAAAAAGAATTAAATAAAATGAAAAAAAGTGAAAGCAAAACGAATGCGAACAACACGGATCGAACTTGCGGCCTCTGATTAGCAGGCCGATACTCAACCAAGCAGGCTACATACGACCCGTCGTGACAGAGAATTTAAAGCCACATGTTTATTTATTAGTTTAAACTCTATAATTGTGCAAATCCCTGCTTGAAAGCCATGTGTATACGAGAAGGAATACGTCTGCGCACGCACAGAATCTCTGAACGAATTTATGCTTTTATTTCTAAAATATCTTTATTTTGGAAGTATTTTTCAATAAAATATTGAAATCTTTGTAAATGTTGGTCGAAATATTAGTACTAGAAAAGAAAAATTATGATTTTCACTAAACTTAAAGTAAAAAAGAATTAAATAAAATGAAAAAAAGTGAAAGCAAAACGAATGCAAACAACGCGGATCGAACCTGCGGCCACTTCTTAGAAGGCCGACACTCGGTCCACAAGGCTACATACGACCCGTAGTGACAGAGAATTTAAAGCCACATGTTTATTTATTAGTTTAAACTCTATAATTGTGCAAATCCCTGCTTGAAAGCCATGTGTATACGAGAAGGAATACGTCTGCGCATGCCCAGAATCTATGAAGGAATTTAGGCTTTTATTTCTAAAATATCTTTATTTTGGAAGTATTTTTCAATAAAATATTGAAATCTTTGTAAATGTTGGTCGAAATATTAGTACTAGAAAAGAAAAATTGTGATTTTCACTAAACTTAAAGTAAAAAAGAATTAAATAAAATGAAAAAAAGTGAAAGCAAAACGAATGCGAACAACGCGGATCGAACTTGCGGCCTCTGATTAGCAGGCCGATACTCAACCAAGCAGGCTACATACGACCCGTCGTGACAGAGAATTTAAAGCCACATGTTTATTTATTAGTTTAAACTCTAATTGTGCAAATCCCTGCTTGAAAGCCATGTGTATACGAGAAGGAATACGTCTGCGCATGCACAGAATCTCTGAACGTATTTATGCTTTTATTTCTAAAATATCTTTATTTTGGAAGTATTTTTCAATAAAATATTGAAATCTTTGTAAATGTTGGTCGAAATATTAGTACTAGAAAAGAAAAATTATGATTTTCACTAAACTTAATGTAAAAAAGAATTAAATAAAATGAAAAAAAGTGAAAGCAAAAGGAATGCGAACAACGCCGATCGAACTTGCGGCCTCTGATTAGCAGGCCGATACTCAACCAAGCAGGCTACATACGACCCGTCGTGACAGAGAATTTAAAGCCACATGTTTATTTATTAGTTTAAACTCTATAATTGTGCAAATCCCTGCTTGAAAGCCATGTGTATACGAGAAGGAATACGTCTGCGCATGCACAGAATCTCTGAACGAATTTATGCTTTTATTTCTAAAATATCTTTATTTTGGAAGTATTTTTCAATAAAATATTGAAATCTTTGTAAATGTTGGTCGAAATATTAGTACTAGAAAAGAAAAATTATGATTTTCACTAAACTTAAAGTAAAAAACAATTAAATAAAATGAAAAAAATTGAAAGCAAAACGAATGCGAACAACGCGGATCGAACTTGCGGCCTCTGATTAGCAGGCCGATACTCAACCAAGCAGGCTACATACGACCCGTCGTGACAGAGAATTTAAAGCCACATGTTTATTTATTAGTTTAAACTCTATAATTATGGAAATCCCTGCTTGAAAGCCATGTGTATACGAGAAGGAATACGTCTGCGCATGCCCAGAATCTCTGAGCGAATTTAGGCTTTTATTTCTAAAATTTCTTGAATTTGGAAGTATTTTTAAATAAAATATTGAAATCTTTGTAAATGTTGGTCGAAATATTAGTACTTGAAAAGAAAAATTATGATTTTCACTAAACTTAAAGTAAGAAAGAATTAAGTAAAATGAAAAAAAGTGAAAGAAAAACGAATGCGAACAACGCGGATCGAACTTGCGGCCTCTGATTAGCAGGCCGATACTCAACCAAGCAGGTTACATACGACCCGTCGTGACAGAGAATTTAAAGCCACATGTTTATTTATTAGTTTAAACTCTATAATTGTGCAAATCCCTGCTTGAAAGCCATGTGTATACGAGAAGGAATACGTCTGCGCATGCCCAGAATCTATGAACGAATTTAGGCTTTTATTTCTAAAATATCTTTATTTTGGAAGTATTTTTAAATAAAATATTGAAATCTTTGTAAATGTTGGTCGAAATATTAGTACTAGAAAAGAAAAATTATGATTTTCACTAAACGTAAAGTAAAAAAGAATTAAATAAAATGAAAAAAAGTGAAAGCAAAACGAATGCGAACAACGCGGATCGAACTTGCGGCCTCTGATTAGCAGGCCGATACTCAACCAAGCAGGCTACATACGGCCCGTCATGACAGAGAATTTAAAGCCACATGTTTATTTATTAGTTTAAACTCTATAATTGTGCAAATCCCTGCTTGGACGCCATGTGTATACGAGAAGGAATATGTCTGCGCATGCCCAGAATCTCTGAACGAATTTAGGCTTTTATTTCTAAAATATCTTTATTTTGGAAGTATTTTTCAATAAAATATTGAAATCTTTGTAAATGCTGGTCGAAATATTAGTACTAGAAAAGAAAAATTATGATTTTCACTAAACTTAAAGTAAAAAAGAATTAAATAAAATGAAAAAAAGTGAAAGCAAAACGAATGCGAATAACGCGGATCGAACCTGCGGCCACTGCTTAGGAGGCCGACACTCGGTCCACAAGGCTACATACGACCCGTCGTGACAGAGAATTTAAAGCCACATGTTTATTTATTATTTTAAACTCTATAATTGTGGAAATCCCTGCTCGAAAGCCATGTGTATACGATAAGGAATACGTCTGCGCATGCCCAGAATTTCTGAGCGAATTTAGGCTTTTATTTCTAAAATATCTTTATTTTGGAAGTATTTTTCAATAAAATATTGAAATCTTTGTAAATGTTGGTCAAAATATTAGTACTTGAAAAGAAAAATTATGATTTTCACTAAACTTAAAGTAAAAAAGAATTAAATAAAATGAAAAAAAGTGAAAGCAAAACGAATGCGAACAACGCGGATCGAACTTGCGGCCTCTGATTAGCAGGCCGATACTCAACCAAGCAGGCTACATACGACCCGTCGTGACAGAGAATTTAAAGCCACATGTTTATTTATTAGTTTAAACTCTATAATTGTGCAAATCCCTGCTTGAAAGCCATGTGTATACGAGAAGGAATACGTCTGCGCATGCACAGAATCTCTGAACGAATTTATGCTTTTATTTCTAAAATATCTTTATTTTGGAAGTATTTTTCAATAAAATATTGAAATCTTTGTAAATGTTGGTCGAAATATTAGTACTAGAAAAGAAAAATTATGATTTTCACTAAACTTAAAGTAAAAAAGAATTAAATAAAATAAAAAAAGTGAAAGCAAAACGAATGCAAACAACGCGGATCGAACCTGCGGCCACTTCTTAGAAGGCCGACACTCGGTCCACAAGGCTACATACGACCCGTAGTGACAGAGAATTTAAAGCCACATGTTTATTTATTAGTTTAAACTATAATTGTGCAAATCCCTGCTTGAAAGCCATGTGTATACGAGAAGGAATACGTCTGCGCATGCACAGAATCTCTGAACGAATTTATGCTTTTATTTCTAAAATATGTTTATTTTGGAAGTATTTTTCAATAAAATATTGAAATCTTTGTAAATGTTGGTCGAAATATTAGTACTAGAAAAGAAAAATTATGATTTTCACTAAACTTAAAGTAAAAAAGAATTAAATAAAATGAAAAAAAGTGAAAGCAAAACGTTTAAGTGAATGCGAATAACGCGGATCGAACCTGCGGCCACTGCTTAGGAGGCCGACACTCGGTCCACAAGGCTGCATACGACCCGTCGTGACAGAGAATTTAAAGCCACATGTTTATTTATTATTTTAAACTCTATAATTGTGGAAATCCCTGCTCGAAAGCCATGTGTATACGATAAGGAATACGTCTGCGCATGCCCAGAATTTCTGAGCGAATTTAGGCTTTTATTTCTAAAATATCTTTATTTTGGAAGTATTTTTCAATAAAATATTGAAATCTTTGTAAATGTTGGTCGAAATATTAGTACTTGAAAAGAAAAATTATGATTTTCACTAAACTTAAAGTAAAAAAGAATTAAATAAAATGAAAAAAAGTGAAAGCAAAACGAATGCGAAAAACGCGGATCGAACTTGCGGCCTCTGATTAGCATGCCGATGCTCAACCAAGCAGGCTACATACGACCCGTCGTGACAGAGAATTTAAAGCCACATGTTTATTTATTAGTTTAAACTCAATAATTGTGCAAATCAGTGCTTGGACGCCATGTGTATACGAGAAGGAATACGTCTGCGCATGCCCAGAATCTCTGAACGAATTTAGGCTTTTATTTCTAAAATATCTTTATTTTGGAAGTATTTTTCAATAAAATATTGAAATCTTTGTAAATGTTGGTCGAAATATTAGTACTAGAAAAGAAAAATTATGATTTTCACTAAACTTAAAGTAAAAAAGAATTAAATAAAATGAAAAAAAGTGAAAGCAAAACGAATGCGAACAACGCGGGTCGAACTTGCGTCCACTGCTTAGCAGGCCGATACTCAAACCAGCAGGCTACATACGACCCGTCGTGACAGAGAATTTAAAGCCACATGTTTATTTATTAGTTTAAACTCTATAATTATGGAAATCCCTGCTTGAAAGCCATGTGTATACGAGAAGGAATACGTCTGCGCATGCCCAGAATCTCTGAGCGAATTTAGGCTTTTATTTCTAAAATTTCTTGAATTTGGAAGTATTTTTAAATAAAATATTGAAATCTTTGTAAATGTTGGTCGAAATATTAGTACTTGAAAAGAAAAATTATGATTTTCACTAAACTTAAAGTAAAAAAGAATTAAATAAAATGAAAAAAAGTGAAATCAAAACGAATGCGAACAACGCGGATCGAACTTGCGGCCTCTGATTAGCTTGCCGATACTCAACCAAGCAGGCTACATACGACCCGTCGTGATAGAGAATTTAAAGCCACATGTTTATTTATTAGTTTAAACTCTGTGCAAATCCCTGCTTGGAAGCCATGTGTATAGGAGAAGGAATACGTCTGCGCATGCCCAGAATCTCTGAGCGAATTTAGGCTTTTATTTCTAAAATATCTTTATTTTGGAAGTATTTTTCAATAAAATATTGAAATCTTTGTAAATGTTGGTCGAAATATTAGTACTAGAAAAGAAAAATTATGATTTTCACTAAACTTAAAGTAAAAAAGAATTAAATAAAATGAAAAAAAGTGAAAGCAAAACGAATGCGATTAACGCGGATCGAACCTGCGGCCACTTCTTAGAAGGCCGACACTCGGTCCACAAGGCTACATACGACCCGTAATGACAGAGAATTTAAAGCCACATGTTTATTTATTAGTTTAAACTCTAATTGTGCAAATCCCTGCTTGAAGGCCATGTCTATACGAGAAGGAATACGTCTGCGCATGCCCAGAATCTATGAACGAATTTTGGCTTTTATTTCTAAAATATCTTTATTTTGGAAGTATTTTTCAATAAAATATTGAAATGTTTGTAAATGTTGGTCGAAATATTAGTACTAGAAAAGAAAAATTGTGATTTTCACTAAACTTAAAGTAAAAAAGAATTAAATAAAATGAAAAAAAGTGAAAGCAAAACGAATGCGAACAACGCGTATCGAACTTGCGGCCACTGCTTAGCAGACCGATACTCAAACCAGCAGGCTACATACGACCCGTCGTGACAGAGAATTTAAAGCCACATGTTTATTTATTAGTTTAAACTCTAATTGTGGAAATCCCTGCTTGAAAGCCATGTGTATACGAGAAGGAATACGTCTGCGCATGCCCAGAATCTCTGAGCGAATTTAGGCTTTTATTTCTAAAATTTCTTGAATTTGGAAGTATTTTTAAATAAAATATTGAAATCTTTGTAAATGTTGGTCGAAATATTAGTACTTGAAAAGAAAAATTATGATTTTCACTAAACTTAAAGTAAAAAAGAATTGAATAAAATGAAAAAAAGTGAAATCAAAACGAATGCGAACAACGCGGATCGAACTTGCGGCCTCTGATTAGCAGGCCGATACTCAACCAAGCAGGCTACATACGACCCGTCGTGATAGAGAATTTAAAGCCACATGTTTATTTATTAGTTTAAACTCTAATTGTGCAAATCCCTGCTTGGAAGCCATGTGTATAGGAGAAGGAATACGTCTGCGCATGCCCAGAATCTCTGAGCGAATTTAGGCTTTTATTTCTAAAATATCTTTATTTTGGAAGTATTTTTCAATAAAATATTGAAATCTTTGTAAATGTTGGTCGAAATATTAGTACTAGAAAAGAAAAATTATGATTTTAACTAAACTTAAAGTAAAAAAGAATGAAATAAAATGAAAAAAAGTGAAAGCAAAACGAATGCGAACAACGCGGATCGAACCTGCGGGCACTGCATAGGAGGCCGACACTCGGTCCACAAGGCTACATACGACCCGTCGTGACAGAGAATTTAAAGCCACATGTTTATTTATTAGTTTAAACTCTATAATTGTGCAAATCCCTTCTTGAAAGCCATGTGTATACGAGAAGGAATACGTCTGCGCATGCCCAGAATCTCTGAACCAATTTAGGCTTTTATTTCTAAAATATCTTTATTTTGGAAGTATTTTTCAATAAAATATTGAAATCTTTGTAAATGTTGGTCGAAATATTAGTACTAGAAAAGAAAAATTATGATTTTCACTAAACTTAAAGTAAAAAAGAATTAAATAAAATGAAAAAAAGTGAAAGAAAACCGAATGCGAACAACGCGGATCGAACTTGCGGCCACTGCTTAGGAGGCCTATACTCAAACCAGCAGGCTACATACGATCCGTCGTGACAGAAAATTTAAAGCCACATGTTTATTTATTAGTTTAAACTCTTTAATTGTGCAAATCCCTGCTTGAAAGCCATGTGTATACGAGAAGAAATACGTCTGCGCATGCCCAGAATCTATGAACGAATTTAGGCTTTTATTTCTAAAATATCTTTATTTTGGAAGTATTTTTCAATAAAATATTGAAATCTTTGTAAATGTTGGTCGAAATATTTGTACTAGAAAAGAAAAATTATGATTTTCACTAAATTTAAAGTAAAAAAGAATTAAATAAAATGAAAAAAAGTGAAACCAAAACGAATGCAAACAACGCGGATCGAACTTACGGCCACTTCTTAGAATGCCGACACTCGGTCCACAATTCTACATACGACCCGTAGTGACAGAGAATTTAAAGCCACATGTTTATTTATTAGTTTAAACTCTAATTGTGCAAATCCCTGCTTGAAAGCCATGTCTATACGAGAAAGAATACGTCTGCGCATGCCCAGAATCTATGAACGAATTTAGGCTTTTATTTCTAAAATATCTTTATTTTGGAAGTATTTTTCAATAAAATATTGAAATGTTTGTAAATGTTGGTCGAAATATTAGTACTAGAAAAGAAAAATTGTGATTTTCACTAAACTTAAAGTAAAAAAGAATTAAATAAAATGAAAAAAAGTGAAAGCAAAACGAATGCGAACAACGCGTATCGAACTTGCGGCCACTGCTTAGCAGACCGATACTCAAACCAGCAGGCTACATACGACCCGTCGTGACAGAGAATTTAAAGCCACATGTTTATTTATTCGTTTAAACTCTATAATTGTGGAAATCCCTGCTTGAAAGCCATGTGTATACGAGAAGGAATACGTCTGCGCATGCCCAGAATCTCGGAACGAATTTAGGCTTTTATTTCTAAAATATCTTTATTTTGGAAGTATTTTTCAATAAAATATTGAAATCTTTGTAAATGTTGGTCGAAATATTAGTACTAGAAAAGAAAAATTATGATTTTAACTAAACTTAAAGTAAAAAAGAATGAAATAATTTAAAAAAAGTGAAAGCAAAACGAATGCGAACAACGCGGATCGAACCTGCGGGCACTGCATAGGAGGCCGACAATCGGTCCACAAGGCTACATACGACCCGTCGTGACAGAGAATTTAAAGCCACATGTTTATTTATTAGTTTAAACTCTATAATTGTGCAAATCCCTTCTTGAAAGCCATGTGTATACGAGAAGGAATACGTCTGCGCATGCCCAGAATCTCTGAACCAATTTAGGCTTTTATTTCTAAAATATCTTTATTTTGGAAGTATTTTTCAATAAAATATTGAAATCTTTGTAAATGTTGGTCGAAATATTAGTACTAGAAAAGAAAAATTATGATTTTCACTAAACTTAAAGTAAAAAAGAATTAAATAAAATGAAAAAAAGTGAAAGAAAACCGAATGCGAACAACGCGGATCGAACTTGCGGCCACTGCTTAGCAGGAATGTACTCAAACCAGCAGGCTACATACGATCCGTCGTGTCAGAAAATTTAAAGCCACATGTTTATTTATTAGTTTAAACTCTATAATTGTGCAAATCCCTGCTTGAAAGCCATGTGTATACGAGAAGGAATACGTCTGCGCATGCCCGGAATCTCTGAACGAATTTATGCTTTTATTTCTAAAATATCTTTATTTTGGAAGTATTTTTCAATAAAATATTGAAATCTTTGTAAATGTTGGTCGAAATATTAGTACTAGAAAAGAAAAATTATGATTTTCACTAAACTTAAAGTAAAAAAGAATTAAATAAAATGAAAAAAAGTGAAAGCAAAACGAATGCGAACAACGCGGATCGAACTTGCGTCCACTGCTTAGCAGGCCGATACTCAAACCAGCAGGCTACATACGACCCGTCGTGACAGAGAATTTAAAGCCACATGTTTATTTATTAGTTTAAACTCTATAATTGTGGAAATCCCTGCTTGAAAGCCATGTGTATACGAGAAGGAATACGTCTGCGCATGCCCAGAATCTCTGAGCGAATTTAGGCTTTTATTTCTAAAATTTCTTGAATTTGGAAGTATTTTTAAATAAAATATTGAAATCTTTGTAAATGTTGGTCGAAATATTAGTACTTGAAAAGAAAAATTATGATTTTCACTAAACTTAAAGTGAAAAAGAATTAAATAAAATGAAAAAAAGTGAAATCAAAACGAATGCCAACAACGCGGATCGAACTTGCGGCCTCTGATTAGCAGGCCGATACTCAACCAAGCAGGCTACATACGACCCGTCGTGATAGAGAATTTAAAGCCACATGTTTATTTATTAGTTTAAACTCTAATTGTGCAAATCCCTGCTTGGAAGCCATGTGTATAGGAGAAGGAATACGTCTGCGCATGCCCAGAATCTCTGAGCGAATTTAGGCTTTTATTTCTAAAATATCTTTATTTTGGAAGTATTTTTCAATAAAATATTGAAATCTTTGTAAATGTTGGTCGAAATATTAGTACTAGAAAAGAAAAATTATGATTTTCACTAAACTTAAAGTAAAAAAGAATTAAATAAAATGAAAAAAAGTGAAAGCAAAACGAATGCGATTAACGCGGATCGAACCTGCGGCCACTTCTTAGAAGGCCGACACTCGGTCCACAAGGCTACATACGACCCGTAATGACAGAGAATTTAAAGCCACATGTTTATTTATTAGTTTAAACTCTAATTGTGCAAATCCCTGCTTGAAAGCCATGTCTATACGAGAAGGAATACGTCTGCGCATGCCCAGAATCTATGAACGAATTTAGGCTTTTATTTCTAAAATATCTTTATTTTGGAAGTATTTTTCAATAAAATATTGAAATGTTTGTAAATGTTGGTCGAAATATTAGTACTAGAAAAGAAAAATTGTGATTTTCACTAAACTTAAAGTAAAAAAGAATTAAATAAAATGGAAAAAAGTGAAAGCGAAACGAATGCGAACAACGCGGATCGAACTTGCGGCCTCTGATTAGCAGGCCGATACTCAACCAAGCAGGCTACATACGACCCGTCGTGACAGAGAATTCAAATCCACATGTTTATTTATTAGTTTAAACTATAATTGTGCAAATCCCTGCTTGGAAGCCATGTGTATACGAGAAGGAATACGTCTGCGCATGCCCAGAATCTCCGAACGAATTTAGGCTTTTATTTCTAAAATATCTTTATTTTGGAAGTATTTTTCAATAAAATATTGAAATCTTTGTAAATGTTGGTCGAAATATTAGTACTAGAAAAGAAAAATTATGATTTTAACTAAACTTAAAGTAAAAAAGAATGAAATAAAATGAAAGCAAAACGAATGCGAACAACGCGGATCGAACCTGCGGCCACTGCTTAGGAGGCCGACACTCGGTAAACAAGGCTACATACGACCCGTCGTGACAGAGAATTTAAAGCCACATGTTTATTTATTAGTTTAAACTCTATAATTGTGCAAATCCCTGCTTGAAAGCCATGTGTATACGAGAAGGAATACGTCTGCGCATGCCCAGAATCTCTGAGCGAATTTAGGCTTTTATTTCTAAAATTTCTTGAATTTGGAAGTATTTTTAAATAAAATATTGAAATCTTTGTAAATGTTGGTCGAAATATTAGTACTTGAAAAGAAAAATTATGATTTTCACTAAACTTAAAGTGAAAAAGAATTAAATAAAATGAAAAAAAGTGAAATCCAAACGAATGCGAACAACGCGGATCGAACTTGCGGCCTCTGATTAGCAGGCCGATACTCAACCAAGCAGGCTACATACGACCCGTCGTGATAGAGAATTTAAAGCCACATGTTTATTTATTAGTTTAAATTTTAATTGTGCAAATCCCTGCTTGGAAGCCATGTGTATAGGAGAAGGAATACGTCTGCGCATGCCCAGAATCTCTGAGCGAATTTAGGCTTTTATTTCTAAAATATCTTTATTTTGGAAGTATTTTTCAATAAAATATTGAAATCTTTGTAAATGTTGGTCGAAATATTAGTACTAGAAAAGAAAAATTATGATTTTCACTAAACTTAAAGTAAAAAAGAATTAAATAAAATGAAAAAAAGTGAAAGCAAAACGAATGCGATTAACGCGAATCGAACCTGCGGCCACTTCTTAGAAGGCCGACACTCGGTCCACAAGGCTACATACGACCCGTAATGACAGAGAATTTAAAGCCACATGTTTATTTATTAGTTTAAACTCTAATTGTGCAAATCCCTGCTTGAAAGCCATGTGTATACGAGAAGCAATACGTCTGCGCATGCCGAGAATCTCTGAGCGAATTTAGGCTTTTATTTCTAAAATATCTTTATTTTGGAAGTATTTTTCAATAAAATATTGAAATCTTTGTAAATGTTGGTCGAAATATTATTACTAGAAAAGAAAAATTATGATTTTCACTAAACTTAAAGTAAAAAAGAATTAAATAAAATGAAAAAAAGTGAAAGAAAAACGAATGCGAACAACGCGGATCGAACTTGCGGCCACTTCTTAGCAGGCCGATACTCAACCAAGCAGGTTACATACGCCCCGTCGTGACAGAGAATTTAAAGCCACATGTTTATTTATTAGTTTAAACTCTAATTGTGCACATCAATGCTTGAAAGCCATGTGTATACGAGAAGGAATACGTCTGCGCATGCCCAGAATCTCTGAGCGAATTTAGGCTTTTATTTCTAAAATATCTTTATTTTGGAAGTATTTTTCAATAAAATATTGAAATCTTTGTAAATGTTGGTCGAAATATTAGTACTAGAAAAGAAAAATTATGATTTTCACTAAACTTAAAGTAAAAAAGAATTAAATAAAATGAAAAAAAGTGAAAGCAAAAGGAACGCGAACAACGCGGATCGAACCTTCGGCCACTGCTTAGGAGGCCGACACTCGGTAAACAAGGCTACATACGACCCGTCGTGACAGAGAATTTAAAGCCACATGTTTATTTGTTAGTTTAAACTCTATAATTGTGCAAATCCCTGCTTGAAAGCCATGTGTATACGAGAAGGAATACGTCTGCGCATGCCCAGAATCTCTGATCGAATTTATGCTTTTATTTCTAAAATATCTTTATTTTGGAAGTATTTTTCAATAAAATATTGAAATCTTTGTAAATGTTGGTCGAAATATTAGTACTAGAAAAGAAAAATTATGATTTTCACTAAATTTAAAGTAAAAAAGAATTAAATAAAATGAAAAAAAGTGAAAGCAAAACGAATGCGAACAACGCGGATCGAACTTGCGGCCTCTGATTAGCAGGCCGATACTCAACCAAGCAGGCTACATACGACCCGTCGTGACAGAGAATTTAAAGCCACATGTTTATTTATTAGTTTAAACTCTATAATTGTGGAAATCCCTGCTTGAAAGCCATGTGTATACGAGAAGGAATACGTCTGCGCATGCCCAGAATCTATGAACGAATTTAGGCTTTTATTTCTAAAATATCTTTATTTTGGAAGTATTTTTCAATAAAATATTGAAATCTTTGTAAATGTTGGTCGAAATATTAGTACTAGAAAAGAAAAATTATGATTTTCACTAAACTTAAAGTCAAACGAGAAGTATACGAGAACGAATACGTCTGCGCATGCCCAGAATCTCTGAGCGAATTTAGGCTTTTATTTCTAAAATATCTTTATTTTGGAAGTATTTTTCAATAAAATATTGAAATTTTTGTAACTGTTGGTCGAAATATTAGTATTAGAAAAGAAAAATTATGATTTTCACTAAACTTAAAGTAAAAAAGAATTAAATAAAATGAAAAAAAGTGAAAGCAAAAGGAATGCGAACAACGCGGATCGAACCTGCGGCCACTGCTTAATAGGCCGACACTCGGAAAACAAGGCTAAATACGACCCGTCGTGACAGAGAATTTAAAGCTACATGTTTATTTATTAGTTTAAACTCTATAATTGTGCAAATCCCTGCTTGAAAGCCATGTGTATACGAGAAGGAATACGTCTGCGCATGCCCAGAATCTCGGATCGAATTTATGCTTTTATTTCTAAAATATCTTTATTTTGGAAGTATTTTTCAATAAAATATTGAAATCTTTGTAAATGTTGGTCGAAATATTAGTACTAGAAAAGAAAAATTATGATTTTCACTAAACTTAAAGTAAAAAAGAATTAAATAAAATGAAAAAAAGTGAAAGCAAAACGAATGCGATTAACGCGAATCGAACCTGCGGCCACTTCTTAGAAGGCCGACACTCGGTCCACAAGGCTACATACGACCCGTAATGACAGAGAATTTAAAGCCACATGTTTATTTATTAGTTTAAACTCTAATTGTGCAAATCCCTGCTTGAAAGCCATGTGTATACGAGAAGCAATACGTCTGCGCATGCCGAGAATCTCTGAGCGAATTTAGGCTTTTATTTCTAAAATATCTTTATTTTGGAAGTATTTTTCAATAAAATATTGAAATCTTTGTAAATGTTGGTCGAAATATTATTACTAGAAAAGAAAAATTATGATTTTCACTAAACTTAAAGTAAAAAAGAATTAAATAAAATGAAAAAAAGTGAAAGAAAAACGAATGCGAACAACGCGGATCGAACTTGCGGCCACTTCTTAGCAGGCCGATACTCAACCAAGCAGGTTACATACGCCCCGTCGTGACAGAGAATTTAAAGCCACATGTTTATTTATTAGTTTAAACTCTAATTGTGCACATCAATGCTTGAAAGCCATGTGTATACGAGAAGGAATACGTCTGCGCATGCCCAGAATCTCTGAGCGAATTTAGGCTTTTATTTCTAAAATATCTTTATTTTGGAAGTATTTTTCAATAAAATATTGAAATCTTTGTAAATGTTGGTCGAAATATTAGTACTAGAAAAGAAAAATTATGATTTTCACTAAACTTAAAGTAAAAAAGAATTAAATAAAATGAAAAAAAGTGAAAGCAAAAGGAACGCGAACAACGCGGATCGAACCTTCGGCCACTGCTTAGGAGGCCGACACTCGGTAAACAAGGCTACATACGACCCGTCGTGACAGAGAATTTAAAGCCACATGTTTATTTGTTAGTTTAAACTCTATAATTGTGCAAATCCCTGCTTGAAAGCCATGTGTATACGAGAAGGAATACGTCTGCGCATGCCCAGAATCTCTGATCGAATTTATGCTTTTATTTCTAAAATATCTTTATTTTGGAAGTATTTTTCAATAAAATATTGAAATCTTTGTAAATGTTGGTCGAAATATTAGTACTAGAAAAGAAAAATTATGATTTTCACTAAATTTAAAGTAAAAAAGAATTAAATAAAATGAAAAAAAGTGAAAGCAAAACGAATGCGAACAACGCGGATCGAACTTGCGGCCTCTGATTAGCAGGCCGATACTCAACCAAGCAGGCTACATACGACCCGTCGTGACAGAGAATTTAAAGCCACATGTTTATTTATTAGTTTAAACTCTATAATTGTGGAAATCCCTGCTTGAAAGCCATGTGTATACGAGAAGGAATACGTCTGCGCATGCCCAGAATCTATGAACGAATTTAGGCTTTTATTTCTAAAATATCTTTATTTTGGAAGTATTTTTCAATAAAATATTGAAATCTTTGTAAATGTTGGTCGAAATATTAGTACTAGAAAAGAAAAATTATGATTTTCACTAAACTTAAAGTCAAACGAGAAGTATACGAGAACGAATACGTCTGCGCATGCCCAGAATCTCTGAGCGAATTTAGGCTTTTATTTCTAAAATATCTTTATTTTGGAAGTATTTTTCAATAAAATATTGAAATTTTTGTAACTGTTGGTCGAAATATTAGTACTAGAAAAGAAAAATTATGATTTTCACTAAACTTAAAGTAAAAAAGAATTAAATAAAATGAAAAAAAGTGAAAGAAAAACGAATGCGAACAACGCGGATCGAACTTGCGGCCAATGCTTAGCAGGCCTATACTCAAACCAGCAGGCTACATACGATCCGTCGTGACAGAAAATTTAAAGCCACATGTTTATTTATTAGTTTAAACTCTATAATTGGAAATCCCTGCTTGAAAGCCATGTGTATACGAGAAGGAATACGTCTGCGCATGCGCAGAATCTATGAACGAATTTAGGCTTTTATTTCTAAAATATCTTTATTTTGGAAGTATTTTTCAATAAAATATTGAAATCTTTGTAACTGTTGGTCGAAATATTAGTACTAGAAAAGAAAAATTATGATTTTCACTAAACTTAAAGTAAAAAAGAATTAAATAAAATGAAAAAAAGTGAAAGAAAAACGAATGCGAACAACGCGGATCGAACTTGCGGCCACTTCTTAGCAGGCCTATACTCAAACCAGCAGGCTACATACGACCCGTCGTGACAGAAAATTTAAAGCCACATGTTTATTTATTAGTTTAAACTCTATAATTGTGCAAATCCCTGCTTGAAAGCCATGTGTATACGAGAAGGAATACGTCTGCGCCTGCCCAGAATCTCTCAGCGAATTTAGGCTTTTATTTCTAAAATATCTTTATTTTGGAAGTATTTTTCAATAAAATATTGAAATCTTTGTAAATGTTGGTCGAAATATTAGTACTAGAAAAGAAAAATTATGATTTTCACTCAACTTAAAGTAAAAAAGAATTAAATAAAATGAAAAAAAGTGAAAGCAAAACGAATGAGAACAACGCGGATCGAACTTGCGGCCTCTGATTAGCAGGCCGATACTCAACCAAGCAGGCTACATACGACCCGTCGTGACAGAGAATTTAAAGCCACATGTTTATTTATTAGTTTAAACTATAATTGTGCAAATCCCTGCTTGAAAGCCATGTGTATACGAGAAGGAATACGTCTGCGCATGCCCAGAATGTATAAACGAATATAGGCTTTTATTTCTAAAATTTCTTGAATTTGGAATTATTTTTAAATAAAATATTGAAATCTTTGTAAATGTTGGTCGAAATATTAGTACTTGAAAAGAAAAATTATGATTTTCACTAAACTTAAAGTAAAAAAGAATTAAATAAAACGAAAAAAAGTGAAAGCAAAACGAATGCGAACAACGCGGATCGAACTTGCGGCCTCTGATTAGCAGGCCGACACTCAACCAAGCATCCTACATACGACCCGTCGTGACGCAGAATTTAAAGCCACATGTTTATTTATTAGTTTAAACTATAATTGTGCAAATCCCTGCTTGAAAGCCATGTGTATACGAGAAGGAATACGTCTGCGCATGCCCAGAATCTCTGAGCGAATTTAGGCTTTTATTTCTAAAATTTCTTGAATTTGGAACTATTTTTAAATAAAATATTGAAATCTTTGTAAATGTTGGTCAAAATATTAGTACTTGAAAAGAAAAATTATGATTTTCACTAAACTTAAAGTAAAAAAGAATTATATAAAATGAAAGCAAAACGAATGCGAACAACGCGAATCGAAGTTGCGTCCACTGCTTAACCGGCCGATACTCAACCTAGCAGGCTATATACGACCCGTCGTGACAGAGAATTTAAAGCCACATGTTTATTTATTAGTTTAAACTATAATTGTGCAAATCCCTGCTTGAAAGCCATGTGTATACGAGAAGGAATACGTCTGCGCATGCCCAGAATCTCTGAACGAATTTAGGCTTTTATTTCTAAAATATCTTTATTTTGGAAGTATTTTTAAATAAAATATTGAAATCTTTGTAAATGTTGGTCGAAATATTAGTACTTGAAAAGAAAAATTATGATTTTCACTAAACTTAAAGTAAAAAAGAATTAAATAAAATGAAAAAAAGTGAAAGAAAAACGAATGCGAACAACGCGGAATCAAACTTGCGGCCACTGCTTAGCAGGCCTATACTCAAACCAGCAGGCTACATACGATCCGTCGTGACAGAAAATTTAAAGCCACATGTTTATTTATTAGTTTAAACTATAATTGTGCAAATCCCTGCTTGAAAGCCATGTGTATACGAGAAGGAATACGTCTGCGCATGCCCAGAATCTCTGAACGAATTTATGCTTTTATTTCTAAAATATCTTGATTTTGGAAGAATTTTTCAATAAAATATTGAAATCTTTGTAAATGTTCGTCGAAATATTAGTACTAGAAAAGAAAAATTATTATTTTCACTAAACTTAAAGTAAAAAAGAATTAAATAAAATGAAAAAAAGTGAAAGAAAAACGAATGCGAACAACGCGGATCGAACTTGCGGCCACTTCTTAGCAGGCCGATACTCAACCAAGCAGGTTACATACGACCCGTCGTGACAGAGAATTTAAAGCCACATGTTTATTTATTAGTTTAAACTCTAATTGTGCAAATCCCTGCTTGAAAGCCATGTGTATACGAGAAGGAATACGTCTGCGCATGCCCAGATTCTCTGAGCGAATTTAGGCTTTTATTTCTAAAATTTCTTTATTTTGGAAGTATTTTTCAATAAAATATTGAAATCTTTGTAAATGTTGGTCGAAATATTAGTATTAGAAAAGAAAAATTATGATTTTCACTAAACTTAAAGTAAAAAAGAATTAAATAAAATGAAAAAAAGTGAAAGCAAAAGGAATGCGAACAACGCGGATCGAACCTGCGGCCACTGCTTAATAGGCCGACACTCGGAAAACAAGGCTAAATACGACCCGTCGTGACAGAGAATTTAAAGCTACATGTTTATTTATTAGTTTAAACTCTATAATTGTGCAAATCCCTGCTTGAAAGCCATGTGTATACGAGAAGGAATACGTCTGCGCATGCCCAGAATCTCGGATCGAATTTATGCTTTTATTTCTAAAATATCTTTATTTTGGAAGTATTTTTCAATAAAATATTGAAATCTTTGTAAATGTTGGTCGAAATATTAGTACTAGAAAAGAAAAATTATGATTTTTACTAAATTTAAAGTAAAAAAGAATTAAATAAAATGAAAAAAAGTGAAAGCAAAACGAATGCAAACAACGCGGATCGAACCTACGGCCACTTCTTAGAATGCCGACACTCGGTCCACAATTCTACATACGACCCATAGTGACAGAGAATTTAAAGACACATGTTTATTTATTAGTTTAAACTCTATAATTGTGCAAATCCCTGCTTGAAAGCCATGTGTATACGAGAAGGAATACGTCTGCGCATGCCCAGAATCTATGAACGAATTTAGGCTTTTATTTCTAAAATATCTTTATTTTGGAAGTATTTTTCAATAAAATATTGAAATCTTTGTAAATGTTGGTCGAAATATTAGTACTAGAAAAGAAAAATTATGATTTTAACTAAACTTAAAGTAAAAAAGAATTAAATAAAATGAAAAAAAGTGAATGCAAAACGAAAGCGAACAACGCGGATCGAACTTGCGGCCTCTGATTAGCAGGCCGATACTCAACCAAGCAGGCTACATATGACCCGTCGTGGCAGAGAATTTAAAGCCACATGTTTATTTATTAGTTTAAACTATATAATTGTGCAAATCCCTGCTTGAAAGCCATGTGTATACGAGAAGGAATACGTCTGCGCATGCCCAGAATCTCTGAACGAATTTAGGCTTTTATTTCTAAAATATCTTTATTTTGGAAGTATTTTTCAATAAAATATTGAAATCTTTGTAAATGTTGGTCGAAATATTAGTACTAGAAAAGAAAAATTATGCTTTTCACTAAACGTAAAGTAAAAAAGAATTAAATAAAATGAAAATAGTGAAAGCAAAACGAATGCGAAAAACGCGGATCGAACCTGCGGCCACTGCTTATGAAGCCGACACTCGATCCACAAGGCTACATACGACCCGTCGTGACACAGAATTTAAAGCCACGTGTTTATTTATTAGTTTAAACTAAAATTGTGCAAATCCCTGCTTGAAAGCAATGTGTATACGAGAAGCAATACGTCTGCGCATGCCCAGAATCTCTGAACGAATTTATGCTTTTATTTCTAAAATATCTTTATTTTGGAAGTATTTTTCAATAAAATATTGAAATCTTTGTAAATGTTGGTCGAAATATTAGTACTAGAAAAGAAAAATTGTGATTTGCACTAAACTTAAAGTAAAAAAGAATTAAATAAAATGAAAACAAGTGAAAGAAAAACGAATGCGAACAACGCGGATCGAAATTGCGGCCACTTCTTAGCAGGCCGATACTCAACCAAGCAAGTTACATACGACCCGTCGTGACAGAGAATTTAAAGCCACATGTTTATTTATTAGTTTAAACTCTAATTGTGCAAATCCCTGCTTGAAAGCCATGTGTATACGAGAAGGAATACGTCTGCGCATGCCCAGAATCTCTGAGCGAATTTAGGCTTTTATTTCTAAAATTTCTTGAATTTGGAAGTATTTTTAAATAAAATATTTAATCTTTGTAAATGTTGGTTGAAATATTAGTACTTGAAAAGAAAAATTATGATTTTCACTAAACTTAAAGTAAAAAAGAATTAAATAAAATGAAAAAAATTGAAAGCAAAACGAATGCGAACCACGCGGATCGAACTTGCGGCCTCTGATTAGCAGGCCGATACTCAACCAAGCAGGCTACATACGACCCGTCGTGGCAGAGAATTTAAAGCCACATGTTTATTTATTAGTTTAAACTCTATAATTGTGCAAATCCCTTCTTGAAAGCCATGTGTATTCGAGAAGGAATACGTCTGCTCATGCCCAGAATCTCTGAACCAATTTAGGCTTTTATTTCTAAAATATCTATATTTTGGAAGTATTTTTCAATAAAATATTGAAATCTTTGTAAATGTTGGTCGAAATATTTGTACTAGAAAAGAAAAATTATAATTTTCACTAAACTTAAAGTAAAAAAGAATTAAATAAAATGAAAAAAAGTGAAAGAAAAACGAATGCGAACAACGCGGATCGAACCTGCTGCCACTGCTTCTGAAGCCGACACTCGATCCACAAGGCTACATACGACCCGTCGTGACACAGAATTTAAAGCCACGTCTTTATTTATTAGTTTAAACTATAATTGTGCAAATCCCTGCTTGAAAGCAATGTGTATACGAGAAGCAATACGTCTGCGCATGCCCAGAATCTCTGATCGAATTTATGCTTTTATTTCTAAAATATCTTTATTTTGGAAGTATTTTTCAATAAAATATTGAAATCTTTGTAAATGTTGGTCGAAATATTAGTACTAGAAAAGAAAAATTATGATTTTCACTAAACTTAAAGTAAAAAAGAATTAAATAAAATGAAAAAAATTGAAAGCAAAACGAATGCGAACAACGCGGATCGAACTATCGGCCTCTGATTAGCAGGCCGATACTCAACCAAGCAGGCTACATACAACCCGGCGTGACAGAGAATTCAAAGCCACATGTTTATTTATTAGTTTAAACTCGAATTGTGCAAATCCCTGCTTGGAAGCCATGTGTATACGAGAAGGAATACGTCTGCGCATGCCCAGAATCTCTGAGCGAATTTAGGCTTTTATTTCTTAAATATCTTTATTTTGGAAGTATTTTTCAATAAAATATTGAAATCTTTGTAAATGTTGGTCGAAATATTAGTACTAGAAAAGAAAAATTATGATTTTCACTAAACTTAAAGTAAAAAAACATTAAATAAAATGAAAAAAAGTGAAAGAATAACGAATGCGAACAACGCGGATCGAACTTGCCGCGACGTCTTAGCAGGCCTATACTCAAACCAGCAGGCTACATACGACCCGTCGTGACAGAAAATTTAAAGCCACATGTTTATTTATTAGTTTAAACTCTATAATTGTGCAAATCCCTGCTTGAAAGCCATGTGTATACGAGAAGGAATACGTCTGCGCATGCCCAGAATCTCTGAGCGAATTTAGGCTTTTATTTCTAAAATATCTTTATTTTGGAAGTATTTTTCAATAAAATATTGAAATCTTTGTAAATGTTGGTCGAAATATTAGTACTAGAAAAGAAAAATTATGATTTTCACTAAACTTAAAGTAAAAAAGAATTAAATAAAATGAAAAAAAGTGAAAGCAAAAGGAATGCGAACAACGCGGATCGAACCTGCGGCCACTGCTTAGGAGGCCGACACTCTTTAAACAAGGCTACATACGACCCGCCGTGACAGAGAATTTAAAGCCACATGTTTATTTATTAGTTTAAACTCTATAATTGTGGAAATCCCTGCTTGAAAGCCATGTGTATACGAGAAGGAATACGTCTGCGCATGCCCAGAATCTCTGATCGAATTTATGCTTTTATTTCTAAAATATCTTTATTTTGGAAGTATTTTTCAATAAAATATTGAAATCTTTGTAAATGTTGGTCGAAATATTAGTACTAGAAAAGAAAAATTATGATTTTCACTAAACTTAAAGTAAAAAAAAATTAAATTAAATGAAAAAAATTGAAAGCAAAACGAATGCAAACAACGCGGATCGAACCTACGGCCACTTCCTAGAATGCCGACACTCGGTCCACAATTCTACATACGACCCGTAGTGACCGAGAATTTAAACCCACATGTTTATTTATTAGTTTAAACTCTATAATTGTGCAAATCCCTGCTTGAAAGCCATGTGTATACGAGAAGGAATACGTCTGCGCATGCCCAGAATCTATGAACGAATTTAGGCTTTTATTTCTAAAATATCTTTATTTTGGAAGTATTTTTCAATAAAATATTGAAATCTTTGTAAATGTTGGTCGAAATATTAGTACTAGAAAAGAAAAATTATGCTTTTCACTAAACGTAAAGTAAAAAACAATTAAATAAAATGAAAATAGTGAAAGCAAAACGAATGCGAAAAACGCGGATCGAACCTGCGGCCAATGCTTATGAAGCCGACACTCGATACACAAGGCTACATACGGCCCGTCGTGACACCGAATTTAAAGCCACGTGTTTATTTATTAGTTTAAACTATAATTGTGCAAATCCCTGCTTGAAAGCCATGTGTATACGAGAAGGAATACGTCTGCGCATGCCCAGAATCTCTGATCGAATTTATGCTTTTATTTCTAAAATATCTTTATTTTGGAAGTATTTTTCAATAAAATATTGAAATCTTTGTAAATGTTGGTTGAAATATTAGTACTAGAAAAGAAAAATTATGATTTTCACTAAATTTAAAGTAAAAAAGAATTAAATAAAATGAAAAAAAGTGAAAGCAAAACGAATGCGAACAACGCGGATCGAACTTGCGGCCTCTGATTAGCAGGCCGATACTCAACCAAGCAGGCTACATACGACCCGTCGTGGCAGAGAATTTAAAGCCACATGTTTATTTATTAGTTTAAACTCTATAATTGTGCAAATCCCTTCTTGAAAGCCATGTGTATTCGAGAAGGAATACGTCTGCTCATGCCCAGAATCTCTGAACCAATTTAGGCTTTTATTTCTAAAATATCTATATTTTGGAAGTATTTTTCAATAAAATATTGAAATCTTTGTAAATGTTGGTCGAAATATTTGTACTAGAAAAGAAAAATTATAATTTTCACTAAACTTAAAGTAAAAAAGAATTAAATAAAATGAAAAAAAGTGAAAGAAAAACGAATGCGAACAACGCGGATCGAACCTGCTGCCACTGCTTCTGAAGCCGACACTCGATCCACAAGGCTACATACGACCCGTCGTGACACAGAATTTAAAGCCACGTCTTTATTTATTAGTTTAAACTATAATTGTGCAAATCCCTGCTTGAAAGCAATGTGTATACGAGAAGCAATACGTCTGCGCATGCCCAGAATCTCTGATCGAATTTATGCTTTTATTTCTAAAATATCTTTATTTTGGAAGTATTTTTCAATAAAATATTGAAATCTTTGTAAATGTTGGTCGAAATATTAGTACTAGAAAAGAAAAATTATGATTTTCACTAAACTTAAAGTAAAAAAGAATTAAATAAAATGAAAAAAATTGAAAGCAAAACGAATGCAAACAACGCGGATCGAACCTACGGCCACTTCTTAGAATGCCGACACTCGGTCCACAATTCTACATACGACCCGTAGTAACCGAGAATTTAAACCCACATGTTTATTTATTAGTTTAAACTCTATAATTGTGCAAATCCCTGCTTGAAAGCCATGTGTATACGAGAAGGAATACGTCTGCGCATGCCCAGAATCTATGAACGAATTTAGGCTTTTATTTCTAAAATATCTTTATTTTGGAAGAATTTTTAAATAAAATATTTAATCTTTGCAAATGTTGGTCGAAATATTAGTACTTGAAAAGAAAAATTATGATTTTCACTAAACTTAAAGTAAAAAAGAATTAAATAAAATGAAAAAAAGTGAAAGTAAAACGAATGCGAACAACGCGGATCGAACTTGCGGCCTCTGATTAGCAGGCCGATACTCAACCAAGCAGGCTACATACGACCCGTCGTGACAGAGAATTCAAATCCACATCTTTATTTATTAGTTTAAACTCTATAATTGTGCAAATCCCTGCTTGGAAGCCATGTGTATACGAGAAGGAATAGGTCTGCGCATGCCCAGAATCTATGAACGAATTTAGGCTTTTATTTCTAAAATATCTTTATTTTGGAAGTATTTTTCAATAAAATATTGAAATCTTTGTAAATGTTGGTCGAAATATTAGTACTAGAAAAGAAAAATTATGATTTTCACTAAACTTAAAGAAAAAAAAATTAAATAAAATGAAAAATAAGTGAAAGAAAAACGAATGCGAACAACGCGGATCGAACTTGCGGCCACTTCTTAGCAGGCCTATAATCAAACCAGCAGACTACATACGACCCGTCGTGACAGAAAATTTAAAGCCACATGTTTATTTATTAGTTTAAACTCTATAATTGTGCAAATCCCTGCTTGAAAGCCATGTGTATACGAGAAGGAATACGTCTGCGCATGCCCAGAATCTATAAACGAATTTAGGCTTTTATTTCTGAAATATCTTTATTTTGGAAGTATTTTTCAATAAAATATTGAAATATTTGTAAATGTTGGTCGAAATATTAGTACTAGAAAAGAAAAATTATGATTTTCACTAAATTTAAAGTAAAAAAGAATTAAATAAAATTAAAAAAATTGAAAGCAAAACGAATGCAAACAACGCGGATCGATCCTACGGCCACTTCTTAGAATGCCAACACTCGGTCCACAATTCTACATACGACCCGTAGTGACAGAGAATTTAAAGCCACATGTTTATTTATTAGTTTAAACTCTATAATTGTGCAAATCCCTGCTTGAAAGCCATGTGTATACGAGAAGGAATACGTCTGCGCATGCCCAGAATCTATGAACGAATTTAGGCTTTTATTTCTAAAATATCTTTATTTTGGAAGAATTTTTAAATAAAATATTTAATCTTTGCAAATGTTGGTCGAAATATTAGTACTTGAAAAGAAAAATTATGATTTTCACTAAACTTAAAGTAAAAAAGAATTAAATAAAATGAAAAAAAGTGAAAGTAAAACGAATGCGAACAACGCGGATCGAGCTTGCGGCCTCTGATTAGCAGGCCGATACTCAACCAAGCAGGCTACATACGACCCGTCGTGACAGAGAATTCAAATCCACATGTTTATTTATTAGTTTAAACTCTATAATTGTGCAAATCCCTGCTTGGAAGCCATGTGTATACGAGAAGGAATACGTCTGCGCATAACCAGAATCTATGAACGAATTTAGGCTTTTATTTCTAAAATATCTTTATTTTGGAAGTATTTTTCAATAAAATATTGAAATCTTTGTAAATGTTGGTCGAAATATTAGTACTAGAAAAGAAAAATTATGATTTTCACTAAACTTAAAGAAAAAAAAATTAAATAAAATGAAAAATAAGTGAAAGAAAAACGAATGCGAACAACGCGGATCGAACTTGCGGCCACTTCTTAACAGGCCTATACTCAAACCAGCAGGCTACATACGACCCGTCGTGACAGAAAATTTAAAGCCACATGTTTATTTATTAGTTTAAACTCTATAATTGTGCAAATCCCTGCTTGAAAGCCATGTGTATACGAGAAGGAATACGTCTGCGCATGCCCAGAATCTCGGATCGAATTTATGCTTTCATTTCTAAAATATCTTTATTTTGGAAGTATTTTTCAATAAAATATTGAAATCTTTGTAAATGTTGGTCGAAATATTAGTACTAGAAAAGAAAAATTATGATTTTTACTAAATTTAAAGTAAAAAAGAATTAAATAAAATTAAAAAAATTGAAAGCAAAACGAATGCAAACAACGCGGATCGAACCTACGGCCACTTCTTAGAATGCCGGCACTCGGTCCACAATTCTACATACGACCCGTAGTGACAGAGAATTTAAAGCCACATGTTTATTTATTAGTTTAAACTCTATAATTGTGCAAATCCCTGCTTGAAAGCCATGTGTATACGAGATGGAATACGTCTGCGCATGCCCAGAATCTATGAACGAATTTAGGCTTTTATTTCTAAAATATCTTTATTTTGGAAGTATTTTTCAATAAAATATTGAAATCTTTGTAAATGTTGGTCGAAATATTAGTACTAGAAAAGAAAAATTATGCTTTTCACTAAACGTAAAGTAAAAAACAATTAAATAAAATGAAAATAGTGAAAGCAAAACGAATGCGAAAAACGCGGATCGAACCTGCTGCCACTGCTTATGAAGCCGACACTCGATCCACAAGGCTACATACGACCCGTCGTGACACAGAATTTAAAGCCACGTGTTTATTTATTAGTTTAAACTATAATTGTGCAAATCCCTGCTTGAAAGCAATGTGTATACGAGAAGCAATACGTCTGCGCATGCCCAGAATCTCTGAACGAATTTATGCTTTTATTTCTAAAATATCTTTATTTTGGAAGAATTTTTAAATAAAATATTTAATCTTTGCAAATGTTGGTCGAAATATTAGTACTTGAAAAGAAAAATTATGATTTTCACTAAACTTAAAGTAAAAAAGAATTAAATAAAATGAAAAAAAGTGAAAGCAAAACGAATGCGAACAACGCGGATCGAACTTGCGGCCTCTGATTAGCAGGCCGATACTCAACCAAGCAGGCTACATACGACCCGTCGTGACAGAGAATTCAAATCCACATGTTTATTTATTAGTTTAAACTCTATAATTGTGCAAATCCCTGCTTGGAAGCCATGTTTATACGAGAAGGAATACGTCTGCGCATGCCCAGAATCTATGAACGAATTTAGGCTTTTATTTCTAAAATATCTTTATTTTGGAAGTATTTTTCAATAAAATATTGAAATCTTTGTAAATGTTGGTCGAAATATTAGTACTAGAAAAGAAAAATTATGTTTTTCACTAAACTTAAAGTAAAAAAAAATTAAATAAAATGAAAAAAAGTGAAAGCAAAACGAATGCGAACAACGCGGATTGAACTTGCGGCCACTTCTTAGCAGGCCTATACTCAAACCAGCAGGCTACATACGACCCGTCGTGACAGAAAATTTAAAGCCACATGTTTATTTATTAGTTTAAACTCTATAATTGTGCAAATCCCTGCTTGAAAGCCATGTGTATACGAGAAGGAATACGTCTGCGCATGCCCAGAATCTATGAACGAATTTAGGCTTTTATTTCTAAAATATCTTTATTTTGGAAGTATTTTTCAATAAAATATTGAAATCTTTGTAAATGTTGGTCGAAATATTAGTACTAGTAAAGAAAAATTATACTTTTCACTAAACGTAAAGTAAAAAACAATTAAATAAAATGAAAATAGTGAAAGCCAAACGAATGCGAAAAACGCGGATCGAACCTGCGGGAACTGCTTATGAAGCCGACACTCGATCCACAAGGCTACATACGACCCGTCGTGACACAGAATTTAAAGCCACGTGTTTATTTATTAGTTTAAACTATAATTGTGCAAATCCCTGCTTGAAAGCAATGTGTATACGAGAAGCAATACGTCTGCGCATGCCCAGAATCTCTGAACGAATTTATGCTTTTATTTCTAAAATATCTTTATTTTGGAAGAATTTTTAAATAAAATATTTAATCTTTGCAAATGTTGGTCGAAATATTAGTACTTGAAAAGAAAAATTATGATTTTCACTAAACTTAAAGTAAAAAAGAATTAAATAAAATGAAAAAAAGTGAAAGTAAAACGAATGCGAACAACGCGGATCGAACTTGCGGCCTCTGATTAGCAGGCCGATACTCAACCAAGCAGGCTACATACGACCCGTCGTGACAGAGAATTCAAATCCACATGTTTATTTATTAGTTTAAACTCTATAATTGTGCAAATCCCTGCTTGGAAGCCATGTGTATACGAGAAGGAATACGTCTGCGCATGCCCAGAATCTATGAACGAATTTAGGCTTTTATTTCTAAAATATCTTTATTTTGGAAGTATTTTTCAATAAAATATTGAAATCTTTGTAAATGCTGGTCGAAATATTAGTACTAGAAAAGAAAAATTATGATTTTCACTAAACTTAAAGAAAAAAAAATTAAATAAAATGAAAAATAAGTGAAAGAAAAACGAATGCGAACAACGCGGATCGAACTTGCGGCCACTTCTTAGCAGGCCTATACTCAAACCAGCAGGCTACATACGACCCGCCGTGACAGAAAATTTAAAGTCACATGTCTATTTATTAGTTTAAACTCTATAATTGTGCAAATCCCTGCTTGAAAGCCATGTGTATACGAGAAGGAATACGTCTGCGCATGCCCAGAATCTCTGATCGAATTTATGCTTTTATTTCTAAAATATCTTTATTTTGGAAGTATTTTTCAATAAAATATTGAAATCTTTGTAAATGTTGGTCGAAATATTAGTACTAGAAAAGAAAAATTATGATTTTCACTAAATTTAAAGTAAAAAAGAATTAAATAAAATGAAAAAAATTGAAAGCAAAACGAATGCAAACAACGCGGATCGAACCTACGGCCACTTCTTAGAATGCCGACACTCGGTCCACAATTCTACATACGACCCGTAGTGACAGAGAATTTAAAGCCACATGTTTATTTATTAGTTTAAACTCTATAATTGTGCAAATCCCTGCTTGGAAGCCATGTGTATACGAGAAGGAATACGTCTGCGCATGCCCAGAATCTATGAACGAATTTAGGCTTTTATTTCTAAAATATCTTTATTTTGGAAGTATTTTTCAATAAAATATTGAAATCTTTGTAAATGTTGGTCGAAATATTAGTACTAGAAAAGAAAAATTATGATTTTCACTAAACTTAAAGTAAAAAAAAATTAAATAAAATGAAAAAAAGTGAAAGAAAAACGAATGCGAACAACGCGGATCGAACTTGCGGCCACTTCTTAGCAGGCCTATACTCAAACCAGCAGGCTACATACGACCCGTCGTGACAGAAAATTTAAAGCCACATGTTTATTTATTAGTTTAAACTCTATAATTGTGCAAATCCCTGCTTGAAAGCCATGTGTATACGAGAAGGAATACGTCTGCGCATGCCCAGAATCTATGAACGAATTTAGGCTTTTATTTCTAAAATATCTTTATTTTGGAAGTATTTTTCAATAAAATATTGAAATCTTTGTAAATGTTGGTCGAAATATTAGTACTAGAAAAGAAAAATTATGCTTTTCACTAAACGTAAAGTAAAAAACAATTAAATAAAATGAAAATAGTGAAAGCAAAACGAATGCGAAAAACGCGGATCGAACCTGCTGCCACTGCTTATGAAGCCGACACTCGATCCACAAGGCTACATACGACCCGTCGTGACACAGAATTTAAAGCCACGTGTTTATTTATTAGTTTAAACTCTATAATTGTGCAAATCCCTGCTTGGAAGCCATGTGTATACGAGAAGGAATACGTCTGCGCATGCCCAGAATCTCTGAACGAATTTAGGCTTTTATTTCTAAAATATCTTTATTTTGGAAGTATTTTTCAATAAAATATTGAAATCTTTGTAAATGTTGGTCGAAATATTAGTACTAGAAAAGAAAAATTATGATTTTCACTAAACTTAAAGTAAAAAAAAATTAAATAAAATGAAAAAAAGTGAAAGCAAAACGAATGCGAACAACGCGGATCGAACTTGCGGCCTCTGATTAGCAAGCCGATACTCAACCAAGCAGGCTACATACGTCCCGTCGTGGCAGAGAATTTAAAGTCACATGTTTATTTATTAGTTTAAACTCTATAATTGTGCAAATCCCTGCTTGAAAGCCATGTGTATACGAGAAGGAATACGTCTGCGCATGCCCAGAATCTATGAACGAATTTAGGCTTTTATTTCTAAAATATCTTTATTTTGGAAGTATTTTTCAATAAAATATTGAAATCTTTGTAAATGTTGGTCGAAATATTAGTACTAGAAAAGAAAAATTATGCTTTTCACTAAACGTAAAGTAAAAAACAATTAAATAAAATGAAAATAGTGAAAGCAAAACGAATGCGAAAAACGCGGATCGAACCTGCTGCCACTGCTTATGAAGCCGACACTCGATCCACAAGGCTACATACGACCCGTCGTGACACAGAATTTAAAGCCACGTGTTTATTTATTAGTTTAAACTCTATAATTGTGCAAATCCCTGCTTGGAAGCCATGTGTATACGAGAAGGAATACGTCTGCGCATGCCCAGAATCTCTGAACGAATTTAGGCTTTTATTTCTAAAATATCTTTATTTTGGAAGTATTTTTCAATAAAATATTGAAATCTTTGTAAATGTTGGTCGAAATATTAGTACTAGAAAAGAAAAATTATGATTTTCACTAAACTTAAAGTAAAAAAAAATTAAATAAAATGAAAAAAAGTGAAAGAAAAACGAATGCAAACAACGCGGATCGAACTTGCCGCCACTTCTTAGCAGGCCTATACTCAAACCAGCAGGCTACATACGACCCGTCGTGACAGAAAATTTAAAGCCACATGTTTATTAATTAGTTTAAACTCTATAATTGTGCAAATCCCTGCTTGAAAGCCATGTGTATACGAGAAGGAATACGTCTGCGCATGCCCAGAATCTCTGATCGAATTTATGCTTTTATTTCTAAAATATCTTTATTTTGGAAGTATTTTTCAATAAAATATTGAAATCTTTGTAAATGTTGGTCGAAATATTAGTACTAGAAAAGAAAAATTATGATTTTCACTAAATTTAATGTAAAAAAGAATTAAATAAAATGAAAAAAAGTGAAAGCAAAACGAATGCGAACAACGCGGATCGAACTTGCGGCCTCTGATTAGCAAGCCGATACTCAACCAAGCAGGCTACATACGTCCCGTCGTGGCAGAGAATTTAAAGTCACATGTTTATTTATTAGTTTAAACTATAATTGTGCAAATCCCTGCTTGAAAGCCATGTGTATACGAGAAGGAATACGTCTGCGCATGCCCAGAATCTCGGATCGAATTTATGCTTTTATTTCTAAAATATCTTTATTTTGGAAGTATTTTTCAATAAAATATTGAAATCTTTGTAAATGTTGGTCGAAATATTAGTACTAGAAAAGAAAAATTATGATTTTCACTAAACTTAAAGTAAAAAAGAATTAAATAAAATGAAAAAAAGTGAAAGCAAAACGAATGCGAACAACGCGGATCGAACTTGCCGCCTCTGATTAGCAGGCCGATACTCAACCAAGCAGGCTACATACGACCCGTCGTGACAGAGAATTCAAATCCACATGTTTATTTATTAGTTTAAACTCTGTAATTGTGCAAATCCCTGCTTGGAAGCCATGTGTATACGAGAAGGAATACGTCTGCGCATGCCCAGACTCTCTGATCGAATTTATGCTTTTATTTCTAAAATATCTTTATTTTGGAAGTATTTTTCAATAAAATATTGAAATCTTTGTAAATGTTGGTCGAAATATTAATACTAGAAAAGAAAAATTATGATTTTCACTAAATTTAAAGTAAAAAAGAATTAAATAAAATTAAAAAAATTGAAAGCAAAACGAATGCAAACAACGCGGATCGATCCTACGGCCACTTCTTAGAATGCCAACACTCGGTCCACAATTCTACATACGACCCGTAGTGACAGAGAATTTAAAGCCACATGTTTATTTATTAGTTTAAACTCTATAATTGTGCAAATCCCTGCTTGAAAGCCATGTGTATACGAGAAGGAATACGTCTGCGCATGCCCAGAATCTATGAACGAATTTAGGCTTTTATTTCTAAAATATCTTTATTTTGGAAGAATTTTTAAATAAAATATTTAATCTTTGCAAATGTTGGTCGAAATATTAGTACTTGAAAAGAAAAATTATGATTTTCACTAAACTTAAAGTAAAAAAGAATTAAATAAAATGAAAAAAAGTGAAAGTAAAACGAATGCGAACAACGCGGATCGAACCTGCGGCCACTGCTTATGAAGCCGACACTCGATCCACAAGGCTACATACGACCCGTCGTGACACAGAATTTAAAGCCACGTGTTTATTTATTAGTTTAAACTATAATTGTGCAAATCCCTGCTCTAAAGCAATGTGTATACGAGAAGCAATACGTCTGCGCATGCCCAGAATCTCTTAACGAATTTATGCTTTTATTTCTAAAATATCTTTATTTTGGAAGAATTTTTAAATAAAATATTTAATCTTTGCAAATGTTGGTCGAAATATTAGTACTTGAAAAGAAAAATTATGATTTTCACTAAACTTAAAGTAAAAAAGAATTAAATAAAATGAAAAAAAGTGAAAGTAAAACGAATGCGAACAACGAGGATCGAGCTTGCGGCCTCTGATTAGCAGGCCGATACTCAACCAAGCAGGCTACATACGACCCGTCGTGACAGAGAATTCAAATCCACATGTTTATTTATTAGTTTAAACTCTATAATTGTGCAAATCCCTGCTTGGAAGCCATGTGTATACGAGAAGGAATACGTCTGCGCATGCCCAGAATCTATGAACGAATTTAGGCTTTTATTTCTAAAATATCTTTATTTTGGAAGTATTTTTCAATAAAATATTGAAATCTTTGTAAATGTTGGTCGAAATATTAGTACTAGAAAAGAAAAATTATGATTTTCACTAAACTTAAAGAAAAAAAAATTAAATAAAATGAAAAATAAGTGAAAGAAAAACGAATGCGAACAACGCGGATCGAACTTGCGACCACTTCTTAGCAGGCCTATACTCAAACCAGCAGACTACATACGACCCGTCGTGACAGAAAATTTAAAGCCACATGTTTATTTATTAGTTTAAACTCTATAATTGTGCAAATCCCTGCTTGAAAGCCATGTGTATACGAGAAGGAATACGTCTGCGCATGCCCAGAATCTCGGATCGAATTTATGCTTTTATTTCTAAAATATCTTTATTTTGGAAGTATTTTTCAATAAAATATTGAAATCTTTGTAAATGTTGGTCGAAATATTAGTACTAGAAAAGAAAAATTATGATTTTCACTAAATTTAAAGTAAAAAAGAATTAAATAAAATGAAAAAAATTGAAAGCAAAACGAATGCAAACAACGCGGATCGAACCTACGGCCACTTCTTAGAATGCCGACACTCGGTCCACAATTCTACATACGACCCGTAGTGACAGAGAATTTAAAGCCACATGTTTATTTATTAGTTTAAACTCTATAATTGTGCAAATCCCTGCTTGAAAGCCATGTGTATACGAGAAGGAATACGTCTGCGCATGCCCAGAATCTATGAACGAATTTAGGCTTTTATTTCTGAAATATCTTTATTTTGAAAGTATTTTTCAATAAAATATTGAAATCTTTGTAAATGTTGGTCGAAATATTAGTACTAGAAAAGAAAAATTATGATTTTCACTAAACTTAAAGTAAAAAAGAATTAAATAAAATGAAAAAAAGTGAAAGCAAAACGAATGCGAACAACGCGGATCGAACTTGCCGCCTCTGATTAGCAGGCCGATACTCAACCAAGCAGGCTACATACGAGCCGTCGTGACAGAGAATTCAAATCCACATGTTTATTTATTAGTTTAAACTCTATAATTGTGCAAATCCCTGCTTGGAAGCCATGTGTATACGAGAAGGAATACGTCTGCGCATGCCCAGAATCTATGAACGAATTTAGGCTTTTATTTCTAAAATATCTTTATTTTGGAAGTATTTTTCAATAAAATATTGAAATCTTTGTAAATGTTGGTCGAAATATTAGTACTAGAAAAGAAAAATTATGATTTTCACTAAACTTAAAGTAAAAAAAAATTAAATAAAATGAAAAAAAGTGAAAGAAAAACGAATGTGAACAACGCGGATCGAACTTGCGGCCACTTCTTAGCAGGCCTATACTCAAACCAGCAGGCTACATACGACCCGTCGTGACAGAAAATTTAAAGCCACATGTTTATTTATTAGTTTAAACTCTATAATTGTGCAAATCCCTGCTTGAAAGCCATGTGTATACGAGAAGGAATACGTCTGCGCATGCCCAGAATCTCTGATCGAATTTATGCTTTTATTTCTAAAATATCTTTATTTTGGAAGTATTTTTCAATAAAATATTGAAATCTTTGTAAATGTTGGTCGAAATATTAGTACTTGAAAAGAAAAATTATGATTTTCACTAAATTTAAAGTAAAAAAGAATTAAATAAAATTAAAAAAATTGAAAGCAAAACGAATGCAAACAACGCGGATCGAACCTACGGCCACTTCTTAGAATGCCGACACTCGGTCCACAATTCTACATACGTCCCGTAGTGACAGAGAATTTAAAGCCACATGTTTATTTATTAGTTTAAACTCTATAATTGTGCAAATCCCTGCTTGAAAGCCATGTGTATACGAGAAGGAATACGTCTGCGCATGCCCAGAATCTATGAACGAATTTAGGCTTTTATTTCTAAAATATCTTTATTTTGGAAGTATTTTTCAATAAAATATTGAAATCTTTGTAAATGTTGGTCGAAATATTAGTACTAGAAAAGAAAAATTATGATTTTCACTAAACTTAAAGTAAAAAAAAATTAAATAAAATGAAAAAAAGTGAAAGAAAAACGAATGCGAACAACGCGGATTGAACTTGCGGCCACTTCTTAGCAGGCCTATACTCAAACCAGCAGGCTACATACGACCCGTCGTGACAGAAAATTTAAAGCCACATGTTTATTTATTAGTTTAAACTCTATAATTGTGCAAATCCCTGCTTGAAAGCCATGTGTATACGAGAAGGAATACGTCTGCGCATGCCCAGAATCTATGAACGAATTTAGGCTTTTATTTCTAAAATATCTTTATTTTGGAACTATTTTTCAATAAAATATTGAAATCTTTGTAAATGTTGGTCGAAATATTAGTACTAGTAAAGAAAAATTATACTTTTCACTAAACGTAAAGTAAAAAACAATTAAATAAAATGAAAATAGTGAAAGCCAAACGAATGCGAAAAACGCGGATCGAACCTGCGGCCACTGCTTATGAAGCCGACACTCGATCCACAAGGCTACATACGACCCGTCGTGACACAGAATTTAAAGCCACGTGTTTATTTATTAGTTTAAACTATAATTGTGCAAATCCCTGCTTGAAAGCCATGTGTATACGAGAAGGAATACGTCTGCGCATGCCCAGAATCTATGAACGAATTTAGGCTTTTATTTCTGAAATATCTTTATTTTGGAAGTATTTTTCAATAAAATATTGAAATCTTTGTAAATGTTGGTCGAAATATTAGTACTAGAAAAGAAAAATTATGATTTTCACTAAACTTAAAGTAAAAAAGAATTAAATAAAATGAAAAAAAGTGAAAGCAAAACGAATGCGAACAACGCGGATCGAACTTGCCGCCTCTGATTAGCAGGCCGATACTCAACCAAGCAGGCTACATACGACCCGTCGTGACAGAGAATTCAAATCCACATGTTTATTTATTAGTTTAAACTCTGTAATTGTGCAAATCCCTGCTTGGAAGCCATGTGTATACGAGAAGGAATACGTCTGCGCATGCCCAGAATCTCTGATCGAATTTATGCTTTTATTTCTAAAATATCTTTATTTTGGAAGTATTTTTCAATAAAATATTGAAATCTTTGTAAATGTTGGTCGAAATATTAATACTAGAAAAGAAAAATTATGATTTTCACTAAATTTAAAGTAAAAAAGAATTAAATAAAATTAAAAAAATTGAAAGCAAAACGAATGCAAACAACGCGGATCGATCCTACGGCCACTTCTTAGAATGCCAACACTCGGTCCACAATTCTACATACGACCCGTAGTGACAGAGAATTTAAAGCCACATGTTTATTTATTAGTTTAAACTCTATAATTGTGCAAATCCCTGCTTGAAAGCCATGTGTATACGAGAAGGAATACGTCTGCGCATGCCCAGAATCTATGAACGAATTTAGGCTTTTATTTCTAAAATATCTTTATTTTGGAAGTATTTTTCAATAAAATATTGAAATCTTTGTAAATGTTGGTCGAAATATTAGTACTAGAAAAGAAAAATTATGATTTTCACTAAACTTAAAGTAAAAAAGAATTAAATAAAATGAAAAAAAGTGAAAGCAAAACGAATGCGAACAACGCGGATCGAACTTGCCGCCTCTGATTAGCAGGCCGATACTCAACCAAGCAGGCTACATACGACCCGTCGTGACAGAGAATTCAAATCCACATGTTTATTTATTAGTTTAAACTCTGTAATTGTGCAAATCCCTGCTTGGAAGCCATGTGTATACGAGAAGGAATACGTCTGCGCATGCCCAGAATCTCTGATCGAATTTATGCTTTTATTTCTAAAATATCTTTATTTTGGAAGTATTTTTCAATAAAATATTGAAATCTTTGTAAATGTTGGTCGAAATATTAATACTAGAAAAAAAAAATTATGATTTTCACTAAATTTAAAGTAAAAAAGAATTAAATAAAATTAAAAAAATTGAAAGCAAAACGAATGCAAACAACGCGGATCGATCCTACGGCCACTTCTTAGAATGCCAACACTCGGTCCACAATTCTACATACGACCCGTAGTGACAGAGAATTTAAAGCCACATGTTTATTTATTAGTTTAAACTCTATAATTGTGCAAATCCCTGCTTGAAAGCCATGTGTATACGAGAAGGAATACGTCTGCGCATGCCCAGAATCTATGAACGAATTTAGGCTTTTATTTCTAAAATATCTTTATTTTGGAAGAATTTTTAAATAAAATATTTAATCTTTGCAAATGTTGGTCGAAATATTAGTACTTGAAAAGAAAAATTATGATTTTCACTAAACTTAAAGTAAAAAAGAATTAAATAAAATGAAAAAAAGTGAAAGTAAAACGAATGCGAACAACGCGGATCGAACCTGCGGCCACTGCTTATGAAGCCGACACTCGATCCACAAGGCTACATACGACCCGTCGTGACACAGAATTTAAAGCCACGTGTTTATTTATTAGTTTAAACTATAATTGTGCAAATCCCTGCTTGAAAGCAATGTGTATACGAGAAGCAATACGTCTGCGCATGCCCAGAATCTCTGAACGAATTTATGCTTTTATTTCTAAAATATCTTTATTTTGGAAGAATTTTTAAATAAAATATTTAATCTTTGCAAATGTTGGTCGAAATATTAGTACTTGAAAAGAAAAATTATGATTTTCACTAAACTTAAAGTAAAAAAGAATTAAATAAAATGAAAAAAAGTGAAAGTAAAACGAATGCGAACAACGCGGATCGAGCTTGCGGCCTCTGATTAGCAGGCCGATACTCAACCAAGCAGGCTACATACGACCCGTCGTGACAGAGAATTCAAATCCACATGTTTATTTATTAGTTTAAACTCTATAATTGTGCAAATCCCTGCTTGGAAGCCATGTGTATACGAGAAGGAATACGTCTGCGCATGCCCAGAATCTATGAACGAATTTAGGCTTTTATTTCTAAAATATCTTTATTTTGGAAGTATTTTTCAATAAAATATTGAAATCTTTGTAAATGTTGGTCGAAATATTAGTACTAGAAAAGAAAAATTATGATTTTCACTAAACTTAAAGTAAAAAAAAATTAAATAAAATGAAAAAAAGTGAAAGAAAAACGAATGCGAACAACGCGGATTGAACTTGCGGCCACTTCTTAGCAGGCCTATACTCAAACCAGCAGGCTACATACGACCCGTCGTGACAGAAAATTTAAAGCCACATGTTTATTTATTAGTTTAAACTCTATAATTGTGCAAATCCCTGCTTGAAAGCCATGTGTATACGAGAAGGAATACGTCTGCGCATGCCCAGAATCTATGAACGAATTTAGGCTTTTATTTCTAAAATATCTTTATTTTGGAACTATTTTTCAATAAAATATTGAAATCTTTGTAAATGTTGGTCGAAATATTAGTACTAGTAAAGAAAAATTATACTTTTCACTAAACGTAAAGTAAAAAACAATTAAATAAAATGAAAATAGTGAAAGCCAAACGAATGCGAAAAACGCGGATCGAACCTGCGGCCACTGCTTATGAAGCCGACACTCGATCCACAAGGCTACATACGACCCGTCGTGACACAGAATTTAAAGCCACGTGTTTATTTATTAGTTTAAACTATAATTGTGCAAATCCCTGCTTGAAAGCCATGTGTATACGAGAAGGAATACGTCTGCGCATGCCCAGAATCTATGAACGAATTTAGGCTTTTATTTCTGAAATATCTTTATTTTGGAAGTATTTTTCAATAAAATATTGAAATCTTTGTAAATGTTGGTCGAAATATTAGTACTAGAAAAGAAAAATTATGATTTTCACTAAACTTAAAGTAAAAAAGAATTAAATAAAATGAAAAAAAGTGAAAGCAAAACGAATGCGAACAACGCGGATCGAACTTGCCGCCTCTGATTAGCAGGCCGATACTCAACCAAGCAGGCTACATACGACCCGTCGTGACAGAGAATTCAAATCCACATGTTTATTTATTAGTTTAAACTCTGTAATTGTGCAAATCCCTGCTTGGAAGCCATGTGTATACGAGAAGGAATACGTCTGCGCATGCCCAGAATCTCTGATCGAATTTATGCTTTTATTTCTAAAATATCTTTATTTTGGAAGTATTTTTCAATAAAATATTGAAATCTTTGTAAATGTTGGTCGAAATATTAATACTAGAAAAGAAAAATTATGATTTTCACTAAATTTAAAGTAAAAAAGAATTAAATAAAATTAAAAAAATTGAAAGCAAAACGAATGCAAACAACGCGGATCGATCCTACGGCCACTTCTTAGAATGCCAACACTCGGTCCACAATTCTACATACGACCCGTAGTGACAGAGAATTTAAAGCCACATGTTTATTTATTAGTTTAAACTCTATAATTGTGCAAATCCCTGCTTGAAAGCCATGTGTATACGAGAAGGAATACGTCTGCGCATGCCCAGAATCTATGAACGAATTTAGGCTTTTATTTCTAAAATATCTTTATTTTGGAAGTATTTTTCAATAAAATATTGAAATCTTTGTAAATGTTGGTCGAAATATTAGTACTAGAAAAGAAAAATTATGATTTTCACTAAACTTAAAGTAAAAAAGAATTAAATAAAATGAA
The DNA here is from genome assembly GCF_947563725.1 of Argiope bruennichi. Classification (NCBI taxonomy): domain Eukaryota; kingdom Metazoa; phylum Arthropoda; class Arachnida; order Araneae; family Araneidae; genus Argiope; species Argiope bruennichi. The sequence continues at coordinate 132,268,272 of NC_079154.1, read as the reverse complement.
AAAAAGTGAAAGCAAAACGAATGCGAACAACGCGGATCGAACTTGCCGCCTCTGATTAGCAGGCCGATACTCAACCAAGCAGGCTACATACGACCCGTCGTGACAGAGAATTCAAATCCACATGTTTATTTATTAGTTTAAACTCTGTAATTGTGCAAATCCCTGCTTGGAAGCCATGTGTATACGAGAAGGAATACGTCTGCGCATGCCCAGAATCTCTGATCGAATTTATGCTTTTATTTCTAAAATATCTTTATTTTGGAAGTATTTTTCAATAAAATATTGAAATCTTTGTAAATGTTGGTCGAAATATTAATACTAGAAAAAAAAAATTATGATTTTCACTAAATTTAAAGTAAAAAAGAATTAAATAAAATTAAAAAAATTGAAAGCAAAACGAATGCAAACAACGCGGATCGATCCTACGGCCACTTCTTAGAATGCCAACACTCGGTCCACAATTCTACATACGACCCGTAGTGACAGAGAATTTAAAGCCACATGTTTATTTATTAGTTTAAACTCTATAATTGTGCAAATCCCTGCTTGAAAGCCATGTGTATACGAGAAGGAATACGTCTGCGCATGCCCAGAATCTATGAACGAATTTAGGCTTTTATTTCTAAAATATCTTTATTTTGGAAGAATTTTTAAATAAAATATTTAATCTTTGCAAATGTTGGTCGAAATATTAGTACTTGAAAAGAAAAATTATGATTTTCACTAAACTTAAAGTAAAAAAGAATTAAATAAAATGAAAAAAAGTGAAAGTAAAACGAATGCGAACAACGCGGATCGAACCTGCGGCCACTGCTTATGAAGCCGACACTCGATCCACAAGGCTACATACGACCCGTCGTGACACAGAATTTAAAGCCACGTGTTTATTTATTAGTTTAAACTATAATTGTGCAAATCCCTGCTTGAAAGCAATGTGTATACGAGAAGCAATACGTCTGCGCATGCCCAGAATCTCTGAACGAATTTATGCTTTTATTTCTAAAATATCTTTATTTTGGAAGAATTTTTAAATAAAATATTTAATCTTTGCAAATGTTGGTCGAAATATTAGTACTTGAAAAGAAAAATTATGATTTTCACTAAACTTAAAGTAAAAAAGAATTAAATAAAATGAAAAAAAGTGAAAGTAAAACGAATGCGAACAACGCGGATCGAGCTTGCGGCCTCTGATTAGCAGGCCGATACTCAACCAAGCAGGCTACATACGACCCGTCGTGACAGAGAATTCAAATCCACATGTTTATTTATTAGTTTAAACTCTATAATTGTGCAAATCCCTGCTTGGAAGCCATGTGTATACGAGAAGGAATACGTCTGCGCATGCCCAGAATCTATGAACGAATTTAGGCTTTTATTTCTAAAATATCTTTATTTTGGAAGTATTTTTCAATAAAATATTGAAATCTTTGTAAATGTTGGTCGAAATATTAGTACTAGAAAAGAAAAATTATGATTTTCACTAAACTTAAAGAAAAAAAAATTAAATAAAATGAAAAATAAGTGAAAGAAAAACGAATGCGAACAACGCGGATCGAACTTGCGGCCACTTCTTAGCAGGCCTATACTCAAACCAGCAGGCTACATACGACCCGTCGTGACAGAAAATTTAAAGCCACATGTCTATTTATTAGTTTAAACTCTATAATTGTGCAAATCCCTGCTTGAAAGCCATGTGTATACGAGAAGGAATACGTCTGCGCATGCCCAGAATCTCTGATCGAATTTATGCTTTTATTTCTAAAATATCTTTATTTTGGAAGTATTTTTCAATAAAATATTGAAATCTTTGTAAATGTTGGTCGAAATATTAGTACTAGAAAAGAAAAATTATGATTTTCACTAAATTTAAAGTAAAAAAGAATTAAATAAAATGAAAAAAATTGAAAGCAAAACGAATGCAAACAACGCGGATCGAACCTACGGCCACTTCTTAGAATGCCGACACTCGGTCCACAATTCTACATACGACCCGCAGTGACAGAGAATTTAAAGCCACATGTTTATTTATTAGTTTAAACTCTATAATTGTGCAAATCCCTGCTTGAAAGCCATGTGTATACGAGAAGGAATACGTCTGCGCATGCCCAGAATCTATGAACGAATTTAGGCTTTTATTTCTGAAATATCTTTATTTTGGAAGTATTTTTCAATAAAATATTGAAATCTTTGTAAATTTTGGTCGAAATATTAGTACTAGAAAAGAAAAATTATGATTTTCACTAAACTTAAAGTAAAAAAGAATTAAATAAAATGAAAAAAAGTGAAAGCAAAACGAATGCGAACAACGCGGATCGAACTTGCCGCCTCTGATTAGCAGGCCGATACTCAACCAAGCAGGCTACATACGACCCGTCGTGACAGAGAATTCAAATCCACATGTTTATTTATTAGTTTAAACTCTATAATTGTGCAAATCCCTGCTTGGAAGCCATGTGTATACGAGAAGGAATACGTCTGCGCATGCCCAGAATCTATGAACGAATTTAGGCTTTTATTTCTAAAATATCTTTATTTTGGAAGTATTTTTCAATAAAATATTGAAATCTTTGTAAATTTTGGTCGAAATATTAGTACTAGAAAAGAAAAATTATGATTTTCACTAAACTTAAAGTAAAAAAAAATTAAATAAAATGAAAAAAAGTGAAAGAAAAACGAATGCGAACAACGCGGATCGAACTTGCGGCCTCTGATTAGCAAGCCGATACTCAACCAAGCAGGCTACATACGTCCCGTCGTGGCAGAGAATTTAAAGTCACATGTTTATTTATTAGTTTAAACTATAATTGTGCAAATCCCTGCTTGAAAGCCATGTGTATACGAGAAGGAATACGTCTGCGCATGCCCAGAATCTATGAACGAATTTAGGCTTTTATTTCTAAAATATCTTTATTTTGGAAGTATTTTTAAATAAAATATTGAAATCTTTGTAAATGTTGGTCGAAATATTAGTACTAGAAAAGAAAAATTATGCTTTTCAATAAACGTAAAGTAAAAAGAATTAAATAAAATGAAAATAGTGAAAGCAAAACGAATGCGAAAAACGCGGATCGAACCTGCGGCCACTGCTTATGAAGCCGACACTCGATCCACAAGGCTACATACGACCCGTCGTGACACAGAATTTAAAGCCACGTGTTTATTTATTAGTTTAAACTATAATTGTGCAAATCCCTGCTTGAAAGCCATGTGTATACGAGAAGGATTACGTCTGCGCATGCCCAGAATCTATGAACGAATTTAGGCTTTTATTTATAAAATATCTTTATTTTGGAAGTATTTTTCAATAAAATATTGAAATCTTTGTAAATGTTGGTCGAAATATTAGTACTAGAAAAGAAAAATTATGATTTTCACTAAACTTAAAGTATGAAAGAATTAAATAAAATGAAAAAAAGTGAAAGCAAAACGAATGCGAACAACGCGGATCGAACTTGCGGCCTCTGATTAGCAGGCCGATACTCAACCAAGCAGGCTACATACAACCCGTCGTGACAGAGGATTTAAAGCCACATGTTTATTTATTAGTTTAAACTCTATAATTGTGCAAATCCCTGCTTGAAAGCCATGTGTATACGAGAAGGAATACGTCTGCGCATGCCCAGAATCTCGGAACGAATTTAGGCTTTTATTTCTAAAATATCTTTATTTTGGAAGTATTTTTCAATAAAATATTTAAATCTTTGTAAATGTTGGTCGAAATATTAGTACTAGAAAAGAAAAATTGTGATTTTAACTAAACTTAAAGTAAAAAAGAATGAAATAAAATGAAAGCAAAACGAATGCGAACAACGCGGATCGAACCTGCGGGCACTGCATAGGAAGCCGACACTCGGTCCACAAGGCTACATACGACCCGTCGTGACAGAGAATTTAAAGCCACATGTTTATTTATTAGTTTAAACTCTATAATTGTGCAAATCCCTTCTTGAAAGCCATGTGTATACGAGAAGGAATACTTCTGCGCATGCCCAGAATCTCTGAACCAATTTAGGCTTTTATTTCTAAAATATCTATATTTTGGAAGTATTTTTCAATAAAATATTGAAATCTTTGTAAATGTTGGTCGAAATATTAGTACTAGAAAAGAAAAATTATGATTTTCACTAAACTTAAAGTAAAAAAGAATTAAATAAAATGAAAAAAAGTGAAAGAAAAACGAATGCGAACATCGCGGATCGAACTTGCGGCCACTGCTTAGCAGGCCTATACTTAAACCAGCAGGCTACATACGATCCGTCGTAACAGAAAATTTAAAGCCACATGTTTATTTATTAGTTTAAACTCTATAATTGTGGAAATCCCTGCTTGAAAGCCATGTGTATACGAGAAGGAATACGTCTGCGCATGCCCAGAATCTATGAACGAATTTAGGCTTTTATTTCTAAAATATCTTTATTTTGGAAGTATTTTTCAATAAAATATTGAAATCTTTGTAAATGTTGGTCGAAATATTAGTACTAGAAAAGAAAAATTATGATTTTCACTGAACTTAAAGTAAAAAAAAATTAAATAAAATGAAAAATAAGTGAAAGAAAAACGAATGCGAACAACGCGGATCGAACTTGCGGCCACTTCTTAGCAGGCCTATACTCAAACCAGCAGGCTACATACGACCCGTCGTGACAGAAAATTTAAAGCCACATGTTTATTTATTAGTTTAAACTCTATAATTGTGCAAATCCCTGCTTGAAAGCCATGTGTATACGAGAAGGAATACGTCTGCGCATGCCCAGAATCTCTCAGCGAATTTAGGCTTTTATTTCTAAAATATCTTTATTTTGGAAGTATTTTTCAATAAAATATTGAAATCTTTGTAAATGTTGGTCGAAATATTAGTACTAGAAAAGAAAAATTATGCTTTTCACTAAACGTAAAGTAAAAAACAATTAAATAAAATGAAAATAGTGAAAGCAAAACGAATGCGAAAAACGCGGATCGAACTTGCGGCCTCTGATTAGCAGGCCGATACTCAACCAAGCAGGCTACATACGACCCGTCGTGACAGAGAATTCAAATCCACATATTTATTTATTAGTTTAAACTCTATAATTGTGCAAATCCCTGCTTGGAAGCCATGTGTATACGAGAATGAATACGTCTGCGCATGCCCAGAATCTCTGAACGAATTTAGGCTTTTATTTCTAAAATATCTTTATTTTGGAAGTATTTTTCAATAAAATATTGAAATCTTTGTAAATGTTGGTCGAAATATTAGTACTAGAAAAGAAAAATTATGATTTTCACTAAACTTAAAGTACAAAAAAATTAAATAAAATGAAAAAAAGTGAAAGAAAAACGAATGCGAACAACGCGGATCGAACTTGCCGCCACTTCTTAGCAGGCCTATATTCAAACCAGCAGGCTACATACGACCCGTCGTGACAGAAAATTTAAAGCCAGATGTTTATTTATTAGTTTAAACTCTATAATTGTGCAAATCCCTGCTTGAAAGCCATGTGTATACGAGAAGGAATACGTCTGCGCATGCCCAGAATCTCGGATCGAATTTATGCTTTTATTTCTAAAATATCTTTATTTTGGAAGTATTTTTCAATAAAATATTGAAATCTTTGTAAATGTTGGTCGAAATATTAGTACTAGAAAAGAAAAATTATGATTTTCACTAAATTTAAAGTAAAAAAGAATTAAATAAAATGAAAAAAAGTGAAAGCAAAACGAATGCGAACAACGCGGATCGAACTTGCGGCCTCTGATTAGCAGGCCGATACTCAACCAAGCAGGCTACATACGTCCCGTCGTGGCAGAGAATTTAAAGCCACATGTTTATTTATTAGTTTAAACTATAATTGTGCAAATCCCTGCTTGAAAGCAATGTGTATACGAGAAGCAATACGTCTGCGCATGCCCAGAATCTCTGAACGAATTTATGCTTTTATTTCTAAAATATCTTTATTTTGGAAGAATTTTTAAATAAAATATTTAATCTTTGCAAATGTTGGTCGAAATATTAGTACTAGAAAAGAAAAATTATGATTTTCACTAAACTTAAAGAAAAAAAAATTAAATAAAATGAAAAATAAGTGAAAGAAAAACGAATGCGAACAACGCGGATCGAACTTGCGGCCACTTCTTAGCAGGCCTATACTCAAACCAGCAGGCTACATACGACCCGTCGTGACAGAAAATTTAAAGCCACATGTCTATTTATTAGTTTAAACTCTATAATTGTGCAAATCCCTGCTTGAAAGCCATGTGTATACGAGAAGGAATACGTCTGCGCATGCCCAGAATCTCTGATCGAATTTATGCTTTTATTTCTAAAATATCTTTATTTTGGAAGTATTTTTCAATAAAATATTGAAATCTTTGTAAATGTTGGTCGAAATATTAGTACTAGAAAAGAAAAATTATGATTTTCACTGAATTTAAAGTAAAAAAGAATTAAATAAAATGAAAAAAATTGAAAGCAAAACGAATGCAAACAACGCGGATCGAACCTACGGCCACTTCTTAGAATGCCGACACTCGGTCCACAATTCTACATACGACCCGCAGTGACAGAGAATTTAAAGCCACATGTTTATTTATTAGTTTAAACTCTATAATTGTGCAAATCCCTGCTTGAAAGCCATGTGTATACGAGAAGGAATACGTCTGCGCATGCCCAGAATCTATGAACGAATTTAGGCTTTTATTTCTGAAATATCTTTATTTTGGAAGTATTTTTCAATAAAATATTGAAATCTTTGTAAATGTTGGTCGAAATATTAGTACTAGAAAAGAAAAATTATGATTTTCACTAAACTTAAAGTAAAAAAGAATTAAATAAAATGAAAAAAAGTGAAAGCAAAACGAATGCGAACAACGCGGATCGAACTTGCCGCCTCTGATTAGCAGGCCGATACTCAACCAAGCAGGCTACATACGACCCGTCGTGACAGAGAATTCAAATCCACATGTTTATTTATTAGTTTAAACTCTATAATTGTGCAAATCCCTGCTTGGAAGCCATGTGTATACGAGAAGGAATACGTCTGCGCATGCCCAGAATCTATGAACGAATTTAGGCTTTTATTTCTAAAATATCTTTATTTTGGAAGTATTTTTCAATAAAATATTGAAGTCTTTGTAAATTTTGGTCGAAATATTAGTACTAGAAAAGAAAAATTATGATTTTCACTAAACTTAAAGTAAAAAAAAATTAAATAAAATGAAAAAAAGTGAAAGAAAAACGAATGCGAACAACGCGGATCGAACTTGCGGCCACTTCTTAGCAGGCCTATACTCAAACCAGCAGGCTACATACGACCCGTCGTGACAGAAAATTTAAAGCCACATGTTTATTTATTAGTTTAAACTCTATAATTGTGCAAATCCCTGCTTGAAAGCCATGTGTATACGAGAAGGAATACGTCTGCGCATGCCCAGAATCTATGAACGAATTTAGGCTTTTATTTCTAAAATATCTTTATTTTGGAAGTATTTTTCAATAAAATATTGAAATCTTTGTAAATGTTGGTCGAAATATTAGTACTAGAAAAGAAAAATTATGCTTTTCACTAAACGTAAAGTAAAAAACAATTAAATAAAATGAAAATAGTGAAAGCAAAACGAATGCGAAAAACGCGGATCGAACCTGCTGCCACTGCTTATGAAGCCGACACTCGATCCACAAGGCTACATACGACCCGTCGTGACACAGAATTTAAAGCCACGTGTTTATTTATTAGTTTAAACTCTATAATTGTGCAAATCCCTGCTTGGAAGCCATGTGTATACGAGAAGGAATACGTCTGCGCATGCCCAGAATCTCTGAACGAATTTAGGCTTTTATTTCTAAAATATCTTTATTTTGGAAGTATTTTTCAATAAAATATTGAAATCTTTGTAAATGTTGGTCGAAATATTAGTACTAGAAAAGAAAAATTATGATTTTCACTAAACTTAAAGTAAAAAAAAATTAAATAAAATGAAAAAAAGTGAAAGAAAAACGAATGCAAACAACGCGGATCGAACTTGCCGCCACTTCTTAGCAGGCCTATACTCAAACCAGCAGGCTACATACGACCCGTCGTGACAGAAAATTTAAAGCCACATGTTTATTTATTAGTTTAAACTCTATAATTGTGCAAATCCCTGCTTGAAAGCCATGTGTATACGAGAAGGAATACGTCTGCGCATGCCCAGAATCTCTGATCGAATTTATGCTTTTATTTCTAAAATATCTTTATTTTGGAAGTATTTTTCAATAAAATATTGAAATCTTTGTAAATGTTGGTCGAAATATTAGTACTAGAAAAGAAAAATTATGATTTTCACTAAATTTAATGTAAAAAAGAATTAAATAAAATGAAAAAAAGTGAAAGCAAAACGAATGCGAACAACGCGGATCGAACTTGCGGCCTCTGATTAACAAGCCGATACTCAACCAAGCAGGCTACATACGTCCCGTCGTGGCAGAGAATTTAAAGTCACATGTTTATTTATTAGTTTAAACTATAATTGTGCAAATCCCTGCTTGAAAGCCATGTGTATACGAGAAGGAATACGTCTGCGCATGCCCAGAATCTATGAACGAATTTAGGCTTTTATTTCTAAAATATCTTTATTTTGGAAGTATTTTTCAATAAAATATTGAAATCTTTGTAAATGTTGGTCGAAATATTAGTACTAGAAAAGAAAAATTATGCTTTTCAATAAACGTAAAGTAAAAAGAATTAAATAAAATGAAAATAGTGAAAGCAAAACGAATGCGAAAAACGCGGATCGAACCTGCGGCCACTGCTTATGAAGCCGACACTCGATCCACAAGGCTACATACGACCCGTCGTGACACAGAATTTAAAGCCACGTGTTTATTTATTAGTTTAAACTATAATTGTGCAAATCCCTGCTTGAAAGCCATGTGTATACGAGAAGGATTACGTCTGCGCATGCCCAGAATCTATGAACGAATTTAGGCTTTTATTTATAAAATATCTTTATTTTGGAAGTATTTTTCAATAAAATATTGAAATCTTTGTAAATGTTGGTTGAAATATTAGTACTAGAAAAGAAAAATTATGATTTTCACTAAACTTAAAGTATGAAAGAATTAAATAAAATGAAAAAAAGTGAAAGCAAAACGAATGCGAACAACGCGGATCGAACTTGCGGCCTCTGATTAGCAGGCCGATACTCAACCAAGCAGGCTACATACAACCCGTCGTGACAGAGGATTTAAAGCCACATGTTTATTTATTAGTTTAAACTCTATAATTGTGCAAATCCCTGCTTGAAAGCCATGTGTATACGAGAAGGAATACGTCTGCGCATGCCCAGAATCTCGGAACGAATTTAGGCTTTTATTTCTAAAATATCTTTATTTTGGAAGTATTTTTCAATAAAATATTTAAATCTTTGTAAATGTTGGTCGAAATATTAGTACTAGAAAAGAAAAATTGTGATTTTAACTAAACTTAAAGTAAAAAAGAATGAAATAAAATGAAAGCAAAACGAATGCGAACAACGCGGATCGAACCTGCGGGCACTGCATAGGAAGCCGACACTCGGTCCACAAGGCTACATACGACCCGTCGTGACAGAGAATTTAAAGCCACATGTTTATTTATTAGTTTAAACTCTATAATTGTGCAAATCCCTTCTTGAAAGCCATGTGTATACGAGAAGGAATACTTCTGCGCATGCCCAGAATCTCTGAACCAATTTAGGCTTTTATTTCTAAAATATCTATATTTTGGAAGTATTTTTCAATAAAATATTGAAATCTTTGTAAATGTTGGTCGAAATATTAGTACTAGAAAAGAAAAATTATGATTTTCACTAAACTTAAAGTAAAAAAGATTTAAATAAAATGAAAAAAAGTGAAAGAAAAACGAATGCGAACATCGCGGATCGAACTTGCGGCCACTGCTTAGCAGGCCTATACTTAAACCAGCAGGCTACATACGATCCGTCGTAACAGAAAATTTAAAGCCACATGTTTATTTATTAGTTTAAACTCTATAATTGTGGAAATCCCTGCTTGAAAGCCATGTGTATACGAGAAGGAATACGTCTGCGCATGCCCAGAATCTATGAACGAATTTAGGCTTTTATTTCTAAAATATCTTTATTTTGGAAGTATTTTTCAATAAAATATTGAAATCTTTGTAAATGTTGGTCGAAATATTAGTACTAGAAAAGAAAAATTATGATTTTCACTGAACTTAAAGTAAAAAAAAATTAAATAAAATGAAAAATAAGTGAAAGAAAAACGAATGCGAACAACGCGGATCGAACTTGCGGCCACTTCTTAGCAGGCCTATACTCAAACCAGCAGGCTACATACGACCCGTCGTGACAGAAAATTTAAAGCCACATGTTTATTTATTAGTTTAAACTCTATAATTGTGCAAATCCCTGCTTGAAAGCCATGTGTATACGAGAAGGAATACGTCTGCGCATGCCCAGAATCTCTCAGCGAATTTAGGCTTTTATTTCTAAAATATCTTTATTTTGGAAGTATTTTTCAATAAAATATTGAAATCTTTGTAAATGTTGGTCGAAATATTAGTACTAGAAAAGAAAAATTATGCTTTTCAATAAACGTAAAGTAAAAAGAATTAAATAAAATGAAAATAGTGAAAGCAAAACGAATGCGAAAAACGCGGATCGAACCTGCGGCCACTGCTTATGAAGCCGACACTCGATCCACAAGGCTACATACGACCCGTCGTGACACAGAATTTAAAGCCACGTGTTTATTTATTAGTTTAAACTATAATTGTGCAAATCCCTGCTTGAAAGCCATGTGTATACGAGAAGGATTACGTCTGCGCATGCCCAGAATCTATGAACGAATTTAGGCTTTTATTTATAAAATATCTTTATTTTGGAAGTATTTTTCAATAAAATATTGAAATCTTTGTAAATGTTGGTTGAAATATTAGTACTAGAAAAGAAAAATTATGATTTTCACTAAACTTAAAGTATGAAAGAATTAAATAAAATGAAAAAAAGTGAAAGCAAAACGAATGCGAACAACGCGGATCGAACTTGCGGCCTCTGATTAGCAGGCCGATACTCAACCAAGCAGGCTACATACAACCCGTCGTGACAGAGGATTTAAAGCCACATGTTTATTTATTAGTTTAAACTCTATAATTGTGCAAATCCCTGCTTGAAAGCCATGTGTATACGAGAAGGAATACGTCTGCGCATGCCCAGAATCTCGGAACGAATTTAGGCTTTTATTTCTAAAATATCTTTATTTTGGAAGTATTTTTCAATAAAATATTTAAATCTTTGTAAATGTTGGTCGAAATATTAGTACTAGAAAAGAAAAATTGTGATTTTAACTAAACTTAAAGTAAAAAAGAATGAAATAAAATGAAAGCAAAACGAATGCGAACAACGCGGATCGAACCTGCGGGCACTGCATAGGAAGCCGACACTCGGTCCACAAGGCTACATACGACCCGTCGTGACAGAGAATTTAAAGCCACATGTTTATTTATTAGTTTAAACTCTATAATTGTGCAAATCCCTTCTTGAAAGCCATGTGTATACGAGAAGGAATACTTCTGCGCATGCCCAGAATCTCTGAACCAATTTAGGCTTTTATTTCTAAAATATCTTTATTTTGGAAGTATTTTTCAATAAAATATTGAAATCTTTGTAAATGTTGGTCGAAATATTAGTACTAGAAAAGAAAAATTATGCTTTTCACTAAACGTAAAGTAAAAAACAATTAAATAAAATGAAAATAGTGAAAGCAAAACGAATGCGAAAAACGCGGATCGAACTTGCGGCCTCTGATTAGCAGGCCGATACTCAACCAAGCAGGCTACATACGACCCGTCGTGACAGAGAATTCAAATCCACATATTTATTTATTAGTTTAAACTCTATAATTGTGCAAATCCCTGCTTGGAAGCCATGTGTATACGAGAATGAATACGTCTGCGCATGCCCAGAATCTCTGAACGAATTTAGGCTTTTATTTCTAAAATATCTTTATTTTGGAAGTATTTTTCAATAAAATATTGAAATCTTTGTAAATGTTGGTCGAAATATTAGTACTAGAAAAGAAAAATTATGATTTTCACTAAACTTAAAGTACAAAAAAATTAAATAAAATGAAAAAAAGTGAAAGAAAAACGAATGCGAACAACGCGGATCGAACTTGCCGCCACTTCTTAGCAGGCCTATATTCAAACCAGCAGGCTACATACGACCCGTCGTGACAGAAAATTTAAAGCCAGATGTTTATTTATTAGTTTAAACTCTATAATTGTGCAAATCCCTGCTTGAAAGCCATGTGTATACGAGAAGGAATACGTCTGCGCATGCCCAGAATCTCGGATCGAATTTATGCTTTTATTTCTAAAATATCTTTATTTTGGAAGTATTTTTCAATAAAATATTGAAATCTTTGTAAATGTTGGTCGAAATATTAGTACTAGAAAAGAAAAATTATGATTTTCACTAAATTTAAAGTAAAAAAGAATTAAATAAAATGAAAAAAAGTGAAAGCAAAACGAATGCGAACAACGCGGATCGAACTTGCGGCCTCTGATTAGCAGGCCGATACTCAACCAAGCAGGCTACATACGTCCCGTCGTGGCAGAGAATTTAAAGCCACATGTTTATTTATTAGTTTAAACTATAATTGTGCAAATCCCTGCTTGAAAGCAATGTGTATACGAGAAGCAATACGTCTGCGCATGCCCAGAATCTCTGAACGAATTTATGCTTTTATTTCTAAAATATCTTTATTTTGGAAGAATTTTTAAATAAAATATTTAATCTTTGCAAATGTTGGTCGAAATATTAGTACTTGAAAAGAAAAATTATGATTTTCACTAAACTTAAAGTAAAAAAGAATTAAATAAAATGAAAAAAAGTGAAAGTAAAACGAATGCGAACAACGCGGATCGAGCTTGCGGCCTCTGATTAGCAGGCCGATACTCAACCAAGCTGGCTACATACGACCCGTCGTGACAGAGAATTCAAATCCACATGTTTATTTATTAGTTTAAACTCTATAATTGTGCAAATCCCTGCTTGGAAGCCATGTGTATACGAGAAGGAATACGTCTGCGCATGCCCAGAATCTATGAACGAATTTAGGCTTTTATTTCTAAAATATCTTTATTTTGGAAGTATTTTTCAATAAAATATTGAAATCTTTGTAAATGTTGGTCGAAATATTAGTACTAGAAAAGAAAAATTATGATTTTCACTAAACTTAAAGAAAAAAAAATTAAATAAAATGAAAAATAAGTGAAAGAAAAACGAATGCGAACAACGCGGATCGAACTTGCGGCCACTTCTTAGCAGGCCTATACTCAAACCAGCAGGCTACATACGACCCGTCGTGACAGAAAATTTAAAGCCACATGTCTATTTATTAGTTTAAACTCTATAATTGTGCAAATCCCTGCTTGAAAGCCATGTGTATACGAGAAGGAATACGTCTGCGCATGCCCAGAATCTCTGATCGAATTTATGCTTTTATTTCTAAAATATCTTTATTTTGGAAGTATTTTTCAATAAAATATTGAAATCTTTGTAAATGTTGGTCGAAATATTAGTACTAGAAAAGAAAAATTATGATTTTCACTGAATTTAAAGTAAAAAAGAATTAAATAAAATGAAAAAAATTGAAAGCAAAACGAATGCAAACAACGCGGATCGAACCTACGGCCACTTCTTAGAATGCCGACACTCGGTCCACAATTCTACATACGACCCGCAGTGACAGAGAATTTAAAGCCACATGTTTATTTATTAGTTTAAACTCTATAATTGTGCAAATCCCTGCTTGAAAGCCATGTGTATACGAGAAGGAATACGTCTGCGCATGCCCAGAATCTATGAACGAATTTAGGCTTTTATTTCTGAAATATCTTTATTTTGGAAGTATTTTTCAATAAAATATTGAAATCTTTGTAAATGTTGGTCGAAATATTAGTACTAGAAAAGAAAAATTATGATTTTCACTAAACTTAAAGTAAAAAAGAATTAAATAAAATGAAAAAAAGTGAAAGCAAAACGAATGCGAACAACGCGGATCGAACTTGCCGCCTCTGATTAGCAGGCCGATACTCAACCAAGCAGGCTACATACGACCCGTCGTGACAGAGAATTCAAATCCACATGTTTATTTATTAGTTTAAACTCTATAATTGTGCAAATCCCTGCTTGGAAGCCATGTGTATACGAGAAGGAATACGTCTGCGCATGCCCAGAATCTATGAACGAATTTAGGCTTTTATTTCTAAAATATCTTTATTTTGGAAGTATTTTTCAATAAAATATTGAAATCTTTGTAAATTTTGGTCGAAATATTAGTACTAGAAAAGAAAAATTATGATTTTCACTAAACTTAAAGTAAAAAAAAATTAAATAAAATGAAAAAAAGTGAAAGAAAAACGAATGCGAACAACGCGGATCGAACTTGCGGCCACTTCTTAGCAGGCCTATACTCAAACCAGCAGGCTACATACGACCCGTCGTGACAGAAAATTTAAAGCCACATGTTTATTTATTAGTTTAAACTCTATAATTGTGCAAATCCCTGCTTGAAAGCCATGTGTATACGAGAAGGAATACGTCTGCGCATGCCCAGAATCTATGAACGAATTTAGGCTTTTATTTCTAAAATATCTTTATTTTGGAAGTATTTTTCAATAAAATATTGAAATCTTTGTAAATGTTGGTCGAAATATTAGTACTAGAAAAGAAAAATTATGCTTTTCACTAAACGTAAAGTAAAAAACAATTAAATAAAATGAAAATAGTGAAAGCAAAACGAATGCGAAAAACGCGGATCGAACCTGCTGCCACTGCTTATGAAGCCGACACTCGATCCACAAGGCTACATACGACCCGTCGTGACACAGAATTTAAAGCCACGTGTTTATTTATTAGTTTAAACTCTATAATTGTGCAAATCCCTGCTTGGAAGCCATGTGTATACGAGAAGGAATACGTCTGCGCATGCCCAGAATCTCTGAACGAATTTAGGCTTTTATTTCTAAAATATCTTTATTTTGGAAGTATTTTTCAATAAAATATTGAAATCTTTGTAAATGTTGGTCGAAATATTAGTACTAGAAAAGAAAAATTATGATTTTCACTAAACTTAAAGTAAAAAAAAATTAAATAAAATGAAAAAAAGTGAAAGAAAAACGAATGCAAACAACGCGGATCGAACTTGCCGCCACTTCTTAGCAGGCCTATACTCAAACCAGCAGGCTACATACGACCCGTCGTGACAGAAAATTTAAAGCCACATGTTTATTTATTAGTTTAAACTCTATAATTGTGCAAATCCCTGCTTGAAAGCCATGTGTATACGAGAAGGAATACGTCTGCGCATGCCCAGAATCTCTGATCGAATTTATGCTTTTATTTCTAAAATATCTTTATTTTGGAAGTATTTTTCAATAAAATATTGAAATCTTTGTAAATGTTGGTCGAAATATTAGTACTAGAAAAGAAAAATTATGATTTTCACTAAATTTAATGTAAAAAAGAATTAAATAAAATGAAAAAAAGTGAAAGCAAAACGAATGCGAACAACGCGGATCGAACTTGCGGCCTCTGATTAGCAAGCCGATACTCAACCAAGCAGGCTACATACGTCCCGTCGTGGCAGAGAATTTAAAGTCACATGTTTATTTATTAGTTTAAACTATAATTGTGCAAATCCCTGCTTGAAAGCCATGTGTATACGAGAAGGAATACGTCTGCGCATGCCCAGAATCTATGAACGAATTTAGGCTTTTATTTCTAAAATATCTTTATTTTGGAAGTATTTTTCAATAAAATATTGAAATCTTTGTAAATGTTGGTCGAAATATTAGTACTAGAAAAGAAAAATTATGCTTTTCAATAAACGTAAAGTAAAAAGAATTAAATAAAATGAAAATAGTGAAAGCAAAACGAATGCGAAAAACGCGGATCGAACCTGCGGCCACTGCTTATGAAGCCGACACTCGATCCACAAGGCTACATACGACCCGTCGTGACACAGAATTTAAAGCCACGTGTTTATTTATTAGTTTAAACTATAATTGTGCAAATCCCTGCTTGAAAGCCATGTGTATACGAGAAGGATTACGTCTGCGCATGCCCAGAATCTATGAACGAATTTAGGCTTTTATTTATAAAATATCTTTATTTTGGAAGTATTTTTCAATAAAATATTGAAATCTTTGTAAATGTTGGTCGAAATATTAGTACTAGAAAAGAAAAATTATGATTTTCACTAAACTTAAAGTATGAAAGAATTAAATAAAATGAAAAAAAGTGAAAGCAAAACGAATGCGAACAACGCGGATCGAACTTGCGGCCTCTGATTAGCAGGCCGATACTCAACCAAGCAGGCTACATACAACCCGTCGTGACAGAGGATTTAAAGCCACATGTTTATTTATTAGTTTAAACTCTATAATTGTGCAAATCCCTGCTTGAAAGCCATGTGTATACGAGAAGGAATACGTCTGCGCATGCCCAGAATCTCGGAACGAATTTAGGCTTTTATTTCTAAAATATCTTTATTTTGGAAGTATTTTTCAATAAAATATTTAAATCTTTGTAAATGTTGGTCGAAATATTAGTACTAGAAAAGAAAAATTGTGATTTTAACTAAACTTAAAGTAAAAAAGAATGAAATAAAATGAAAGCAAAACGAATGCGAACAACGCGGATCGAACCTGCGGGCACTGCATAGGAAGCCGACACTCGGTCCACAAGGCTACATACGACCCGTCGTGACAGAGAATTTAAAGCCACATGTTTATTTATTAGTTTAAACTCTATAATTGTGCAAATCCCTTCTTGAAAGCCATGTGTATACGAGAAGGAATACTTCTGCGCATGCCCAGAATCTCTGAACCAATTTAGGCTTTTATTTCTAAAATATCTATATTTTGGAAGTATTTTTCAATAAAATATTGAAATCTTTGTAAATGTTGGTCGAAATATTAGTACTAGAAAAGAAAAATTATGATTTTCACTAAACTTAAAGTAAAAAAGAATTAAATAAAATGAAAAAAAGTGAAAGAAAAACGAATGCGAACATCGCGGATCGAACTTGCGGCCACTGCTTAGCAGGCCTATACTTAAACCAGCAGGCTACATACGATCCGTCGTAACAGAAAATTTAAAGCCACATGTTTATTTATTAGTTTAAACTCTATAATTGTGGAAATCCCTGCTTGAAAGCCATGTGTATACGAGAAGGAATACGTCTGCGCATGCCCAGAATCTATGAACGAATTTAGGCTTTTATTTCTAAAATATCTTTATTTTGGAAGTATTTTTCAATAAAATATTGAAATCTTTGTAAATGTTGGTCGAAATATTAGTACTAGAAAAGAAAAATTATGATTTTCACTGAACTTAAAGTAAAAAAAAATTAAATAAAATGAAAAATAAGTGAAAGAAAAACGAATGCGAACAACGCGGATCGAACTTGCGGCCACTTCTTAGCAGGCCTATACTCAAACCAGCAGGCTACATACGACCCGTCGTGACAGAAAATTTAAAGCCACATGTTTATTTATTAGTTTAAACTCTATAATTGTGCAAATCCCTGCTTGAAAGCCATGTGTATACGAGAAGGAATACGTCTGCGCATGCCCAGAATCTCTCAGCGAATTTAGGCTTTTATTTCTAAAATATCTTTATTTTGGAAGTATTTTTCAATAAAATATTGAAATCTTTGTAAATGTTGGTCGAAATATTAGTACTAGAAAAGAAAAATTATGCTTTTCACTAAACGTAAAGTAAAAAACAATTAAATAAAATGAAAATAGTGAAAGCAAAACGAATGCGAAAAACGCGGATCGAACTTGCGGCCTCTGATTAGCAGGCCGATACTCAACCAAGCAGGCTACATACGACCCGTCGTGACAGAGAATTCAAATCCACATATTTATTTATTAGTTTAAACTCTATAATTGTGCAAATCCCTGCTTGGAAGCCATGTGTATACGAGAATGAATACGTCTGCGCATGCCCAGAATCTCTGAACGAATTTAGGCTTTTATTTCTAAAATATCTTTATTTTGGAAGTATTTTTCAATAAAATATTGAAATCTTTGCAAATGTTGGTCGAAATATTAGTACTAGAAAAGAAAAATTATGATTTTCACTAAACTTAAAGTAAAAAAGAATTAAATAAAATGAAAAAAAGTGAAAGCAAAACGAATGCGATTAACGCGGATCGAACCTGCGGCCACTTCTTAGAAGGCCGACACTCGGTCCACAAGGCTACATACGACCCGTAGTGACAGAGAATTTTAAGCCACATGTTTATTTATTAGTTTAAACTCTATAATTGTGCAAATCCCTGCTTGGAAGCCATGTGTATACGAGAAGGAATACGTCTGCGCATGCCCAGAATCTCTGAACGAATTTAGGCTTTTATTTCTAAAATATCTTTATTCTGGAAGTATTTTTCAATAAAATATTGAAATCTTTGTAAATGTTGGACGAAATATTAGTACTAGAAAAGAAAAATTATGATTTTCACTAAACTTAAAGTAAAAAAGAATTAAATAAAATGAAAAAAAGTGAAAGCAAAACGAATGCGAACAACGCGGATCGAACTTGCGGCCACTGCTTAGCAGACCGATACTCAAACCAGCAGGCTACATACGACCCGTCGTGACACAGAATTTAAAGCCACATGTTTATTTATTAGTTTAAACTCTATAATTGTGCAAATCCCTGCTTGGAAGCCATGTGTATACGAGAAGGAATACGTCTGCGCATGCCCAGAATCTCTGAACGAATTTAGGCTTTTATTTCTAAAATATCTTTATTCTGGAAGTATTTTTCAATAAAATATTGAAATCTTTGTAAATGTTGGACGAAATATTAGTACTAGAAAAGAAAAATTATGATTTTCACTAAACTTAAAGTAAAAAAGAATTAAATAAAATGAAAAAAAGTGAAAGCAAAACGAATGCGATTAACGCGGATCGAACCTGCGGCCACTTCTTAGAAGGCCGACACTCGATCCACAAGGCTACATACGACCCGTCGTGACACAGAATTTAAAGCCACGTGTTTATTTATTAGTTTAAACTCTATAATTGTGCAAATCCCTGCTTGGAAGCCATGTGTATACGAGAAGGAATACGTCTGCGCATGCCCAGAATCTCTGAACGAATTTAGGCTTTTATTTCTAAAATATCTTTATTCTGGAAGTATTTTTCAATAAAATATTGAAATCTTTGTAAATGTTGGACGAAATATTAGTACTAGAAAAGAAAAATTATGATTTTCACTAAACTTAAAGTAAAAAAGAATTAAATAAAATGAAAAAAAGTGAAAGCAAAACGAATGCGATTAACGCGGATCGAACCTGCGGCCACTTCTTAGAAGGCCGACACTCGATCCACAAGGCTACATACGACCCGTCGTGACACAGAATTTAAAGCCACGTGTTTATTTATTAGTTTAAACTCTATAATTGTGCAAATCCCTGCTTGGAAGCCATGTGTATACGAGAAGGAATACGTCTGCGCATGCCCAGAATCTCTGAACGAATTTAGGCTTTTATTTCTAAAATATCTTTATTTTGGAAGTATTTTTCAATAAAATATTGAAATCTTTGTAAATGTTGGTCGAAATATTAGTACTAGAAAAGAAAAATTATGATTTTCACTAAACTTAAAGTAAAAAAAAATTAAATAAAATGAAAAAAAGTGAAAGAAAAACGAATGCAAACAACGCGGATCGAACTTGCCGCCACTTCTTAGCAGGCCTATACTCAAACCAGCAGGCTACATACGACCCGTCGTGACAGAAAATTTAAAGCCACATGTTTATTTATTAGTTTAAACTCTATAATTGTGCAAATCCCTGCTTGAAAGCCATGTGTATACGAGAAGGAATACGTCTGCGCATGCCCAGAATCTCTGATCGAATTTATGCTTTTATTTCTAAAATATCTTTATTTTGGAAGTATTTTTCAATAAAATATTGAAATCTTTGTAAATGTTGGTCGAAATATTAGTACTAGAAAAGAAAAATTATGATTTTCACTAAATTTAATGTAAAAAAGAATTAAATAAAATGAAAAAAAGTGAAAGCAAAACGAATGCGAACAACGCGGATCGAACTTGCGGCCTCTGATTAGCAAGCCGATACTCAACCAAGCAGGCTACATACGTCCCGTCGTGGCAGAGAATTTAAAGTCACATGTTTATTTATTAGTTTAAACTATAATTGTGCAAATCCCTGCTTGAAAGCCATGTGTATACGAGAAGGAATACGTCTGCGCATGCCCAGAATCTATGAACGAATTTAGGCTTTTATTTCTAAAATATCTTTATTTTGGAAGTATTTTTCAATAAAATATTGAAATCTTTGTAAATGTTGGTCGAAATATTAGTACTAGAAAAGAAAAATTATGCTTTTCAATAAACGTAAAGTAAAAAGAATTAAATAAAATGAAAATAGTGAAAGCAAAACGAATGCGAAAAACGCGGATCGAACCTGCGGCCACTGCTTATGAAGCCGACACTCGATCCACAAGGCTACATACGACCCGTCGTGACACAGAATTTAAAGCCACGTGTTTATTTATTAGTTTAAACTATAATTGTGCAAATCCCTGCTTGAAAGCCATGTGTATACGAGAAGGATTACGTCTGCGCATGCCCAGAATCTATGAACGAATTTAGGCTTTTATTTATAAAATATCTTTATTTTGGAAGTATTTTTCAATAAAATATTGAAATCTTTGTAAATGTTGGTCGAAATATTAGTACTAGAAAAGAAAAATTATGATTTTCACTAAACTTAAAGTATGAAAGAATTAAATAAAATGAAAAAAAGTGAAAGCAAAACGAATGCGAACAACGCGGATCGAACTTGCGGCCTCTGATTAGCAGGCCGATACTCAACCAAGCAGGCTACATACAACCCGTCGTGACAGAGGATTTAAAGCCACATGTTTATTTATTAGTTTAAACTCTATAATTGTGCAAATCCCTGCTTGAAAGCCATGTGTATACGAGAAGGAATACGTCTGCGCATGCCCAGAATCTCGGAACGAATTTAGGCTTTTATTTCTAAAATATCTTTATTTTGGAAGTATTTTTCAATAAAATATTTAAATCTTTGTAAATGTTGGTCGAAATATTAGTACTAGAAAAGAAAAATTGTGATTTTAACTAAACTTAAAGTAAAAAAGAATGAAATAAAATGAAAGCAAAACGAATGCGAACAACGCGGATCGAACCTGCGGGCACTGCATAGGAAGCCGACACTCGGTCCACAAGGCTACATACGACCCGTCGTGACAGAGAATTTAAAGCCACATGTTTATTTATTAGTTTAAACTCTATAATTGTGCAAATCCCTTCTTGAAAGCCATGTGTATACGAGAAGGAATACTTCTGCGCATGCCCAGAATCTCTGAACCAATTTAGGCTTTTATTTCTAAAATATCTATATTTTGGAAGTATTTTTCAATAAAATATTGAAATCTTTGTAAATGTTGGTCGAAATATTAGTACTAGAAAAGAAAAATTATGATTTTCACTAAACTTAAAGTAAAAAAGAATTAAATAAAATGAAAAAAAGTGAAAGAAAAACGAATGCGAACATCGCGGATCGAACTTGCGGCCACTGCTTAGCAGGCCTATACTTAAACCAGCAGGCTACATACGATCCGTCGTAACAGAAAATTTAAAGCCACATGTTTATTTATTAGTTTAAACTCTATAATTGTGGAAATCCCTGCTTGAAAGCCATGTGTATACGAGAAGGAATACGTCTGCGCATGCCCAGAATCTATGAACGAATTTAGGCTTTTATTTCTAAAATATCTTTATTTTGGAAGTATTTTTCAATAAAATATTGAAATCTTTGTAAATGTTGGTCGAAATATTAGTACTAGAAAAGAAAAATTATGATTTTCACTGAACTTAAAGTAAAAAAAAATTAAATAAAATGAAAAATAAGTGAAAGAAAAACGAATGCGAACAACGCGGATCGAACTTGCGGCCACTTCTTAGCAGGCCTATACTCAAACCAGCAGGCTACATACGACCCGTCGTGACAGAAAATTTAAAGCCACATGTTTATTTATTAGTTTAAACTCTATAATTGTGCAAATCCCTGCTTGAAAGCCATGTGTATACGAGAAGGAATACGTCTGCGCATGCCCAGAATCTCTCAGCGAATTTAGGCTTTTATTTCTAAAATATCTTTATTTTGGAAGTATTTTTCAATAAAATATTGAAATCTTTGTAAATGTTGGTCGAAATATTAGTACTAGAAAAGAAAAATTATGCTTTTCACTAAACGTAAAGTAAAAAACAATTAAATAAAATGAAAATAGTGAAAGCAAAACGAATGCGAAAAACGCGGATCGAACTTGCGGCCTCTGATTAGCAGGCCGATACTCAACCAAGCAGGCTACATACGACCCGTCGTGACAGAGAATTCAAATCCACATATTTATTTATTAGTTTAAACTCTATAATTGTGCAAATCCCTGCTTGGAAGCCATGTGTATACGAGAATGAATACGTCTGCGCATGCCCAGAATCTCTGAACGAATTTAGGCTTTTATTTCTAAAATATCTTTATTTTGGAAGTATTTTTCAATAAAATATTGAAATCTTTGCAAATGTTGGTCGAAATATTAGTACTAGAAAAGAAAAATTATGATTTTCACTAAACTTAAAGTAAAAAAGAATTAAATAAAATGAAAAAAAGTGAAAGCAAAACGAATGCGATTAACGCGGATCGAACCTGCGGCCACTTCTTAGAAGGCCGACACTCGGTCCACAAGGCTACATACGACCCGTAGTGACAGAGAATTTTAAGCCACATGTTTATTTATTAGTTTAAACTCTATAATTGTGCAAATCCCTGCTTGGAAGCCATGTGTATACGAGAAGGAATACGTCTGCGCATGCCCAGAATCTCTGAACGAATTTAGGCTTTTATTTCTAAAATATCTTTATTCTGGAAGTATTTTTCAATAAAATATTGAAATCTTTGTAAATGTTGGACGAAATATTAGTACTAGAAAAGAAAAATTATGATTTTCACTAAACTTAAAGTAAAAAAGAATTAAATAAAATGAAAAAAAGTGAAAGCAAAACGAATGCGAACAACGCGGATCGAACTTGCGGCCTCTGATTAGCAGGCCGATACTCAACCAAGCAGGCTACATACGACCCGTCGTGACAGAGGATTTAAAGCCACATGTTTATTTATTAGTTTAAACTCTATAATTGTGCAAATCCCTGCTTGAAAGCCATGTGTATACGAGAATTAATACGTCTGCGCATGCCCAGAATCTCTGATCGAATTTAAGCTTTTATTTCTAAAATATCTTTATTTTGGAAGTATTTTTCAATAAAATATTGAAATATTTGTAAATGTTGGTCGAAATATTAGTACTAGAAAAGAAAAATTATGACTTTCACTAAATTTAAAGTAAAAAAGAATTAAATAAAATGAAAAAAAGTGAAAGCAAAACGAATGCAAACAACGCGGATCGAACGTACGGCCACTTCTTTGAATGCCGACACTCGGTCCACAATTCTACATACGACCCGTAGTGACAGAGAATTTAAAGCCACATGTTTATTTATTAGTTTAAACTCTATAATTGTGCAAATCCCCTCTTGAAAGCCATGTGTATACGAGAAGGAATACGTCTGCGCATGCCCAGAATCTATGAACGAATTTAGGCTTTTATTTCTAAAATATCTTTATTTTGGAAGTATTTTTCAATAAAATATTGAAATCTTTGTAAATGTTGGTCGAATTATTAGTACTAGAAAAGAAAAATTATGATTTTAACTAAACTTAAAGTGAAAAAGAATTAAATAAAATGAAAAAAAGTGAAAGCAAAACGAATGCGAACAACGCGGATCGAACTTGCGGCCTCTGATTAGCAGGCCGATACTCAACCAAGCAGGCAACATACGACCCGTCGTGACAGAGAATTCAAATCCACATGTTTATTTATTAGTTTAATCGATATAATTGTGCAAATCCCTGCTCGAAAGCCATGTGTATACGAGAAGGAATACGTCTGCGCATGCCCGGAATCTCTGAACGAATTTAGGCTTTTATTTCTAAAATATCTTTATTTTGGAAGTATTTTTCAATAAAATATTGAAATCTTTGTAAATGTTGGTCGAAATATTAGTACTAGAAAAGAAAAATTATGATTTTAACTAAACTTAAAGTGAAAAAGAATTAAATAAAATGAAAAAAAGTGAAAGCAAAACGAATGCGAACAACGCGGATCGAACTTGCGGCCTCTGATTAGCAGGCCGATACTCAACCAAGCAGGCTACATACGACCCGTCGTGACAGAGAATTCAAATCCACATGTTTATTTATTAGTTTAAACTCTATAATTGTGCAAATCCCTGCTCGAAAGCCATGTGTATACGAGAAGGAATACGTCTGCGCATGCCCGGAATCTCTGAACGAATTTAGGCTTTTATTTCTAAAATATCTTTATTTTGGAAGTATTTTTCAATAAAATATTGAAATCTTTGTAAATGTTGGTCGAAATATTAGTACTAGAAAAGAAAAATTATGATTTTAACTAAACTTAAAGTGAAAAAGAATTAAATAAAATGAAAAAAAGTGAAAGCAAAACGAATGCGAACAACGCGGATCGAACTTGCGGCCTCTGATTAGCAGGCCGATACTCAACCAAGCAGGCTACATACGACCCGTAGTGACAGAGAATTTAAAGCCACATGTTTATTTATTAGTTTAAACTCTATAATTGTGCAAATCCCCTCTTGAAAGCCATGTGTATACGAGAAGGAATACGTCTGCGCATGCCCAGAATCTCTGAACGAATTTAGGCTTTTATTTCTAAAATATCTTTATTTTGGAAGTATTTTTCAATAAAATATTGAAATCTTTGTAAATGTTGGTCGAAATATTAGTACTAGAAAAGAAAAATTATGATTTTAACTAAACTTAAAGTGAAAAAGAATTAAATAAAATGAAAAAAAGTGAAAGCAAAACGAATGCGAACAACGCGGATCGAACTTGCGGCCTCTGATTAGCAGGCCGATACTCAACCAAGCAGGCAACATACGACCCGTCGTGACAGAGAATTCAAATCCACATGTTTATTTATTAGTTTAAACGATATAATTGTGCAAATCCCTGCTCGAAAGCCATGTGTATACGAGAAGGAATACGTCTGCGCATGCCCGGAATCTCTGAACGAATTTAGGCTTTTATTTCTAAAATATCTTTATTTTGGAAGTATTTTTCAATAAAATATTGAAATCTTTGTAAATGTTGGTCGAAATATTAGTACTAGAAAAGAAAAATTATGATTTTAACTAAACTTAAAGTGAAAAAGAATTAAATAAAATGAAAAAAAGTGAAAGCAAAACGAATGCGAACAACGCGGATCGAACTTGCGGCCTCTGATTAGCAGGCCGATACTCAACCAAGCAGGCTACATACGACCCGTCGTGACAGAGAATTCAAATCCACATGTTTATTTATTAGTTTAAACTCTATAATTGTGCAAATCCCTGCTCGAAAGCCATGTGTATACGAGAAGGAATACGTCTGCGCATGCCCGGAATCTCTGAACGAATTTAGGCTTTTATTTCTAAAATATCTTTATTTTGGAAGTATTTTTCAATAAAATATTGAAATCTTTGTAAATGTTGGTCGAAATATTAGTACTAGAAAAGAAAAATTATGATTTTAACTAAACTTAAAGTGAAAAAGAATTAAATAAAATGAAAAAAAGTGAAAGCAAAACGAATGCGAACAACGCGGATCGAACTTGCGGCCTCTGATTAACAGGCCGATACTCAACCAAGCAGGCTACATACGACCCGTCGTGACAGAGAATTCAAATCCACATGTTTATTTATTAGTTTAAACTCTATAATTGTGCAAATCCCTGCTCGAAAGCCATGTGTATACGAGAAGGAATACGTCTGCGCATGCCCGGAATCTCTGAACGAATTTAGGCTTTTATTTCTAAAATATCTTTATTTTGGAAGTATTTTTCAATAAAATATTGAAATCTTTGTAAATGTTGGTCGAAATATTAGTACTAGAAAAGAAACATTATGCTTTTCACTAAACGTAAAGTAAAAAACAATTAAATAAAATGAAAATAGTGAAAGCAAAACGAATGCGAACAACGCGGATCGAACTTGCCTCCACCGCTTTGCAGGCCTATACTCAAACCAGCAGGCTACATACGACCCGTCGTGACAGAAAATTTAAAGCCACATGTTTATTTATTAGTTTAAACTCTATATTTGTGCAAATCCCTGCTTGAAAGCCATGTGTATACGAGAAGGAATACGTCTGCGCATGCCCAGAATCTCTGAGCGAATTTAGGCTTTTATTTCTAAAATATCTTTATTTTGGAAGTATTTTTCAATAAAATATTGAAATCTTTGTAAATGTTGGTCGAAATATTAGTACTTGAAAAGAAAAATTATGATTTTCACTAAACTTAAAGAAAAAAACAATTATATAAAATGAAAGCAAAACGAATGCGAACAACGCGGATCGAACTTGCGGCCTCTGTTTAGCAGGCCGATACCCAACCGAGCAGGCTACATACGACCCGTCGTGACAGAGAATTTAAAGCCACATGTTTATTTATTAGTTTAAACTCTATAATTGTGCAAATCCCTTCTTGAAAGCCATGTGTATACGAGAAGGAATACGTCTGCGCATGCCCAGAATCTCTGAACCAATTTAGGCTTTTATTTCTAAAATATCTTTATTTTGGAAGTATTTTTCAATAAAATATTGAAATCTTTGTAAATGTTGGTCGAAATATTAGTACTAGAAAAGAAAAATTATGATTTTCACTAAACTTAAAGTAAAAGAGAATTAAATAAAATGAAAAAAAGTGAAAGCAAATTGAATGCGAACAACGCGGATCGAACTTGCGGCCTCTGATTAGCAGGCCGATACTCAACCAAGCAGGCTACATACGACCCGTCGTGACAGAGAATTTAAAGCCACATGTTTATTTATTAGTTTAAACTATAATTGTGCAAATCCCTGCTTGAAAGCCATGTGTATACGAGAAGGAATACGTCTGCGCATGCCCAGAATGTATAAACGAATTTAGGCTTTTATTTCTAAAATATCTTTATTTTGGAAGTATTTTTCAATAAAATATTGAAATCTTTGTAAATGTTGGTCGAAATATTAATACTTGAAAAGAAAAATTATGATTTTCACTAAACTTAAAGTAAAAAAGAATTAAATAAAATGAAAAAAAGTGAAAGCAAAACGAATGCGAACAACGCGTATCGAACTTGCGGCTTCTGATTAGCATGCCGATACTCAACCGAGCAGGCTACATACGACCCGTTGTGACAGAGAATTTAAAGCCACATGTTTATTTATTAGTTTAAACTATAATTGTGCAAATCCCTGCTTGAAAGCCATGTGTATACGTCAAGGAATACGTCTGCGCATGCCCAGAATCTCTGAGCGAATTTAGGCTTTTATTTCTAAAATTTCTTGAATTTGGAATTATTTTTAAATAAAATATTGAAATCTTTGTAAATGTTGGTCGAAATATTAGTACTTGAAAAGAAAAATTATGATTTTCACTAAACTTAAAGTAAAAAAGAATTAAATAAAATGAAAAAAATTGAAAGCAAAACGAATGCGAACAACCGAGGCCGTGCGCGAAAAAGATAAACAGAAGTAGCTATGCAGGAGGCCGAAAGGTTGAATTCGTGACGTCACAGTCGAAAGCCTCTGCTTAGCTCTGTTGGTGATGTAGGAACGCTATTCCTATGCAGAAACTAACTATTTCGTCTTTCGATAGTAATTTTTCTATCTTTTTTTACGGATTCAAACTAACCTCGGAATGAATAGCAAATACAAACTAAGAATTCATAAAACCTCTTTAATTAAACATTTATTTTCTTGCGGATTAATACCTTTGAAATGAATAGGGGATTTGTATTTTTAAATCCATAAGTTTCCTTTCAAATCAAATCGCATTTACAGAAACACAACAGAAGTACAAAGTTTTTGGCATTTACTTATTACTGAATGAATTTTTAACATCGACGATTAATTAAAATAAATATTTGAAAAAAAAATAGTACAAGTAAAATAAAAAACCTTTAAAGAGGCTTTGACACAAATTTCAATTGCAAGAAATGAATTTTGATAGAGGATCACCCATTGTTTAAAGAAAAAGTACCAGAAACCAAAAAGCATTTTTTTTCATATTCATAAAATAGCATATGCAAAAAACTGATATTTCATTAAAAAATCAATTTTAAAAAGATTAATTCAAAGCAGGAAATTCTGATGTTGGATAATCCAGTGTTTTGAGAAAAAATATACAAAAACGATAAATTATTTAATTTTATTTACATAAATTTCTAATTAAATTGTTAGAAACAGCTTTCCACATCACCCTGGAGGTACTGTTTCTAGATGCACTGCCCCTTTTCAGAAATATTAAGCGAAGGTGGGTTCCACAGTAGGTCTATTTCCTTCGTTTGCTAAAAGATTAATATCGTAAAGTTTATCCTACTAAGAAAAAGTTGACAGTTTTCTTTTCAAATTTTTAGCTCTAAGCTGGTCATTCTTAATAATGGGGCACAGGTTCTACAAAAAATGTAAGATTAAAGCTAACTAAAATTAAAAAAGCTAAATTAGCATTAAGTTCAAGGATCTCGACAAATTTAAATTATTACCTGTAATAAAAATAATATAGGAAATATTTCATTAAACTATTTCAAATTAAAATTCGTCATTCTGTATGTTTAAAAAATAACTGCGTTTCTGAATAATTTTCTAGCGATTTCCTCCAAAAACCTATTATTTTCTTTTGTCCACAATTGAATTTAAAAAATTATGTATACTTTACATAAAGAGAAAAAGTCCGTTAATTTTCAGCCGAACAATTTCGTTTTGCTCGGCCTGCACAAGCGAGTTGATTTTTTCCGTACTTTAGGCTTAGCCGATCTCGGAGAGTAACATTAATTTCTAACCATTATGAAATGCTTACATTTAAAAGAAGCTATTGAAATTTCTAAGCTTTAGAAAAACCTAAGAAATGCTTAAATTACATAATTAAATAAACGATAATGTAGAGGTAATATAATCAACAATTAAAGCATCAAATTAGACTTGTCACCACGTGAGTAAATACTAGAACAACTTTATATCTAAAAATATTGCAATCAAAGTTAACTCTAAAATATAACTAGATTATATTTTTGTATGGAACTAACATAAATTTAAAAAACTTACTTTAGAATGAGTTAATCCAAGAATACACCGGAATTTCGATATGTATTTCTTTAAATCACGCGCGCATTCCAATCGCAAGCACTCAAACGAAGGCTTTACGCTGTGACGTCACAGCAGCTAAATTTCTCATGTTAATGGCCTCCTCTAGGTAGCGCTCTTTTTCGCGCACGGCCTCGGAACAACGCGGATCGAACTTGCGGCCTCTGATTAGCAGGCCGATACTCAACCAAGCATCCTACATACGACCCGTCGTGACACAGAATTTAAAGCCACATGTTTATTTATTAGTTTAAACTCTATAATTGTGCAAATCCCTGCTTGATAGCCATGTGTATACGAGAAGGAATACGTCTGCGCATGCCCAGAATCTCTGAGCGAATTTAGGCTTTTATTTCTAAAATTTCTTGAATTTGGAAGTATTTTTAAATAAAATATTGAAATCTTTGTAAATGTTGGTCGAAATATTAGTACTTGAAAAGAAAAATTATGATTTTCACTAAACTTAAAGTAAAAAAGAATTATATAAAATGAAAGCAAAACGAATGCGTACAACGCGAATCGAACTTGCGTCCACTGCTTAACCGGCCGATACTCAACCTAGCAGGCTATATACGACCCGTCGTAACAGAGAATTTAAAGCCACATGTTTATTTATTAGTTTAAACTATAATTGTGCAAATCCCTGCTTGAAAGCCATGTGTATACGAGAAGGAATACGTCTGCGCATGCCCAGAATCTCTGAACGAATTTAGGCTTTTATTTCTAAAATATCTTTATTTTGGAAGTATTTTTAAATAAAATATTGAAATCTTTGTAAATGTTGGTCGAAATATTAGTACTTGAAAAGAAAAATTATGATTTTCACTAAACTTAAAGTAAAAAAGAATTATATAAAATGAAAGCAAAACGAATGCGAACAACGCGGATCGAACTTGCGGCCTCTGATTAGCAGGCCGATACTCAACCGAGCAGGCTACATACGACCCGTCGTGACAGAGAATTTAAAGCCACATGTTTATTTATTAGTTTAAACTCTATAATTGTGCAAATCCCTGCTTGAAAGCCATGTGTATACGAGAAGGAATACGTCTGCGCATGCCCAGAGTCTGTGAATGAATTTAGGCTTTTATTTCTAAAATATCTTTATTTTGGAAGTATTTTTCAATAAAATATTGAAATCTTTGTAAATGTTGGTCGAAATATTAGTACTAGAAAAGAAAAATTATGATTTTCACTAAACTTAAAGTAAAAAAATATTAAATAAAATGAAAAATAGTGAAAGAAAAACGAATGCGAACAACGCGGATCGAACTTGCGGCCACTACTTAGCAGGCCTATACTCAAACCAGCAGGCTACATACGACCCGTCATGACAGAAAATTTAAAGCCACATGTTTATTTATTAGTTTAAACTCTATAATTGTGCAAATCCCTGCTTGAAAGCCATGTGTATACGAGAAGGAATACGTCTGCGCATGCCCAGAATCTCTCAGCGAATTTAGGCTTTTATTTCTAAAATATCTTTATTTTGGAAGTATTTTTCAATAAAATATTGAAATCTTTGTAAATGTTGGTCGAAATATTAGTACTAGAAAAGAAAAATTATGATTTTCACTAAACTTAAAGTAAAAAAGAATTAAATAAAATGAAAAAAAGTGAAAGCAAAACGAATGAGAACAACGCGGATCGAACTTGCGGCCTCTGATTAGCAGGCCGATACTCAACCAAGCAGGCTACATACGACCCGTCGTGACAGAGAATTTAAAGCCACATGTTTATTTATTAGTTTAAACTATAATTGTGCAAATCCCTGCTTGAAAGCCATGTGTATACGAGAAGGAATACGTCTGCGCATGCCCAGAATGTATAAACGAATTTAGGCTTTTATTTCTAAAATATCTTTATTTTGGAAGTATTTTTCAATAAAATATTGAAATCTTTGTAAATGTTGGTCGAAATTTTAATACTTGAAAAGAAAAATTATGATTTTTACTAAACTTAAAGTAAAAAAGAATTAAATAAAATGAAAAAAAGTGAAAGCAAAACGAATGCGAACAACGCGGATCGAACTTGCACACACCGAGAGGGGGAAACCGAAAAGCCACATACACACACGCACACACCGAGAGGGGGAAACCGAAAAGCCACATACACACACGCACACACCGAGAGGGGGAAACCGAAAAGCCACATACACACACACACACCGAGAGGGGGAAACCGAAAAGCCACATACACACACACACACCGACAGGGGGAAATCGAAAAGCCACACACACACACCGAGAAGGGGAAACAGAAAAGCCACACACACACACACGGAGAGAGGGAAACCGAAAAGCCACACACAAAGAATGAGAGGGGGAAACCGAAAAGCCACCCACACACACACACCGAGAGGGGGAAACTGAAAAGCCACACACACACACCGAGAGGGGGAAACCGAAAAGCCACACACACACACACACTGAGAGGAGGAAACCGAAAAGCCACCCACACACACACACCGAGAGGGGGAAACCGAAAAGCCACACACACACACACACACACACACACACACACACACACACATAACACACACACACACCGAGAGGTGGAATCGAAAAGCCACACACACCGAGAGGTGGAACCGAAAAGCCACACACACCGAGAGGTGGAGAGGAATGAAGGTTTCAAATGGATTTCAGAACTGTAAGTAGACGCTTGGGGAGAGTCTATATTCCAACTTTTTTTACCAAAAGGAGTGGAGAGCCACTCATTACCACAGTTTCTTGCAGAAATTCACACGGAACATGGACTGAGTAGTGAAACGGTTTAAATAACGCCTCAAGCTGTAAAACAGTCAAGAATTTTTAAAAAAAATTCGGGACATTTAATGATTTTCAAATTGTTGTCGGTACTCTAAGATTTAATTTGAAATTATGGACTTGTATTTAGAAAACAGATTTAATTCTTAAGTGAAAGTGTTGAAAAATAATAGTATATTTTATTAATACATATTTTTTATGCATTTTATCACATCCAGCAGAAACAAAAGCGGATCAGAATTTTATTTATTAATATGATAACAGATATTAAAAGAATAATAAATTGAAGTGGCATCAACTTGAGTGATGTATGAATTTGCATTGAAAGCATTCGGCCCATTGTTTTTTTAATAATTGTACATAAGTTATAAAAACGCTTTGAGAGGAGACAATTAATTAGAGTTAAGAGAGAAACTCTCTACAAACTGTTAACTAGTAAAAAACATTCCATTGCTTGACAAGAACCGTTCAATGAAATAGAATAACTTTAATCCACTTTGATAATTCCCTGATAAAAATTTATTGGACATTCTTATGTTGCATATCACTCATTAAGGCTCATTTTAAAATATGAGTACAGATTATTAGTGATAATTCAAAAAATATTTTAATTAAATTACGAGTTTTGATTTACAAAAATTGATATAATAACTAATAGGATACCAGAAAATTTTTTAATTCATAATATTCAGAATAGCAATTTAAGATAATCTATATCGATAAGGAAGAAATCAAGATAATATAAATGAATGAGCATGCTTCGATAAAAAACATTTAACGTTTCATATTATGATCAAGAACTTTCTTTACTATTTTTATCTTATAGTTTAGAACACATTTTTTTTGCTTCGTTCGTTCCTTTATCCCCCTTCCTTAAATTTCAGCCCTGAAATCAGTTTTTTGTGGTAGTTTGCATTTTTACTTTTCATTATCCAAACTGAAACGAAATTCTCTATGCCAGTTTTCTTCTCGTGAAACGTTTCTAAACGTTGAATTATTTGACATCGGCCTCTCTTCCGTTCTACTTCGCTTACAGCTTCTAAGACGATCAGATAATGTTCTATCATCAAATATTTGCATTTATCTTCATGATTAAGTAAAAGTTGATTATTATCATATTCGGGCCGGGTGTTCTCTGAACTATTCCTCAGAAAATATTCGAAACCATACGATATCGGATGACCTGTTATATGACTGCATATCCTTTTAAATGAAAGTAATATTTTTTTTTTCAGAATGTGAGAAAATTATTCGGTAAATAATATTCACTTAAAACCTTTTCGGCAAATAATCGTCAGTTGTGCTTTGTGGATGATTTTTCTAATAAACCAAAAAAATCGGCTGAATTAAAGTTAAGCCCC